>NC_135351.1:35445643-36070643 GCF_023851605.1 Tamandua tetradactyla
TGAAGATAAAACTTCACTTATTCTCTTCTTCATTCTTTAGGCAAAGTTTCTTCCTCTTCTCTGCCTTGCCCTCCACCCTTCTCTCTCACCACAAGCCCTACTTGTGTCTTCCTGATAATCTTCAACCACTTTCCCTTCTAGAATCATTTACCAGCTTCACCTTTGAGCCACTTTCCCCTTCTTTAGTCTTCATTTCCTACCCTCACCCTCTCTTTATCCTTCTCTTTCCTTAAGCTCCTGCGGCGACTTCCCCACTGGCTTCCGGCTACACCTGCTTTAGGACAGTTTTGAATGGTCATCTGATATCCCCTTCCACCTTTCGTGTGCCTGGACAAAACCATTTGTGTTTCCAGTCCCATGCTCCTTTTACTCTCTGAACTGACATTGTGGAAATTCCTCCAGAGAGAATGTTGTCAGGCTTTTCTCAGGCCCTGCCAGTGAGAAACACTTCTCAGCTACTGTGGATATCAGAGAATTCCAACAACTCAAACACAAATGGAAGGAAAATATATATATATATAGCATATGCTGGGAAAAGGCGTGAGCTTACATAGCTTCTCTGCCCCTGTAATCTTGGACAGCCTTCCCCATTTCTTGGTGCTCTGTTTCCTTCATCAGTGATGTGGGGACACGGATATTCACAGCAAAGTGTTAAGAGAGTAAATGAAATTATCCGCAGCCTAGAGGTTCAGTTCATGTTAATGTTCATCCTTCACCCTTAAGAGTCCATAAAGAGAAGATTCTGTATTTTACATCATAGGTTCTGTTGGGGGTTGTGGCCCCAATAAATATGTGGTCCAGTTCCAATCCCTGTGGGTACGATCTCATTTCTAGTGGGCTCTTCAAAGATCCTATTAAGATGAAGTAAAAACAATCTCGATGGGCCTTGATACAATATGACTTGAGTTTTATAAGAGGAAATTTGTTGCAGAGTCAATAGGAGCCACTGGAAGAGACCAAAGATGACAGAGCATCATGTGACACAGGGAGAATGCTGCAAACTTTGGAAACAGCATGGCTTGCCAGGACCTTGATTTGGGCTTCCAGCCTTCCTGTGAGACAATAAAATTCCTATTGTTGAAGCCAATTGGTCTGTGATATCTGTCACGGCAGCCCTGGCAAACTAAGACAGGCTAACTCAGGATGGGTTAGCGGGAAATGAGAAAACTTGCTTATGTAGTGCAACTTCTCAATTCAATGTCCTAAGCAAGGTGCTATTTTTATACTGAAGCATAAAGGACAGGGCCCAAGGATCCCTGACATTTTTCTCATTTGGGATGCATATTCCAAAATGCCCATTTTGCTAGGGCCAGTGTGATTTTGTGCAATCCTCTTGGGTTTTTTTGTTGTTTGTTTTTTAACTTTTATTCTTATTTATTTTTACATTTTTGTTATCCTCTTGGCCTTAATTAGAGCAATTGTCTCGAAAATAAGTCTTACTACAAATAATGTATTCATAACGTATCTGTACATCACTTTTCAAATAAAAATGTACATTTGCTAGATACTGCTGAAAAGAAAACCAAGTTAAAACTTAGTAAAGCTAAAAATTGTAAGCATATTGAATTTAATGACATTAATTATCATGCAAATGTTACAATTAAAAGAATTTGACTCAGTTCTTTAGGGTTGAAGTCACAAAGACATGCAAGTAAGGGATATTGGATCTTGTTTTTGACTATGAGACGGATGAAAGCCCTTTTGTCTGATTAGACAAGGGTCTGAACTTCCCTCCCATTCTCCTCAATACACGTGGCTTTTGAAACTATTTTTCTACAAATGTGTGCCTTTTGACGTAAGGCAGTTTCCTTGTGGACATCCCAATTTCTTTCATGCAGTTTTGGCCTTCACGGCCAACCTATACAACCACCAAAAAATAACTGGGGAAGTGTACTTATTACTCCATTCCTGTTGTGTTTGTCTAAGGCTTAAGTTCCAAGTAAGACAAAAATGTCGAATTCTGTCAACCAGGCAGTTTTATTTTGTTTAATTTTATAAGGATACCATATAGAGAGCAAATGAAGTCCGATGACTTTTACTTTAAAATTTCTATTAGAAACAGATAACAAGGGGGACAAAGGTTAAAATAAATTGGGTAGATGGAAATACTAGTGGTCAGTGAGAGGGAGGGGTGAGTGGTATGGTATGTATAAGTTTTTTCTTTTTTCTTTTCTATCTCTTTTTCTGAAGAGATGCAAATGTTCAAAAAAATGATCACGGTGATGAATACACAACTACGTGATGATACTGTGAGCCACTGATTGTATGCCATGTATGGAATGTTTGTATATTAAGAATGTTTGTGTGTTTATATGTTGTTTTATTAATAAAAATATTTTTAAATGTCTACTAGGTTTAATTTTGTATAAAAATTCATTATTCAATATTATTTGAAGGTAGGTAGATGAAATATATAACACTTCTCAGACTCAGTAGAATTTACAATAGGAAATTTTCAAGTAAGAAAAAAACACAATATGTGAAAAGAGGACAGGTCCATTGCCTTTATGTTTAATGTATAGTGCTCAATATATGTTGTTGAATGAGTGACTATCAAAATGAATTAATAGCTGAGCCATGTGGCTGACTTAGCAAATGACAGGGAGGGGATGAGCTGGACAGGGTGCAGAGTGGGCAGGCCCAGTGCAGGGCTTGCCAGGGAACAGGAGAGAGAACCATGGCACCGAAGGTAATTCATAGCCAGAACTCAGGAGTATGAGCCCCTGCTGGAGGCTGCTGGAACCATCTGAAAGTAAGAAAGAGACCAATCCTGAGCGCAATACAAAGTGTAAAGGGGTAAGGATAGGACAGGATTGTAAATGCAGGAGTAAATCAAAAGGTAGGTGGCTGGGCCTGAATTCTTATGGAAATAGACTAAGCAAGAAAAGGCAGAGAGATTAACTTTAGATTATAAAATTAGTCGTTTTGAATTTGCAAGCTGCTACCGTATTGTTTCCTTGGAATTAACAATGGAGGGAAGAAGTCAGGATGAAAGGGAGAAGGGAAAGAGAGATGGAGAGAAGATAGGAGGACAGAGGAGAGAAAGCAGAAGAAGATAAGATAAAGCAAATAGGAAATAGAAAAGGAAATGTAGAAATAGAGAAAAGAGACAAGGGAAGAAAGGTTGGAAGAAAAGAAATTTTCCTAGGGGACTTGGGAGGAATTGTGTCTCTTTCCCTGCTGGTCCCACAGTCTAGAATTTTCTATTAGCTCATCTATTCACACCAATTCCCCAATGAATCTAACCAGGCATCTTTGAGGTTTGTAGCTTTGGCTCAGAAATGGCTCCAGCCTCAGTAGATAGCTCTGAAATAAATATGAGGGATGTTTCATTATAACCACAAATCCGTAAGAGTGAGATTCAAAGAAAAAGGAAAATGAAAATCTGATGCTTTGTTTGAAAATAGTTAGTCCTGAGGTTGTTACCCAGTCAGTAGTGATTCATTTTGCCCAGCAAGTAAAGTTAGGGGGACCCTTTCATGAGTCAAAATATTTTTCTTGTGGATTCCTTTGCTTTGAATATTTTATTTCTGGGTTTGATGAAGAATATTAACGTCAGGTGACATAACAGATGGAAAAGTAGTTGAAAACCACTTTGAAATAAGACTGAGAACAGAAGCGTCGGTTCTCTTGGGTACACTTGGTAAGGCAGACCATGATTTTCACCTTCACTAGCCAGCATGAAATTGCTATCTGGTTGTCAGGATCAAGAAAATGTGTTTTTATACAGCTACCAGGTCCTGATATTTGCCTCCAGATTTAAACTTAGGGCCCCTGGTTTCCACTTGTCACCTGGCAGGTATTCTTGGGGAAAAAAAAAATTACTGTTTTTATAAAAGAAGAGTAAGATAAAAGACATCATCAGCCCTAACAGTGGCCTGGACTAATATAAATGGGCACCACAAGGACTTGGAAGACAATTAAGTGTGAGAGATCCCAGTGGTCTGTCAGGGCGGTTGGGTACTTAGAGACCCATCTTCTGCACATCAGCGCTTGGTGCCACCCCAAAAGACCATACTGTTCTGAGATGATCATTGTCACAGGTCACTAGCATTTATGTTTCCTAATAATAATAATGTTACCAAACATTGGCCAGGGACTAGTCTAAACATTTTATGAATCAGTACATTTAGTCCTGAGAACCACACTGACTAGTGGATATTATTAATATTATCCGCCATTTTGGTGAATCAATAAGCCTAGACTGTTTCTTAATGAATTACTGATTCAGATTAACATGTCACAACAATTGACAGCAATGATTGCTGTTGGTGATTTCAGATGGGCAGTGAAAAGGTATGGTTTTCAAGTCTGAAACGTTCCTCAACTGCTAAAGAAAGATAGCTCTTATGCATCAGGGCATAAATAATAATAATAAATTATTTCGAAAAATCAAAACATAATACAGGAACATTTTGAATAAGACATTTTAGCAAGTTCTCCTACAGAATTTCTGTGTTTTATACTTACACATTTGACCTAGGAAATCTCAGCTTGAAATTCAATATTTCCTATGTGCATGTAACACAGCGTTCTACGGCTTATCCTATAAGGTATGTGCTCTTCATGGAAGAGTTTGGTCAGACACCTTCTTACTACTGTGATGGAGATGCTGGTTGGGAAACGGAGTCTCTGTTCAGCCACCGCTGACCATGTCACCTTGGACAAGTCACTTCATTCTGTGAACCTTAGTTTCTTCCTCTTAAAAATGGAGACTCACACCCCCAAGAGAATCTCTTTCCTTGCTCAGATGTGGCCTCTCTCTCCAGCCAACACAACAAGCAAACTTACCACCCTCCTCTGTCTGTATGGGACATGACTCCCAGGGGTGTGGACCTTCCTGGCAATGTGGGACAGAAATCCTGGAATGAGCTGGGACTCAGCATCAAGGGATTGGGAGAAACTTCTCAACCAAAAGGGGGAAGAGTGAAATGAGACAGATGAAGTGCCAATAGCTGAGAGATTCCAAACGGAGTCGAGAGGTTATCCTGGAGGTTATTCTTATGCATTAAATAGATATCACCTTGTTAATCAACATGTAGTGGATAGGCTGGAAGGAACTGCCTGAAAATGTGGAGCTGTGTTCCAGTAGCCACGTTTCTTGAAGATGATTGTATAATGATAAAGCTTTCACAATTGTGAAAACCTTGTGTCTGATGCTCCTTTTGTCTACTTTATCAACAGACGAGTAAAGATATGGAATAAAAATGAATAATAGGGGAAACAAACGTCAAAAAAATTTAGAGTGAAATGCTGGTAACCGGTGAGGGGGAGGGGTGGGGGGTAATGGTACATATGAATTTTTCTCTGTTTTCTTTTTATTTCTTTTTCTGAATAGATGCAAATGTTCCAAGAAATGATCATGATGATGAAGATGCAACTACGTGATGATATTGTGATTTACTGATTATATATGTAGAACGGAATGATCAAAAGTTACAAATGTTTGCGTTTGTTTGGTGTTTTTTGGTATTTTAAAAAAATTAAAAATTAATTTAAAAAAATGGAGACTCATAATGTGTTTAAGCCCCTTCCCCCACAGCATTTTACAAAAATCCAATGAGTTAAAGATGCAAAGGAATTTCTTTAATCTTGATTATTTTCAGTAATACTAGGCATGGGCACATCAGATGATGGAGGAAATAGAAGAACATGTATTTGCTCAAGGACTGTCTAGATTTTGATCACCTCTTTTGGCATTTAATTAATCATGTGCACATCTTTCAGAAATGGGATAACAACTTATCTCGTAACTATGATAATCAATGTGTCCTACATTATCTCTGAGATGCTGTATATGATATAGTAGTGACATTACATTTAGGCAGATTAGCCTGGACTCAAGACCAAACTCCACACATACTAGCAATGAGGCCTTAGACGCGGTCATTGACCTCCCTGACTCCCAGTGCCCTCATGTATCAAATGGGATTATAATAGTAGTATCCTTGTAGGGTTATTATGAGGAGTTAATACATATAAAGCAGTTAGGATTAATTTCAAGCACATAAAAGGCACTACGTAAGTGTTCACTATTGATATTAATTGTCCCAAAGACTCAGGTAAAGCAAGTTATGCTATTATTTTTTAAAATAGTCATGAATTTCAAAGGCATTGTTATATAATTGTTTTCACATGCTTTAAGGTAAGTATTCTGCACACGTTGCTCACCCAGCACCCTGCAAGGGTAGCAGCAATGACAAAAGACGTGATATGTTTGTAAACCTAAAGGTGGGATTGGGAAAGGAGAAGGTGTGAAGGTATGGAGAACAAAAATAAGTTGTTTGGCTACCAAAGAAGAAAACTAAACCTGCTCTGAGGTGAAATAGAATGTCCTGATGGATTTTTGATTAGAAGAGTAAGGTGACAAGAAATGATATTGGGGAAAGATGAAGCCTCTAGCAGAATATTCAAAGACCTGAAGAAGAAGGGAATTTCCTCCTGTATTGCCAGTGTGGGATGGTGGCACCGCCATGTGTACCTGGTCACCTACCGAGCAACCTGGGAGTCCACTCAATCTCCACCTTCCTGAAGGTGCCACCCAATCTGAGTGGACTGTTTGATCTCTTTTAGGACTTGAAGTCCAGGGGGGAAGCTCTCCACCCCCTTGGATCCCATGTTGTCTCTTGTCTGGGTTACTACGATTGCCTCCTAGCCTCCCTGCTGATTTTGAACCCCTCAGATCAAACTTATTGCTACATGTCCTCTTCCTAAAAGACGTAGCTGGCCGTATCCATCCGTTCACTAATTCATTTGCAGGTGTTTATTTCGTGCTTACTCTACCAGACCATGTGCAACGCTGGGGATAAACTGCTAAGCAAAAGCAGACATGGCCTTTAACATTACAAGGCTTTCATGGTGGTGGTAGTGACAGGAGGTAATCAAGTTATCCTCAGAACTAATGTTGAGTTTAACACATAATGTGAAATCTGTGTTCCTAAGCCTCAGTTATCCCATAGGTGAACAGGAATGAGACAATCTACTTCACAAGATTGTTGCAAAGATAAAACATGATTACTGTTATGAAAGAAACATGTTAATAAACATCTTGCTTGTTTTTGAAGTTATATTGTAGTGGTTGGCCTAGAGGATAAGAGCTAGAGATATAGATCTGGGCATCATGACAGAGGATTAAGTGGGAGATAAAGTCATAGGAATGAATCGCTCTCCGAAAGAGAGAGGCAAGAAAGCTAAGGATCCCACACCAGCAAAGGCTCTAGTGAAAGGAAAGGAGCTTATAAGGGAGAGGCAGGAAAACTAGGGTCTACTATTAATCAAGAGCTATAAATTCTGGACAGATTTCTCCATTTCTCAGAACTTCACTTACACTGTGGTTCTATGCTCAATATGAAATGGATTTGAGGGAAGGATTTATGCATTGTCTTTTATTTATTTTATTTTTAGAAATACCCATCCACACAAAGAGAAATAACCACTGGGTTACAATATAAAGTACAAAGATGTAAACATCCTATATTATGTCAAGAAAATGATTGACCCTGAGCTGGCCTACCGAGTGGTACAAGCAACCAATCTTGATTTATTTTAGACAAAGTCAGACTAAATGGGTGAAAAGTCTAAATTAGATGATATTATTTAAACAAATGAAAGATGTACATATATATATATATACTCATCTTCGACTAAGCCAAAAGAATATCCAAAAGTACATACTTTTACAGACATGCTTCGATAAGTAGCTAGAATGACTTTGTTAATTCATCAATTGAGAGGTCAATTACATTCTTGCAATCTTCTTTACACCGTTTATTTGCTTCCTGAATCCACTTAGCACAAATAAGTCAAAGGTGATCTTTATCTTAACCTCAAAAATTCCAAATTAGAAATCTATTCGTAGGACTCAGGCTGACACCTGATTAGTCTTCTCTTTGCAATTCCATAGTTATATTTAAACTATAGTTTCCATAGTTACATTTAAACTATCATTTCCATAGTTACATTTAAACTATTTGTCCATTTGGCCAAATTTTAAAAGACCCATTGCGAAGTACTTGGAACAAATAAATGTTTCATTTCATTAACCTGTTCTCTTGTCAGAAGTACAATGTCTGAATTAAGAAGGGAGCCAATCCCTCCATTCTCTCTCCCTCCCTCCCCCTGGCAGTGCCCAGCTGGAGCTCTGTGTTCTGATCTGATTACCACATTTTAGGACAGACTCTAATAAAATGAAGCACAGCTGGAAGAAATTGAGATTTGATGCCATTTCATATGAGGGACAATTGAAAAATCTGGGATGACAGTCTAAAGAACAGGTGACATGGAGAGGCAAAGAGATAATATTTCCTGTCTGTAAGTGGCTGAAGGGCTAGGATGCATAAGAGGCATTTGAACTTGCTATTCTCTTTAGCTTCAAGGCAGTAGTCTTCAAGTTTTAGTGTGCAGGGGAAGCTTATGAAGGATGCAGGAATCTGTGCCTCATAACCACCAACCCCAACTCAGACGGTGCCGTGGAGCCTGCGTTTCAACCAGAACTAGCACAGGTGGTGTATGGCGCATTTTGCAAACCATTGCTTCTTCAGGAAAAAAAAAAAAAAAAAAAAAGAACCAATGGGCCAAATAGATTTCAGCCCAATATAGGAAAAAAAAGACCTTGCTAAAAAATGGAGCTGCCCTGGCATGGAACGGCTTGTCTCCCATCACTGGCAGGCTCCAATCAGACTCTGGAGGATGTGGTCGAGATGCAACAGAACTGAGTGTTCGGCAGCAGATGATCATGCTGCCTGGAAGCCATGAATGTATTTCATGACCTCCTATTAGGCTAAAAGAGTACTGGCCAGTGCATACTTTGATAAGAATTATCAAAAAAGAACAAGAATTACTTTGTAATTACTATATCAATTACTTGATTCTCTTGATTGAGAATATTTGTTTCTGTGTTTGCTGATTGGAGATAACAGTGCCAATTGTTATCCTTTACATAGAAGTTACTTGGCAGTGCAAGAAATGTGACAGCAGAGACCATAAAATCTCCTGCTGATTTTGAAACAGGGGAAGGTACCAGTCAATTAATTTTTGTTTCCCTGAGGGAAGCTAAATTAAATTAAACTGTGATCAGAAAGGAAATGTTAGAATATCATATTCATTTTTTGAATCATGCATGAATTCTTTGCCATGACATGAATTCTTGAGCATGTGCTGCCCAAAGGTGATAAGAAACCACAAATGCACAAGTATCAGGAAGAAGGACCAAGCCTGTGGCAGCAGAGAAGCTCCGAGACACATGTTCCCAGGCGGAGGGGCGGTGGCAAGCCCAAGAGGCTTGTACAAGGCAGCGCTTTTATTTGTGCTGCTGCATTTTCTTTCCAAGTTTTCCGCCCTTGCATTAAATTTATTACAAGCCAAATGTTCAGAGTTAAAGCTCATTGTTTAAAGAGAATGCAAAAGAAACAGGAAGAGCAGTGACATCTTTTCACATCCTGAATGAGCCAATTTTGACATCGCCAGGGAAAGGGGGCTGATTCAGAACAGGTCAGATGTGATGGGAAGCCAGCGATGAGACATTAGTTCCATTTGTGGTTTGGCTGTGTGAACTGCCGGGCTGTAGGGTGTGAGAGCGAGCTGCAGGCCCAATTCGCGCCCTTCCCTTTTGAAACATAAAATGTCCTTCATTTGTAGGGCAAAGGTGCTTCTCAAAGTTTCAGAGAGGAGGAGCAGAGATGCATCTCTCTATCTGAGAGGGGAGAAGCGGTGCTGGCCACTGGAATGCCTCTCTTAGGAGGTGACGTCTGAGTTGAGGGCCAGATGATGAAAGAATCCTGATTTTTGAAGATCCAAAGCACTGCTCATGAGGCAGAGGGAAAAAATTTTAAAAAACAAGGAAAAAGTTATTGCAAAACACACAGATGATGAATTTGCGGAGCAGGCAGCAGCTCGTTTCTGGGGTTCAGGGTATGGAGAAGAATCCAAGGTCCGAAAACCCGGCTCATGTTGTTCCCGGGGCTCTAAAGCTGCAGTCAGTGGGGCCATCAGGCCAAGCTCAGCCTGAGAGGGAGAGACCCCGGACCTGCACACAGCTGGATGGGGGGCCCTTGCATGCTCTGGCTTCCCAGTAGCTGCAGGAGGGTTGGCTACCACAGTTCAGACGGCGGCAGAGTTAAACCCGGTGAGCAAACCTTGACCCATGAAAGACAGGAGACCCGAAGGGACCAGCAGATAAACTACTTGCTCTTGCTCCTCATGGAGGGTCTGCTTCTAGATGCTTATCGCAGCCTCTCGGAAGGATCCTGAGAGACCGGGCTGTCAGTAAAGCGGGGCCAGCTCAGTGACACACCTTCTCCTTCCGGCTCTTCCTTCTTTTCTGCCTTACTCTTCCCCTCATCCTTTTATGATGACGATGATGATGATGACATATATACAACCACATTTTCATTGTCACCATTTTAACATACACAATTCAAGTGGCATTAATCATGTTCATGATGTGACACAACCATCACTGCCATTCATGACCAAAACTTTTCCATCACGTCAAACAGACACTCCACACCTGGTAAGCAATCTGTCACCTTTCCTCTCCACCCCCCTTCTCCCCCCATATGTATTTGCTTATTTTAAGTGATTCATCCATGTGAAGTCATACAATATCGGTCCTTTTGTGTCTGACTTATTTCACTCAACACACCATTTTCAAGGTTCACCCATGTTGTCACACGTACCAGCATTTCATCCCTTTTTACAGCTGCATAATACTCCGTTGCATGGCTGAACCACCTGTTGCTTATCCTTCATCTGTGGATGGACACATGGGTTGCTTCTGCCGTGGGCTGTCGTGATTGGTGCTCTGAGAGGGCTCCCCTCACTCCTGCCCCCTGGGGTTGCAGCCACCAAAAGAGTGAATGTCAAGCTTTGTGTTTCCAGCGAAAGCCTGCTAAGATGCATGTGTAAATCCATTAAATCATCATGGAAATCTCATGAGGATGGTGCTATTAATATCCCAGGACACAGATAAGTTCTGTCACCTGCCCAGAGTTGTGTGGTTGAGGTCAGTGGCTGAGCTTACCACTTGACCCTCCACTGCCCAGACCCTGGCCCCGTTCTCAGCCTGGCACTGCCTTCAGGCTGGCCCTGCACCTACTTATGCTTAGGGAATGAGTCTGCTATTCTCAGAGAGGGCTCCCCTCTCTCCCAACCCAGGGAAAGGCCCCCTAGTCTTCATTGGCAGGATCACGCTGCATCTATCAATTACCTGCTCCAGGCTGAGCACTGCTCCAGGAGCTAAGTCTTCTGAGCAGTCAGTGGTGACCCTGAAACTCATTCCAGAGAGTTGGGGGAGCAGCGAGAGCAGAGGAGTGGAGCCAGGAGCAGGTCGGGTGCATGTGGCCAGCGCTCGGGCACACAATTTAAGGGGGTGCCAAAACAACTCATTAATCAAGGTAAATAATAACACTGCCCTATTTTGAGAAATCTAAATTAATGTAAAACGTCATGATGAACAAATGACCAGCCGAGCCACACTGAAGGCTGAGGCAAAGGAAATAATCCAGACCTTTGTCCTGGTCCCACCCCACTCCAGGACAAGTGTCTCTCCTTTGTCATCCAGGCCACACACAAGACCAAAGAAGAATCAAAACTTTTTAAACAACTTTGGCGTATAAGCTGAACTTTCGAAGGTTTTATACAAGGAAGGGGATAAAAAATTATAATCCATTTTCTGTGCTAAGGTCTCCTACCCACAGCCATCCTATAAGCATAAAATAGTATCTAGTATTAAAAGGATCTTTACATTCATAAAATATTACATTTCACTTTGAAAATGGAAAAAACTACTATTTTCTTTTGGATGATTTTTTAAATCTTTAAGTTAAATAAGGTGACTGAAAATGTCAATATCACTATTGAATAAAGGATCAAACTGAAAATAGAATATAAGCACTTGTTTTTTATCTTGATATTTTATTCTATTCTAATGGCTGATACTAAATAGTTAATGTGCGATTATTAAATGCACATCTAAAATGTTAAATAGAACTGATTTTAATTTTTAAAATGAGGCATTCTTCATTTAAAATTACAAATCAATTGGGCAGGCCATGGTGGCTCAGCAGGTAAGAATGCTTGCCTGCCATGCCCGAGAACCCAGGTTCGATTCCCGGTGCCTGCCCATGTTAAAAAAAAAAAAAAATTACAAATCAATACATTTTCATTTATGCTAATGCTGAGATTTATCAAACGAGGTGATATTCTTCTAGTGCCTGTGAAAAACTGGGTTGTAAAAAAGGTTTTTTGAAGGGATAAAGTTCTGCCTGAATTAATATACTTTGTTCAAATGTATCCACAACTTTCCGTCTCAGCAAGGAGTCAGTAAAGAAGGGCAGCCCTAGAAAAGGTGTGAAAGCAAACGACCCATGCGCTGGGGTAGGGTGCGGTGCGGTGGGCGTGGAGAAAGCTAGGGAAATTCCCATTTTTGGAAGAGAACGAGAAGGAATACCCACAAAAAAATCATTCACAAGTTGGCTTGGATTTAACTTTCCCTTCCTAAACTTGCTGAAACACTTCTTAAAAAAACAAAACAAAACACGGCAACAACAACCAAAAACCCTTCTTTCCTTTGCACCTGAACAGCAGTGATAATTGTGGAATAGCTAAGCGTACTTTCCCACAGGTCAGGTTGCAACTTGATTTAACTGCATTTGCACTGAGGCAAACCAAGAGAAGGCCACCATCCTCCTCCATTCCCACCCAGCCTCCGTCTGTTATTTGCCAATTTTTAGAAATATGCCACATTGTTGGTACTTTCTTGTTACCCCTGTAGCCTACAGCCCTCTGGAACTGTCTTTGGCTTCACTTAACCCCTTATTTATACACCGCGTAGCTGATAGGCGTCCTGAGTGTACCGAAAAGATAAACTCTCCTCCAATATTAAATAACGGTTGGGGGAAAAGTACTTCTTAATGGCCATTTAAAATGGGTGAAGCAGTTACAATTTTTATTATTGGGTTCCTATGTGCATATTCCAAGGGCTTGTTATTCAAAACTCTCGAGTACGAAAAATAAATAAATGAGCTCCGATGCCTTTAGTTAGTAGGCCTATTTTTAGGAGTTGGGTCCGTGCAACAATTTCCTTAGGTGATAGGCAATGCACACACATATATGCGCACACACCCATATGCGCACACATGCACACACACACATTTTTCAGGGATCAAGGAAACTTTCAAATTTGTTGTCAGAGCAACATTCTGATATAGAGCCTAACTTGCTTAGCCCAGGAGAACAGACTGGAAACTTCACAAGTCTTAATTTAGGCTTGAACTTTCAGATTCTAATCCAGCTGTAGAAAATCAAAAAACTTTGGAAAGCAAAATTTTAATGCCTTGTTCCAGTACTTTTTAGACTTGAAACAGAATGTTGCAAAAAGCATCATAATAAATCTTAATACCCTGATGAGAATATATTTTAAAGCCTAGTGTGGAGTGGGTCTCTGCTTCTTCACGCTCGGCTTTAGACACTGAGGTTCTTTCGGAATTTATATGTGAGCAGGTTCCCACCAAGAGGATGAGTCCAATGATGTGTGTTCAATTTAGGTGTTTAAGCTCAATGAAAGTTCTGCTCTAAGAAAGTTCTTAAATATAATTTGACAAAACCCAGAAAACTATAGTAACTAGAGATCCATGTGTGAAATCTAAATACTTCAAGGTGAGAAGGAAAGTGAAATAATTTTTCAGATGAGCTATCCCTGGCAGAAATTGAACTCAGTTTTGTATATTGTCATCAGCTTTTTCTTCATAGGGCAACCAGTACACCCAAGCTCTAACAACAGCAATGAAATGCCGATTCATCACATTCATAATTTGTAAATTTTTCGCATCTCCAGATGTGGGATTGGTGATTGATCAGGTGAGGTGGATTCGAAGGAAGAGGAAAAAGTCTTTAGGGTAACAAAAGAAAAGATGACTACAAAAATCACGGAAGCCTGGACTCCCCGGCTGTGAACACGGATGTTGTGTGGCCTGATAAATGCTACAAACTTCAAAACTTTAAATATGCATGGCCAGTTAATATTTCTTTTTAATTATCCTCAATTGTCTCAAGGGTTAGGGGTGGAAAGTGTATAGTGAAGAACCACAAAGGGAGAACACGCCCACTAAATAAACTAAAGTCTAGGGATCCATACGATTTCTAGAAAATATTGAGTAAAGAATGACTAAAACTATGTCTATAGTTATCAACTTTTTTTTTTTTTCACAATTCTATCTCTCTGGGAGAGTAAGGAGTCGTACCTGTGTTTGAACCAGGATTCAGAGATGTCTATTGTTCTGGTTTGCTTTCCTACTGGAATCTGTGCAGGTGAACGTCTGAGGTGCCTTCTGGGGAAAACCCATCCTAAAATAAGAGTTAGGCAAGCTTAACGCAGTTATGAGCCTTATTTTTTTTTAAAGCCTTAGTGGTCAAGGGGAGGGGGACAGCTTGGTGATTGTCCCTCAACTTCCTCCCCGGCTCAGCCTCCAAGTGCTTGTTGGTCTCAAAGCTGTTGCGCTAATCTGATGATGTCAGGACATGGGCACAAAGACTAAGGGGAGGGCACCCGTCACCCCACCCACTCCTGCTGAGGACGCAGCATGGTGCCCCTTGAAAACTCCATGGGGAGTGTAGTGCCCAGGCAGCAGGGGCAGCCACGGCTTCGCCGAGCAAGCATGGACCCTGTAGGCAGCTACGGGGTGAGGGCGAAGCCAGGAAGGAAGAAAATGACAGATCCCCAGAGCAGCTGGTAGGACTTGTTCGTGAGCCCGGGTGAGACCTCTCCCGGGAAATGTGAAAGTATCAGTGTAGGGGCATCAGATAACAGGCGAATGGAGCATCAGAAAACATAAATGTTTGCAAATTGTTAATACCTCAAAATCATAAAATGTACAGTAACTAAATAATGTATTTATTGATCAACTTCCATTTTGTATCTATGAATTTCAACATAAAAGCTTGACTCTCTGGGATGCCCAGTGATGTGGAATGTTTCCTCTTGGACCATAACTTCATGCACTGATTCCTCTCACTCAGCAGTCCCACGAGGCACACACTTTTAAGACTGCTTTGTTTTAAAGAAGTGGAACTCTATCCAGAAGGGACCAGAGACTTGTCCAACATCACACAGGGAACAACAGAGTGGAGCGAACTCAGCTTCTCTGGCTCAGAATCCTGTGCCTTTTTTCGTAGCACCCCCCAGAACCTGCTACTTCTCCCACTGCTACTTCGTAACCCCAGAGTCAGCTTGCAGAAGCCCTGGCCTACCAATCAGGAAACTCCAAAGGGAATCCTGATGGCACTTGTTCAGCCTGTCCTTGACCCTGGGAAAGTCACTGCACTTTCTACTTTACTTTCCCATCTGCAGAATGGATTGGGTCATAATGTGTCCCACCCAACCTTACATGAATGCTGCGAGGAAGCATTAGATAATGTCTGCACTGAGCTTTGCTCTGCCCTTAGAAGAAAGTCCCTATAAAACACAAGCCAGAAATTCATCTGACTTTACAAGAGCTGATGAAATCAAAGCCTGTGGCTGGGGAGGCTTTGACCTGCACAGACAGCCTTTTCTGAGCTAAACTCTAATAACATTCCTCCCTTAAGATTAGAAAGTGATTTGCAGAGAGTCGTTAAGTGAAGCTTGTTGCCCTTAAGCAAGGCATGAATTATTTGCCCCAGAGCAGCCTCAAGTTTTATGCAAATGGAACATAAGAACAAAGATGTATTTAAGAGCATAACCCAGTAGTTGTGATCCCTAAGTCTATTTTCTAATCAACCACTCTCTATGGTTAAATAAATTTTTATTTAACTCCATTTTTCCATTCATAGCAGCCAAGTAGTGCCATTTCAAACAAATCTTGAAGAAATTCTACACACAAATAAGGGAAATGAGTATTCCTAAATAACAGTCATTTTTAAAAGCTGTGGGCAACTCGAAATATTTATATGTGTCTGTAAGTTCTGATGTTTGGCCGAACCAAAACAAAAACTGCCTCCTCTCCCATTCATTGTACAGATCCTTTCCTCCAGAGAGCTGGAAGGCATCGCTCATGAAAGAACTTGCTGTTCACTTTAGGGAATCCATCTCCCCAAAGGGCCGGGATCCATTTTACCACCTTGGGGTGTTCGCATTGTATTGCCTAACCTCCTTTCTAATGTCTCAACTTGACTGCATTTCATTTTAATTTATTTAACTATACTGGCAAAGTGTCAGAGTAAAATGCTGTATTATCTTATTTTCGAGTCTACATGTTAATCATGTCTAATTGGCCTTCATTTCCATCCGCGGAGCTCTAGGACTTGTTTCTGGAATTAGAAGACCAAATTTGCACACCCAACCCAGCCATGACCTCGGGACGCTCATTTGACTTGGCCCTGGTTTTCTTCCGGAGCCTTCACCTGAAAGTCGCCAGTGAGAGCAAGGACTGGGCAATAAGGATGCGTTTCGGCTTTTATAATATTACTTGTTTGAATTCGATCTGTTGAGAGTCAAGGATTAAAAACACGGCAAGACTGATCTAGGCTGCGTCTCCTTTCCCTTCTAGACCTCTTCTATGGTTTACTGGGATGCATATTGGTGCCAGTGGTGATAGGCAAACTACATTAATTAATAGGATATTGAGTCAAAACTATGACTGTTTTTTCTCGAACTCTCCAAGAGTTTTAGCCTTAAGAAAGGAGGACTCGATTCAGTTTAGTTTCTAAAAGGAAGACTTGACTTTATAAAAGAAAGCTGGGTTAGGTACAGGGGGGTCCTTTCCAACCCCAAAACATAAGCCTTCTATTTCTGCTCATATTAAGTCTCCAGGAATAAACCTTAAAGTTTATTAAACCTTAAAGTGGAGAAAGCAATTTCAAAGGTGCCATGAAGTGCCCTCCTGCAAAATAATTTTCTCCATCTAATTACAACACGTTTCCTTTGGCTAAATTATTCTCCCTCTGGTGAAATACAAATAGTTCTAGAGGAGATTATATATTCAGCCTTATCAGTCATTTAAGTAAGGCTTAGTGTGAATGAATTGAACAGATCCTATGGGGGTGGGACTGGGCTAGAAAAGGACACTTAGGGCAGTGAACACCTGAGAGGAAAGGGAAAATTCAGTGAAAGAGAAATCTGAGGAGCCACAGGCAAACGCCGCTAAATTTTACCTAGCCAGATATTTTCTCAATAATTATTCAACCTTCATTCTATTCCCCTGCAGCAGCTGCTTTCTTCATGGCCTGAAGTGTCACATGGAAACTTTTCTTCAAAGTCCGCACAGGAATTCTGTGTTAGCAGGGTTAGAGAATGAGGTGCAAGAAGCAGACCCTGCAGTTAAGTCAGGAGGCCCTGGGAGGATGATAACCTGCTGTAACAGGTTATCATCCCACCTCCAGCGGGAGGGCTGCAGGGTTCCAGACTCGAGAGGAGGAGGAGAGGCAACATTTAATTCTAATTACACGGGGGAGTCAGAACTAAAAAAAAAAAAATACACATAAAGTCTTAATAACCCTGGAAGGTTGTATATTGCGGTAAAAAATAAACTGGTCATTAAGGTGTAGCGAAGAGAGGGTGTCTCTGGTTTTCCAACTCTAGCAAGCTTAAGATAGTGCAGGAAGTATAAAATTCTGCAAAATGGGGGAAAATTAGAACCCAGGACCCAAGGAAAGGCGACAGCATTGTTTCCACCCATCGTTTACCTTCGTTTTGCTGAAGACATCCCCCTGGTAGGCTGTCCTGTTGTTTAGCAAACAACTTGGTGAGCTTTGAGATATGCACAGGGGCACACTGCGCCTCACCTGGAACAGAGGTAGTGAATTCAACTTTTTCAAATGCTGTTACAGGGCTGGGGCATGGGGAGAAGGCACTTGGGGTTTGGGAGCCCAGGGAGGAGACACGGCCCAAGGCAGGAGCTTCGGGGCAATGGGGTTAATCCTGAAGTTCAAGTTGGTTGCTTTTCTGGGCCGCTGTTGGTGCCGCCTTGGGGGGTGGAGGAAGATGGGGTGGGGGCGGGGCTCGTGAAAGATGAAGCAGCTTCTCAGAGAAAGCGACCAGGGCACAGGATGGAGAGTGCCACGTGAGAATCTACTGGGGTGGGAGCTCAAGACGAGAGGTGGCCGAGGAAGAGGGAGAGTGCCGGGCTTCCCACATGCTTTTGGTATGGATATTTGGCCATTTTATATATAAGATGAATGAAAGGAAAAAAGTATGTCAGAAGGTAAAACCAGAATGACAGAAGACAGGAGGTTTTAAGTCCATTCTGCATACTTAGTTTACTCTTGCTACACAAGGTGTGACAATTGCCTAAAGTCCCATACTCTTCAAGACTCTTCAAGTCCCAATACCTGTCACTTCCCTTCTTCAAATCTCAGGTTAAGAATTATCTGGTTGGTGGCGATAGTGGCTCGACATTGCGAATCTAATTGCCACCCAGACTTTGTTACACTGGGAAATATTGAATTGGACATATGTTATCACGACAAAAAGTTTAAAAAGAAAAGAACCATCCGGAATGGTTGGATTCTGGACATAGCTCCACATTGCTCAATCCAATGGGGTACGGGTACCCTGGCTTCTTGGGAAAATGAGATTGCCAGATTTTATAGTATAAATAGACCCACCTTGACCAATTTCAGGCTACTGACTTTACCACCAAATGTGGAGTTGGGAAGAGGTGTGTAGAACAGGTTCTTAGAAGCAGCAATGAGCCAGCTCCAGCACCCCATGGGCTCAATCCACAAGAGAGAAAATTAACTCCACTTTCTCACATGACCACCCACCTGGCCTTCTCTCAATTCCCCTTACTTGCTCTGCTTCCTCTTGCCACAGGGCTTTCGTACTTTCTGTTCCTTCTGCCTAGGAGTCTCTTTCCTTCCTTTCCACCCCATCAATGTCTTTTCTTCCATCAGTTCTCAGTGCCAACTGTGCCTTCTGGAGGCAAGCCTTCTCTGACCTCCTTGGCCAAAAAGTGCCCCAAATTTAAGCTCTTGTAACAACATGTCTTTCCTAGACTATCATAGGGATAAGAATGCATTTGTCCAGTTAAGCATTTGATCAATGTCTGTCTCCCTCCCTGAGCATCGGCTCCAGGAGATCAGGCCCATGTCTGCACCCAGCACATAGCCTGGCCAATAACAGATGCATGATTAGAATTTGCTGAGTAAATAAGCACTGCCAGCCCCCATCCCTGTAAAACATTAGCCGGACATTTCTCATCTGGAGGTGGAAATTGTGGAGCACAAAGAGTTCAGTTCATCATCTTTCTCTTATCCATCAACACCGTACCTGGAGATGCTTCACTGAGTAACTCACTAGAGCTTGAGTCTACAGCGACTTCTCTAAATGTGAAAAACCATCAAGTCAACAAGCAGAGAGATTTAGAAAGCATTCTGGGTAATCTTGAGCTATATAACAATGTCTTATGTGGCTGTCTTATAGCTTTATCATCAAATAACCATTTTTTTTCATTTTTCTTCTATACTCAATACACTTTAATATATCCAATTAAAATTAATTTAACCTGGAAAATAATAAAGAAGGGACACTGGAAATTTTGAGGATATACATAATTTCCAGTTTTCAAGAACATAATGTTTCATCAGTGAAAAATTGCATTACAATAAAGAGTAAAAATATTTATGTTGTGTAGCAACTTAGAAAGCATTACAAAATAAATGTTAAATAATGGGTAAAAATACCTATGTATGAAGTCCCCATGAGAACTCCATGAGGCAGAGAGAAATTAAGCACACTTTTCAAAGTCATCAGTGGTAAGCAGTGGGATGGACTTGGAAAGCAGGGGCTGGCATTGAAGCCCACACATCCGTCACTAAATTCTGCAGCCCAAGGGGAAAAAGTTAAATGCAAAGTAGATGTCATGGGGCGGGCCACGGTGGCTCAGTGGCAGAGTTCTCACCTGCCATGCTGGAGACCCGGGTTCAATTCCCGGTGCCTGGCCATGCAAAAAAAACAGATGCAATGACCCTTCAGCTAGGGAAGGCATAATATGAATAAAGACATGTGATAGAATTGGAAGGAGGCAAGAGGAAATTTAAACAATTAGGCTAGGGTAAGAGGACGGGATAATAGGTAGATTTTTTTTCAACTTTTAAAATTTCATTTAGATTGTTGTAGAGCAATTTATAAGAGGAAAAGGAAGCTTCCACCTTTTGACCAATGAACACACCTGCACACCATCTTTAGCACCTTTCTAAGGATGTTAAGAGGTAAAGTGGGTTTCAGTCTGTTCCTCTGTAGCCGTGTGAGTTGTGCCCTAGTTGTTGACACAGCAGTAGGACATGCTTGGGCAGTCAAATTGTAATGAAACTTCAACTGCTGAGCTGAGTATCAAGAGCCAAGAGTTGTCTGTGTGCATTTTAATAGAATTTTCTGTAACGAATCCATTAGGGGCCAAAGCCAGGCTTTAGCAAAAATGTAAAAAGATACTTTTAGAAACTAGTTGCATCCCTGCCTGCAGCTATTACTCAGGACAATTCTAACTTCCCTGAGAAGTTGCCACGTGCTGGACGCCAGGCTCGGTGCTGGCGGGTTTGCTATATTTCATTTCCTTCCCCGAACCTCCTGCTCTCTGCCTCCTGTCATGGCCCCACTGCAGTGGAGAAGTGCCGTAACCAGCCCAGGTGGGTGCATTCAGTGAAAGCGGAGCAAGGTTCTGAACAAGATTCTTTCCAACTGATTCACCCTCTACAGTATTCCATTGAGAAATACAAACATCTTAAAATGAAATGTTCATTTGAAAACTCGGGTTGGCAGCTTGCAGGACTTCATCTTTTGGCCATGCCAACTCATGACCATTTCTTTCTGGAAACCTTTTAGAAACATATTACACGGAGGAGTTTCCGCTTTGTAAGAAGCCTGACAAATAGCCACTTTGCTTCCTGGGGGGAGTGGAGGGAAACAAACAAACAAACAAACAAAAAAACAAAAAGAGACTCCAGTCCTGAGAAATTAGAAACAGCAAAACCATAGCAGTACTTTTCAACTCTGACATATTTGAATCAACTGGGGAGTTTTGAAAAAAATACTAATATCTTAGCCCTACCCCAGACCAATTAAATCAGAATCCCTTCGGGGCAGCATCTGGGCCTGGGTGATTTTTAAAAGCTCCCGGGAGATCCTAATGGCAGGCAGGCTGGGATCAGTTGCTCTGCTCTGACCACCACTCACAAGCCCATCCCCTGCCCTCTCTACCTCCCCCGCCCCCAGTGCTGCCGGGAGGAGAAATGGAAATCACCGCAAAAAATCCATGTTTGGTTTTTGTTTTCACTAAAAGGCCCAGTTTGTAGACTTATGCAGCTGCTTGTAAATATTGCTTATTTTACAAACTTAATTTTTCTTCTGCCACCTGAATTTTCTAGTTTCAAAAGTCATACCAAAAGGTGTCAGTAGATGGCTCACCTCTCTCAGAAAGAAGGATCACAGAAAACGCTTTGCGTTTTAAATGGAAGACATAACGCTTTCCTTGTGAATTGACTTCGGGAGATGCCGGGATGAGGAGAGCAAACATGATGTAGAAAACAAGAATGCAGTCTTCCCTAGTGCGGTTGAAGAGCAGGCTAACAGAATCACTACAAAATGCTAGGAATGGAAATGAGCAAAAGTGATTCCAGGGCAGACAGTCTTTGATACTGATAATGAAAGTAGTGAAAGTTTGAACAGGGAAGTTGGCAAACCATAAAACTTGAGTCCCAAAGTTCCCCATAATCATGGGTATATTTTTTCCCTATTTTGGGTGAAAGTGGGAATGGAAGATTTGGGTTTCTATGGACAATATTTGTGAGGAAACTTGGTTATGTTTTTCCCTGACTTTCAATACACACCATACAGAGGGGCCAGAAAGCCCAAGAATTTTCCATTGCATCATCTATTCTCAAAATTGTTTTCATTTTCGCTTTTGCCATTTATATTTGATAGTTCAGAGGCACCAAATACATCACTCATTAAGACTTAATGGAAGGGAGAGTTTAAAGTCTAGCTTCTGTATGGTTCTTTTGACATGAAGTCCTTGTCATAATTGAAATAGAGCTTAAGGAGATTGTCTTCTGTGTCATATAAGTATATTTTAACCAAAAAAAAAATAATAATATCCTCTATAAAGAACTTTCCTCCTGCAGATCTCAATACATGTTCAAGGGACACTCGTTTTCATGAAGAAGGACAGTACAGATTATTATTTCTATTTTACAATCGGACAAATTGGAAGATAGAAGCAAAGTGATTCGGCAAATGTCTTCACGTGAGGCTAGTTCCATCAATCCCAACTGAGAGTTCTCCACCTGGATGACTTTTCCTGCTTTACTACCTCTGGACTGGTAGAAGTTTGAGGTTGCATTTTCTCTGTAAGGTTGGCTGTGTCCTAGTTCTAGGAACTGTCATGACTCAAAACTCAGGACCCAACTTTAGTTATTAGTTTTAACATTTGACCCCAAACTCTCTGTGGATGTGTGTAAAGCCAGACACCCTACTTACAGCTGCAGTGGAGATGGGGAGAGAATATGTCTCTCCCGTGGTGTTTAAGGCCCAACCCACAAAGGGATACTGGAAACATCAAACTCCACTCCAAAGACAGAGGCCTCCTTACACACAACTGGAGGTCATCGGAGTCCATTTCAGCTTGTCTGAAAGACAGCTGAGACTTAATTTAGCCTTATAATCAGGCGACATGTGCAGCGCTGACCCTGCCCTGAAGTTCTGGCAGAAAGCAACGATGTTTTCCTTCAAACCCACTCATCATCAGCCCTTGGTGAGCAGAGAGAAACATGGTGGGGTGGCTGAGGATGGATCCCTATGGTCACAGTCAAGCCTGCACTATGGCCAGGAAGGCCAGCAAACAGCAGGTGACGCTTACCAAGTCCTTCTGGGAGTGAGGTCACCTCACTCTTGGCCCAACTCCAAATAGGAAAAGGTCTAAAGGAGCATTTGGATGTGATGCCCCTTTTCCTGTACCTGTCCTGTTATTTTTAGGGAGGCGGATCCTACTTGATGCTCAGACCAGGAAGCTGCTCACAACCCCCTTTGCAGACAATTACAGGCCGAGTGCCCAATTCACACAATTGTATCTGGAAACACATGAAGTGGTAGGTGGTGGTAATTGAGTTGTCCTATGGTTCAAATTCCTTAATCCCAATTGTAATTACAAGCAAGATCTACCACTGCATGCAGCACACTGGCTATGTGAAGGGATCACGGAAATCTATAGTCAGGGATTTTTTTTTTTTTACATAAAAACTTAAATTCCTATAAGCATTTTCAAGAAGTGATATTAAATCAAATTGTCGTGATATTTTTCTACTTAAAATTGTTGCATTGTTTTCTATTACCTCTAGAATGAAGCTGCCAAGATAAGAACAAAAACTTTCTCCAACCCATCCCTCCATTCCCCCAGAGCATGCCCACTGCTCGCTACCCAGAACTAACCATTTTTGGAGTACGTAATTGGCCCAGATTGCAAGACAGAGAACTCTGTAGGCCCATCCATCACACAGACATGTTTTGTTTGGGCCTTACTGTATTTAAAAATATCTTTGTTTGGACATTTCACAGCACTTCTGTCTTCTTGTGGAAAAAAAATGGAAGATTCACCAACACTGGGCCCACATTCCTACAAACAGTGGAAGCTAAGTAATGGCTTCTGCTTTAGGTGAACATGTGCTCACTGGTTTTCCATAAGCCCCACGTCTTCCCTTGGCATCAAACCCAGCCGGGTTATTCATTTGCTTTATCTTCCTGGTTCCTGTAGGGCCACCCACTTTTATACTTCTCTAGTATGCTCTAAACAGTTCCTCTTTAGGGAAATATTCTTCAGAGTTTGTCTCTGATAGACCTCTACCAGTCTCAATTCAATGTCTCCTTCTCTTTGCTGTCCTTCACTGGTGTCTTTCGTCTATGATTCCTTAGCATCTTGTACACGCTGTTATGACAGGACTGGTCCCAGTATTAGAGTTGTTAGAAGTATCAGTTCCCTGATTGACTCCTCTGGTTCTATCTGTCTCTGTATTGCCGGTATTTAGCACAGGAGTGACTCCTTTTTTCTGTCAGGCTTGTTTTAACAGTGGTTGAAAGTGGGGCAAAAAAGTAGGATGGCAAAAAAAGTAGGGTACTGACAGAGTTAAGAACATAAGCAAGGTCCTTACTTAAGAACAAATTCAGAAAGTAGGACACATAATTGTACATACCTTGTG
Source organism: Tamandua tetradactyla (assembly GCF_023851605.1). Lineage (NCBI taxonomy): Eukaryota > Metazoa > Chordata > Mammalia > Pilosa > Myrmecophagidae > Tamandua > Tamandua tetradactyla. Next base: position 35,469,803 of record NC_135351.1, read on the forward strand.
AATACAATTAGGTAAATAATAATAATAATAATAAATAATAAGAGAACACTTGAGGAAAACTGAAGCAACATGTAGACACAAATATTTTTATTTATAATCCCTAATTCAAAGAATTTTCAAATGTAGACATATTTTTCTTACAATTAAGGAAGGACAATTTGGGGAATTTTTAATAAACCTTATCCCCTACGTTGCAGAGGTAAGAAGTTCAAACTGCCATATGCGTGTTGTGTAAGAAAAAAAAAAAACAAGGAGAAAGTAGCTCTCGTTTTTCTGAAACTTTCACTAAAGAATGAAGGGGGTGGGGAGGAAAATGCAGAATTCATTAACATCTAAAAGATTTGACTGGTAGGTAGACCAGAGGTCCACTGTGTTTTTTCATCACAATAATTGTTGGACGACTATTACAAGATCGTTAAATCTCTTAGGTTTATATCTTGAATTAATTTAATATGCAATAAAATACAGGGAAACAGTTGACAGTTATTGACTGAATGAAAAGTAAAAATTCTTTGCACACATTATAATACCAATACTATCCACATTATTAAACACCAGTAATCTGTTTTGTCTAAGGAACTCTTCTTCATTACTCTAAGAGGAACACATGTTTCCTTGTAGAGATTTCCAAGTACCTCCTTTAGCTTCTAATTGAAATACTCTGACAAAGATGTCTATATGTATTGACTTTTATCCTTTATATTACCTACTGAATTAAACTACTCCTTTTCCATTAGCTATCTAAAAAAGAAGAAGCAAGCAGCACGTAATTATTGACCTAGAAAAACCAGTTGCCAACTCTTTAATTGAAAGAAAGGAAGTGTGTGTAGGGTGATAAATGTATGTGGGAGGGTTGTTTTGAATGACTTCAAGGAACCTCATAATTTTCTGGTACAACATCAAGTTAGTGGAGCACTCCTCATTTTTAAAAGTTTTCTCCCTCTTACAAAATCCTGTCGAAGAAAAAACACGTACATGTGAGTATAAGATACCAATTTCCTCAAGTATCTTCTATGAAGTTACAAAACTCATGATGAAATAACAGCCTCTTTAAACATGGTGTTCAATATCTCTGACTTCAGTTTATGCCGTTAAAAGGTCCTGGACATCAGAACATTTATTCTCCATCCTGAGCCTTGCAAAGCTCTGCTGTATAAATAAATAAGAGATAGAAAAGTTAAGAGGAAGAGCTGAAATGTCTTCTTCTGGGAGGCAGAAAGTTATATCTCCACATTATCATTCTAAAATATCTATTACTGTGGTCAGATCCTTTCCTGTCACCAGTTTTTACAATTAAATGTCTTATTTTACTTGAATGAACAGCCTTTATTTATAGGCTTCACAGCTAATAAATAGAGAAAAACTGGTTTATTGAATCCATTTTATTGCTCCTAGAGAGCTAAATCATTGCTTTAGAAAAATGAATAAAATTTCACCAAGATATTTAAGGCAAAATGGCATGAAGTATAGCCTTATTTGCTCGTTTAGTTTGTTTTTTGCCATAGCAGAAATCGAACTTGGTCTTGTAACAAGAACACAAGGATCAGCTAGAATTGTCATTATTTTGGTTAATAAATCAGTTAGCATGAGGTTTTACCTTTGAATTTCCTCTGAAATAAAGCACTTTCCAAGTATAGCAGTGCCTGTCATAGTTCAGCTTACTTAGCTGAGCCTATGCTGATTCTGTCACTTTATTCCCTGTTTGCGCTCATCGCGTTGCCTGCTACCATGTGGTCCAGAGCATTTGTATATAGTCCCATTTCTACACGTGGGTAACTATCAAATATGGATCTAGGTGCATTAGGGATGGTAGCAGCCTGAGGCCCTGTGATTTTGTCACTTCCTGGATGTGCACCCTTGGACTAAGTTTCTTAACCTCTTTAACTCTTAGTTCCCTAATCTCCAAAAGGAGGATAACACCTCACTTTGAGGGCTTCTGTGAAGATGAAAAGGGATAATGTATGTCAAACTCTTGATCTAATTACTGGGACATAAAAACAGGCTCAATAAAAGATAGTGACAATGGTGAGGCTGGTAATATTAGGGCTAAATAAACAGATTATGGGGGGACAGGAAAAAAATAGATGAGAACGGCTTGGCGTATTTCATATCCATCCATGGGTACTAGGGAAATGCAGGAAAGGCCTGGAAGAAAGTGAAAGTGAGGTTTTTGAAGCGGTGTAAATGATATGGAGAGATGAGGAGCATCCATTGACCAGATGTGCAGAAGTATGTCCTTTTAATTTCCCTGCTCATTCCTCATATATTCTGCACCCAATGTGTGACAGGCACGGAGCTAGACCCATGAAGAAACAAAGACTCACTGTCCTCTTGGAGTTTACATTCTAGAGGGGGAGGAGACAATTTTGCAACTCAAATAGAATAAATATATAGGAAAGCAGAGAGTGGTTGAATGCTAAAGAGAGAAATTCAGCCACAAAGGGTCATGGGAGAATATAGGGGTGAGCAGCTGAAATATTCGTGTGCAGAAGTAAGCCTCACTGAGGAGGTGCATGTATGTAAAGGAATGGAAAGAGCAAGTCATGTGGATGGAGGAAAGTGCCTGCAGGTAGAGGCCTAAGCAAGTGCAAAAGCCCTTAGGTGGTTTCTCACCAGGGTGTTCCAGGATAGCAATAGGAGGGGCCTCAGCCAGCACAGCAGGAGGACAGGAGGTCAGAGAGGTGCAAAGAGGGAGCGTGTGTTTTGAGGGTGTGGATCATATATGGGTCATTATAGGAACTTGGGTTTTTACTCTAAATCAGGAAACCAGAAAAAGGTTTGGGGCAGAGGAGTGACATGGCCTGGTTCATCTCAGGATCATTCTGGCTGCTGTGTTGACAATAGACTGAAAGTGGCCAGCTAGGAAAAATGACAATATCCTACATGAGAGATGATGGTTCCCACTGGGGTGGAAAGAGTGGAGACAGTAAGATGTGGTCATACTCTGGATGTATTTTGAAGATAGAGCCAACAAGATTTCTTAATGGATCATGAAGAGAGAAGTAGAGGAAATGCTCAAGTTTGTTTTTTTTCTTTTCGTAGGGGGTGGTGGTGCATGTCCGGAAATTGAACCCAGGTTTCCTGCATGAAAGGTGAGCATTCTACCACTGAACCACCAGCGCACCCCCAATGCCCAAGTTTCATAACTGGAAGAATGGCATTCCTATTTACTGAGAAAGGAGAAACTGGAAAGGAGCCGGTTTGGAGAGGAGGGTGGACCAGGCAGCTGGACAGTTGGCTCGCTGAGTCTGGAGTGTGAAGGATAGATGCAGACTAGAGATGAGATTTCAAAATCATAAGTATATTGAAGGTATTTAAGTTCATTTGAAAGGAATTCTATAGTGACCGTAGGATAAACACCTGACACAGACCTTGAGCAAGGGTAGCGATGGGTTGCCTAGGAGAAGAGCACAGAAGTGGAAGGGGATGGGCAGTGGTGATTTCCTGGCAAAGTGCTTCAGGATCAAGGGAACCACGCACAGCCACTGAGACAGGAAACTGGCCGGGGCAGGGGACTGTGGAGGCAGATGAGCAATTCTGCCCCAAGAGACCCATCAATGAGCCCCGATGACCTCACCTTGCTGTCAGTTCTTACAGCGTGGCCCACTCTCCAAATCCATTTCGGGGACACCTGCTTAATGATCTAATCCTAACTTAATTTTTCTCTTAAGAAGATAAAAATGACTTACTAGAGGACATAAATAATACAATTAAATCATGTAAAACATAAAACAAGAAAGGAAATCTTTATGTGTCCACTTCATATGCAAAGAACATGACACACTGAAATTGGAGTTTGGCTGTGCTTGTCAACAACCATTCCTATTGATTTATTAAAGCAGGATCTTCTACTGGGCTGCCCTCAGTTATCATCCTAATTCATGGCCCATGATGCTGCTTGCTCTTGGCGCTTTCTGCCTACAATGCTTCTCTTTGCTGCCTCTTCTTTCCCTGCTGGGAACTCTTCTTGGCTCCTCTCCGATCTCATCCACCCTCTCTGGAACTCATACATCCAACACAACCGTCACCAGCCACTGTTGATGGTCATCATTTTTGCATTTCTTAGAATGAAGCCCATGAAGACAACTGTCCTCTGGTCCTCGCTGCAGGGATCTACCATGGGCATCCCCGAAGCATGTTCCACATCATTGTTTTCTCTCCAAACCCTGTTTTCCTTAACCAGAATTCCCCTACCCCGCAGGATACATCATTTATGAAGTCTCCGGAGCCAGAAACCTGGATCAAAGCCTGGATTCCTTTCTTTCTCCCTTCCTCAAGCCAACATCCAGTTAGTCCTGTTAATCCTACAATTTAAATGTTACTTCCTCCGCTATACCACTGCTGTCATTCATACATACTTTAGTCATTACGTATATCAAAAGATTTAGCAATTACTTATTTCTATGCCCATGTTCCTGATTAGACTGTGAATTCCTTGAGGGGGCTACTGGTTCTTACTGTAGAAGTGAATTGATGAATTCCAGATTTCATCAGAGTAAGACTAAGAGGTAGGGTGAAGCCAGAGATATCGTGACTGCAGCAAGAGACACTGAAAAAGAGAGGGGCTGAAACCTGGCAATAGGAAAAGGCATTACAAAGCCTACCTGTTCAGTCACATGCAGAGATCTCAATGAAAAACACCTGAATCCATGAATAGGCATGTACTGAATGTCCAATAAGTAGCATTCAGTATAGTAGTGGGGTTGGCATAGTTGGGGGTAAAGAAACATCAGACCCAGTCCTCCTACCCAACAGAAGCCTCCATCCAATTGGAGAGAAGAGATGGCTGCATAGTCCATGACAGTAGAGGATTAATTGGTTTACTCCTCTGTAGTCTGTTCAAGAAGAGAAAAATCAATCAGACCTGTAAACAAGAGGCTTCCTGGAGGAGGTGAACTTGCGCACCTTTCAAAAATGGGTGAAAGCAAGTGGAAAGGGAGTCTATGAGAAAAGAATGAACAGACATGTGCAGGAATGTGTTCACAGGAGTCAGGAATTTAGCCTGGCTATGGGAGTTGCCTCTCTATAGGGAGGGTGTGAAATAAGGCAGCACAGGTGAGCTCAGGTGAAAGATTATGACGTTAGGCAGGGGGTGAGTGCTCAAAGCTGCAGGGATCTGAGCAACTTAGAATTAAAATTTGACTCTGTACTCTACCTTCAAGATTGTGATTTCTTTTGGCTCAGTGGAATTTCCGTAGGTCTTCTTTAGCACAAAGCATGATGGCGTGGACCCAGCTGTCTATAAAAACAAAGGAAAGGAAAGGAGGTGCCTGATCGACAGTCAATGAAGACACACCAGCTGACTAAGGAGGGGCATCATTTCTGTCTAAAAGGAGGCTTTTTGCTTCCTTCTGGGGACACCAAGTCTGATTACTTCAAAGGGAATGATGACATCAAAAGGAACTGAGGGGTGGGCAACCCAAGTTGGCACTCCACAGTAGAGTATCAGTTACAGACTCTACAGCCACGTGTTTAACTACAGAAAGAGCATTTGGATGCTGGTCCAAAGAAACATCTTATTCATGTGTGTGAAGCAAACAAGACATCAGTTAAAGAAAGAACAAGAAAGGAAATGAAAAAGAGGTGTGAGATTTGTCAGCCTTTTCCCTAATCACCCTCTCCGGTTCTCAGCGAGCGCTTCATGGCTACCCAACATGACAGAAAACTCATCATGAAACTCGAGCCAGTGGCAAAGTAGAATGAGCAATTTCATAGAACGACAACGGTCATGAGGTCTGTGACAGATCTACAGAAGGAAGAGTTTAACTGTTAAACCTCCAACAGCTACCTGCTGCCTGGTCTAGGAAAAGCAAGGTTCAGAAGTCATGCAGTTTCTTCAGGTTAATCCCCAGATGTGAATGTTCTCCTTTCTTGGGTTTGCTTAGAAACTGAGCTTGCTTGAGTATGGATTTTTTTCCTGTAATTTGTTGTGTATTATCAGCTATTTACATAATTACTCTAATTAAACTAATTATAGCAGTTCCTGTAAATATGTGAAAGATCACAAAATGTGTAATTATGCCCTTATGTCATTAATTAAACCATATCAGCTGGGAAAATTACTGTAAATATGTCTGGAGGTGTCATTAGTCTGTGTAATGGAGACATAGAATTCTTTATTGAGCTACAATAAAATGCTCTGCACTAATAATTCATTTAAAAGACCACTTTGATTCTTAAGCTTCAAGATCCCAGGCATAAAAGAAAAACCTCTTTTTCATATCCCACAGTGGTTCGCAAAACCAATACGTGGTTCAGGCTTCCTTTATTACAACCGTGAGTGGGATCCAAATTGAGAAGCAGGCCCCGTCCCCAGTGGGCCTCCTGGCATTGCTGCAGGAACAGACAGTGCCTGAGCCTCCAGCATTTCCTCCTGGAAGAGACACAGCCAACACCCTTGCAAGGAGAAGCTCCAGGAGGGCCAGGCTGGGCCCTCTCCAACTGCTTCCTCCCAGGTCCTCTTGCACCTGCCAACCAGTGTCCTGACCCACTGATCCTATGCCCCTAACCAAAGTGTATGATGAACAACATCAACCCCGGGAAGCCTGCATTTTAAAGGGCACACACATCAGAAGAGTGAAAATCTCAAAGCAATCCATTTTTACAGATAGAATTTCAGATATTGTAGCCATGACATGTGCAGCTCAGGTCCTCCTGCCTTTTCATCTCTTCAAACCAGACAAGGTAAGCCCCTGCTTCCTCCTGGGTAGGCTCTGCAGTCAGCATCTGGGGGCACTTCAAGCCTTCTGCCAGGAAACAGGACCCAGTGCAGTTGAGAAAAAAAATGCAGCTCACTCTGCCAACGGGTGGCAAACGGTGGCCACACACACCCTCCTTGGTTCAAAGGATGCTAGCTGTAAAAGAAGACGGTACCTAGGACTAAAAAGATGAGGGGATCCCCGGAGCTTTAGAAAGATACAAAGGAAACCCCCTCCCTCAGAAAATAACAAACAGAGAAAGCTTTCAGTTCTTCAAGTGCAAAAAATAAAAGCTGGTGACTAGAATTCTGATTCTCTTCAGTCTAATGTAGATTTCTGGGGAGAGGAAAAGGTTAACTCTGCTCTTGTACCAAAAGCTTACACAGATCTTCAATTTTGTGAAAACATCTACCTTTTAAAATTTTGAATTCTTTGAAGTAAAAGTGTTTATTAAGTTTTGGAAGAAAGCACGTGATTCTTTTGTAATAATTTAATGAAACATAATTTGTCTTCAATCTTTGTAGGTAGAGAATAACAATCAAATTCACTTTCACGGAATAAATAAGTATTTAAAACGAGTTTCCGATTAGGATTTGTATCTTCATTCATCTTCATTCCCTGCCTGAAGCAGAATTATACTTGTTCTACAAAATGGCACCTAATAATATAGCACTAACTCTGCTTTGGGGTTTACCAAAAACTTGGTGAATCTGATGACTGCTATGAGGCCTCTCCCTGTTAAAAAAAAATGAGAACTTGAATATATTAATTATATTTTATGTACAATATGTGAACCCTAAAATCTACTCATAGACCCAGCTTGGGAATATAGTACAATACACTGGAATTTTTACTTTTACTGGATTATGAGTTTTCTCTGTCAGGAGCTCTGCAGCAAAGTGCAAAATTAACTGACACCATTAATGAAAGATAATTAGCTGATAGTAACCTGTAATAGACAGTACTAGCAATATTGCCACGTAACACTACTCAAAAGATTAGACCAACTCTTAGAACACAGACACTTCAAATCCTGCTAGTGCCCCTTCTCCATCATTCCTTCCTCCAAGGAGCTTTTCATGCAGATACAGACTATTATGTATATACATATATGTATTCCTGATGTGCCATTGTCTGTTGGATCCTGCAGTGTTGTCATATTTTTCCCCCTAAAAGAAGTGACCCCAGCAGACCTATGAGGAGGCTGTAGATTATTTGCAGGTTATCTCAGGGTCTTCACCTGCCTTCAGGAGCAATGCAGCTTTCCCAAGATGGACTGTCCCATAGGAGGCAGGTTCCTTTTAAATACACCCCAGTAAAGGTGAGGGAGGAGGGCAGGGAAAAGAAAGCAGAAAATAGGAGAGATCTTATCTGTTTTTAGGATTGCTAAGAGCAACATCTCCAAAGTTGTAAATGAGAGCATCTCCCTGGAAATGCCACTGCAGCCAGCCTTAGAGATCTGGGTCCACGTCCCTGGGTAGATCTGTTGCTTTTCTTTCCCTTGGTGATGGCCCCATAGTGAGCTCATTTGAAGTCCTCCATTAAGCTGCGCGATGTAACACCAAGAGTCTCTTACATCTGTATTGAGGTGGGAAACAGGAAAACTGCCTTTCGCATGTTGACCCAAAGTATCATTCTTTCTGGCATGTAATCCCAGGAACTAATCTCCTGGTTAGCCAGAGTTAATAAGCATGTTGGATCACATGCCGGGCCACAGAGTTCATCCCAGGGTATCGGATGACAAATGGCTTCTTCGTAGAGGAGTCTATGACCCCATCATTGGGTTAACTCACTGCATTTAGGTGATTGTTCTTGAGCAAGAACTTCATACTATAGGTGAGAAGAGGCTTCTCACCCCAGTGTCCAAAGTGGGCCTGTTCTCCACAAAATCCCCCCAATGGAAAAAAATGAATCGATACTAAGAGGTCATAATTATAAAGGGATCCGTGTGGTCATTTAATTCAAGACAATAATTTGAACAGGAGTCTGACTTCATCTGGGGGTTGATAAATGGCAGGTGGACCAGGGAAGTATTTTGGAAAGGCTGGTCTACTGTAAAATCCATTAGACTGGATTGTACAGGGCAAACCTTCACCAAAATCTTATCTGGTTATTTCATAATCAAGGATAACCTAAGCTCTCCCCACAGAGATTTGGGGGCTACCATGCCTCCTCTGGGGTGGTTGCCCCCACCGGGTGCCTGCAGGACAGGGACTGGTCGCATTTGTCTTTGTCTCACCAATTACTAGCAAGTGCCTACCACATGGGAAGCCCCGACTGAATGTAGGTTGACTCCGAAGAAGAGATAAAAGTTTCCAGCAAGGTACTGTGCCAAATATGACTCTTGAAAACTCTTTTCTAAATTCCAGAAGAAAAAGAATAAAAGACAAAACATAATTCTTTCCTACCATTCCAGTCTCAATTTCCTAAGCCATAGTCCTGGAGCTGCCTTACCTCCTTTCTGGAACAAATAGGAGAACGAGAGGGTATCTAAATAGGCAAATATAGTTAGAAACCTGCCTTTTTAGTTTTGGGACGTAGCTGACTTCAACTTTGTTTGCCTTTAATGGTTTGGGGTTTTGTATGTACGATGCCCTTGATTCTCTGGTTGCCGGACCATCAAAGAAAACCTTAAAGATATATACCAAACACACCCAATCTCAACACTAAGGCCTGGATGTTTTCTTTAAGGAGTGTAAGCCTGACCATTGCCAACTGATTCCTATGGCTCCAGGCCTGACACAGAGCCAGAAACGCTAATAATTACCCTGCCTCAGAAGTCAAGTACCCCTTCTTTGCTGCAATGAGTTAACCCTTTTAAAGGCCTGGAATTCCACAACTCCTCTGAAAATAAGTTATAGTCTCAGGTCGCTCATCATTTCCAATAATCAGAAATGAATTACCTCATTCTGTTACTAAAAAAGAAAGTCTAGGAGTCTCACAGTTGTTTTTTGTTTTGCTTTGCTTTTGGTTAAATCTTTTGGAAAACCAGAGGCTTTGTGATCAAAGAGACCTGCGTTCAACGCTGGCCTCTTCGGATCTACCACTTTGCACGCGTGCTGAAACGCTCTACTACCCTGTTTCCTTACCAGTCCACTGGAGATTACATCAAGTGCTTGGCAAGGATGCTGCGAGGACTAGAGATAGTCTGCAAAGCTTCCGGCATATAGCAAATGCTCAATAAATAGTAGTTATTTATCTAGTATAAACCCTATTTGTGTTCTTATAGTAACACCCACCGTTTATGAAACACTTTGGCACATATTATCTACTTGATCTTCACTTGAATTCTATGGGGTCATACATAGAGGTTCAAATGTTAATCATTTTGCCCAGATTTACACAGTTTGGGATTGCTAGGATTCAAACTCAGGGTCTCTAACCCTAAGGCAGATACAGATTTCCTGCCGGCAATCTTCCCTGCCTTCTATCTCTGACCCATCCAGCCTGTTCATCCATTAACAGTTAAAAATGTCCATCCATTTCAGTTAAAATGTTACTGTAATTAAAGAATTAAAGTCAAATTCGAACGTTGAAAAATCTACGTTTTTTCACTGGGGGAAAGAACCCACTGGGGGAAATCGCCTTGTTTTCAGCTTTGAGAAATTCTGCACATCTGATCTTTAGGAAAATGGCGAGGGTAGGTATGTATAAGTAGCTTGAAGATGGCTTGTTAGTAAGTATTTGACTTTGACCAATCCCACATTCTATAGCTGCACTGACCAATTCGGTGGCCATGAGCTTTATGGGGCCATGACCTCTTGAACTGTGGCTTGTGTGACCAAAGAATTCAATTTTTAATTTGATTTATTTTTAAGTACATTCAAATTAAATTTAAAAACCATCTTCGTTCCATTATTGGAAAATTTTAAGTATGTTTGGGACAAATTAGGTATGCAAATCGACTTGTTCAACTGAATATGTAATTCATTCTTAAGACAGAACAAACATTTCTGATGAAAATTTAGCATCTGAATTGAGATGTGCTGTAAATGTAATATACACACCAGATTTCAAAGACTTGTTCCAAAAAAGAGAGAGAATGCAAAATATCTTAATCATTTTTTATATTGATGACACGTGTTGCAATGATAACATTTTGGATATACTAGAGTAAATAAAATATATCATTAAAATTAGATTTCCTTTTACCTTTTTGAAATGTGGCTACAAGGACATTTATAGGTAGATATATGGCTCAAATTAAATTTTATTAGGCAGCTCTATTCCATAGGGAATACAATCATCTGTGTAACTAGAGGAAAAAAGTCACAGATAATGTCACTTTTCACTTTATTGATCAGTTTTCTTTTTTTTTCTTTTTTCCATGGGCAGGTACCAGGAAACGAATCCAGGTCTCTGGCATGGCAGGCGAGAAGTCTGCCACTGAGCCACCATCACACGGCCCAATCAGTTTTAATTTTTACTGGCCTGAGTCTCAGATTCTTCACTGCTAAAATCTTTCAGAGGCATTACTTTCTCTGAGACAGCCAGACACAAGGCAAGTGTGTGTGTGTGTTTTATGGAGAGGTAGGGAAGGAGGGACAGGCAAAAGGCCTAAGTAATCCTAAAATAGACATAAATAGGAACTCGAGAATTAAAAGCTATGTTCAGTTTAATTCAGTACATCAAACATTGATCAAACATCTATAAAATGAAAATGGCTGGGCACAAAGGTTCCTAGAACTCAATCCCAGCCTCTGAGGAGCTTACATCTGAGGGTAGCCTTTCTCACCGGGTGGTCCATGAGCCATCATCTCAGCATCACCTGAATCTACCTGTTAAGAATGCAGATTCCTAGATCCCAATCAGTCCTACTGATTCGGACTCTCTGGACATGGTTCTACAAGAATCTCTGCGTTCTGTGGCTCTCTAGGTCATTGTCATCCCACAAAACCATAGGGCCTAGTATTCCAGAGGACGAGAGTGGGAAAGAGATTAAACAAACATTGGACGTAACGTAAGTACTCACTTCGCTAGAGGCACTCAGTGTGCCCTAGGAAGGCTTTCTGGAGAAGGCCTCTAAACCAAGTTTAGAGGAATGATGAGCAGGAAATAATTACCAAAGAAGGATGTGAGGAGAGTAGTAAGAAAAGGATCAGAATGAGCACAATACCTGGCCAAAAATCCCCAGGGAGTTTTTGGTGAACCGTGAGCAGAGTATAGTTGGTCAGACATAAGTTTGACAGAAGGCTATGGAAAGTCTTGATGCCTTGCTAAGGATTTGTTCTTTCACCTGTAGGTACGTAGTTTCTTTTAGGGCGAAGGGGAACTTGGTAAAGGTAAGAAAGGAGGCATGCGTAGTCTGAAAAGAGTTCCCAGATGGCCGTGATATTCTGGTGGAAAGTCACTGCTGCAAGCAGGACATTAAGCAAAAGCCAAGTCCATGTTTCTGAATTTGTCTCTCCAACAGTCAACAGAATAATTTGAAGGGGGCTAGACGAGCATCAGGGAGTTGGTAGTGTCTAAACTAAGGTGGTGGGTGAAGGGGCAAAAAGGAGATAAGCTATTTCATACATTTTAAAGAAGCAAAATTAGCAGGACTTGTGCTTGGTAGAAGATTGGGGACAGGAGAGTTTAGGGTGACTCCCAAGTTCCTGGCTTGAATACTAAAGTGTGATGATGCCACTGGCTGAGAGAGAACATCCGTAAACCAGCCTGCTCTAATTTCCAAACTGTGCTTGGCATGTTCTTCTAAGTGAGTCATTCTATGCAAAACCTATTGACCCACAACATGCACAAGTCTGTATGTGCTACATAGGACAGGCATCCTTTGTGCAATAATAAAGCCTGTCCCCGTGTTACATTTTCAAAGAAGTCTATTTTCTATGAAATGCATTAGGGCTTTTAATCAACATTGTCTTTGTGGAAACTCTCAGATCCATAGAGTGAGAGATGCCTTAAGTGAGCTGCAATGAAAATTTTTTCATAGTTCTAAACATTAGTCACACTTACTTCATATAGCCACATGAGTAAAATTGTTAATAAGAAGAAATGGCATCTTCTTTCTAGAAGTATTTGGCATTCTTTGCTCCTTAAACGTTCTATGAGGACTTCCTTAAAGGAAGAAAAAAGCACAAAAAGGAATTGCAGAGGAAAACTATGTAATCTAGATGAAAACATTGATTAGACTTTTTATATGAGGACTTCAGTATACCTGGAGTTTTTCAAACAAAACAAAACAAAAGATTGCCTTTCAGGTGAAAAAGTGTTCTCTGTCAGGCTCTAAATTACAATAGGATTCTGGTGGATCTGAAGATGCTTCCAATCTCCGAGCAGAGTTGGCATTTTGGAAGTTATTTGTAAACTTTAAGGCAAAAGATTATAAACCCTTTGACACAGTCTCTTTAGAAGCTGTTTCCTTTAAGAAAAGTAAAATGTTTTGCCTAACACAAATATTTAAACCAAATTGAGCTCATTCTGGGAGCTAGTTTTCATAAGCTGACTATTTTATGTATTTTCCCAGATGCATTTCTACTACTGAAAAAGTAAATCAGAATAAGCAACCTCAATAGATGTCTCAACTTTATAGGATTGGTTTTACACTTCCACAAACTTTTTACATTTCTAGCAATAAATTTAAGTAGAAAGAATAGAGGTATAATATATTTGTCATAATAAAGTTCACATTTTAAATTATGTGGTCTGCTTGATGTGGAGGACCAGAAATAAGCAATAATTTCCTTAACGTGGCCCCTCTATTTCTGTTCCACTGCAGCTAAGAACCATATTTTTTTAGACTCTGGGTTCAGATTTTTAAAAACGAATTTAGGGAAGAAGTCCTAGTGATTAGAAAAGATGCCAGTCCTTACCAAATGCTTTTCACAAAGGCTAAGAGAACTCCTCACAGTTTTTGGAATTAATCCCTCACTGATTTCATGACTAGGTCCACAATGAATAGTTCCTTCAGGCAAAGGAGTATAACTCTACATTACATAAAGACACATTGGAGCAAAAGAAAATGGAAATAAATATACAATAATAGCGCAGAAAGGGAGAAATAAGATTCAGAAAGCAAAATCCGAAAAAAAAAATGCTTTGAAAGAAAGCAGCTTGAGTAACATTGCCAAAAGGACAGCGGTCTACATAAAATTAGAAGTAAAGCACTACTACAAAGGTTAAAACGATGGTGGTGATATCATTTTGAAGGTTACCAACCTTTACCAGTAGACGATATAGAACCCGCACGGGAGACCCACAATGTAAGATGAATTTAGAGGAACATAAAGCATAGAAACTGGAAGGTAGACGCTGCCAGACAATAGTGGAGAGAACTCAGGACTTTTGAAACAAACAAACAAACACCTGGATTTAAACAATCCCGTTTCTGCTATTTATTAGCAATATGAGCTTGGGCGAGTTCCTTCACCTCTCTCATCTTCAGTTACCCCACCTGAAAATAGGAACAATAATAGGTAGGAAAAAAAGCCTAGGCAGAAAGATAAGAACTGCTTTGAGGATTAAAGGTCATTTGTGGTAAAGTCTGTTGTGATAGTAAAATCCACAAGCAAGGCATTATTAAGTATATTTTAAAAAAAAACAATAAAACCAGCTCCAACTACTTCTTCAACAATTGTCATTAGCATCACCAACACGTGGGTGTCTCCTTTATTCAAGGCCCTGGGCCAGGAACAGAGTTCGTAGAAAGCAAAAATACAGTGTCCCTCCCCTCTACCTTACAGTCAGGATGAAACAAGGCATATTTATAATAAATAAATAAATAAATAAAACAATCACATAGGAAAGTGACACAGGCCAGCTGCTCAATAAGAAGCGGAGATGGCCAGCATCAACCCAACTCACAGGGGAGACAGATGGTTGTGGATTGGGGAAGTCCAAGAGGGCTGCAGAAGGAAGGTCGGACTTCAGTGGGGCCTGAAGGATGGACAGCATTTATGTAAGCAGAGAAGAGGAAGGAAGGCATTGCAGGCAGGAGGCATGGTGTAAGCAAAGGCCCTGAGATTGCTCATGGTTTGATGGGGAGGAAACAGAGCGAGTGGAGCGCAGGAGAAGATAAAGCTGGCAGATAGGTCGTGGGGTAAGGCAGCTGGCAGTCATTGCTGGGCCCCAGTCAAGCTGTCCAGGCTGTCAACAGCCAGGCCCATTCTGACCGGTCAGTGTGTGAGCCATGCCAGTTGTTTAATGCTACCAGCCCTGGAGGTAAGGTTGTGTAGGCACAGAGGCCAGAGCAAGTTTGAGACAGGGAATGACAAGTTAAGGAGTTCAGATCTTATCTTGTGAACATCAGGGAGCCCAATAAGGGCTTTTAAACAGATGACTAATCTGCTGAAAGTGGTTTTAGTGAGACTGATTGAGAAGTGGAGCACAGAACAGATTGGTGGAGGAATAAGGGGGGAGATTAGTTGGGGGCTGTTTTGGTTGTTCAGCAGGAAGTACTGAAGACCTGGGAGAAGGCGGGGTGATGGGGATGGAACAGAGGCCCTGGATGTGCCAGTGTCTCCTGGTAAAAGGCCTGGTTCTTTACTACCCCAGCCTAGTGTGGTACCCAACACAGAGGGAATATTCTACGTAAATTTATCCATGATAAGGACCTGGAGAAATACTGTCAGGTTTAGAAAGATGAAATAGAAGTGCAAGATAATTTGGGGGAGAAATATAGAATATTACAGAGGAGAAGCACTTTTAAAGATCTCTGCTGCAAACTCCACATTTTGAAGTTTTGAAATTTGAAACGCAGGGATGGTGTGTCTGGCCCACACATCTGATGACCCTCGCTGGGATGTCTCATCATTTTCCAAGAAGCCCCGCGATATAAGTCATTTCTGTTGTTGTTCTTTCTGTTAGAATTTCTATTAATAAAAGTTTGCTATTTTGTTGGCTGACTCTGAAAGCTGCTATGTTGCATTTATAAACATATGTGGGGGAAATGTAAAGATGGAGGGGGAATTGACTAAGACAAATTTTGAGAAGAGATGGAAGATAACTGTTTTTGCAAACTGGTTTTGAAGATTTTCCCCCAAGCGCTGAAGAGAAGGATTGTCACTTGGGGCAAAGTTAATGACTCCATAAAGCAGATTTTCTAAAACAGGAAGAGAGAAGGACTTCATCCCTTAAAGCAGTTTTTTTTTTTCAAACTATGATTATAAGCACACACAAAAAATTAGGGAGTCGTGCCAGAATATATTTTGAATTGAATATAATTGAAAATATAAGATTGCATGTTTATTAATAAGGGGTAAGTATTGTTTTGTGAAACTTTTGTTGTTAGCTCCGTGCATGTGTGTGTGTGTGTATATTGAAATGAAATGTAAGATGTATTTTTCATTGTAAATCACAGTAAAAAATGTTTAAAAGCCACTATCCAATAAATAGTTTTCCCAAACTAAATGAAAATCTTTCAAAATCAGTTGTTAAAATACAGAATTTTGTTAAAAGAAGAAGAGACAACAATTATTTTTATATATCCAGAAAACTTCCTTTATTCCTCAATAGGTTTCTTCATTTAACCTCTACCTCTTACTCTCAGCCCCATTTTTTAATTACTGAAATATCCTGCAAAGATTTTCCCTTGTTCATCCCTCTGTATCAGTGTATATTAGCAAACATATTAGATACAGCATAATAATTGCCTTTATGCAGATAGCTCCTAAGTATCATAGTTATCCAGTGATGAGCTGGTAAAGTTTGACAATCAATTCTCCTGGGGGTGAGTTCTTATTTGTAGAACTTTTCACTTTCTGTTTTGTAAATAGCCACTTTCCATTTACCAACATGACTTCACTGAACATGTAATTGGAAAGAGGTGTACATCAGCACACTTTTTCTTATTTCCACCAAACAGAATAAATACAAATAACTTCAAGATCATAGATAATAGTAAAATGTGGTAAAATAACTAGGAAATGATGAGCTTTGAATATTTATCCCTTTGTACAATATGATAGATTGAGTTGTAATTTTATATAAGTAATGTTTAATAATGACTGTGTTTAACAACCGGCTCACCAAATTTAGCCCTGGCACACCATGGTCCTAGTTCAAACTCTCCAGTTGGCTCTTCTCCCACACTCTCCAATACCTGCTCAACAACTCTACCTAAAACCTCTTCCATAAGAAACCGCAAACTTAACATTCCAAAATCTAAAGTCACTTTAGTCTTTGAATCTCCTTGCCCTACACTTCTCTTTCCCTTCTCACAGCCCCATTTCTATCAATGGTGCCTCCAGGATCTGTCCAATCAGTTACTAAGTCATGAAAGTGCTGCTTGTGTCATGGTCTTCTCATCTGCCCCCTCCTTTTCATTCTAATTAGGGATACCACCAATTAACTGGCCTCCTTCCCACAGGGCCTTGCCACTCCAATTGATCTAACAATACTGATAGCTTAATCTTCTAAACGTATAGCTCTGATAATACTGTTCTTCTTTCTACACATCCACACTCTAACCTGCCATCAAAGCTCTCCCTGCTCCAGGCAATCTGGACGTCCCCCGTGCCCTGTGCTTGGAACATGCCTCATGTTTCCTGATTCTGAGCTTTTGTCCACACTTGTCCCTTCATCTGGATTGCCCTTCCTTCATTTTGTCATGTAAAAAATCATAACCTTTACTAGAGGCCCAATTCAAATGGCAATGGAAATATCAGGTTTTGGTCATCACAGGGATGTATATAGTATGAGAATCAGGAGAGGGTGGAAACAAACAAGAAGCACCAAATCCAGATTTATTCCAGGAATACATCCAGGAATTGATTGGAACAGGATTTCATTTGACGAACGGCTGATACTTCTTGCACTAAGATAGCACTTGCCCTATTGTCATTACTAAAAGGTTTGCTGTGACCCAACATGAGCTTTTCCTCAAACCCTGTGGATTTCAATTATACATGCTACAGCTGTTCTTCATTAACTGAAATGATCAAGAATTGTCTGTTTGGTGTTCACTGTAATCGTTGCCCTCTTACTGCCCTGAGCCAAAATGGGTTGAGGGGGTGGGGACAGATAGGCATTAGAGACAAGAATCTCCTGGCTCCTGGCCTGGCCCAGCCACCAACATCCTCATTCACCTTTGGGATGCTGTTCCCAGGCACAAGGCATCCACCACATGCCCAGGATTTCCCGGCACACAGGGGCAGATAAAATGGGATGTGTATCTTTTGCAACTCTTTCTTCCTTCAGCATTTCCCCAAAGTTTAATAAAAGAAAATTTTAGAGTAAAATAAAATACTTTAAAGGCTTGCTTTCTTAAGCGGGAAGAAATAGAATGATCAGCCAGAGATTCCTTTTCATTTAGGTTCCAGGTGTGAACCTGGAGTTGAGGAGTAAAGGAGGAAGCACTAGATAGATGGCTGCAGCCCTAGGGAACCTGCACGAACTTTCCCTTGGAGCTACAGAATACTGGGTTATTGAGAGCCGGGACCTTTAGTGCAGGAGAGGTGGAGGAGAATGAGTAAGGGAAGGTGGTGGAGGACCAGCAGCGTGATAAAAGTACATTAAACCAACCTGCCTTTACTCTAATATCAAGATTGTCAAAGTGGCTTGGGGACCACTTCCGTGAGCGCAGTTGGGTACATGTTAAAAATTCAGATTCTTGGGCCCCACCTCAGACCTACTGAATCACAATCTCTAGGGAACAGCCAGTGCCACACCTAGTGATTCTGATACAAACTCAAGATTGAGGATCGCTGCTCTCATGTTGGCCAACTGTGGCCTGCAGCCTGGATTTTATGGCCCTTGAGCTAGGGAGGGTTTTTATTTTTAAAGGTTGTAAAAAAAAAAGGAAAAAGAAAGTAAAAGAATATGTGGCACAGGCAAAGAAAGCCTGGCCCAACAAAGCCGAAAACATTTAATATATGGTCCTTTACAGAAAAGTTTGCTGACCTTGGTATAGTGTGTTGCTGATAAATGACTGGCTCTGAATTCAGCCCTATCCCAGCCCTGCCTGCCACAGATAAAATAATGGACGCCACAGATCTTTTAAAAAAATTTAGAATGTTGAACTATGTAATGTTATTATATAAAAATGTTTTCCTAATTATTTGAAATGGTAGGAAAATGCGGATAGTTACAGTAAGCATTCTGCAATGTCTTTGAAGATATATTTTCATCAGTAGAAAAATGTGTGATAACTCCATGTGATCCTATCCTTTTTTATACTTACCAGGTGATGATATATCACAAATTAGCCTGGTAAGAATCATTGCATATATATTATTTATTGGGCTATACATACATATTATTTATTGGGCTATATATGTCCCCAAACACACTGTCACATCATATGGGGAAAAAATGTAAAACTATATCAAAAAAATGTCTGGGGAATAAAAATTTAAAATCTCAAAACAACATGTAAGAAAATGATTCACAAAGGGAATTAAAGAAATAAAAATTAAGCTTGATATCTTCCCACTTTAAAAGAGTTTAAGAATCATAGGGAAGTTCCACTTCCTAAGAATGTTCTGAAAGAGGCCGTGATCTCACTTTGGGAAAGGTTCAGAAATTCACACTGTGCCAAAGAGTTTCAGCGTTTTAGGAATCAGGCCAGTAAGATTCATAAAGTAATCCAAAGTCGAAATGCAATTCCTTTAGGGGTAGTTTCTAGATGTTTGTTCTAGATGTTTGCAATTTTTTGTTTATTTTTCATGTGGAGAAAAAAACTTTATTATAGAATCTACAAATAAATATTGGCTTAGAAATATATTAACTTGCAAGCGACTTGTCTTCCAGAATTGTAAACTGAAACATCTCACACTAATTTTGTTTTAGTGTTGTTGTTTTTTCTCATGAAGAAAGGAATGTTAGCAACTTACTGGCAACTTAAATTTTTTGATAAAGATGTAGACTATTTAACAATTTTTAAGAAACAAAGCTTAAAACCCCAGATAAAGTCTTGAAACTTAGCATGCTTCACCATTTAATAAAATTATGACTCATATTTGTAAGAAAAATGCTTTCTGAGCTAAGTTTGAACTGCTGGGGCACATGGGACACCCACAACCCCAGTCAGCAAAAGTCTCAAACTCCTATAAGATTAAAGGAAAAATAAATTAGTGTGTACAGAGAATGAAAAAAAAAATCCCCAATGGTACTAGTCTATAAACGGAAGTAAAACTAAAACTCCCCTAAAATCCCCCAATCATCAATCCTTATAAATTCAGCTCTTATCTTCTCCCTTTACCGCCTAGGGAGCCCCTAGCTAAATGAGCACGAAGTTTTCCGTGACTTTTATCCTGTAAAGTGAGAGTCCTCAAACTGCACCTAGCAGGAATCCCGACCCTATGTCGCAGAGTATAAGTTTTTAAGTCATGCAAGCAAACGTGGGGTTTCCTGAGTTCTGCTGGGGGCGGGCTGTTTGGAACCCCGTGGATTTTGCAGCCGTGTAATCCAGGGCGCCTGCTGCTCGAGCTGTGCAGAGGACAGGGGTGTGTGGTGGGCGCTGCCTGGGTCGGGCAGCGTGGGTGGGACCGGGTGTGTGCCCAGGTGAGAGTGAAGGGCATGTGACAATAAGACGGTACGGCGAGTGGGCTGCAGGATCTGCGAGAGGAGTGAAAGCCCAGCCCGGAGCTCCGTTTAAGCCTCACAGCCGTGGCCCCACTTGTATTCAAGTGTCCTTTGTCATCAACAACTTAAATTCGAAATGTGCTGTATTTAAAGACCTAGTCGGAAATCCTATTAAAACACACACTCTTCCCCTACCAACCCACCCCACACCCAAATTCCCCCCAATTCAGAGAGCTGAGTTTTAAACTGGTCTAACCCACGCCCCTCTTCCCGTCGCCGTCAGTGGGTCCAAGCCTGCCAGCTGGGGTGCGGATGCCAGGAGCACGCAGAGCCGGGCAGGACAGTGAGGCCGCCCAGGAGCAGGGGCATCGCGGGCGCAGGGGCGGGAACGCGCCACCGCGGCCCCGGAGCGGGGTTAGCTCAGGAAAAGGCGCCGCAGCCGCCCCCGCGCCCCTCCCGCCCGGGCCACCCGCCCCGCGCCCTCCCGGCCTCGGGCGCGCCAGGCCCAAGGCGGCGGCGCGAACGCGGGTGGGAGCGCGGCCCGGGGCCCCGCGAGCGGCAGCCTGGGCAACCCGGCGGCGGCGGGCAGGGCGCGTGCGCACTGCAGGGGCGCCAGATTTGGCGGGAGGGGGAGTGTCCACAGCTCTTTGTTTGATGGCATCTCTGTTTACAGAGTACACTTTAATATCAACCTGTTTCCTCCTCCTCCTTCTCCTCCTCCTCCGCGCCCTCCTCCTCCTCCTCCTCCTTCTCTTTCTCCTGAGAAACTTCGCCCGGCCGGTGCGGAGCGCGCTGCGCAGCCGGGGAGGGACGCAGGCAGGCGGCGGGCGGCGGAGGCGGCAGCCCGTGCGCTCCCCGCGGCTCCCGGCGGAGCCCCGCGCCCGCCGCGCCATGGCACGGAGACCCCGGTCCAGGTAACCGGGAGGCGGGAAGCGGGGGCGGCCGAGGGCGGGCGCGCGCGGACTGCAGGTGGGCATTGGCGCCTGGCTCGGCTCCCGGGCTGTCAGATCGGCGAGGAGCCGGACCTCCAGTCTCGGCAGCCGGAGCTACCGAGAGCCTGATGAAGGCAGGCGTCTGTGCGGGCAGTGGATCGGGACGTGGGGAAGGACACGCTGCGGCTCAGTGTTGCAAGTTGCACGGGGATACATTGCTCTTCAGTGAGGGACAAAAAAAATCCAGCACGTACCAGCCGGGAACCGAGTGGTGCCCACCATCCCGGGAGCCTACCAGGTGCCCGGCTTGATGCCGTAGGCGTCGACAGCGGAGTCACCCCGTAACTGCTGGATGCATTGAGATCTGCTTGGACTTGGCTGTGCAGAGCATATGGCAGATATAGGGAAAAGGCCGGATTGTTTAGTAGCCGCAGGTAGTCATTTCAATTTCATTCATTCTTGGTGGAGACGCAGAAGTGTCAGCTGACAGGCGGCTGGAAAGACCTTAGAGAAGGAACGGAGGTTTCTCCTTTTGCAAAGTATGTTTAGCCCTGGGTTCGGAGTTCTACTTAATTGTTCTCTGGGAGGTTTTTATTTCGAGCGCAAGCATTGCACATGCACTCATGTATTCCCGCCGCACATGTCAGCGCCCTGGGAGAGGCTCACCGGGGCGCTGGGTGAAGTCTCCTGACGTTTGGGCCCGAAGGACGGGAAGAGGAGCGGAAAAGGAGGGAGACTCTCGGCGGAGCTGTCAGTTGCCTGTGCGCCAGCTCCCGCCGTCCTCTCACTTTCCCGACCCGACGCATAGAACGTCCAGCAAGCGGCCGGGTGGGGGGCTAGCTCGGCGGCCGTCGCGGTCGCCCCTCTGCGGAAAGGGACCGTCCCGCAGCCCTTCAAGTCGCTGCCGCGCAACCGGGACGCGGACGCGGGCTCTTCCCGCGGCGAGAGGTGCCCGCGCGGCGCGCACACGTGGACCCAGCCGAGGTGGTTGCTCCTCCCCGCGCCCTGCTACCGCCGCTTGAGGTCCTCCGGGCCTTAGGAACTGAGGGGCCCTGGGGACAAGTCCGTGGGGGCAAAACCGATGCACCTGCTTTTCTTCCGGACGGTTTTATTTTCTGGTACTTGTTAGTTTGGAACTGGCGCGCGCTGGACTCCGCGCGCTACTGGGAAGTTGCAAAGAGTGGGTGTGCGCCCTGCAGCAGCACCAATGGGCCCGCCGGGCCGGGGAGCAGCTTACGGCAAGGCTGGGTGCTGGAGGGGAAAGGGGGGCACGGCCGCGCCTGGCGGGGTGCCATCCTGGAGCGGGTTCACCCTGGCCTTTAGGACTCCCCCGCTTTTTTTTTTTTTTTTTTTTTCTTTTCTTGTTTTTGCCTGAGAGCAGGAACCGGGAAGAGGAGGGAGCCCGCGCCCCGAGCCCTCGGCTGCCCCCGCGGGGCGGGGCCGCGCAGGTTCCCTGAGGCTCCAGGTAGCCGGGCGGGGAGGTGGCCGGGCGGGGCGGGAGTCTTGAACCTGCCCCAGGGGGAAGAGAAACCCGGCTGCGGGCCCGAAGCCGTTTCTTGCAGGGCGCGCGTAAACTCGGCCGGGATTGTTAACCAGGTCAGCGAAATGAGTCTGAACCTCTTTTCTAGAATCACAGAAGCGGCCCCAAGGCACATCCTCCCGCTCCCCTCCCTCTTCCCAACCCCCAACCCCTCTTTTTTCTTTTTCGTTTCTTTGCACGGTTTGTTTCCTTGATAGAATGTCATATTCATAGTTGTACTCCTGTAACCACACCGGGTCTAGCAGGTGGGGAGTCGAGAGCATCAAGCCTGAAATCAGCCTTTGAAAGTCCTCCGACTGTTGGGTCTGAGATCTTGTCTGAGCAGATAAAGGAAAAGTTATTTCAGGTCCTTAGTAGAAATTAATCATACTCATGAGGCCACTGAGACAACATAAAGCAAGGAAATCGCATGCAAAGCTCAAAGGCGAGCCAATCCGCCCCGGGCTGCCTGCGGGGACTGCCTGGCTTCCCCGCACCCCTCGCGCCCCACTCGGGTCTGCAGAAGTCACAGGCCGCGCTGCTCTCAAGACCCTGGTTTTGCATATCCTTCCTTCTGTGCTTAATTTTTAAGAGGCACGGGAGAAATGGACCCATCAATTATTAGCGCTGGAAAGTACCGTAGAAATAGCGAATCCACGTCCTTACTTATAAGCAAGTAAACTGAGGTCCTGAGAGAGGCGAAGTGATTTGTCCAAGTCAGGCAGCCGGATGGAGGCAGGACCCGGACTAGCACCCCTGTCTCCGGAACCCCGGTCCTGTTTGCTTCTTGTTCTCTCACCGGCTGTTGACTGCCCCCTGTGGGCAGCTGAATATATGTTGCTTGCTGCTGGGTGTTGAACAGTTTGTTTCCAGGAGACACATGCACCATTATGAGCTTCGAAAATGTAATCCTCACTTCTGAAATTGTGATTTCCAGATCCAGCCAAACCTAAAAAGTTCAACTGAGTTGAATCTGTGACTGCACGCCCAGATTTCTCTGCTTCTCTTGTATCCCTGATTCTTCCGTGAGGTCGCACTTCATATGGGGGTTTTCCTAGGAGCTCTATAGCTCTCAGAAGATGCTGATCTACTGTTCTGGGTTTCTCATACCTTTTCTGCATCTTCTAACGCTTGGGCTTGGTATTCAAGGGGAACTATTGTAATTATTATTAATCGTAAGTTGTTTGGTGCCTCCTGTTTATAGTATGAAACAGAACTAGTCTCTTCTTGTTTAAAAAAGTAGACCCTTAAATGAAAGAAATGATTACAGGTTATAAATACGATTCAGTGGGCTTTTTTTATGGTGACATTTTAAATCTGAACCACGTCCTGCTTGTTCCCATGCATCATGGATCTTGGGATTATTGCCGCAAATATAGTTTTAAATGATTGGAACCCCAAACTCAGGATTTTGGGTAATCACTCATTTGTCTTGTAACCTGGTAAAATACACTACTTTGAGAAGACAAAACCTGTTGTAAAGAGAAATGTCTTTCCTCAAAATAATAATTTGCATTATGATTTTGCTTTGTATGGTTATTTTTATTGGTCCCAGTTTGATGGACTTCTCAATATTACAATGACTAATTTTAGTGATGTTTCTGAGATAGTATGCTTTTTCCTCATATCTTAAGTTTTATAAATAAAATTATCTTTCAAAGTAAACCATGGTTTATTCTAATCTATCCAGCAAGTGATTAACAAATATTAAGTGTAGAGCCATTAAAAGTCATTAAAAGTTTTAGTTGTGATCAACTAGGAAAAATAAAAGGCTCTTTTGGAAATAATGGGTTCTTTTTACACCCATGGATTTCTTCTGAGGATCCCTCAGATTGGAATCAGGTACATTTCAGGATATTTCAGGGACAGAAAGAAAAAAAAAAAGCAAACAACAGAGCAAGTGAGATTCTGACTCTCAAGTCACCTAATTATACACCTGGTTACTCTGGAGACTGAGTGTTGGAAGCATGGCCATGGGTTGGGTCTCTTGGACCCAGAGTTTTGAAAAGTTTGATATTCATGTTCTTTACGAAATAGTTTGATCACTCAGGCTTATTCTTAGTTTTTTTTATACCCTTTCCTCTTAAATCCCCCTAATCTTCTAATCTTTCAAAGATGATGATGATAATAATAATATTATTGAGTGTATTACTTCTTGATTTTTTTTTCGTTTAATAAGTCACCTGAGCCCTAGTGGAATAACATAATTGAGTTGTTTATCGTGTTTGGGAAATATTATTTAAGTGATGTGACGGGTGCCAAAGATCTTGAGTGTGTACTTATATAAAGGATATGAGCTCTTGTTCTTTTTATTGTCCTTAACATTAAGTTTTAAACTTAGACCTTCATTGGCTGGAAGGCTTCCAAATGTGTAACTTGCCACTGGTCTAACAGTAGCAGCAGGTTTAAACATGCAGTGCAGTGAGAAGTGCCAGGTCCTTTGCCGTATCTGTGGATACCAATAACAGCAGAACCAGTTTACAATGCTAGAGCAACAGAATGCAGAATAAAATCTTGTCGTGCAAGTTTTCAAAGTTTTATCTTTGCAACCTTTGAAAAGATTGTTGAGTTTTTGTGTAAGTGTGGTAATCCAGTGGTTTAAATCCTCTTGTTTCAGCCTCCATCTGCCCATTTTTTTTCTGCAGCATATACAGTAGCGATGAGGATGATGAAGACATTGAGATGTGTGACCATGACTACGATGGGCTGCTTCCCAAGTCTGGAAAGCGTCATGTGGGGAAAACTAGGTGGACCAGGGAAGAGGTAACTAATCCTTTGTTCAAAGTATGGAAATACCTTGGAGTGCATCAATTTATGAAAAACAAACTTTCAGCTACACAGCAGGTCCCAAAGTCATTAGCAGGTTCTTTGCGACCTGATCCTGGTACAGTCTCACCTCTCACCACTTCCCATGTGTGCACTGTTCCGTACCCCATCCCCCATTTCCAAACTATCTGCAGTTCTGTGCATGTCCTCTCTCACTTTATGTTTCCTTCTGCCTATTGTGGCCTCGTCCCTTTGCCCTACTTCTTCATTACCAAATGGGGACATCACTTCTTCTGTAAAGCCATCGCCAGCCTCCCAGATAGGCGTGAGTGCATCCTTCTGTGGCCCCAAGCCATTGGCTCCTGCTCTGCCTTATCAGTGCCATGCCATTTCTACTTTCCCCAATAGACTGCAAGCCCCTTAAGGGGAGACCAAAACATTCGTTCATCTTTGAATTCCTTGAATCCAGAATTATTTGACACAAATGGGATACTAATAAAATGTTCCCTGAATAAATGAATTGCTACGTCCAAAAGCAAAACAAAACAAAGACAAGAAAAAATGAAAAACTCCTTGAATTTGTCTTTTTATAATGTATGAATTCAATATTCTTGATATATACTATTTCACAGAGCCTAAAAGCATTTAATAATGGATGGAGATTTAGCCGCTTCTGATATTTCCTTTTCTGCCAGCTTATCAAAAACTTGAGCTTTACAGGAATGGAAAAACACTTAGGGAACAAAATTATTAATGTGTGGGGGAAAGGTTCTTTTACTTTAATGTTCTCAACTCTTTAGCAACTGGTTTTAGAGGATTTCATGTTAGAATCCCTGGTGATTCATCTCTAGTTTTATTCCATGCCGGTGCATGTGAATTGGAGCCCCTGATGACAGGCAGATGGGATTCCAGGGGAGCCTGTAGGAGGTGCATGCTTTACCTATTGAGATTGTGCATATGGATGATCCTGAGGAATAGCGAAGTTCTGGGCAAACATTGCTTTCTGATTCCTGTCTGGACCGTACAGGTGTCCTTCATCTTGCCTCAACTCTACCTTTGCAGAAAATGATTAAGTGCTGTCATTCTCTTGAAGTAACTTGTTTACAATGACCCTTGCCAACAGGTGGGAG
Organism: Tamandua tetradactyla; assembly: GCF_023851605.1. Classification (NCBI taxonomy): domain Eukaryota; kingdom Metazoa; phylum Chordata; class Mammalia; order Pilosa; family Myrmecophagidae; genus Tamandua; species Tamandua tetradactyla. Next base: position 35,496,309 of record NC_135351.1, read on the forward strand.
TGTGGCCAGCCTATGAACTGTAAGGACAGATGTTAAGGTCTTCTGTACTCCAGTAAGCTTGGCCTTATGTAAATTCTGAGTGTATTGATACAAAAATTGAATTATTTTCTTACATCATACATGCCTTAAAAGCTAAGGAAAAAAGAATAAAAATAAAAATTAAGAAAATTGATCCTCCATTTTGGATATGGTAGAGGTTGAACTAACTGACAATGTTGTATTTCTAAACCATGAACCTACTTATTGCCCTAGTTAAATGTCTATGAATCCAGTACTAGAGTTCATTATTTTTTTCTCCAAAAAAAGTGAAACTTCTAAAAACATTTTATACACTCCATATGTGCCAGGTACTATATATACTAAATGTTTCCCATAATTGCCCTATGTAATTCCCAAATAACCCTGTGGATATCAGCAGTCCCTTTTTATAGATGAAATACTAAAGTGCAGAGGGGTAAAATGATATACCCAAGCTTATACAATGAACCAGAGCCAAGATTCAAAATCTAGTCTGGGTGACTCTAAATGAATCTGTACTCTAAACCAGTATATTTACTATCTGTTGTATTTGGATCTTTTTGAGAGTATTTTTCTGCTTGGAATATTGGATTGGTTCTCTCCTTTAATCTATTTTGGATAGAGTTATACAATAAACAACTAATGCGCTAGGAGTATCTTTAAATGCTTTAGGATGAAAAACTAAAGAAGCTGGTGGAGCAGAATGGAACAGATGACTGGAAAGTTATTGCCAATTATCTTCCGGTAAGTTAATACATTTAAAAAATTTTATTTTTGCAAATTAGAATCTATCTCCCAAATGTTTAAATAAGATATTCTAGGAGAGAATATTAAGATTATTACATGTTTGCCCACATATAAGAAGTAGGGGAAGAAATCTCCCATCCGTAACTTATATTTTATATTGCTATGCGTATTTTGGTGTTTCTAAGTGGATTGCTAAAAGGTACCATTTTTGCACATTTGCTTCCTGTTTTATCTTTTCATTTATTAGGTTAATATAAATTAGCATCTTGAAGATTTATTCCATGATAAATGACTAAACTTGTGGTATTTCCCCACTATGAGATTCTTCTAAATTCCCTGTTTTCGTCAATAGTCATGCCTTTGGTACCCAAGTTAAGAATTTTGGATTCTTTCTAGACTTTATTCCATGTCCTCCTTCCCTACTTCCAAAGCAGTTAATAAGAATTTAAATTAGAAATCTGAAATTCTTTTGTCATCCGTCCTTTTCATTCTCATCTCTGCTTCTATATATTATGCCCCTTCCCCTCTACTGGACCAGTACAGTGGTCCCCAGTGGGCTTCCCTCCATATTCTAATCCATCCTACTCATCATGGACAGATCAAGTTTCCTATAATGCAACTGGACTTCATGTTTTCAAAACCTACAATGACGATTTAAGAGTCTCCCAAATTAAGTGAACTACCTCAATCTGACATATAAGGTCCCTCTTCAGTGGCCCCAGCACACAGCTCCAGTTCTGTTTCCTACCTCCTCTGTCTAAGCAGGTTTGGTTAAGTTCATTTCTGCTTCCCCTTCTCTGGGTTTTTGTTCCTGATGATCCTGCCACCTAGAATGGTCTCCCCTTACTTCTTTACCAGTCAAATTCTGTCTACACTTCAAAGTCTGTATCAAGAGCTTTTCCTAACTCCTCTGAGGGAGACATGATTTCTGTCCTCAGAACGCTCCTCTCCCTACCCAAATGTCATTGTGCTTTGGTCTCTTCTTGTCTATGATTCAAATGCTGCCTTCTGTTATTATTAATTAGATAGCTGTCTTTCCTGTCTTGTGGCTTTTTAAGCTCCTATAAGGTAGGATTGATCTTTTATTCATTGGTGTTCCATCTACAGTGTAAATACTTGTGGCCATGAGTTGAAACGCATCTCTTAGTTTGACTGAAAAGCAAATTTTAATCATGTGAGGTAGATTCCCTTAGAAACCTGATGTTCATACAGAATCTCTAACAAGGCATAGGCTTTGTAGTTACCTCCAGACATGGCAGACTGAACCCGAGTTTAAGTTACCTTGACAGGCACATGTGCAATGTGCTGTTCCTTTAGTTCAAGTGGCTTGACTGTTTCCCTCAGGAGGCAGCGCTTCTAATTTTAGATGTGATTTTGATATATTGTTCTCGTATTTTTAACTGTAAGAATGAGGAATTGGTGGGCCATCCAGGCATGCCTTAATATGTTCCTGAATGTTTTTACCGCATATTGTCTATGTAGGGTTCACTTTAGAACGCAGGTCTCCATGCACTTACCAGATTGTAACCACATGACAGTGCCTCCTTTATCTGCCTAGAATCGAACAGATGTGCAGTGCCAACACCGATGGCAGAAGGTACTAAATCCTGAGCTCATCAAAGGTCCATGGACCAAAGAAGAGGATCAGAGAGTAAGTTCCTTCTTCACTGGCTGTACAAATCATGATTGAGAATATCCCTAAAATATGTTTTCCAACTTGAGAAAATAGGTAAAGTGTGAAAACAGGAAGTAGAAGATTCTAGTCCCATATTTCCAATGAATGAAAGCAGAGTTCTAGAAATTTTCTAAAGATCTTGTAACACTGAAGAATGATTACACTGACTCATTGCGTAACATTAAAACCTAGGTTATTTTTGTGTGTTTATCTGAAGGTGATAGAGCTTGTACAGAAATACGGTCCGAAACGTTGGTCTGTTATTGCCAAGCACTTAAAGGGGAGAATTGGAAAACAATGTAGGGAGAGGTGGCATAACCACTTGAATCCAGAAGTTAAGAAAACCTCCTGGACAGAAGAGGAAGACAGAATTATTTACCAGGCACACAAGAGGCTGGGGAACAGATGGGCAGAAATCGCAAAGCTACTGCCTGGACGGTAATACTATGTCGCACAATATATGGACGGGGGAAAATGAGGGAGTGGGCATGGAACATTCCATTTTAAATGCATGGTGAATGAGCTACATTCCATCAGTCGTGTTTCACTGGATAAATCAGAACCATAGCTTCTAGGACTGGAAAAGATCTTAGAGTTTCTCCAGTGGAAGACTTGAGTTGGCATCCAGGTTCACCCAATAGTGAGCCCTGGGTTAAATACTGAACTCTCTCCAGCCTCAGTTTCCCCATTTGCAAAATGAGTAATAACCTGCTTCCCCAGGACAGTGTTAGGATCAAGTAAATTTAATGTCACAGCACTTTGGAAGCTCCCAAACTGTAAACACCTAGGAGGAAACTGAGGAAACAGGACAATTTTCTCTGGTCTGAGTTCACACCCCTAGTTAAGTGGCCAGAAGGAACTTGGCCACCATTTTCCTGATAACAGCATTCATTTCATTACACCACTTTGCTTAATTATTTTTTTTTCTTGAGAAAGTAATAAAGTATTTCTAGAATTATCAGCCTGCTCTCAGGCTTTTAAATAATATCAGTGTAATGTTTTCCTTATAATAAACAAGAGAAGAAAATGACCTCAGTGTGAGAGATAACTATGGAAACTCATTTTTGTCCCACTTTCCGCATTTAAATATATCATTTTGATAAACAGATTTTGTTTAATTTGAAAACAATATTTTATAACAATCCAAAAATGTAACATTGAAAACATTTAAAAAAAATTTCTATTCTTGAGTTTCATAATCCAAAAGTAGAGAAAGGGTTGTTTCAAAGAAGCCTATGGCTAAGATGGTTTAAGTAGTGTTTTCTTATGAGGCTCTAAAGCATTTCCTTCTTATTAGTTCAGTATAAGCTTAGAGAATTCAAGAGATTGGTAGAAGAAGGGCTCTTATTCCATTCGGTCTGTGAGGATATGCTGTTGATTCTACTAAAAATTAAAGGGGCAATTGAACTTCCTCTTTCTTTAGCTTGCATCCCCCACCCCCCACCGAAATATAAAAGAGAGGCTTAAAACGGTTATTTGAATTGAGAAACTGTTTTCCTGAGAATTGAAAGACTTTAGTAAAAATGCCATGCAGTTTGAAATTATATTGGGGGTTACTATATTTCCCACTTTCCATTCTCACCTCTGTCAAATCATAGAACAATCTGGGTATTTTCAAATGTGGGAGTTTTTCTTGATTCAAAATATCTCCATGTCAGGAGAGAGTGGACAGAGACAGCCACTGCCAAGCCATTCACCCACCTTAACCCAGGGGCAGTTAGGATGTGTAAGCCACACTCAACACAGGAATTTCTCGGGCAGCTGCAGAACTTAAGGTTGTGTCAGTCTTGTACCACTGAACAGAGTAAACTTAAAGGTATAGTTTGAAAAATAGATCTTTATCAAGGAAACAGAATGGTCAATGGTACCAAAATTTATAGAAAAGTGCATATTTTCTAAATTACACAATGAAGAGACAATCTATGGATTTTAAATTAGGTAAAGGGGGAAGCGTGATCCTAAGAGGGAGAGAAGAACAAAACGATTTAAAAACTACCAAACTGTATTAGTGGGTGAACAGAAATAAGAAGCAGTTTTCTGTCAATTAACTTTAATCTGAATTGACATTTTTTGCTTGTAAAACTTTGGCGTGATATATTTCTGCGCAGAACTGATAATGCTATCAAGAACCACTGGAATTCGACAATGCGTCGGAAGGTAGAACAGGAAGGTTATCTGCAGGAGTCTTCGAAAGCCAGCCAGCCAGCAGCGGCCGCCAGTTTTCAGAAGAACAGTCATTTGATGGGTTTTGCTCATGCTCCACCTGCCACTCATCTCCCTCCGCCTGGGCAGCCCTCAGTAAACAATGACTATTCCTATTACCACATCTCTGACGCTCAAAATGTAAGCCATTCTTGAGAATCTAGTATAATAAGAGAGGTGCTTGTTTTCACTCCAGGTAATAACACCTGGCAGTTGTAAACTTCTCAAGGAGCCTTCCTAAAAATGATCAGGCCCAATCCTCGCTTAAACCCTTGGATGTGGACAAGGGTGGGTAATGTATTGTTACCCTTGAACATTATGTATCTGGAAATGAGGCTGCTGAGTGATTTGTCCAAGACCATACGGCTCACAGACACAGTGTCGACCAGAACTGATGCTGTTTGAGTCTGAACCCGCTGTTTGATAACTTGCTGCTTCAATTCTAATTTGAAGTTAGTTTTTGAGTGTAAATTCACTTAGCCAGGTACTACCAAGAAGAATGGAGGAGTGGACATCCATTTGTAGTCTCTATTATTTATTCAGAATGAAAAGTAAGGTAACATTACACGAAAGAGGAGACAATTTGTCTTAACTGAAATTCTCCCGGTCATTGTAAGATCGATTCTGTTAGTGATCAAGTAAAAATATCTGGACTTATTCACTCAGTTTGTGTTCCTGCTCTTTGTGGCACTGATTCTCTCATATCTTTTTGTCCTTATTAGGATCAATGTGATTCTTTCCACACTTCTCAATATTAAGGAAAGAAAGAATTCATAAAGTGTAGAAAAGGGAGAATAAAGAGAAAAAAACTTCCATCTTAAAACTAACAATAATAAATGGTGAAAGTTACCCAAGAATACAGAGCTTATATGCAAATTCCATACAAAACATACACGATACCAGTTTTTACTCTTCTCTGTTTCACATATTTGAATACAGACTTTCCAAAAACATCTCAGGTGAAGGACCTATCATAAGCAGTTCTGTGCTCTATTCTAAAACTCAAAATTTTCCCAAGAAAAGAATTTTCCTTTCCAGAGAACTAATGCCTTCAGTTTTCCCCATCAACGTTCCCTTCACACATTCACGAGTCTATTTTAGATGATATTTCCTATGTGTGTTTTTCTCTAATTAAGAAGTACTTCCGGCCAGGATTGACAAGCACTTTAAGCTTCTTCTGCCATGTTGCTTTAGCCATCTAGCCATTTTTCAATGCCTGACTAAATTTCAAATTAGAGGGATTTCTATTGTTGAGTGAATTTTGTCGGTATTTTTTGTCTTCGTCCTGGAGCAAAGACCTCAGGAAGCCAAGTCCCCTGAAGCATGCGTCACTGTAAGTGACTGTACCTTTGTTTTGTGTCTCTGCTCTAGGTCCCCGGTCACGTTCCATATCCTGTCGCATTACATGTAAATATAGTGAATGTCCCTCAGCCAGCTGCTGCTGCCATCCAGGTAAAGTCATTTTAAGATAATTTCTTAAAGGAAACCCATCAACTCCCCATGTTCATTTCTTTCATCTGAACACTTATCCTCACCTGACCACGTGACGGGAAAACGGAAGGGAATGTTACAGGGCAGGCAGGGTTCTGTTGGGCAAGGTCCCATGGTAGCTTCTGCAGGGATTTTGCTCTAGAATTCTCTGATTCTCTGATGCTAGAAGTTGAAGCAACTTGCCCGTCAGCACCCACTCTAGCCTCAGATTTCACATTGCTCCCTTAAGTCTGGACGAACGTTGACAAGGGTCGCCACAGGGTTCTAGAATGACATGCACAAATGGCCAAGTTCGGTTGATGTGGAGGGTCTTTGGGCAGCGCGTGGAACAGCTATTGTTTCATAGCTTCCATCTTTGTTTTTTTTTTTCTCCCCCATTAACTTTTCATTTCAGAGACACTATAATGATGAAGATCCTGAGAAAGAAAAGCGAATAAAGGAATTAGAGTTGCTCCTCATGTCGACTGAGAACGAACTTAAGGGACAGCAGGCGCTATCAGTAAGGATGTGGCTTGGGCTTGGATGGGGAGAAATGGCTTTGCCTCTGAGCTGCTCTTTGCCCTCTTCCTTCTCTTCTAAGTAAGATACCAGTCAAGGCTCTACATCTCAATGAACAATGGTTAGCTAGCTCCGAGAAGTTGCTGGGATAACAATGTTCTTGGCCTCCAAATGCATGTTGACTAAGTAGGAAGTAGTCCTTTTGTGTTGCAGCAGCAGCACCCCTGTATCCAAATCATTGATTTTTTCCTTTAAAAGGAATGTAATCAATTCAAAGACTAACAAAGATAAAATGAAGATCTTCATTTTTTTAATGCAGTGTATGTATGTTGTAATGAAAATATAATGGCTGTTCATTTCCTTTTTTTTCCTTTTTCTATTAGCTTTCTTAGACTAGATTTTCATACTTTATAAGCTCAAACTTAATTTCATTGCATGTTCAGTCCATGCATGCAAAAAAAGATACATATAATTGTTCATAAGTAAAGTTAGTTACCTGTCTTTTGCTTGAGGCTTGAAAGCTGTGTGGGCCATTAATGAATTATGACATCTTTTTTTAGTGACTGGGCAGCAGAGTGGGAAAGCAGCTTGCACTTGGTAACATATGTAGTTAACCAACAAAGATAAGGAAAGCGAAATGATACCCAGTAGGTATTCCTGGGAATAAATCTTTTTGTTGTTGTTGTTAATAAAATGATTAAGTATATGGTATGTTAGTTCCACCACTTTTTAACTTTAGTTGAAGTTTTGCAATTTCTCCTGTTGCATGATCATGCTGAAATTTGCTCTTCTGCTTTCCTAACCACGTTGATTTGGCAGCCCTTCACTGCATCAGTGCAATGTGTAGCATTAGAGAGGGAGAGAAGCAACAGGGTTATCTACAGATAAAAGCAACTCTACCTTTAATCCTGTAGGTTTTTCGTAGGTTTGAATGCCAACAGGGTAATTCTTAAGTCACAGCAGACACTAATGGACCGTTGAGAAATGATGTCAAAGTGGGTTTTTAAGATACTGCCTTGAGCATCGCACTTTGCAACAGAGTCACATTATTTGCAGTTTTATCACAATGATGGCCATTAAGGCCATCATGTAAATGACAAACTACACTGCTACTAAAAAGCAGGGTCTTGCATTAATGAAAGGAAACATCTTGACAACTGTTTCATAGGCGTAAGTTTTGGATGATGCAACTACTTTTATCTTTCCTCCAACAGCATCTGATACCTTGTGCAACTTCATTACTAAGTTCCTTCTCCCTTTCTTCTCCCCGCTCTTCTTTGTCTCTTCCCCCCTCCTCCTTCCTTAGACACAGAACCACACATGCAGCTACCCTGGGTGGCACAGCACCAGCAGTGCCGACCACACCAGACCTCAGGGAGACAGTGCACCTGTTTCCTGTGGGGGGGAGCACCACGCCACCCCGTCTCTGCCCGTGGAGCCTGGCTCCCTACCTGAAGAAAGCGCATCTCCGGCAAGGTGCATGATCGTCCACCAGGGCACCATTCTGGATAATGTTAAGAACCTCCTAGAATTTGCAGAAACCCTCCAATTTATAGATTCTGTAAGTAGAACCATTAAGGCAAGTTACTGGGTGGGGGGGAGAGAAATTAGGATTGCCTCATTCTTAAATCGATGTCATTTTCTAGAGCAATGGCCATATAGAAATGTAAAACGTCTAAGTGTGATTTTAGTGTTGATGTTTTTTTTTCAAGGCTCTTGTTTCACAGGCTACCCAGATAAAAGACACGCTTTTGTTTCAAAGTGCTGATTTCTTAAAACAGTGAAGTCGATTTATCTTCAGAACTTGGGTTATGGGATTGGGGTTGTAATTTTTAACTTTTTTTTTGCTTTGTTTACTTCTCTGTGCTTCTCTAGGGCTGCTTTCTTTGGGATAGAACCTTGAGATTGACCCTTACTTGTGGTGTAAAGCAATCTTTCAATGCATTTGAGGTGGTAATCAGTTCATTGGTGAGACAACAAAATGATTTTCTCCACAAAACGCTGATTATTGATTACCAGTCCCTGTGGGTCCACTGAGAAATGTCATTTTCACTGAACCAAATTTGAGTTTAGCACCTCATAAGCAGACCCTCGGTTCATCCCCTTGATTTCCCAGGTTCTTAAAATCGTTTCCTGCATATCCGTCAGCCAAGGGATCAATAATCCTTAAGTGTCATCCAGGAAAAGATTTCTTTGTGCTTAAGTTGCGCGGGACCTTTAGAGCCTAGACATGTGTGCAGGGCTCGGGTAGGAGCAGCCCCAAGGCAGCCCGGCCCGCCCTCCACTGCGTACCAGAGTCATCCTTAACCTGAAGCTATTTCTCGAGCCGTCAAGCACAGGGGGCAGGGGTCCTCTTTGCACCTAGCATCTCTCTCTCAGTGCTGTGTTGCAGATGATGATACCCATCGTGCACACACTGTCTCAAAGCCTTGTGCCTCCCACATTGTTTCAGGACCCTTCATCACGGTGTGAGCTCAGCAGTTTTGAATTCTTTGAAGAAGCAGATTTTTCACCTAACCACCATCACGCAGGCAGAGCCCTCCCACTTCAGCAAAGAGCGGGCCCCGGAACTAGCTCCGCAGGAGAGCCTAGCACCAGGTTGAAAAAGCGCAGGCTGAGTGAGGGTCCACTTGGCCCAGCCACACCCTTCCCTCCTGCAAGGCAGAGCACAGTTCCACTGGTCATCCTGCGAAAAAAGCGGGGGCAGGTCAGCCCCTTAGCCACTGGACCTGCTAGCTCCTTCATATTTGTTGACGCCGGCAATTCAACTCCCAAGCATTCCCCTGTCAAAAGCCTACCCTTCTCTCCCTTGCAGGTAGAGCACCATTTGCGCACAGCTGTTACTAATGCTCAACAAACCACCTGAGCCTTAATAATCTAGAAACTAATCCTTTGGAACAAATGACTAATGACTGTCATCCTCACTGATTTCACTCCATCATTGACTCTCGCTGTTGCTAAGTCATCCTGCCTCCCAGAGCCCAGCAGTCTGTAGGCTGATGATTTTGTTTGAATTCTCTTACTCTTTGGTGGTTTGGAAGATTTAGTTAGTTGCATGAGATGTGCTTTTATTCCTCCAACATCAAAGTTAAACATTTCTGTCCCTTCCTTTCTCCCCTCCCTTTCTTTTTCGAATTTTAATGTATTTTTTGCATCTTTGTTCACTTATAATTATGTGATTCACTGACCCAGAGGAAGATGCAACTGAACCATGTTTGGATAACATTTGGGGTTGTAACTAAATGCTAGAAATCTTAGGGGCCGCAGCCTTTCTCTGAGTGTATTTCAAAGGAGGATGAGAATACTTGAGGAAAAGAAATCATATTTTAATTGTAATTTCTGAACATTAGCTACATGGCTTTGTGCCATAATATTCCACTAGCCAATGAATGCTCTTGCTTCATGTACTTTTTTTTAAGTCATGGAAATTATTATTCTAAGAGAATTGTGTTTCTAAATTATTAATATAATTGCAATTGATAGATAATTTGGCACTTTAAAACGCTTTCCCGATTATGTCTGTTGAGTTTGTTGTAAACCCAACTTCAGGTGTGAACAAATGAGGCCCCACCCCCCAAAAAATCATTTTGCTTTGTGCCTGTGTTTTCCAAACTGTGTTCTGCAGAATACCATCTGCGAGACTTTAATAGATGTTCCAGAAAGCATCTAAATATGTAGGTATGTAAGTTTTTGAAACAGTGACTCAAAGTTAAAAATCGATTTCTTTACTGCAGGACCTTTCAGAGTTTTCCATTGTGAATGTCCAGGAAGAGATTTGACATGCTGTATTTCCCAAACTTATTTTAACTCAGAACCATTTGTTTGAGGAACACCTATTATTATCCCAGAACATTGGTATTCTGCAAGCCACAGCCTAGTATTCAAGAATCTTCCACATAATGTAAACCCATTGACATAATAATTTTGGTTATAGACCATTAAAGAGAGAAAACAGTATGAAAGAAGAATTATAATTACTTTCTTTAAAAAGATCACTTTAACCTTTTTAACATTAATAAAGCATGCATCTCATTCTCTTTAAATGTCAACTGTTAGCTATTGGCAGTAGCTTCTTCGGAATTGGCAAGTTTTCCAACTTCCCTAAGATTTTCTTTCTTAGAAATCATGCTTCACACCCTGGGTGTGCTCAATTGAAATAAAACAATGCTTTATTCTACACTACATGCTTTTTAACATCTTTGTTACTTTACGTAGCGGGTCAGTAAAACATACTTGCTTGTGATCAAGGTATATTTTTAAAAATTGGGTTGAATAATGAATTGCTGTCTAACCTAAGTAATTTTTTTCTTTCTTCCCATACCTAGTTCCTAAACACTTCCAGTAACCATGAAAACTTAGACTCAGAAATGCCTGCTCTAACTTCTACCCCTCTCAATGGCCACAAATTGACTGTTACAACACCATTTCATAAAGACCAAACTGTGAAAACACAAAAGGAAAATACTATGTAAGTTCTTGGCTCAAGAATAAAGTTATGTATCTTATTTACTGATAATTCATTAATGGAATATAGTCCCCAAATGCCTTAGTTCAAATTACTAATCCATGTGTATAATCATGTATGTCCCATAGTGAAACAACATATATGTATATAATCAGGCATATTTCCACTTTGAATGTCTGTCCTGGCATGTTGCAACTATCCAGAGGTAGAAGGTAGAAAGTTTTGTTGCTCTTCTAGAATTTCCGATATATTCGTATAGCTTTTCCAGTCAGTTTTTGTTTGTTCAATAAAGCCTTTTCTTTTTCACGAAGAACAATATTTTCAACCTCCTTTTCTCTTTGATTATAACTTTCATAATAAGAATGAGTATGATTTTTACGTTGTTTATATTGTTTTCGTCTTTTTTCTTTTTTAAATTTACATATAGATGGCTCTCTTCTGAGATCCTCCAGAGTATATGATTAGAAGCCAAGGGGGTGATTTAACCATCATTTACATTCAACAAAATCTTTGCCAATTCCAACAACTGGTGGGAAAAGTCAGAGTATTTACAAGAAACTTTAAAAATAAAAGCAATCTTGTCATTTCCAAGTATAAAAAGTATATTTGAAAAGACAAACATGATGTTTTCTAGTGTGGGCCCTGTTTTAACAGGTAGATAAAATTGATTTGCAAATAGCATCAGAGCTTCACACCGAGGGTAGTCATGATAGATACTTAGGGGCACTGCACATGTCTTCAGAACCATTAAAGATGAAAACTATTTCATCTATAATATTCATCTGTTATACCTCTTAGTCTTAGGGATATAATATTTTGAAATAATTGAAAATATGTGATGAACATATTCTCTTTTTTCTTATGATTGATTTGCCCACCCAATTCCCTAACAATAACAAGAGTTTATGCATTCAGTAGAAGAATATTAAAGTTAAGAGTTAGGGCAATGGAAGGGACATCGTTTCTCTTATATTGTACCACTCACTGCTTTACTTCTTTCTGAAGTTTTAGAACTCCAGCTATCAAAAGGTCAATCCTTGAAAGTTCTCCAAGAACTCCTACACCATTCAAACATGCTCTGGCAGCTCAGGAAATTAAATACGGTCCCCTGAAGATGCTAGTAAGTTTTAGAAAATGTCTTCGGTTTAACTGGTTTGTTAGAACAGACAGAAATTTTCCTCCAATGCAAAAACGCCTCCTCTTCCTTTCAGCCTCAGACCCCATCTCATCTAGTAGGAGATCTACAGGAAGGGATCAAACAGGAATCTGATGAATCTGGAATTGTTGCTGAATTTCAAGAAAATGGACCACCTTTGCTGAAGAAAATCAAACAGGAGGTAAGCAGGAGAGCCTCAGCTTGGAGCCTGCCCCCTTTGCTCCCCACTCCGTTGGCCTGAGGAGTCCATTTATATGATTGTTAAAAGGCACAGCCAGCCTGCGGGAGTGAGACCTTCAATCTAGAGAGCAGATCACCTCTATCTACTTCCCATTTGGAAAAAAGAGCATGCTGAAGAGGAAAAGGGAAGAGAAGCAGGCCAGGCAGCTTTTACTGTACTTTTTAATCACTGATTTTGATTGGGATACATATATATCAAGACATATTTGATATATATATGTATATATACACATATATTTAATTTTCAGACATCAAGGAATATTGAAATTTGGATACAAATAGTAACATCCTTAATTCATAGTATAAGAGCAAGAGAATCTCACTTGCAAAAATAACCATTCAGTATGGTGACAAGATGCCGATAGGTTAGATAAATGCTTCATGAATTCATTTTCGGTTTAGGATAAGTGTTTGAGAGACTGACCAGAAATTTACTCTAGCATGTCACTGTTTCATGGGAAGTTCTAGAAACAAAAACCTCTTCCTGTTTTTTATTAGGTGGAATCTCCAACTGATAAAGCAGGAAATTTCTTCTGCTCAAACCACTGGGAAGGGGAGAGTCTGAACGCTCAGCTGTTCCCACAGGCATCACCTGTAGCAGATGTACCGGTAAGTCTGCGTGCACGAGCGAAGCACCTGTGTTTTCACATTACATTGGTGTCTCACAAAACTCTACGCATGGCATGGGAGGTTACTGTAGTTTCGGTGCTCTTTAACACATGATATTTCTAAAGACTCTCTCTTGCCCATGATTATTTTTATGTGATTATTAAAGTGCTGAATGGAAAGTTGATTTATTCTTGGAATGGAAACAGATTCTGCTTCATTGCAGACTTTTTCATCATTAATGAGTTAAAACTCCTTGTTACTTGAAAATTCTGCTACACAAATATACGTATTTTCTCAGAATGCTAGTTTTTACATTTTCTTTTCATTGATTTATTCATTTTCTAAATGTGGTGTTTCCTTCTTGTTAAATCATCTCTTCTTTAGTTTTATGTAGATCTGGCATAGTGGCAACCACGGTACATTAAAAGACTCCATACTTTTAATGCTTGTACTAAAGTGCACTGATTTGTAGGTCCAAAATAATTCTGTGCCAGTAGATGAGTAGTTCTCTCAACAGAGCTTCATTTTTAAGAATACGCACTCATCATTTCATTCGATAGATGTTTATTGGGCATCTACTACATGCCATGAACCACGGTGCTTGGTTCATAATAGATGCCTAGTTTTGAACCCAATATTGTATTGCTTTGGTTACCACCGCTTTTAAAGCTTTAGCATTTAGGTCACCTGACTTACTTAGTTTGTAATTTATGAATGGTTGCCTTTAATTCTTATAGAGAATCAGAGCAGCTAATAGCAATTGCTAATATTTATTCAGCATGTGCAAAGTGCCAAGTCCCATTCTAAGGGCTTTGGATGAATTCATTCATTTATTCCTCACAGCAACTTTGTAAGGTTGATAATTTTGACCAACTGGGAAACTGAGGCACAAAGAGGTCTTAGTCATTTGTTCAAGGTCAGATAGCTAATGAGTGGTGATGTGGAGTAGGGACCCAGGAGTCTGGTTCTAGACTCCATACCTTTAATGCTTGTACTAAAGTGCACTGATTTGTAGGTCCAAAATAATTCTGTGCCAGTAGATGAATAGTTCTCTCAACAGAGCTTCATTTTTAAGAATACGCACTCATCATTTCATTCGATAGATGTTTATTGGGCGTCTACTACATGCCATGAACCATGAAGGACCCCTTATGTTTTTTGTTTGGGCAACAGTTCACACAGTGAGATCAGAGTTAGTAAATTGGCAGGTTCTCCTTTTAGGAGAGAGAAATTCTAGCAGGTATTTGCCTCTTCTCATGCAAATGAATATAACCTCCTAAGTAATTTATACTCTAAACTGTTAGAATTAAAGGATTGACTCATGTATCATCCAACCGCCTTTAAATTTCAAATCATCCCTTCCCCTTTAGAATATTCTTACAAGTTCCGTTTTAATGACGCCAGTGTCAGAAGACGAAGACAATGTTCTCAAAGCATTTACAGCACCTAGAAGTAGATCCCTGGTGAGTTCCTTGCAGGTAATGAACTATTCTGACATTGGTATCTTAAAATGAATCCACCAAACAACTGATCCTCTTATGACTTTTTTTTAACGTTTTAGACACTGGTGAATAATGCTTTTCAACATCTTCTTAATGTCTAAGAAACTCCTAAAATTCCTTGCTGGTGCTCCTATGAGCAGAGGAGGGAGATACTGACACTAAGGTGACACATGATCTTAGAGTCAGTCATTGTTTGAATTGTTTCATGTCATCATTCTTTGGGAACCTGTTCTAATAATATAAAGTGGCAGTATCTCCTTTCTCTGCTTGTAAGTATTTTTTAAAAGTTGGCCTGTATAGTTTGACTTTTGTTTCAAATTTTAATATTTTATGCTCTAACACTAAGCCAGCAAAGATCAGAAACAGATTAGATTATAAAAGAAGTTTGAAATGAGCTAGACAGAAAATAATGATGTGTTTGACTATCCGGTAATCATGTCAACTGTCAATATAACGTGGATAACTTATAGTTGAACATCTGCTGCCAAGTTTTAGTATCAAAAGATATTTCCCTTGTAACCCTGAAGTGTGTATATGGATGAAATACAACAAATTCCAAATGAATCCTGTGCCAAATGCAAATAAGAATGCAAATGTGCTCCCTCAAATTATGTAAAGCAGTTCTCAACATTCAATAGCCCAATACCTAGCCACCTGCCAAGCCCTCCCCTCTGCCCCCTGAGACATTTCATAAACCCTGGAGTGCCTGGAGAACCTGGACCCAAGAGTGGAAAGTCATGTTTGAAACTGTAAGTTAAGGGACTCTCTATTCACATGGCATCCTCTGAGAAGTTTGCCAAGACAGCCTTCCAGAGCTTTCTTACATTGTGACAGGCGTTCTTGCTCCAAACTGTTAGAATCTTAGAACTTGCCCTTTTTGGCAAGGCCAGAAATCCCACCAATTAGAAATCTATGCGTAAGATCGAGCATGATTCTTATAAGTAATACAAATATAGCTGGAAGGGTAGCATGTTTTGTTTATTAATTCAATCAGGTTGCTTAACATGGGGCCTCTATCTGATACCAGCTGCTTTGCTCTCCCTTTTGACTGTTAGGATTGGTGGAGAGCTTAGGACTTGTGTGGAATCTGAGCCAGTTAGGCCAAGTAGCCCCATGGGGAGGAGACTCAGAGTATCACAGAAGGGAGATGAGGAAGAAACAACTCCCCTGAGGAAGAAGAGGGATGAAGAAAGGGAATTAGAAGGTTGGCAAGGCACGGGGCAGGCATTTCAGCTTTCATCTAGAGCTGCGTCAGGGTCCAGAAGAGAGACCCTTTCTTCATTTTTGCTTCCCGTCTTCCCTCAATGCTCGGCCCTTTGTTTCCAGCACAATAATAGTATTATTAGTACTTGATTAGTTCTTTAGTTAAGCTGCATTAAGTTTTATGTGTATTTTGTGGCCTAGTGTGGGATCTAATCTGTATTTTTGATAGTGTAGAAAAGTGCATTCTAAATTTTCAAGAGCAAACATATAAATATATTTGGGGAAAGTTATCACCAAATTAAAAACCAGCTGAAAAATCCTAGTTATTTCCCTGATATTGATACTAATAGCTCTGGCCTAGCCTAATAGCTTTTAGCTGGATCCATTCAGAGCTGAGCATGCTGCTGATAGAAACTACACATTATATAAAATTTGGTGAGAATGTCAGAACTTATGAAAAGTAGACTATCCAGTTGTTTCATTTACCTTAAAGTTTACAATGTTATTGCATTTTAAAAGCAATCAATATGAAACATTAATGTCAATATATAATTTGTTTAATGGTTATATAGGTTATCTTTGAAACTCAAAGTTAAATAGTAGCTTTATTTTATTAATCTATATTTTTTAGTATCTCAGCAGGTCATATTTGGCACTCTATAGATTCAGACATTTGTAAACTGAGGTTAAAGCTCTAGGCGTAGCATATGGTGCTGTTAGTATGTGTCAATTCCACCAAATTGGATAATTGAGGCCTAAAAGGTAATTTTAGAATCAGTGCTTTTATCTCAACTATATGGTTTACTGATTTACATTGATCAAACCTGTTTTAATAATCTAATATAATTGATAACAGATTTATTTTAAGAAACACTCACTAAATGAATGTGACACACCAAATATCTACTTCCCTTTTGGCCATGAAGATCTAGTCTCTGATTCCTTAAAAATACCATAATTTCTAAAATGCTTAAAATGTTTATTTTACATATTTGAAAGTGCATCAACTGATTCTAAATATTTAAATGTGTATTGCCTATAATCTGTATAATCCTATTTCAGAAGTACATATATAAATATTTATGCAATGTGGCAATTTTGTTTGTTTAATACATAATGCTATTTCAGATATTTCCACGGACAATCTTATTAGGTAGATTTCTCACACAAAGTATTAATGAACCCATGGTGCATTGATTAAAATATCTGACTTTTTAATTTAAGCTTGCTTTATGTAATCTATAACTTTTGTAATGTACTTACGGTAAGTCAGATTTTAAATGGGATTTTAAACAAAACATCTAGACATTTTTGGCAAAGAGCTTTTAATTAAACAACTGCATATAATTTCCCCAAATAGTTTAAAATTCTGATACTTCTAAAATTTAAAATAGTTGCCACTATTATAGTGCAATTGATTGTCTATTCAACTAATTTTCTGTCTGTTCTTCTTAAGAACACTTTCAGAAGTAAAGTGATAAAATTGTTATATTTTATATTGAAGGCTATGGAGACTGTAATTCCATGCTATTTTGCCATTTCAGTTTTAATCATCCTTGACTTAATTATAGTGATGGCATTTTAATCAAAGCTATTATTATTGTTTTGGAGGCCCATATACTGGATCTTTATGATTTAGCTTCTTATATACAAATAAATACACATGCTTATGCATAAGTATGTGTAAATTACATTTGATATTTTTAAATCAGAAGTTCAAGAAGTTATGAGTTAAACATTTTACTATAATATTTTTCAAACATACATAGAAGTGGAGATAATATACCATCATCTGGACTCAATAATTATTAACATTTTGCCATATTTGTTTCATCTGATTTTATGAAATACTTAAAGAAATTCCATAATATAAAATATAATAAAAGAAATCCCATAAAGAAAATCATAGTTATTCTTGTATACTTCCAGATGTATCTCTAAACATAAGGACTTTTTTTTTTCTGCATGGGCAAGCCTGGGTCTCCAGCATGGCAGGGAAGAATTCTGCCTGCTGACCCTCCGTGGCCCACCCAACAGAAGGATATTTTTATGATACTGTTATCACATATTATTTTTGTTGTTGTTGTTATCACACATTATTTTGAATTGTAACTCCTTAATATTCTAATTCCCAGGCCATATTCAAAATTTCCCATTAATCCAACAGAAGATCTTTTTACTGTTTGTTCATTCAAGATTGAAAAAGTGTTCATGCGTTGCATTTGTTAAGTCTCTTAAATCTCTTCATTTCTAGAGCAGTGTTGTCCAATATGACTTTCTACAGGGATGGAAATGTCCAGTTTACTGCTGTCCAGTGTGGGAGCCAATAGTTATATGTGACTTCTGAGCACTTGAAATGTGGCTAGTGTCATTGAGGGACAGAACTTTCAATTTAATTTAACTTAATTAAATTTTAAATTAAATTAAATAGCCACATTTCCTTCTTGCCTTGCTGGAATCAGCCATTTCGTCAAAGAGTTTGGTCTTAGTTTGCCAGGGCTGTGAACAAAGTACCACAGAATGAGTGGCTTAAAACCATCAAAATGTATTATTTCACAGTTCTGGAGGCCACAAGACCTAAATCAAGGCTATGCTTTCTCTAAAGTCTATAGGGAAGAATCTGTTCCATCCCTCTCTCCAGGCTTCTGGGGGCTTGTTGGGACTTCATGGTGCTCTCTGCCTTAGTTGTCACATGTTATATTCTCCTCTGTCTGTGTACAGATTTCCTCTTCTTAGAAGGACCTTTCAGTCTTATTGGATTAAGGACCCACCCTACTCTAATATGATCTCATTTTAACCTGCCTAATTTGATCTGTAATTACCCTGTTTCCAAATAAATGACTTTCTGAGGTACTGGGGATATCTTTTGGGGAAAACACAATTTAACCCATAACAAGCTCTGAGATCTTTTAGTGGGAAATGGTACGTAGATACCAAAATCAGAATCCTAAGTACGCTCAGTGTTGTGGGAGTGTCATTGAGAAGCAATGAATTTTAATGATTGAGAAACTTTCCATATAGCCCTTAATTTATAAATTGTAACAAATAAAGGAAATATGAGCCATCACGCACTAACAATGTCATATTTGTTTTTAAAATTATTTATAATCTTTTTCCAAAAGGAATTTGAGGCAGCCACATAATCTTATAATTGTTGGTCTTCTTTTTTTAAAAGTAGCTGCTTTAATTTTAAATTGTAAAGGCAAATAGGGTACTCATAATGCAGTTGTTCTGAAATGTTTTTGGTATTTGGGTCTTTCACATGGTTCAGGATATGTGAGACATTCACGTTGCAACATTGTCAATATCCAGCCTTCCCCCCACTTTGTGTGCTAGTAGAGGAATGAGTCTGCAAAACCATCGCAAATGAGGAATTAGAGAAAATGTTTAGCCAAAAGAGCTTGCAATTTGGAGCAGGAAGGGCAGACTCAACTGTGAAACCCTACTTTATTCTGCCATTCAGAAGTTGTCCTGGGAGAGATGCCACCTGGGTAGATTTTTGTCTTGACAGCTGGCTACCTTTTTCTGCACCCCTCCCCTTTCCTCTGTCATCAAAGGATTGGGGAATGAGTTGGGGTCCTTACAAAGACACACACACAGCTCCCTCCTCAGCAAGAAGCAAAGAGCTGCCTGTTTTCCTCAGTATGCTTTCAGTTTGCTTTACACTTTAAAAATACATACATTATTAATAAACATTTAAATATTTCTTAAGTAGACGTTTTTATTGATAGATCTGAAACTATGCTTAAATTGTAAGCCTTCTGAACTTCTGCATTTTTCTCTTAAATTATATTTTACTTTTATTCCTATTTAAAACCTAAGTGTAAAAGAAGTGCCCATCAGCTTTTTACTCACTGTCTTTCCTCTTTTTTGTAACCACAGAATGACAGCCTTAAATTTCAATTTCCTGACTTGGCTTGTCATGGCCTTACTTTTTTTAAAACAGTGAGTTTAATTTAAGGAAATTTCTCAGCTATTATTATTTCAACACATTTGCCCAGAATCAAAGAATTTTAAAATATTGTTAACAACTGAAATTCACTTTTTCCCCCAGCATTTTGATTAAATGTGCTTTGGATTGCTCCTACTTACATTGAAAGTATTTATGAAATTTTATACCTTCCCCTAAAATGGGACAAACTTTTTGCTTGCCAGGCTTTGCAGAGGAGTATAATAAACTAATACAAGGGGGACAAGAACTTGGGTTCAAGTCTAGATGCTATTATTTTTTAATTGCATGACTTTAAATTCATATTAATTAACCTCCTTGGGGAAAAAAATGCCCTTGTTTATAAATTGGGTGTGTAGTATATGCTCCACTCACCACATAGGGTTGCAGTGAAGATCAAATTGATTCAATATTGTTTTCAAAATGGCGTCACAAGAGCAGACACACATGAATGGTATTGTGGGGCAGAGGCTACCAACCTCTGTCCTCAGAAACACAGGCAAGGGGCCCCACCAGCGGCCTGGTCTTCTTGTCACTGGCCTGTTATTTCCTCTAGCCTGCTCTCTTTCATTCTGTGCTCTACCCTGTCAGAACTGTGTCACTGGGTCACCAAGAGACAGCTGATTCAACTGATTCCTTGAAATAAAGGTAGCCAGATCTCTTCAGTGTTATGGAGGTAAAACAGCTGACTTTCTGATTTTCTCTGTTTCTCTGCGGCTTGTGACGGCATGAAGCAAACATAGAAACAGCCCTCATGGGATATACGTCCTTAGTGTGGTGTGCAGCTCTTGCCCCTCGCCCTTGGTTATCTCTGTACTCATTTGGTTCTCCCTTTCAGTCATGTTTTTCCACTTACCCTGACAAAAATTCACTAAGCTGCCAGTACTGTTTCAGTGACCTGCTTTCAGTGTGTGTTATAAACGAAACAAGTTTGCTCTGCACAGCCTTGGGGTTGACTTGAGAAAGGATCAATGAGTTGGGAAAGTTTGTGGAGCACCGAGGCAGAGTGCCCTGCCCCAGACATGATGAAATGTGGGTTTGTGTGTGTGTGTGTGTGTTTGGTGACACTTAGAGAAAACAAACACTCTGAGATGGAATCTTCTTTGGGCCAGCAAAGATCATGAAGATCATGTCTTCATCTTAAAAGTCTGGAACTAATGTGTGACTAGGGAAAAAGTTATTCTTCAAAAAACCTGTGACAGCATAGGCTCTGTGATATAAAGTGTTGGAAAGTACATAAACATGTAAGATAAAGAGACCCCTGGCGATGTCTGGGACAAACTCCAAATTTGGGAAAGTTTCATCCTCATTACAGGTCATTCACTTAGTCTTGGGTGAAGTGGAAGCATTTGTGAATGGAGCAACTTCCAGGCACTATCTGGACCTTCAACACCCCTACTTCTTTTTTCCTTATGACAACATACACATAACATTTACCACTTTCACAATTTTTAAGTGTATAATTCATTATTGGCATTAAGTATATTCGCAATGATGCACTAACACCATCACTGTTTCCAGAACGTTTCCATCCCCCCAAACAGAAATTCTGAACCCATTAAATAATAACTCCCCTTTCCCCTCCCCACTCCCAGGCCCTGCTAACTGCCAATTTACTTTCTGTCTCTATGAATTTGCCTGTTCTATATATTTCCTATAAGTGGGATTATACATTATTTGTGCTTTTGTGTTTGTCTTCCTTCAGCATAAGTTTGCAAGGTTCATCCATGTGGCTTCATGTGTCAGAACTTCTTTCCTTTTTATGGCTGAATAGTATTCCATGGTTTGGATAGATCATAGTTTTTATCCATTCATCTGTTGATTGATGCTTGGGTTGTTTCCACCTTTTGACTACTGCAGATAGTGCTGCCAAGAACATTCATATACAAGTATCTATTTGAGCTTCTGTTTGCAATTCTTTTGTAATCCCCTGATTTTTAAGGCTCTTTTCTATGAAAAATTAGTAACCCTGTAATTGGGAGCACTTAACTGATTGTGCAGATATAGAGAAGTATTTATGTGTGAAAAAGGTTTACTAACCATTGATTTCACCTTAGCAACATTTCATCTCAAGGTTTGCCCCTGACATTCAAGACATTATCTGTTATAATTTTTAAATTATAATACATTTCTAAAAGATACCCTTTTGGGAGGGAATTCTTACTCTTAGAATGTCAGTCCAGGGTAGATATTTTCTTCATATGGGTTGAACAGGAGAATCAGATCATTCTTAAATTTCCTCTTCTTTTGGTCATTGCCCATACCTGCTTATTACTTAAAAAAAATAATATCTTAAGAATTGATTTGATTAAAAAAAACTTTTTTATGATTTGTACAAGTTTCCTATTAGGTCTGTGAATTGTAAAACAAATTACTTGCCAAAACTTTTGACCTCAGTAAGTATTGTGTGAGGTTGCTATATGAATTTAACAGTAGTAGTTGTTCATTATGGTGAAAAAAATAATTCATGTTTAAATGTGAAGAAAATCTAATTCTGTCAAAAAGTCACCTGCGGACCTAGTTTTATTTATCCAAGTATTTACTGTAAGTGCTTTAACAGGATATCCCAGTTTAAGCTTTGACAGAGTGTTTATAGTTCACTTCTGCCCAGGGGCAATTAAAGGCATATTACAGGCTAAGCTTGAGTATGTGCAGGGAGGATTAGTAATGCTGAAACGAACTAAGAAGAGTGACATGTCTGGAATGGCACATGGGTTAATAAATTAACAAGAATTCCTGTGCAGAAATCCGTACTTATCAGTTCTTAAGAATGAATGAAACTAAAATATAGGGAGAAGGAATCAGCAGAATGTGGAAAGATACATGTGACAGTACTAAAACATATACTTCTTAAAACAAAGACATGCAATGCTCCTTTGCCAAACTTATTCTGTCTGCTTGAAAAGTTGGCTTGGGGCCCCCGGACTTCAAGGTAAGAAGAGAAATGAAATTGCAAAAAGGAAGCAGCAGCCAGTTCAGCTCTTAGCCCTCTTCTACCTGAGTCTCCGACTTTCCCATCTTCCCTTGTATATTGGCTCTGTCCAGTTTCTTTTTCACTTGTGGTTGGTGCTTTCACAGCTCAGAAAGGATCTGCCTTGCCTACCCTGGCCCTTTTGATTCTCTTCACTGGGCCTACTGGGCCTTGGTGTTTGTTGGTTCTGGGAGGTCCAGGGAGGTTGACCAGCTGGCCCAGTCTTGCTCCTCGTAGACACCACACTTTGGGGAGTACACACTCCTGAAACCTGTGCTTGCTGAAGTTCGAAAGTTCAGTCAATTCAATTTGTTTCTAAGTAAATTCTATTTTGACTTATGAGAAGCTGATTATTAAAATGTATTCTTTTTTTTTATTATCGGAAAGAAAAAAAAATTAACACAACATTTAGAAATCATACCATTCTACATATGCACTCAGTAATTCTTAACATCATCACATAGATGCATGATCATCGTTTCTTAGTACATTTGCATCGGTTTAGAGGAACTAGCAACACAACAGAAAAAGATATAAAATGTTAATATAGAGAAAAGAAATAAAAATAGTAATAATAGTAAAAAAAAACAAAACAAAAACAAAAAAACTCTATAGCTCAGATGCAGCTTCATTCAGTGTTTTAACATGATTACTTTACAATTAGGTATTATTGTGCTGTCCATTTTTGAGTTTTTGTATCTAGTCCTGTTGCACAGTCTGTATCCCTTCAGCTTCAATTACCCATTATCTTACCCTGTTTCTAACTACTGCTGGACTCTGTTACCAATGACATATTTCAAGTTTATTCTCGAATGTCTGTTCACATCAGTGGGACCATACAGTATTTGTCCTTTAGTTTTTGGCTGGACTCACTCAGCATAATATTCTCTTGGTCCATCCATGTTATTACATGCTTCATAAGTTTATCTTGTCTTAAAGCTGCATAATATTCCATCGTATGAATATACCACAGTTTGTTTAGCCATTCTTCTGTTGATGGACATTTAAATACATGGCACCAGGGTGAACAGGTGGTTCAATAGTAGAATGCTTACCTTCCATGCGGGAGACTTGGGTTCGATTCCCGGACCATGCCCCCCACCCCAAACAAAAAAATACGTAGTACTTGGTTTTTATGGATATTGTTCTAAATATCTGGTCCTGGAGGAAGATCCCAAACATGATTGAAGTGATGATGGAAGCTGTAACAAGGAGAGAGTCAAGGTTCAGGTTGAACATGCATCATTAAATTGGGTAATATTTAGTATTACAGTCTCCCAAATAGACTTTGGGATGTCTGAATCAACTTAAGTACCAGATTGCAAAGGATCAGAACTTGACTTTCACCAAGAGGCAAAGTAAAGCAAGCCTATTTAATTTACATGCTTAGACAATTGATTCTATATTAACTGAAGCCCAGGTAAGTTGGAAAAATTTTAACCTGAGCTAAACAGAAATGACTATTCCTTCCTTGCTTCTCACTTTGATCTCCATTTTCCCTTTCTTTCCCCTTTTTTCCCTCTGTTTGTTGTGTGTGTTCTTGCAAGGTATGTTTTTTGTTTTGAGCCTGTGTTTTAGTGTAACATTTAAATTGACGTATGAGATTTTACACTATGATATTTCATTTTGTGTCCCCTTTTTGTCACTTGTTTTTTTTAAGATCCATACATTTTGCTCTATGTTCATCTAATCCATTGCTTCTAAGCACTTCGTAGTTCTCTGTAGGCAGCCAACATATTATTCTTGAATTAAACTCACTATATGTCACATTACTAAGATGACTATGCATAAAAGCTCAGTAATTGCAAAGGTAACATTGCATTTTATTTTTTCAGTGGTTTCTTGTGTTAATATTATGTTCAAGTGCTGTAAAAAAAATCTGCAATGACATGTAAGCAGTGAATTACACTAAAATACGTCAATTGCATGAACAGATACAAGCAGAGAAAGAAGTTTGCTTGAGCTTAGAGAGACATCAATTATTCAGAATTCTAACATTATTTAAAAGAATTCTGTAACTATCCTGGTGATTTTATTTAGGAAAACATTAAACATGACCTGGTGGCAGGGTCAGCCCAGGAGGTCTGCCGTCTTTGTCCTTTTTGTGATGCACATGATTCTTGAAATATATTAAGAAAGTCCATCTTGCTGTATAGTATTTCAAGTTAAGTGTTGAGCTTCTGAGTTTTCAGAGTAAACACACATACACGTCAACACTGTCATTATTGTTGGCAATGAGATGGCACAGCAGATTAGGCAGAAACTCAGAAAACTTATTTGTGTCGTATGAAAGTTTTAAAGTTAGAAATGGGAACTACATACCCAGTGTTACTGAATCTTTGTTCCAGCCACTTGGCAAGGAAATTCCACCACCCTGCAACTAGCACATTCATGCTAACATATCTCTTTGCCAAAAAGTCAGATGACTCTCCCCTGCCATGTAAAAGCTCCTCCTGATTCCAAGACCCTTTCGATCCAACCCCACAATTTCCCACCAACTTGCTTGCGTCATGCCTAACAAGGACTCTAAGGGAAGCAGCAAATTGTATCCATGAGGGGTGCAGGCTCTGTTATCACTCACGCTGCCTGGGTTCACGTTTTCACTCCATCACTTTTTAATTGGTGATCTTGTATATGTCACCCAAGTTCTCTCTTGCTCTAAAATTCCTAGTCTGCAAAACATGTGAACTTAATTGTGCCTATTCCACAGGTGTTTTGCATGAGAATTAAAGGCAATGATGCATGTAAAACCCTAAGAAGCGTGGGTGCTGTGTAGTAAGCACTTGTTCAGTGTTATTTGTCCTTTAATCCACTGTATCCCTACCACATCCCACAAGCAAGGTATGAATTGCAACTTCTTGGCTCTTTCTTGCTATTTCTCTCACCTGGGTTACAATCCTCTTTTCCCACCCTCTAGCTCCATCCTGTCTGCGCTTGCTCCTTCCAACTAGAGCATTGCCCTGGCAATTTCTCAGTGTCCTATCCCCTGTTCCCTTGGGTTTGGCACCGCAAATCTTTACTACACTGCTATTACTCCACTTCTTCACATGCGCTTGTTTTGTCTCCTAGAGGACACTTGAAGCTCTGGAGAGCAGAGAGCTTGCTAATTCTTCTTTAGTCCAATGGGGGAAAAATCTCTCTTGGATGTCTGTGTGAGGGATAGTGTACTTTTCCCAAACTACTGATTTGATTTTGAGCTTACAGACACCATGCCTTTTATCTGATTGTGTTGCTGTTTCCCTCTTTGCACTGACTGCTAGGGATCTCATTCAAGCCAGTGCTTTGCATCAACCTGGTGCACCGTACTTTGTGGCAAGGATTCTGCATACAAATCTCATCCCATCTTCAGATTACTTATTTTTCCCACATTTGTTGCTCGGAGACTCTGCCATCTGCACTTTTAAAATGCTGTCGTCTTGTATTTATGTTGTAAATAACTTAAAATCCTTTTACAAACAATGTGGGGACAGAAATGGTTCACATTTTGGTCTAGTATGGAAGGAGCCAAGGGCGTGCAGAAGACAGCATCAATTCAAAGCCACTCCACCAAGTACCTGTCGAGTGATCTTGAGCAAGTTACCTCCACTTCTCAGTCTTTGTTTTCTAGCCTGATAAAGAGAGGATGAACGTACTGCACAGGGCGGTGATGCCATTTAAATGAGATAATATGCATGAAGTATCTGGCACTATAGCTGACATTTGGATGAGGACCATTAGCCATTAGCACTTTCTTGAATACTCCAGCATGTCTCTAAAAACTAAGCTATAATGATAAACAGATATTTGTAAAGTAACTGATGGGCAAATATATCCCACGTTTAGTAGGTGATGCTTAATCAAGCATTCACCAGTTTACTTAATGAGCACCTGCCCACCATTTGCTTTAGGTATCAGAAAATTATATTCCTTCATAGAATCTCCAACTCTCTAAAATTAGAGCATGAAGATGTGGTTATATCTTCTGACACTGTTTGGAGTGGGCTTTCTCTCTTGACCATACACCACTGCTGACAAGTCCTATCACTCAAAAATGCTGGGATCCTGGCTGGTATGGATTTAAGAGTCTATCTAGCAAAGACTTCCTGGTGTCCACCCCTTGTTATCCTACCATAAAAACTTCATCAACTGTGTATTCCATACACTGGCTCTGGTGGGTTTGGGAATCTGTTGTGCTTGCTCTCTGACCTGGCTGCCGCCCTCTCTCCCCGCCACCCCCTTAGCCTTGCAGTGGAGCCTGGGAACCTGCATCCTGTGGGAAGACAGAGGAGCAGATCACGGCTTCTGCTCAGGCGCGGAAATACGTGAATGCCTTCTCAACCCGGACTCTGGTCATGTGAGCCCTTCCGGACAAGCATTATGGTTTTCAGAACACTTCACCTTGACTTGAGATATATCATTCCTCTACATGAAACTTTTCATGAATGGGAGAAGAGCCTATTTTTGTTGTGGTACAACAGTTGAGAGGAGCACAAAGTGCATTTAGTTAGACGAAATCTTATTGGATTTCACCCAACTAAAAGGATTTTTTTAAAAAAATAAATGACATTCCTACCTAAATTATTAGGTATTGAATTGTAATCAGTTGTTAATATCTTAATGCAGATTTTAAAAAAACATAAAACGATTTTTCTGTAATTTAGCGTATCCAACGCACCAGTATTTTCTCCTTGGGATGAGTTGACATTTTTCATTACAAAAGGTACTCCAATATTTCGTTTTCCTCAATCACTAAACACAATAAAGACATTGATTAAAAAAACAATCAGTACAAGCATTACTCTAAATGTTGGCTTAACACCATGTGACAATAAATCAAGATTGTACATGCTCATTTATGGTTAATCACGTTGGAGGTACAATTATTGTACTAAACCATTCTATGAGTTTTTTTGTTAGCTTGCTTAAAAAATTATTACTGTATGAAATAGTTTTATAAAAAAATTATATTTTTATTCAGTAATTTAATTTTGTAAATGCCAAATGAAAACTGTTTTGCTGCTATTTGGTCTTAGCCTGTAGAATGCTGCTAGAATGAGAGGGGCAGTAGAGCTTTGGACAGAAAGAAAACAAACTTGGTGTTAGGTAATTGTGCACTAGTATTTCAGACTTTTTTATTTTTTATATATATATACAGATATATTTTTTCCTTTTGTAATACATTGGAAAACTTGTTTGGGAGATTTTTGCATTTGTTGTTGTTTTTTGTAATTGTTGGTTTATAAGAATATGCATTGCACTTCTACTTTGGGAGATCTGTGTTGTCGACGTTCTGTGTTTTGTTTTGAGTTCAGCCTGACCGTTCTTCCATTCTGGGGTCCTGTGTTTGATCAGCAGCCCCACGGTTTCTAAGCTTCGGGTCTCGGAACTGCCGCATGGAGCATGTGTCTGCAGCTGGGGAGACCAAAGCCTGGGGTCGAGAGCCAGCTGCTGCCTTAAGAATATTTGGTGCGAGATGGCCTGCACTGAACTTTTGATATGACAGTGTATTTACTGCCTTGTAGAGAAATAAAGCTGTGCCCTTATTTTACATACTTTTGACTTCTCTCTTGCTCCTGATTGTGGACGATCATTATATTTTTAAGAAAATGGAGGGGATTCAGAGTGCTTTCCTCTCTTAGTAATTTGTACAACATCTGAACTCAATGTGAAGAGGCAAGGGACCATTTCTCAGGAGGAAGAGTACCAGGCAAATCAGGGTAAATAGTTCAGAAAGTAATCATGTGCAGAATGACAACTGGAGGGAATGTTCTAGATTGTGTCCGACAGGCTTCCAGCAGGAGACGGATGGTGTTTTCCAAATGGGATAAGGCAAGGAGAGTTCTTTCTGACCAGGAATGATGGCACCAAGTGGGCAGATGCAGGAATACCCAGGGGTGGTCAGACACGCGGTGCCAGCCGGGATGGGGAGTCAAGGGAAGCAGGAGCCCTCGAGGGCCACCTCTGACCAGGGCGCTGCCCCTCCCCAAGGAAACCTCACAGGTCCTCCCATCTCTGCCCAGGGCTCCTCCTTGGCAGGACCAACCGGAAGCTGGAGGGCGAAGGGGCACCCTGGAGCAAGCCGGAGAGGACACAGCATCCAGTCCAGCGATCCCTCAGTCCATGCCCCCACTTTGCAGGTCAATCTCCACTGGCTTCCATCTCCCACTCAGTGGTCTTCTCACGGTGCGACCCTGTCCCTTTCCAGCAGGCACCTTCGAATGTCCTTTCATCACAGTTCCAATTCCCACTTTGAATTCTTACGTATGTGATATTAAATACTATTTGTAGAGCCAATGAATTGTTAGACCTAATTACCAGTCTATAAGTTTGCTTAGTATTCTTCTATAGATCATCTAGTGCTGGGAAGTTTTTTATACTCAGGCAGTCTGAGGCTATTTTTCCAGGGGACTGACCTGCTGCTTTCCTAGCAGGGTGAACTTGGACAAGTCACTAACCTCCTTGAATTTTGATTTATCTGTGGGATTAGTTCTTGCTTTTGGTTAAAGAATACACTATACAAATTTTGTTATTACATGTGCTTTCCATAATTAAATGATGTGTGCCATGTAGTGTGTCAGATGCTCATTTAGCTGACAACGTGCATTGCCGACTGCAGAGATCACATTTGGGGTTACATTAATTATTAGAATAAATTTATGGCAAGAGCAATCTCAATGCTATTCAGAATTGAGACAAATATTTACCTTCCCAAAAGTATGGAACCCAATAACTAGAGACTGAAAAGGAAGCTAATAAAAAGTGTAAATTTAGAGTTTATGTGCAAACACTCACACTCAATTTCATAAGCATCTATAAAACATTCATTTGTCCTGATCACTTGTGTAAACATCCTGATCTCTACAACTGGAGATTCAAGTAGTAAAATAAAGGGAAACGGTGTCATTTGCAATTCAAATAAAAGATTGTCCTTTTGAGTTAATACCTGTAGAGCTTGTTTCTAGTTCTAACACTTCTCAGTGTCTCAGCCTCTAGATGGGACTGATAATGCAAGGAGATGAGAAAGATGTCCAAGCAAGAAGTTTTCTTCATGTCTTTAGAAATTATGCACTACTAGAACTGGAAGGAACTTTAGATGTTAGAAGGCACTTCCCATAAGGAGCTCAGAGCTCTGCCTTGTAGAAAGAAATACAACCTTTGGGACCCTCCAGTCTTGTTTTGAGTTCAGAATCTGCTCTTTACCAACTCTGAGATTTTGTGTGAGTTTTACTTACCTGCTTTAAGCTTAATTTTATTTGTTGGAGAAAAAAAATACATCTCGAGGTCATTGGATATTGTGAATATTACCTGAGCTAGTACATGCATTCTTGCATCCCTGTAAATATTGCAGGAAATATTGGTTAGGTAAGTCACAATACTGACTCAGGATACATCATAGAAAAAAAACAAGCAGGTCTATTATGCAGAACTGAAGAAGTAAGTACCGTGGGGGCCGATGTCCATGAAGGTAAATCAAATCTTTCACCATGAGTTAAATTTTTCCCTGCTTTAAAACGAATGTCAAATCTAAAGTACATCTTCCTAATCGTTCTGAAACATATTCAGATATATTTATAAATTCCTCATTCATGTACAAATGTGAAAAATATAGAGCCTATTTCTCCTTAAACCTGCAATTTGTTGGTACCTAATTTGAAAAAGAAAACTATCAAGTAGCTAAAATGTGATATGTGGGCCTATCCCACTGCCTTTATAATCCTTTTAAGTTTGATGCTGATTTTTCTCCATTTAACCATTACTATCATAAAGTAAAGTTTTTCTGATTCCTTCATTTTAGATGGTAGACCTCAGGAAAGGAAGCCAGCCAAAATGGAAACCTCTTAAAAAACAAAGTTGACTTGTGTACAATTATACATAGTAACTTCGCTAACTGGAACAAGAGGGAGCTGAACTATAAATCCCAGGAATTTGTTAGTGTTTAGGTAGTAAATAGGTAAGAATTTCTTTTTTGGGGGGTGGGGAGGTGGTGTATGGTCTTGGAATCAAACCCGGGTCACCCACATAGAAGGCGGGCATTCTAACCACTGAAATACCTGTAAACCCAAGAATTACTTTTAACTAACATTCAATGCAAAAGTTTTGATAACTAAGATAGAAATTGAAGAGCTCCTGGTCTGCACTGTACAGCAGACTTATTTTATTTGCTTTCTTTCCTTCAGCTGGCATGTTCTAAGCATGTCTTGTGTGCTAGTGGTTTATTTGCAGCTGGGGTTAGAGTTCAGAACAAAACATACAAAAATCCCTGCTCTCTATGAGCTTACCTTCTGGGAGATAGAGTTGGTAAGTGAATAGTTAGGATGTGGTTATAATGGGGCAAATAGAGACCATGTGAGGGACACCAGGACTAGACTTGGAGGAGCAAGATAGCTTTCCCACAGAACCAACACCTAAATGGAGCTGATGATGAAGCCCGCATAAAGCAGGGGTCAGAGTTGGAGGGGGTAGTGGAGTGAGGCATGGCCTCTGGAGTTTGCTGGAGAAAAGCACCCACAGATAGTGAATTGTCTTACTTTAAATACATGAGGACAATTTGCAGACAGGCACTCAGGCAATGCAGCTACCCATCATATTCTGTGTGTACCCTTTCCCCTCCTCAAGACAACATTGTCACACCTCTTCCTCAGAAAGCCCTCTAGCCCATCTCTACCCAATGCCCAGCTCATAACCTTGACTCAAATACCAATGAGAAAACAGAAGCATTCAATAGCCACCCTCACCTTCCCAGCCCAAAGCCTTGTACCTGCCTGCACTAGTGCCGCTCTCTGCCCTCTTGTTTGAATGGGTGAACTCTGCCCCTGCCGTTGTAGGTCAGGCCCTTCCATTTGGCCCCTGCAGGCCATCTTCTGTGTGTTCTCAGGCCCTCAGCCTGCAGGTGCTATCTTTCTCCAGCATCCATCAGTGTCTTCCTTTCTCCTGGGTTATCTCCAGCAGTAAAGCATTGTGATTTTCTCCCACTTCTCCATCACCTGGCCCCATTTATCAGCTTCTCTTCTCACCAAAGATGCTTAAGGGAATTTTCATGGTTACAAACTCCATGCCCTCACATTGCCCCCTCCCTCAGCCTGCTCCATACGAACCATCATTGCCCGCCCTCCACTGTGCTTGCGCTTGCCAGGGTCACCAGTGATCATCTGCTAAATCCCATGGTCACTTCCCAAGCCTCTTGGTCCTTGGCCTCCTGGCTACCTTCTGCCAAATTAACACTCCCACTTTCTTGAACACCTTTCCTCTTGGCTTCAGGACATCTCTGCCTTGGCTTTCCTCCTTCCTCTCTGGTCTCCCTCATTGCTCCTCCTTCTCCACTTGGCCTTGAGGTGGCCCTTTGCCCATTCCTTCTCCATCACTCTTCCTAAGGGATTCAGCACCTTTGCTTAAAATACCATCTCCATCTATAGCCCTGACCTCTATCGGGAACTCCAGATTCCCATAAGTAATTCTGTGTTGTCTTCCTACAAATAAACATCTTAAATATAGTATGCCAACACAGAACGCTTTTTTTATTTCTCATCACTTTATCTCCTCTGGGTATGATGCAGTAGAGTGCCTCAACATCATCTCCCAACTTTGTGACTTGTTCTTCAGGGACATTCCTTGGGTCATTAATCTAATTTACTGAGTTAGTTTAACTATCATGTTTTCTGTATCCATGTTTTCCACTTGGTTCTTCCTTACTCTGTCAGTTTTTGATTCCTGTTGCATATTTTATTTATTTGAGGATTTTTGTACTTATTTTACATTAGTTATTTATCCTCTCCCTTAATTCTGTTGCATATTTTGTTTATATATTGTTATTTGTAGGTTTACAGAAAAATAATGCAGAAAATAGAGTTCTCATGTACTCTGTCCCTATGATTAACACCTTACATGAGTGTAGTACCTTTGAAACAATTGATGAAAGAATATAATTGCAGTATCAACTCTAGTCTATGATTTACATTAGGGGTCCCTGTTTGTGTTGAATAGTCCTATGCTGTTGTTGTTATGTTTTAAGTTTTCATTCCAGTAACATAATATACAACCTAAAATTTCTCCTTTTAACCACATTCAAATCCCTAATTCAATGCTGTTAATTATGTTCAGTGCTACCCCAAAGAACTCTTAAATGCTCAAATGCTTCTGTTTTTCCCTTTCATAGTAATCAGCCCTGCAGTCCCCCTAATTTCTCAAGCCAAATAATCAGCCATCCTTGATTTCTCTCTTTACCTAATACCCCTCCTTATACCCAGGTGCTCAGAAAGATCTGTGATCTCAACCTCCAAAGCATCTCTCAAACTTACCCACTTCTTCTCTGCTGCCAGTAAGGATATTATTAGTAATGATAATAAAACCCGTATCTGTTAAGGGCTTCCTCTATTGTGAGTAGTGTTCTCAGGGTCAACCAGTATCAACTTAGCTGATTCTCACACCAGCTCTTTGAATCTAAGATGCCATTGATTAAGTGATACACTGTCATTTCATGTATCATTAAGGTGGAAAAATGGCTCCATCAATTGAAACCATAATAGAGATGCTACAATGTGAAAAACAAATGTGCGTCTCAGAATCAATGAAATATAGCAAGAACCATTGTTATTATAACTTTATACATGAGTAATCTGCAGGAGAAACCCAGGATCACACTGCTAATGAGTGGGGAGCCAAGAAATGAATCAAGGAACCTGGGCACTTAATGCCAATTATGATATGATGCTCCACATAGAGGGTATGCAGCAGTGTTTGTTGAATGAAAGAAATGAGGGAGCAGGCGGACTACGGTGGCTCAGCAGGCAAGAATGCTTTCCTGCCATGCCAGAGGACATGGATTCGATTCCCGGTCCTGCCCATGTGAAAAAAAAGAAAGAAAGAAAGAAAGAAATGAGGGAGGGAGAGGGAGGGAGAGGAAGGGAGGGAGGGTAGAAGGAGAAATAGGAGGGAAGGTCCCCAACAGGGAAGTGAGGGAACAGAAGAGAGGGAAGCTATGTAAAAGCTTCAAGTGAATTTGAACTCTGTCCTGAGAGATATGGGGAGTCACTGGATGATTTAAGCAGGAAAATAAAATGCTTGATATCCGATTTATGTAAATAATTCTATTCAAATCTTTTTTTCATAAATAGTAAAAAATTAAACCACAGGTCAGAAGTGTCAAATGACTGCAGTCTGAGCTTTACGCCCAGTTCATTGGATTTTACATAGTACATTTCTTGATGTGTCTTAATTTCAAAAGAATATGCTTTAATCCCAGAAAATCTTATTGACAAAGAAATCTTTTAATCTGAAGTTCATCAAGATTGTTTCTCCTTTTTATAGCCCATGAAATAAGCAGTCTAGGAAGAATTAGCTGATTCTCACACCAGCTGTTTGAATCTAAGATGCCATTGATCAAGTGATACACTGTCATTTCATGTATCATTAAGGTGGAAAAATGGCTCCATCAATTGAAACCATAATAGAGATGCTACAATGTGCAACTCAGAATCAATGAAATATAGCAAGAACCATTGTTATTATAACTTTATACATGAGTAATCTGCGGGAGAAACCCAGGATCACACTGCTAATGAGTGGGGAGCCAAGAAATGAATCAAGGAACCATGTTTACATAAAACATGTTTTTCTTCCTTAAAGATCAGAATATTTTGAACCAATATCCAGTAACCTTCCATTGACTCTTCTTTTTTTTCATACAGTGTAATCCTTCA
The DNA here is from genome assembly GCF_023851605.1 of Tamandua tetradactyla. Taxonomy (NCBI): domain Eukaryota; kingdom Metazoa; phylum Chordata; class Mammalia; order Pilosa; family Myrmecophagidae; genus Tamandua; species Tamandua tetradactyla. Next base: position 35,530,710 of record NC_135351.1, read on the forward strand.
TTAGCCTGACGTTTTGCCCATTACAGGATCATGCCAACATTTGTTCTTACAGCTTATATTTGTATTTATTTTACATTACTCAGAACACCTTCATGTCCCGTGGTTCTCAGACTTTGCGTGTCGGCGACATATTGGGAACTTGGCTAAAACGGAGATTCTTTTCTTCACCTTCAGGGATTCTGGCTCCTGAGCAGGTTGTGGACTAGGAATGTTTTAGCTTGCCTCCCCAGGAGGTGCTAGTGCAGGTGGTCTGAGTGGACCCCCTTAATTTAGGAAAACACTTTCACTGCCCTCAACCCTGTGTTCTCCTTCCAGCACTCTTCATAGCTTTCTGATTCCTGTGGAGCCCATATTTTCAAATTAAAATACCCATTGGTCTAAAATGCCCATAGAGCATTCAAAAATTATTAAGACCTTAAGTATAAGTAGGTTTCCTTAAATGCAGAGAATCATTTATTACAGATTTGGGAATTAAGGCTGATTTCCACCCTCCAGATCCATCTTTTGTTTGATTTTTACAATATATAGGAAAGTATAATTTTATCCAGAGTATACCTGCATCTCTTTAATAATATGGCTCTATTGCATGTGATCTGTCAGAGGGAATTTATATCTCAGGAAGTTTAGCACATAAACAATGACAACAATAAATCATTTTCATTTAGAAGTTTTTGGTTTTCAAAGTGTCTCAAACCAGCTTGTTCAAACCACTTAAAGTGCGATACTTTAGGATTTCTACTTAAATATAAGAAGCATTTAATCCTGTATATAGGTATAAAACACACAGATGTCCTTAGATCAAGAACAAACAAAATTCAAAAACATCTTCAGTAGGCCAGAGATACTGGAGTAAATTAGATAGAGCTGGGACATTTTCCTGCTAGAAAACATGCACTAAAGTGAGTCTCTAAAATCACCTTAGCCAGGGTAAGGATCTGTTTTCATGTATTCAACAAATATTTCAAGACACCTCGCCGTGCAAGATGAATATAAAATAATTCCAAAAAATATATAATTGCTGGCAGAGCCATATTTTCTTGGGTGCTCCAAAAGCATTGAAAGAGGCCTATTTCAGATTTGCTTTTTTTAATAACCAAATATCTTTAGATTTAAAATTGTCCATTTCTGACACTGGGCTGTGCTTTAACATAGTATTGACTTTTCTTTCTCTAAAAAGTAATGTCATGAAATGTCAGAGTTGTGCTTACTTGGGCAGGACATGTACTAAATCTACAGTCTTATAATTGGTGATGGCATAAAATTAAGGAAGAGCTTGGAACTTAGCAGAAATTTCAGAAAGGACCCCTAGTTTATAATTAGCAATGAAACCAACCCATTGCAGGTCTCCACACACTCGATTCATTTTTTCCAGGCAGTTCAGAGCCACATGCTCCAGTTTGGCTCAAGGGTTCATGCATGTCTAAACCTCTCTAGGGCAGAAATCCCTTTTACCTTCAGTATCTAATCCAATGTCCAACATGTAGTAGGTGCTCAATAAATATCTGGAAACTCCAGGAGTGAACATGAATTAACAGCCCTGTGTCATCTCACATCTCCCATGTATATAACTGTGGTCAACCCCTTAGTCTCTAGGGGTCCATGTTTGCTCCCGTACAAAACCAGGAGTTTGACTCAGCTCAGCCAGAAGATCCCTGAGCTCCAAGAGCCTTTGAGTACATGAAGTCTTTCAGATGCTGCTCTTGGGAAAACTACAGTGGTTTTAGAGGGTTTCTTTGAAGTGTGTATTGCTCATGAAAGCATTTGCTAAAGACCAACTGTATTAGAAAGGAGAAGATTTTTCTACCTTTGAGGATCCTCTGTCCCCAACCCTCACAACTGCTACTACTTAAATGGGAATCCTTTTATCCCTAGAGACTCCCAGTTGTTAGTTGTTTCACTTAAAATTGATGTGACATTCAAAAGCCCTCTCATAAAGCTAATTTTGTATAGCTTTACGTATATCAGTGAACCAGCTATTACATGCAAAAGCCTAAGACAATTTACATCTATTTTCTAGTACCGCTATGGAAAATCAAAACCCTAGAACAAGCGTCAGCGAAGTATGGCCCCCCACCAGCCAATTCTGACCCACTGCCTGCTTTAGCAATTACACTTTTGTTGGAACGCAGCTTCCCCGTTTATCTGGTTTTTGTTTTTTGTGCTATAATGACAGAGTTGCACAGCGGGAACAGAAACAGTAGGAAAGACTAAAATATTTACTCTCTGGCCCTTTCCAGAGAAAGTTTGGGACCCCTGCCCTAGATGAAAAGCTGTCAAAAAGCACAGCAGCACATCTCTTAGTGGTGAGATTCGAGGTTACCCAGGCCAGTGGAGCACATGATGTCTCCCCCGGCCCTCCTGTTGGCCACATGCTATAAGTTTCTGTTGAAAAACCAAGAACATCTAGAAGGTGAGACCAGGCAAAACTGCCAATGCTTGATGGATGGCAGCAGCAGCTATGGCCACTTCATGGTATTCAGCTAATCGTCTGGCACCATCAGCGTGCTCCATTTCACTCTCCTTTCCCTTTGTAAGCTTCCAACGATGTCAGGGTTCCTCAATCTTGGCTGCGTAATAGAACAGCTGGAGCACTTAAAAAAAATTAATGCCCAAGCTGCACCCCAGGCCAATTAAAGCAAGGACTTTGGAGGGGTGAGGTGTGGGGTGGACAACACCCCAGATAATTCTAAGGTGCAGTTAGGCAGGAGAACCACTGCCCTGTGCCAATAAGTGCTGAGTGTTACGGTCTCCTGCCAGCTAGACAGAAGAATATGTATGGAAAATTATAACAAAAGCTTGGGGAAGTCACTGCTGCAAGTCCTTCTCAGACTTCAGCTTGCATCAAGTCACCTGCAGGGCTTGTAAAACACAAAGTATTGGCCCCACTTCCAGAGTTTCTGATTCAGTAGGCCTGAGGTGGATCCCTAGAATTGGCATTTCTAACGGGTTCCCAGGCCTGGTGGATGAAGCTGGTCCAAAAGATCCACTTCTTGAGAACCTCCGTATCATTACTATCTTCATGGTAAGTCCTTGTAAATATTTGTTGAATGGATAATGAGAGTGCTGTGGCAGCAGGCACCTGATGATGATGCTATGCCAGATGCCAGAGATATAGCTGTGAACACAATAGTCACAGTCTCTGTTCTCCCAGAGCTTGTGCTCTAGAGAGAAATGCATCACTTCAAAGGTGAATATGAATTCTACACAGGAAATGCTTGATGTTCTACAGCAGCACCCAGAAATCCACTGGCCCAGTGGTTTCCAGTCTTCTGGGCCCCTATGTGTGCCATGTCACCAAGTTTTATCATCACAAGGTCAGCTGGAATCTGGGGACAGAGCACTTACTTGGGAAAATATGGGAGTGGGGAAAAAGAGAGAGTGAGAGATTGAGAGAGAGAGAGAGAGAAAAAAAACACACACAAGAGAGCTAGTTGAGGCATAGAGGGTGAAGGTCACTTGTCCAAGAATCAGATCTAGTTCCTGCTTTGGTCTTCCTACCACTGATTATTGATTGACCATAAAATTAGGGCCTCTCTAAAAGCTCTCTGATCCTAAAGCCCCCTTCAGGGAAGGACACTGAGGTGTGGGTAAAGATCCTGTAGCTTATGCTTCTGGTCTCTCACACACATGCAGCTTCCAGAAGGCTAGCACATCGCAGAATGAGAGGGAGGTCTACAGCTTCAGTGATTTGGGTGACTTTAATTGACAAAGACCAAAGACACATTCAGATTCAGATGACCTCAGCTGATAGGTCCTTTTCATAAGGACACAAAGAGAAATCTGGGAGAAACAAATCTGGTGTCAAAGCATTCATGTCTCGTGGGGATGGAAGAGGCCACCTTGGTTCTATGGCAGTCACTGATGGCCTCGTTGCCTTGAGGCATCTTCATTTCCATGACTTCGGGGCTCTTCCTCTTCAGCCCCTCTGACTCCACAGCCTTTCCCCACTGCTGCTCCCTGCAAGCCTCTTTCCATCTCTCTGGCGTTGCTGTATTTCCAAAACATAATAGGAAAGCATGATTGTTTTCATCCTGGGTTTAAGCTCTTAATTCTTTCCTACAAATTATTATCAGAGAATTTCATTATTTCAGGCCAAAGTCCAAAGTCATGTGCATAGAAAAATGAAATAACACCCTATTATATGATAGCAACATAATAGAATTCATATTCACCTTTGAAGTTACATATCTCTCTAGAGCACAAGCTCCATATATTGTTAAACAATATAATGAACAATATGCGGCACCAAGACAAGACCCAAATGGAGTATTTTTTTTCCCCCTGAATGATCATACCCCAAGCCAGTTGCCTGGGTCCTCCAAAATTCTTTCTTTCCATTCCCCTCATTGTTGGCCTGCCTGATCTCCATATAAGAGCCCCTTTATGAAACACCTGCTTGTTCCTAAGCAGGGGAGTTGTGGTTTAAGCAGAGGAGGAAGAGCTCCTGGGCTGCATCTTCTGGAAATCCCCCCTTTCCATTTACAAAATAACTGGCATGCATTAAAATTGCAGGGTTCCCTAACCCATGAGTCTTGAATCCATTTGTAAGATCTGTTCCTTAGGTTCAACCTTTGTATTAAGTGTACAGCACAAGGCATGTATGTGGAACATGAAAGCAGTTGTAATGAGAAGGGCACTGTGGTTTCAGGAGAGCTGGTGGAGTGTGGCCAGGGCCTGACTCCCAGATGCCCCGAGCACCTACTGACCATCTTTCCTAATGCTGGTTGGATCATTCTCCTGGAGGTACCTCGCCTCTTCACTATAAGTGTTTTGTGGTTTGCTGTACTCGGTGGACTTTGCCATTTATCCAGAACCTGGCCCCTTAGCAGAGCCAGAGGCGTTCTTCTGCCTTCCAACATCCTATAACTGATTCCGTTCCATGTCTTTTATCTTTGTTTATAACACTATTGAGAGGATAGTTCCAGGCATTTTGTCTTTTTTAAAGACTCACAATCAGACTCAGAGTTGCAGGAAAGGAACATTCTCTGAGGCCCCCGGCAGAAGTTGCATTCTTGCCAACCCTTCTTCTGAGAGGGCGGGCAATGCTTCCATTCGCGCTGCACAAGTCATTCTGAAACTGGTGCTTCTATTGGCCTCGCTCCTTTGAAATTGACTTTGAGATTAGTGGTTCTGCTTGCAGATGCCAAAGCCAAGAGACAAACCTTTGCTCAAAGAGTGATATTCTTAACACTCCCTCCTTCTGGGTCACAGAACTGTTCGATTAAAGGTGATTACAGATGGATTGGTGGACAGACAGGAATAGACAGATGGATAGATCATACGATGGAGCAAGTATTATAAAATCTCAGTTGTAGAATCTAGACAGTAAGTATATGGGTATTCACTTTAAAATCCTTTCAGCTTTCTGGATGTTTCAAAGTGTCTTTAAAATGTTGGGGGAAAGATGAAAACACATTAGCATCGAAGTTAGTAGCAGACTATGATTAAACACTCAAAAGAGGTTCAGGGATTTTTTTAAAAAAAATTAAATGACATTTGTTATAAGTTAATGATTTCCCTACTAAATATTTTCCAAATAAAAGACACAGATTGCAAGAAAACAAACAATATGTTAAAGCTCTTATATGAAACATGCTATTTAATCCCAAACAACTGATCATTTATTAACACACGGAAAAAGCATGAATTTTGGTGTTCCTGAGAATAGGAACCGACCCTACTTTTGCCTTCAGGCAGAGTTGCTCAATCCCTAAGATCTTCGGTTTTCTCATTGTAAATTGGGAGTTAGGGGAAGAAGAAAAAACACCCACACATTAAAGTTATAAAGATTACATGCTCTGTGAAAGATAAAGAGTCTTATAAATATTGCTTACAAAAAGAAATTAACTGCAAGAATGAAAAGGAATAAAATGATTTTTTTGTTATCTGGTTGTTTCAGACAAGCCCTCCAGAATTTGGCCAGTGCTGTGTGAATGCCATCAATAAAGGAAAGCGGTCCCTGAGCTCCTCCTTTACATTCCTCCTGGTTGCTTGGAAGTCCCTGATACACAGCATATGTTTAATGCTGTCTTCATTCTTCAAAAAAATTTCAAAAATGATGAAGGTAAAATATCATGGCTTGTAATCATGGTCCTTAAGTATATTTCACAAGACCTGCGTATACCTATCATGGGAGAGATAATTTGCACATTATTGTAACAAGTGAAATATGTTACACTTACAAAGTGCCTGTGAGAAACTTTCATCGCAGGTTCCTATTGAATGCTGCTACTAAAGAGCAGAGTGGGGACTCACCCTTTTAACTTGCCTCAAAGGAGAAATGGAATTACGATAGTGTGACAAAACAACCCAAAACATGGTGGCTTAAAATAAGCACCATTAATTATTTCTTGTGAAGCTACAGCTCCTATGACCTCTCACCTGGGCTCTCTGAAGCACCTGCCATCCACGGCAAGTGCCCCAGACATCTTGCTCCTGAATGCAGTTGGCTGGGGTGACAGGCCCTGGGCTAGCCAGACCTGGCCCAGCCGAGATGTACTAGAGCAAGCAGAGCTGTGCACACAGGTCCCTTGACACCTGGGCTTGGAACAGCACGATATGGCTTCTCCACCTTCTGCTGGGCAAAACAAGTCACAAGATCAGCAGAGCTTCTGGGGGGATGGAGACCCCACCTCATTAAAGGACCAGCTATGGAGTCAGGGCAGAAGGCCCTGAAGAGGGGGGAGTGATTGTGGCTGTTTTGGAAACAATCTGTCAAAGCAAGTGCCAATGCGGTCACTATTTTATACATTTTGACAGATATACTTTTTAAAGACTTTTTAGCCACACGAGAAAGTAGGAGGAATCTCTTAGCCCTACACCCAAAGAAGGCAAAGAATAAGTTGGCAAAGGAGCCCAGCAGACAAATTTCAAATGGTAAGCATAAGTAACTCCCAAAGTGGAGGTTGCTCTGGGAGGAAATACTCACATTAGCTCAGGGGTGTGGACATTTCCACATCAATCCAGGACCCTCTGAGGAGAACGAATGTGGTTCCAGGTTGGTAGCTATGTAGGCATAATTCTAAAGATGTCTCCTCACCAAGATTCCTGTTCCCAAATTATCCATTCAAACACTAATCTAGGTCTTTGAAGATGCAATTAAAGTCGCAAGTTGGTTGACCTTAACAGAGATCATTTTGGTGTAAAAGCAGAACTTTCTCCAGAGAGTAGAAGGGGAAGTTAGAGAGACTTGAAGTTGAGGAGGGTCTGTGCCCATTTTGCCTTTGAAGATGAAGGGGGTCTCCTGAAAGGAGCAGAGAGCAGCCTCTAGAAGCCAAGAATGCCCTCCACTGGACAGCCATCAAGGAAATGAGCACCTCAGTTCTACAACGACAGGGAACTGAATTCTGCCAACAACCTGAAAATGCTTGGAAGTGGCTCCTTTCCCCAAAGCCTCCAGAGAAGACCTCAGGCCAGTCACCACCTTGCTTTCAGCTTTATGAGAGCTAAGTAGAGAACTCAGCTGAGCCCTCCTGGACTTCTGACCACAGTCCTATGAGCTAATAGTGGGTTTTGTTTTAAGTTGCTGAGTTTGTGGTGATTTGTTATACAGAAACAGCAATCTAAGGCAGTACCATAACTTGCTCCCAGTAGAAGCAAAAATAAATCCTCTCTGAAAGGAGAGCTGGAGCTTGATTTGTGCGGAATATCTATTTAGGTTGATTATAAATGTTTGGGAATGATTGTGGTGCTGGTAGCACATTATCATGAGTATAATTAATAGGGCTGAATTATGCTTATGAAGGTGGTTGAAAAGGGTGCATGTTACTAGAAGGAAAGTAGAAGACCTAAATGATATTGGAAATACTATAAATCAAATCTTAAAATTGGTACTTAGAGGATATCCAATATATAATTCCATGTTTAAATTACAAAACAGTAGAAACAAGAAATCAATGAAAATATCTATTTTGGGAGCATGTTACACGAGCTTATCCCTGTTCTAGACCAATAAGTGTCAAGTATTCTGGCAGGAGACCCTAAAGCAGCAGCAGAAACAACTGAGAGGGTGACCCCTTGGTAAATTTCTTCTCATGGATCTCAGCTGATCACAAGGCAAGTAAAATGCAAAAACGGTCTCATATACAAAGAAAAGCCTTATAAATTAATAAAGGGATTTTAAATAAAATGCCCTTTAGAGCGAAATCCTCATTTTCCAAAGAAGCATGTGACTATGCAGGTTGAAAAGTGTGGACTTTAAAGGGATGGGGAGATATGAGCAGCAATTCTTGAGAACTGATTGTAAAGAAAACTGTCATCAAGCAAAACCAAGTTTCAGTTAAAGAGGCGGAGGCAGAGGTAAAGTTTAGCATGTGGCTGTCAAAGTGAGATGATGTGATTAACAGAAAGATACCAGCAAATTTAAAGGTTTTCTTCCTTTCTTCCTTCCTTCCTCATTCTTCCTTCTTCCCTTTCCCCTCCCTTTCCTCTCCTGTCTTTCCCTTTCCATACTTTCTTCCTCCATCTTTTCTTGTGTGCTTTCTTTTTCTTTCGTAAAGTCCAGGATATAGGTTTACATTTATACAGATGGCTTTTCTAAAGCAAGAGATAGCACAGACAGATGGAAATACAACTTCCCAGTCCCCAAAATGTCTCCCAAAGGAATACAGTTATAGATGTAGACAATACTACCACAGGGATGGAAAACTCCTCTGCACCTCCCCTGCCATTTTGCCTTGCTGTCTGCTTACCAAGGGTAAGTAACTAGTGCAAGATAACCCCAGAACATTCTGGATGTTTACTGTGAGGCCAGGGGATGAGAAGGCAAATGTCCCCAGAGCACCCCTCCACAGGCCCCTTCAGGCTGGCCTCAAGTCCACTCCCACAGAAGATTCTTTGGTGATGGAGAAGAAGCCGCAGGAGGCTCAGAGAGGAGAGCATGCTGTGTGCCTGAGCGCCCGTCCAGGAGACATGGCCTAAGGAAATGTGAGCTGTGGCCCTGGCTCTGTCCCCTGCCGTGCAGTGGTAGGTGGCTTCTTCTTTCTGATCTAGGGTTCTGTGTGTGAGTGAGGAGAGAACAGCTAGGGTTGCAGGGCAGGAAGGAGACATGAGCTCTCCCACCTGTCCCGAGATAAATGTTTTTCTCACTTGGACACAAAAGAACCAAAAAAAAAGTGCATAATAGCAGGTGGATGAATTGTGATGCATAAATTGTGTTTCCATTGAGTTTGCAACTGTTTAAAACTTAGTTTTTCCTCATCAGAAATATATACCACAATCATTTCGGTGCTGCTCAATGTGAGATGATACCATCTTCCCTCTTCTGGCCACTTGCCTTCATGAACTTTCTCATTTGCACCGCTTTGAATATGTACCCCTCTTGGCACATACATTTTATTGACCTTCCTTAATTATTGGCTTATCAGTTATGCTCTGTTAATTAGGGACTGTGTTTATTTGGAGAAAAAAATCCAAACTAAAATTCCTACTTATCATTTTTCACAAAAACTTCTAAGTCAAGCAAAGTTGGCAGGAGTAGTGATGGGCAACCTGTGAGTGTTTAATTCTTATAAAGTCATAAGTGAACATCTGATGCCACTATAGATGGGGCTGAACCAGAAGAACCCATAATGGTGACTGGGAAACCATGAAATTGGGCCCTGAGCTGTGTGTGACTGGGCTTCTTTCCTTGGAGAGGATCTTTACCATTTGATAGCTCTGCAGTCTTGACTATGCTATTAGGATTTTCTTGGATGCCAATGAAACTTGAGTAGATGAACCACACCTTTGGAAGGGCAGGAGTAGAGAGAGCCTGATGGACACACAAAGGCAGGGACTGCGCCACTAAGAGAGTTCTCTCTGCTTCTCTGGGAGGGCAGCTTCATTCTCTTAAGCTGCAAGTAGCTGAAAGCTCATGTCATGACAAGCCTTCTATTTCCCAGTTTTAGGTATAAAAATCCCAGGGAAAAGCACCAATTGGCCCAGCCCACGTCGATGCTGGCTTGGTCAGGTTCCCTGGAAGCAGATCCTCAGGGATGAGGATGTGTATGTAAGGGGTTTAAAAATGAAAGTGCTCCCAGGAGAAACCAGCAAGGGAAGGGGGGGTGCAGGACAGGGTGGGGAAGGAAGTCAAGCAAGGATGTGATTTAGGCAAAGTTCCAACCTCATCCTAATCCTGCTGGGAACTCAAGAGTGTAAATGATGCTCAGAGTTTTTGCAGACTCGAGGCAAGCTCTCTGGGCTTTGGAACTCACACGCCTGTTAGTCACTGGCTAAAGTGCATTGTCATGGGTCAAATTATGTCCTTCAAAAAAGATATGAAGTCCTAAACCCTAGTACCCTATGACCTTATTTGGGGCTTGGGTCTTTGCACTTAGAATTAGTTCATTTAAAATGAAGCCCTCCTGTAGTAGGATGAGCCCTTACTCCTATAAGTCATGTCCTTGGAAAATGGGGAAAAGAAAGAGACAGATGCAAGAGAGAAGATGGAGACAAAAAACAAGGCCATGTGGCGCTGAAGGCAGAAATTGGAGTTATGCTGCCATAAACCAAGGAATGCCAAGAATTGCCAGTCACTGCCGGAAACCAAAAGAGAGGCATGGAACATGAGAGGGGGTTTTAAAGGGAGCAGGGCCCTGCTGCCACCTTAATTTCAGACTTCCAGCTTCCAGAACTATGAGACACTATATTTCTGTTCTTTTAAGCCACCCGAGAAACTAAAACAGGCACCCCGAGAAGCATCACTCGGTGCCTCTGAGTCCCTGTCCTTGCTCATGGGTCACGTTGAAAGCAAAGCATCTCCAGTAGTCCAAGCTGGGCATTGAAAGAGAGTCACAGATGGGAGCTCTCAGATTCCCAGCACTCAAAGGCTGGAGTGTAGGCACATGGAAGTGGAGACTTGAGGAGATGTGGACAGAGTGATCCACTCTCCTCTTGAGTTGTCACCATGCCCTAGGATATGAGGTTCCATAAATAATGGCTGCTGCCATCTGGATCTCATGGTGTAGGCTAGAGAAGGGAGTAGTTGTTCCCGGAGAATATTACAGACAGATGCAAAATAATTGTCTACTAAAGCTGCTCCCCAAAAGAGTAAGGCTGTTGAAGCACTTTCAAACCAGAATCCTGCAGCTAACCTTGAAGACTTAAAGAAACTTGGCCTTGAGTTATACCTCTGGAATAGAGTTATGAAGGATGGAGCATTCTGTTTTCATGACGCTAGTTCTTCTAGATGAAATTTTGTCATAGAGACAGCATTTATCGAAAGGGGTTCTAACGGAAATAAGAAAGCTTCTGAGAATTTCAGAAAGCAGCTATAAATAAGATTTATTTGGAATCATAACAATTCTTGATTAAAAATAGATTTGTGGGGAACTGATCTGGCATATTATTCTCTGCTATCTTGATCTAGATTTCTGGAAATAGAATATACCTGAAAGGTGTTGTTGAAATATTTTATTTCCTAGAAAACAGTGCTTACAATGAAGAGAACATGGGAACTGGGAAACAGTTAAGGGTAAATATTATGACTTTCAACTCATTTCTAAAAACTATACACATTTTAAAGCATATTATTGCAGGATATCACAAAGTAAATGTTTCTTCAGCATATTCAATAATGTTCTAGTTTGCCAGCTTCTGGAATGCAATATACCAGAAACAGAATGGCTTTTAAAAAGGGGAGTTTAATAAGTTGCTAGTTTACAGTTCTAAGGCTGAGAAAATGTCCCAATTACAACAAGCCTATAGAAATGTCCAATCAAAGGCATCCAGGGAAAGACACCTTGGTTCAAGAAGGCCAATGAAGTTCAGGGTTTCTCTCTCAAGTGAAAAGGCACATTTCTTTATTCATTCCTTTCAAGGCATAACTCATTCCCCTTGGGCCTGGCCCATGATGTTTTCCTGTGATATGGACCTAGAATCCTGTCCTTGGCTATAAGTTAAGCTGCCTTCGCAGTTCATGTCTGCTGCAGGCTGTTGTTCTGAGCAAAAACTCTCTAACCTGGCATGGCCCAGGATATCTGTTGCTTAAATATCCCAGTGCCACCTTTATGGGTCAGATTGTGTCCCCAAAAAGGCATGCTTCACTTCCTGTGAAAGTGACCTTATTTGGAAATAGGGTCTTTGAAGATGTGATTGATCAAGATGAAGCCAAGATTAATGGTGAGCCCTTAATCCAATATGACTTATAGTCTTTAAAGAAGGGAACTGGTCACCACAGAGGGGAGAGAAGGCCATAAGACGAATGAGGCACATTGTGCCATGCAATGCTAGCCAGCCACTGCCAGAAGCCAGGAGAGAGACATGGAATAGATTCTTTCCTAGAGATTTCAGCGTGAGCTTGGACCTGCCAACAACTTGACATTGGACTTCTAGCCTCCAGAATCATGAGATAATAAATTTTTGTTAATCTGACGCACTCAGTTTGTAGGACTTTGCTATGGCAACCCCGGAAGCTAAGAGAGCACCTTGTGCCATGGAATACAGAGAAAGAATGTCCCAGGTTTAAAAGTATAACATCAAATCCCAATATGATTTTTAAAAATCCAGTAAAGTGGTTTCAAATGTCATTTAAAAGAAGGAATAGGCAAAACTATCAAAAAATATTCTGGAAAAGAAATAAGACTGAGAAGAGTCAGAACTGCCTTATATTCTAAAGTGACAATTATGCGTAGCACTAGGATATCTTCACGGTTATAAGAATTTTTTAAAATATTTTTATTGAGAAATCTTCACACATATACAGTCCATACATGATACTCAATCAATGGCTCATAATATCATCACATAATTATATAGTCATCACCATGATCATTTTTAATACATTTGTATTACTCCAGAAAAAGAAATAAAAATAAAAAACTCATGCATCCAATACCACTTACCCCTCCCTCTCATTGAATGCTAGTATTACAGTCTTCCCAACTTTTTATCATTCGTCCCCTCCTCTTTTTTATTTATTTATATATATATTTTTTTACTCATCTATCCATACCCTGAATAAAAATGAGCATCAGACCCAAGGTTTTCACAATCACACAGTCACATTGTAAAAACTATATAGTTACACAAACATGTTCAATAATCAAGGCTACTAAAACACAGTTCAACAGTTTCAGGTACTTTCTTCCAGCAACTCCGATATACCATAAACTAAAAAGGAAAATCTATATAATGCATAAGAATAACCTCCAGGATAACCTCTCAACTCTGTTTGAAATCTCTTGGCCACTGAAACTTTATTTTATCTCATTTTTCTCTTCACTGTTTTGGTCAAGAAGGCTTTCTCAATCCCATGATGCTGGGTCCCGGTTTATCCCCGGACCTGTCCCACATTGCCAGGGAGATTTACACCCCTGGGAGTCATGTCCCATGTAGTGGGGAGGGCAGTGAGTTCACAGGCCAAGTGGCTTAGAGAGAAAGGCCACATCTGAGCAACAAAAGAGGTTCTCTGGGGTTGACTCTTAGGCCTATCAGTTGGCTTAGCTTCTCCTTTGCAGAAATACCTTTCATAGGAGCAAATTCCAAGATTAAGGGTTCAGTCTGTTGAATTGGTTGTCTCCACTATTTGCAAGAATATCAGGAATTCCCCAGATGGGGAAGTTGAATATTTCCTCCTTTCTCCCCAGTTCTCCAATGGAACTTTGCAAATACTTTTTATTCTCTGCCCAAATTACTCTGGGATGTATCAGGGTATCACACTAACCTGGGCAAATCAAGAACATCTCATAATCTATTCAAGTTTCCATGTAGTTACAGTGTTCAACTAAACTGACCATACAAGTTAAATTAGAAAATGTGTGACCCAAAATATAAACTTTGTACCACCTAAAACATCCCTTCCTTTGGTCTCACCCAGAAGTTGAAGTTTTAGACTTAAAATTTATGGATGATAGGCCATATCATCCTTTACCCTATATTTTGATTCACCTTAGTCCTATCCAAATCTGTTTTAGTCACAACTCTAATCAAAGTCTGATAATTTTTTCAACTTTTTTAACTGTTGCTATATGGGTCAATGCTGATTTTCATAGCTTCAATGCTCTAACTCTGAGTCTCTGGTGTCACATAAATCCCCAAAGTGGCAGGAAATGATCAGGTCATACACAAATAGCTCAGTATCTCGGAATTTAGAAATAACATTTATAACTCCTGAGTTATAGTTAGTTCACATGAGTGAGACATGATAATATTTTCTTTTTGTTTCTACCATTTCATTCAACACACTGTCCTTGAGAGTCATTCACCTAATTGCATGCCTCACATCTCCATTCCTTCTTCCAGCTACTCAGTAGTCTGTTATATGTATATACCATAGTTCCCCCTTCCTTCCCTCAGTCATTGTACCCTTAGACCACTCCATCCATTGCTAATCATGCACACTGCTGCCATAGACACCAGACTGCAAATGTTCGCTCCTGTCTACACTCTCAGTTCCTCCAGCTATATATCTAGCACTGGGCTTGCAGGATGATATGGCAACCCCACCCCTAGCCTCCTGTGGAACTACCACGCTACCCTCTGGAGGGGCTGCTCCTCTCAGTTTCTCCACTGACAGTGAATAATTACATCTCTTTCTTCACATTTTCTCTAGCACTTGTTTCCCTCTGTTCATTTTTAAACAATTTTATTCACACATCATACAATCCAAGCTAAGTAAACAGACATGACTTTGCCACCATAATCTATATGACGACACTTCCTTTTCTTCCACAAAGAATCCATACTCTTCCCTTGTTGACATTTACTTTTGGCATGATGCCTTTGTTACATTCAGTGGAAGTATATTTCAATGTTACTGTTGACCATAGACCATAACTTGCATTGATTGTACTTTTTTCCTTAAGCCATCCCATTTTCAATACCTTGCAATGTTGACATTCATTTGTTCTCCCTCATACAAAAACGTTTTTATATTTGTACATTTAATCACCATCATTGTCTACTCTAGGCATTCCTAAGTCATACCATCTCAGTCTTTATCCTCTATCTTTCCTTCTGGTGTCATATGTGCCCCCAGCCCTTTTCCCTTAGCCATACTCACATTCAGCTCATCAGTGTACTTATATTATTGTGCTACCATCAGATAGTATTGTACTATACATTTCTGAATTTTTATGATCAGTCCTGTTGCACAGCACCTCAAAGGCCACAGGTAGATGCAATCTTCATTCTGAGAGGCAAGCTGCATAGACTTCACCCTGTATGTTGCTGAAATAGGGATAACAATGAAAAAGCAATTAGAAAACAAATGAGAGAAGTAGACTACTTTTCTCATTCTTTCTTCTTTCAAGTCAGGAGATATCTAAGAGCATCACTTTCTGCATACACATGGGAGAAGAAAATTCAAGTAAATGAGTGTTCACATTTCCATGCAAGCTTAGCCCAAGTGCCTGAAAAATCTTCTGAACGGGGACTGAGTATTGAGTCATTTATTGACATTTTGTTGTATTAGTCATCGCCACCAAATAATTAACTATTTATTTAGCCACTCAATTGTCTTGCAGCTACACTGGCCTTTATCCAATAACAACACACTCCATCCTACTTACGGAGTTACTTTTCCTAAGAAAGTAGGAAAACGCAGCCTTGGCCGGACTTTCTCCTCCTTCGCTCCCTTTCCACTCCCTGATTCCTTGGTTCCAAATTGTGGTCAGAAGGGAGTGGGCAGGGGCTTGAGCTCCCTTGCTACCCATCTCAGGGAACAAGCTTTCCTTTCTCATGACTCATGACAACATGGTTCAGTTTTCCTATTGTTAAGTTGTCATTTCTAACCTTTGCAATGCAATGCTGTCAGGTTGGCAGTTAAAACACACACACACTCACACACACACATGCACACACACAACAAAAAATCCCCTAACAACCCCAGAAACCACTGCCCTGGCTTGGGATCAACGAGCACCAGGGATTCTGAGCTGACAGCTTCAGGCGGAAGGGACATCAGATTTTCAAGGAGAACGGCGTTTGCCCCCCCACCTGTGAAAACCTATAAACGCCTGTTTCCTTTTCACACCTAAATCCAGGGCTACCGCCTAAGAAGGGATTTCTAATTTCCTGCCTCCTACTCTTATAGTTGCAAAACTGTCTTTTTGACAGGTGATTGAGGCCCCTAAATTTGAGATGTGGGTTTTTCTTTCAGAGTTCACACTGATGGTTTGAGAGCATCTTGAAAGGCGAGGTAGGATTCTGGCTTGGCATACAGCATTCTGCTGCAGCTCTCCAGCCCTCAGGATGCCTCTGGGTCCAGCTATTGAGTCCTGGGAAAGGAGAGGTGGTGCTCATCAAATAGAAAGGAGCTATCTCAATAAGATTGTGTAACTGACTAACCATGGACTTAGCGATACAATGAGTACAGTTTTGGCTCAACCCTGACCATTTACTGTTCCATGTTGTGCAGTTGATATGATTTAGTTCTTGGCAAAGAATTAACCCCTTATGGAAACTGATATTAAGAATAGATTGAAAGAGGGTCAGAATCCTGACTCTCAACTCAGCGCTGAGGCCTTGAATGGTATAACACCCCATGCACAACCCGCCAAAAAGCCCCAAATTGAATTTCATACAGAGTATTGAAAACAACTCCTTTCCTACCTCGCTAAGGTAATCTTCTTATAAAAATGGGGTATCTCCCCATGTTTAAACTATTTTCCTTACTGCATATTATAACTGCCTTTGCTTTCTTTCCAAGGCTCCTATGGCAAAGAGCACGCACTGGCTGACTTACCAATAGGACTTGACTGTCTCAGGGCTTGGGAAGGTACAAGTCCTAAATCAAGGTATCGCCAAGGCCATGCTTCCCCATAAGCCTGCAGCATCCTGGTGGCGGCGTCCCGCAGCCCTCTGTCACCTGGTCATCTGTCTCCTTGTGTTCCAGCTCCAGGATGTCCTCTGCTTCTCCAGCCTCCAGGCCTGGGAATTAAGGCCCATCCTGAGTCAATTCGGCCTCCCTTAATCACAAATGAGTCTACACTTCCGCTAATCATGGCATCCTCCAGGTCCTACTTACAGACGGGCCCACAAGCCTAATGGGTCAGGGCGCATGCTGAGCACTTCCTTGTGGCCACGGGACCCCATCCCCAACAGTAAACATTTCATACAACCGCGGGTACTTCCAGGAAGTCAGAACACTTTTCAGATGGAATCATGACCCTGAAGAGAATTAAAAGTGAAGTTTAGAAATCTTTATTGTCTCATAAGTGTTGCAATTCTAAGCAACTTGATACTGACACTTTTTCTTTTCCTAGACAAGAAAAGTTCAGCAATCGAAGCCATTTCCCAGGAGGGACAGCAGGATGTGGCCTGACGTCTTGGCAGCTTTGAGAAACCATCTTCATTTGGCACCCTGACAGCTGATATTCCAGCTTTCCAGGCTCTGAACCTGGACCTGAAGTTGCTCAAATCAAGCCCTCTATGAGACTGAATCAGAGAAGAGGCCACACTAGTCCAGAGACCCCGGGCCCTCTGTACCCTGGGATGCTCTCCTGGTGGATCCATTTCCTTTCTTGCTTATCTCTCTTCCTTGATCACATGGGCCTCAGTTTCCCCTTTTGTATCCATGGCGAGTGGATAAAGTGCCTGGCACAGTTTATTGCCATGGGAAGGACTAACCAAATGATAGCTAAAAATGGAATTTAAAAAATCATAATCTGGATGTGATGAAGCAGTTTAATTAGGAAATCTGTTCCATATTTCCTACATGTGATGTAGGTTTTACAACCTTTGAAAATAATTGCAGTAGGTTATACTACATGAGTTAATCCTTATTTTAAATATTGAAATTCCGGGTCCCTTGGATTAATATGGAAGGTCATACAAAACTGTATTTCATTACGAGAGCCCTGATACCCATTTTCTTTTTGAATAAGGAAATTGCCGGATTCATAAATAGCTTAAATACACACAGAGCCCTAATCATTGGCTTCCACGTACCTTCCTATTTACCAGGGTCCTATAGCTTTTGTACAAATAAAGAATCGAGAAGGTCTCCGCCATCTAAAATCCTCGGACCTGGATTCTGTCCTCTCTGATATTTTATAGAGTTTACAAAACCTGTGGTATTTAAAATAGCTTGTTCTTTAAGGATCATCTTGATAGCAAGGCTGAGTTAGATGCAAAGGAATGAGTTTCATTATAATTAGAGGTTGTTTTTTGAGACTCTTCTGGACATTTTATTTTCTCTAGAAATTATTGTTTTGTTCACTGTATATTTTGCATTCCATTTGAATTCTCTTGTCAAAAGTTAATGCTTAGCAAAGTATGCAATTTACAGAAGTTGAGACATGAAATATTAGTCACTTATCTATGATAATTAAAAACTAAGATTTTTGTCTCATTTACTTAGTTCTAAAAATGAACAAAGGATAGTTTAGAACAAGTTCCCTCCCAGTTTTATGCATGACCCACAGTAGGCAGAGTTCAATTTTGGTGATTGGGAAATCACCAAAATGTGGAACAAATAACCCCCGCATGCTGAGCAACTCATGTAATTTAAAGGGGGCGGGGACTTTTGAGACAGGCTTCCAGCCATTGACACTGGAGACAGGGAACCTGGCTGGAAGCCTGTCTCAAAAGTCCCCATGTGTCTCCATAACTTCCGGATCTTTCGCGAAGTAGCCTCAGCTCACCCCTCTCATCTGAACCTGGCATTAGAATTATTTGGGTGCAGGGTGCACGGACGGTTCAGTGGTAAAATGGTCGCCTTACATGTGGGAGACCTGAGTTTGATTCCCGGACCATGCACCCCCCCACAAAAGCTGGGTGCAGGCCCACCTGAAATCAGCGGTAGAAACCACATCAGGGAATTAAAGAGGGTGTTTCCTAGTCCGCATGCAGTAGGGGTGGGCGGGGTGAGCAGCTGGGACAGGCTGGGTCCGCCGGCGCGCTCCCTGTGGGGCTGCGAGAGGAGGGTCTCCGGGCAGGGCGGGCAGTGGGGCTTTCTGGAGACCAGGCCTGCGAGTGTGGGGAGGAAACTCCCAGCCCCAGTGCGGCCTCCAGTAATGAAATGTGACAGTGCTCCCACTGCTGGGAAGCCAACCGCGGGGTGCTTAGGGAAGGATTTGCATAATTACATTCACCTGAGGGACTCCATTTACTCAACAATGCGGCCCATTGTGGTGAAGCCCGGCAGCTGCCCTCACGGTTACAGCCCTGTGGGCTGGGGCCTCCGACTTCTGAAACAAATGCTTGGATTCTGAAAAATGACAGTGAGGGCGGGCCACAGTGGCTCACGGCACACAGTAACATGCACACATGTGCACACAGACATAAGCACGTGTGTGCATATACACAGCATGCATACATATATGCACACATGTACACACAGCCTACACAGCTGTGTTAACATGCACACCTGCCTACACAATATATACACATATTTGCGCACGATATACTCACACATGCACGAACTCTGCCTGCCATGTAAGAGACCTGGGTTTGATTTCCGCGGCCTGCCCATGCAAATAAAAAAAATGACAGTATTTCCAATGCTTTACAGTAATTAACAGCACAGATGTTGGCATTTATACACCTCACAGGATGAGGCACGTGTTAGCATGTAGTGTACTTATTACTTCCTCCTATAACGTGTATCCTCTGTTAACAATAACACTGCCTGGCTCTGCGCACTGCCTCTTCCGCGCGGTGTGGTAGAATGGCATGTATTTACTTAAGGCTTATGTGTTTTAAGTGTCCGTGGACAGTGAAGTACCACTGAAAGGTAAGTTTCCTACTGACAGCTAAGAAAAGAATTGTGTATGGAAAGCTTTGTCGGTGTAAGGCACTTACTGTTTTAAGTTCCGGTACAGTGTCCTTTGTTCTTGGCTCCAAACGATGACAGTGGATTTGAGATGCTCATCCGAGCGCGGAGAGGAGTTGCTCATTGGAGAAGCTGCTGCCATCCCACAGCCGCCAGGCTATGGCCAGGAGCGTATTTACCCAGGACTCCAAATAGACTTAGTGAAGATATGAAGACACAAGGCAAACACGGGGCCGCCCCATTTCCTGGTATTGCCCATATTACATGAAGCAGGGGGTTGCCGGGGCTGGAGGCTGGGTAGGTTGAGAGGTGATTCCTTTTACTTTGCTGCAATTGTTATATCGTGTTGCTCAAAATGAGAGGACAGGGCACATTTCTAAAGGGTGCAAGAAGTCCTCAAGGACCTTGCCTATTCTCCGCTTTAATTAATTTTATTGACACTTCAAGCAACATTTTATAAATGTGGCAAAGTCAGAACTTCGGTACAGCATCCGAATTTCTGTATGGCATATACAGAAAAGTAGGGAAATGTTAGAGGGTCTCAACCGGGATGGAGCCCAGGCTCCTTCCTCCTTTCAAGTTCAAGTTGCTCTTAGCCTCATGCATAAAAGGGGCATTTGCTTTAGCAGTTTCCAAGCTTTTCAGTAAGATAGAGAAGATAGAAGCTAGCAGGATTCCAAAGCTGAAGGTCCACACTAGGACCATGTTTCCTTGGCTCCAACCATGTCCTCCAGCGATGACGTGGAATTAAAGACCAACACCACAGGTTTTTACCATCTTTCAACAACAGGTAGTGAGAATTAAAAGAAAAATACAAGTGGCTGCCATGGAGAATGTGTGGGGGGAAGGACAGAAGGTAACTGACCCAGCAATGACAGCACAGGTGGCAGGTGCTTGGGGGTCGTGGATCCAAAGGAAGTGCCAGGAGGGCAGTATCTCGGGCCTCATACAGGTCCCTCCAGCCTCTTCCCCAGCAGCCCCCACCACCCCGCGCCAGGGTGAGCCTTCCGAAAGAAAGTGTGGTTCACAGAAGTGGTTCCCAAACCTGGGTCCCTCAAAGTCACCTGGCACAGTCCCTCTCCACCCTGGAGAAACTAATGTGACACTGTGTCTATACTTCACTTAAAATCTTCAAGTCCTACAAACTTTTGGAACTAGAGAAATAACTCCAGCCTCATTAAATAATTCAAACTTCCATGACACATGTTTCAAAGAAACTTCCTTTCACCTCTTAAATGTCTCTGAGGAGAAGGTCCTTGTATTTATTTTCTTGTTTCTTTTTTTCTCACAACTCCAGCTCAGAACTCTTACCCTCAGCTCTCTCCTTGACCACTTGGCTATCCTGTTGTCCTGTCTTTGTATCACTTTACCTCCTTCTTTTGCCACCACCAGGCTGAAACTAATTCGTTGTTAATAAAGCTTTACTAATGACACATAGCGGTCTTAAAGCAGACTTAATATTTCCTATTCTTAATATTCAATATCAGATAGTTCTGCTCCTAAAATTATGTGACCCTTCCCACTCTTAGGGAAGCCAGTGGTTGGTTATGGTAATCCTTATGCTCTGGCCATACCCAATCCCACAACCGCCAGAGACTCCTCTCCCATCTTGTCTCCCATTCCCTCCCCAGTTTCAAGGTCCTTCCTCTTCTTTCCAAGCCCCAATTCATCTCCTATCCGCTGTCTTCCTTTGGGAACAAATCAGAAGTTGCCTGGATTGGAATAATT
The DNA here is from genome assembly GCF_023851605.1 of Tamandua tetradactyla. NCBI lineage: Eukaryota > Metazoa > Chordata > Mammalia > Pilosa > Myrmecophagidae > Tamandua > Tamandua tetradactyla. Next base: position 35,552,131 of record NC_135351.1, read on the forward strand.
TCACCTTTTATTTCATAAAGCAGCACAACCATTTTTGCATTAACTTCCCACTCAAGCCAAGCATTTGGACCTTGTATTTCAAAATAATATTAGCATCTGTTCCCAATAGAAAGAGGAATATGCTCCAAGGATAAATTCTATAATTTTTTCTTGCAGTCTCAGGTCTTTAACTGTGCACATCTCCCATGCTGGGACCCCAGAAAGCTCTCCAGATGATTCTGATGTAGGTGATTGACCATATCTGGGAACCACTGTCTTCCCCTGTGGAAGATCCTTCTGGAACCTGTTCTATCTTCTGGACTCCTGTTTGCCTGCTCCAGAAGAGTCTGTTTTGCCTTTGGCTCCATGAAGCTTTCTGTAACTCCCTTTTGTCACACTGCTGTAAGGCAGCCATGGCTTGGACCAGGGGCTTGGGAGTTGGCATTTCAAATTCCCCTGCTGGTCTCAGAGCACCTTGAGGACAGTTCCAAAGCTGGCCCCTCCTGGAGTCAAACCTTCCAAAGTGCTCTGCACAGAGTGGGGCACCCTGTGATGTTTGCATGTGGGATGATGAATATGGTGATTTGGAGCTAAGGATACCCTAGAAAAAAATATGTTCTTAAACTTAACCCGTTCCTGTGGGTGAAACCCATTCTCAGTAGGATCCTTTGATGAGGTTACTTCAGTTAAGATATGGTCCCCCTCAATCAGGATGAGTCTTAATCCTATACTGAGGGCCTTAAGAGAAGGCCATAGGAAGAGAACAAACCATAATGGGCAGCCAGCAGCCAGCAGTCATGGAACCCAGAAAAAGCAGGAGAGGCCACCATGTACACTGCCACATGACAGAAAAGCAAAGGACTAAGGATCACCAGCAGCCAGTGCCAGCACGCCACAGTCTTCTGGGAGAAAGCATTGCCTTGCTGATGCCTCAATTTTGGACTTCTAGCCTCAAAACCCTAAGCCAATAAATCCCCATTGTTTAAGCCAGCCCATTCATGGTACTTGCTTTGGCAGACAGAAAAACAGAAACAAAAAAACAAAACCAGGCCACTTGGAGGTCACTGATCACCTGAGTCCCTCAAAACTTGCACTCACCCGACACAGTGTCCATCACTGAGGCTGCCCATAAGCATGTGGCTTGTGACCTGTGCCCAGTGGAGGACGGGGGAGGGGAGGGAGGGGCAGGGGTGTGTGATGACGTCCTGCCCACGTTCCACTCACCTGGCCTCATGCTCTGGCCTGCGTGTGTCAGCCACAGGAAGGATGCCACTCACTGATCTGCCACAGGGCCCCAGGTTTGCAATTGGCCCGGCCAAGGAGGCCCTATGGGGACCCACTTACAGGCACAGCACATGCTGGCAGAGTCCCTGGCCGCTGCAGAGCTCCCGCCCCCTGGGGTCTGTCGTTGAGTCATTCCAGTCCTTCGGCATTGTGCAGGAGGGAAAGCTATCAGGAAGTTTAGCAAAGCTACTCTAGGAGTACCGCTATCTCTATGTATTTGAAAACGTTCACAGAGCCAAGGGGTTACACAGGCACCTCCGGTTCAACATGTGCGAAGTCACCACCTCGCCTGGACAGACCCACCCACCTCCTGCATGTCCCTCCATGGGAGCCCCCAGCCGCCAAGGCGAGGAGCTCCCTGCGCCGTCCCCCCTCCAGCCGGCCCATGCGTCTTCTGGGTTCACCTTAGAAAGCTCATTCTGGTCATCTTTTTTCTCAGCCCTTCAGCCACTGACCCGCCGCCATCCCCCTTCCTCTCTAGCCTGGATACCAGTTTCCTCTTGACATCCCCTGTCAACAACCAGCTTTCTTCACAGGTCCAACCTCCAGGAGCTTTCTCAAGGAAGAATCTGATTCTGCTTAAAACACTGGCATCGCCTAACTTCACTCTCAGCTCACAGGATGAGCTCAGGTCTCCCGCGTGAAGTACAAGGCCATTCGCTTCCTTTCCAGCTGCCCCCGCACAGTGTCCCAGCCACAGACGGACTCCGAGGGTGCCCGGCCCCTTCAAGCTGCCCTGGCTTTGTCTGTTGGTTCCCCTCCAAGGAATCGGACAGCTCTCCCCACTCCAAGTTGTCTGTCCCTCCCTGTACAGCGTCCACACCTCCATCCTGGCCCTTAGTGCTCACTCGACATTGTTTGTTTCATCTCCCTCCATCCTTGACATCATCTAAGGAGACCTTTTATGCACATTTTTATCCCCATCGTCTTTCACAGTGTGCAGCACGTATTTTGTCTAAAGTAAACGTCTGTTCAACTGGAAGCCTTGATAGCTTCAGGGACATGTGCCGTGGTGCTAGGGGACAGCAGGCAATTATTAAGAAGAAATTCGCTCTACAGACATTCGCGAGAGCTGCAGAGAAGTGTGTAGGTGCGCTGGCATTTGTTTTTGGCTGTCGGAGTATAGAGAACTGCCTGGAAGGAATTCTAAAGAGCAATCTTGATTCACCCAGGAGTGAGCTTACAGAACGTGGGGGAAGGGTGATGGATTTTTTCTTTATCACTTTTTGACTTGGCACAGAGAGCTTTTATGGCTTTTGTAAAATCAATTAAGAAAAATAAACAAAGTAAATGATTGCTCTATGAGTAAACAGGCTTCAGGAAAGACGTTTTCAGAAAAGGAGTCTCATTGTTAGGTTGTTGGGCATCCCCTAGGAAAACCTGATGAAGAAAATCAAAATCTTCGAAACATATAATTAGAGGATCATTACTCATGCTGTGAAGGATCTCTCCCTTGCAGAAGAATCCCCAGGAGCTGCTCTTTTAAAAGACCACTCCACTACAGCCCTTTAGCACTTGTTGATAGATCATTAACTACCCAGCTTAACTGAGGGTGGGGCAGAGAAAGAGAAAGTTGTAGGAGTCTTGGCCATAGGAAGAGCCACCAGAAAGGAAGTTAAGCTCCGTTGATATTTTAATTGAATCAGTGGGGGGTGAGTGGTGAGTGGGTAGTATCAGCATTGACCCAGTTTTCCTGGAGAAAGGCACCAAGGGAAGTCACCCAGGGGTTTGAAGGGGGCGGGGAAGGATCTCCCATGGTGACGAGCTCTAAAGCTCTACCAAATGGGAAGGGACTGAATCCGCCTGCCCTTTCAGATGTCTGAAATTACACAGGAGAGTTGGGTGGTCATGAGCAGAGGAATTTTTTTTAATAAAAGAATAAAATTGAGTTGAAATTGAACTTGACAGTCACCATAAAAATAGAAGAAATGCAAAGAAAGTTGCTTCTTGAGAATAGATGTGGACTTTCTCATACTTTAGTCAGTAAAGTAGAGGACAGCGAGAACTACGGATAAGTTTTTAGTAAAGGCAAAAAAAAAAAAAGTCGGGCTTACATTTTTTACTCCCCATGTACTTGTCACTAAGGTATAATTAGAAAAATAAATTTTTTACCCAAAGAAAGAAAATCAATCCACAGGCCTCTTGGGCTCCCCCCTCCCCCACAATTTTTATATGGTAGAATCAATTTGATTTCATGCAGGAGACCTGGGTTCGATTCCTGGGCCATGCACCCCCCAAAGAAAAATCAAGTTGAGAGTTGCGAGTGCAGTCCTGAAGGTGAGAAGGAGGAGGCACAGGACAGCCATGTGTCTGTCTCTTTGGGATTGCGTGAAAGAGAGTCGGCAGACTTTTTCTGTAAAGGGCCAGATAGTAAAGACTTCAGGCTTTGTGAGCCAAGAGACAAATTTAAGACTACTGTGTTGGTATTTACATAACAAGAGGAAAAATAAAAGGTCCACAGATTGTTTCATTGCTAAAATTAAAAACTTTGTTTATGGACACAATTTGAATTTCATATAATCTTCATGTGACTTGAAATGTTCTTTTAATGACTTTTTCAATCTGTAAGAAAGTGTACACAGGCTTCTTAGCTCATGGGTCTTATAAGAACAGGAGATGGGGTTGGATTTGGCCCTCAGTCCGGAGTTTGCTGATCCCATGAAAGGGGTTGTTCATCAGTCAAGGCCAGACTTCAGAATCCTTCTTAACACAGCACTGCTGGCAGTTACAACCACAACAAGTGGGCAAGGGCAGTAGCCATCACGATAGTGACTGCTCTAAGAATGGTTAACTCATCTGGTTCTCTCCACCCTTCAGATACAGGGGCAATGGGCTCAGTGTTCCATTCCCCAGCCTCCAGAAAATCTACTTCCAAGATTTCTGACTCCCCAAGGAGCTTCCATGCTGTGTCCAGGAGCAACTGTTTCTGCTCCATTAGGTGGGTTTGTGGATTGACATGTCCTTATTTTCATTATTGCTTCAACCAGAATGGAAAAATTGGTTATTTTGATATTCTAAGTTTTTTTTTTTAACAGGCATGCAGACTTTTAGTGGATGATTTGGGGAGACACAGGAGAGTTACAAGGTTGCAGTAACAGTATCTGCTCAGCATCTTTGTTTGTGTCATTGTCAAAGCTGGCGTTTCCCAAGGACTGTCTTACCTTGCCAGATGCTGTTCTATTATCTTATTTAACCCCAGTAATCTCTGGAAATAGGCTATTTCATCATTATTATCCCATTTTACGAAAAAGAAACCAAGGCTTTAGGAGATTGAACAACTTGCCAATTATAGAGCCAGGTAGTAGGAGAGCTGACTTGTGAGCCTTGTGGGTGGCCTGGAGCCCCTTCTCCTGGGGACCCCTCCCTGGGGACCCCTCCCTGGGGACCCTTCCCTGCCTTCCTGGGCTGTTGACAGCAACTCCCGTAACCTCAATATGGTCATTTAGATCACTTAAGCTCTTGCCGGTTCATATTCCCAAACTGACTTGCAGAGAAAGTCCTTTTAGGGAGCCGATGCCATTGAATAGGAAAAGAGCTGCTGATTGGATGTGGAAAGATAGGGTCCGGTCTATAAGGAGAGGGCAGAAGAAATGCAGTATACTCAAAAGTTAGAACATTTTTTGATGGTTTTTTTTTCTTTCTGTCTGAGAGGGAGGGAGGCAGAGTATTGGCATGGAAGGGTGAAATCAGGCATGGCTGGGGAACATGGCAGAAAAGAAGCAGGAATCTTTAAGAGTTTGCATTGCAAACAACGCTTATCTTCGGTAAGGTCTTCTCATCAAAAGGCCTGTGAGAAGACACAGAAAGTGTGAAATCAAGAAATGAAAAATTCAACAGAGATAGAAACTAAGAAAGGAATGTAAGCTCCTTAAGAATTTAAAGAAATCCCATGGCCTTTCCATGTTAGACTTGGGACTTTGGACAGGCCAGGCCAATCTTATCTAGATTTTCAGGAAAGGGTGAATAGACAAGGTAAAGTGGGAGCCCCAGGCAAGGGGCCAATTCTATCTGGGTGTGGAGCAGGGATTGTGGAAGAATGATTGCCGACAGAGGGTGAATGGGTGCAGGTCCATATGAGGGAGGGTGAGAGATAAGGAAAGGGGGCCTGGGTAGGGCAGGTTGGTGGAGCTGGAGAGATGGTCAGAGAGGAGAGAGATGATGGCCCTGGCTGGGGTTCAGTTGCAGAGAGCAGAAAGTCTAGCAGGAAGGAACACAAGATAAGGAATTGGGTTCTTTCAAACTCTTTTGGAAGCTCCAAAGAAGCAGGCTGAAGGTCAACATCTAAGAATGCACAACGTTCAAGAGTGACCACCCTGGGAAATTGTACCCCAGCTTCCTTAAGGAAAGTGGGACATCAGGCGGTCACCTCCAGACCTATGGATGTCAGGAAAAGCCCACAGAGTGGTTCTAGGGCTGTACTGGGCCTGCTCCATCTGCAAGACCAAAACATGTGTGTTCCAGCCCCACTTTGCAACCTGCTGCAGCAAGAGCCAGATGAAGCCCAATTGTGCTCATCAGCAGAGACCAGCAGAGAAAAGTCTCCCATCTTACTCTTGCCTTCCAGATTTCACAAGCACATCTCACTGACGGAACCTACTCATGTTGGAGCAGGGCTATGCCAAGCCAGATTGCATCCTGGGGCAAAAGGAAAAAGTCAATAAGATGCTGTTCATTTTTAGTTTTAAAAAATATTGCATGAAAATTCTTTCTCTTGACTACTGAAGTTTTTATGTCCCCCTTCAATTTTCTTGCCTCACACCAGCCCTGGCCCTATGAAGAGTTCTAGCTGCATGGGAGTCTTGTAAATACTGTTATTAGCTTTTAGGATCTCTGCAGTCCACTTGCTGGAGGTGGAGATAGAGGGGTAAGTCAGCCACCTGGTCCACCACCATTGAGGCAGAAGGAACGATGCTGGGTTATAATTTCAATGTAGAGGGAGGGGGAGAGGAAAGCAGAGGGCCAGGTGGATTCCCAGGCTCCCAGTGTGGGTGACCAGCTGGGTCCCTGACCGTGACAAGGAAGACAGATGCAGCACCAGATAGCCCCCTGAGATGTCTGCACGTGCAGACGGGACTTCCTTAGAAGATATGGTTAACATCCTCCCAAAGGTGGCTGTGCCCAGTGCCCGAGGCCCACCCCATATACATCCCTGGTGGCCTGGGACAGGCCATTTGGTTGTTCGCTCGGTGATTCATTCATTTACTCTTTCATTCAGTGAATCATTCGTAAGTGCCTACCTCCATCAGGTACTGCTCCAAGCTCTGGAGATACCAGGGGGAGCGAAAGATGGGGGAGCTTCTGGCATGATTTTTCATTCTAGTTCTGGGAGATACGAAAAGGAAACAAATACACCAAGGACAGGATTCCAGATGACGACATGAATAACAGGGAAACTGAAGCAGGGCAGCATGATGGAGGATGGCGGGGGAACGGGGGAACGTACTGCCTTCAGGGAGGGAGGCTGCAGCCTTGTGTGTGAGCAGCTGGAAAGGGGAGCGGAGAGCTCCAGCCTTCCTTCAGGATCAGGGAAGCTGGAGGAACACATTCCTCGATTCCCACACTGGAGAGGACAGCCCCATGCAGGGGACTGGTGGAGTCTGGGGTGAGGTGAAGGCTGCACCAGGGCCTCCTGCTTTCCCAGCAGGTGGGCCTGCCAGGGTGGCCCCTTGGCTGCGGAGGTGGGGCCGGGCTCCAGAACCCAGTGGCCTCCCCCTCTTCCAAGTGGCTTCACCATGCAGGGCAGAGGGACTTGCCTTCCTCAGAGAAACACAGCCCAGCACCCGCCGGGTAGGGAGGGGCCGGCCAGCACCTCCAAGTTCAGCTCCTTGGTTTCTGCACATGCTGAGCCCTGGGGGCTGGGCTTCCACTTTCACTCTCCAGCAAAGTGGGCACAAGAAACCCTGCCGTCCTCTGACCCTTAGGACAGCTGAAACTGCCTGGGGACTCTAGGAAGTCTTCATTAAATGCTCCGGGACAAGAAAAGACAAACACAGGAAATGCAAGACGAATCAAAGCTGGCAGGTTTACGCTGTGCCAGTGTCTGATCTTTCTATAACCCGCTGGTCCTGCTATCGCATTTCACCCAGAAGGATTGCTCAGCCGCAACCCAAAAAGATGCCTATGGTTCACAGACAATGTGGCTCATTTCCACAGACCACGTGACCCATTTCCACAGACAGGGAGCCAATCTCATTTCCCCATTCTGCACCGAAGCTGGGATTTGCCATTAAGATGCCGGATTTGGCAAATAAAAACACAGGGCGCCCAGTTGAATTAGAATTCCATATAAACAACAACCAACTTTTTAGTATAATTATGTCCCAAATATTACATGTTCCAAATATTACACAGGATATATCTGTACGAAAATTCATTCATTGTTTATCTGAGATTCAACTTCAACTGGGCATCTCGCATTTGATTTGGCCATCCAGCGTCAGACCCAGAAAAAGATTTTAACTCTGCCAGTGCCTGTACTGGGTTCCAGCCTGAAGTGCCCACACTTCCCTCAGGGAGCTTTTATGTCAATCCCAATCGGCAGCTTCTCCCTTTATGGGATCCAGAAGGGGTCCTTGCCTGGCTGGAAGGAATCACAATATCTGAACCACATGCATCCACACAAGATCTGCACGCTCTGCCACAGATGGACGGGCACAAAGCTCAGTTCTCCCAGTGACCAGGATCAAAACTCCACAGGACAGTGAAGCTTTCTGGGGAGTGGATAGACGGTCAGCCTAGAGCATTTCCAGTTTTTCCTGTGCAGAGGGGGATTAAATCTTCAGCCAATCCTGTGACATGCCCAGGAGCTATTTTCAGCTCAGTTTTAACCTGTTGAACTCCAGTTAGAGACTTCTGGATGTTTATCTTCTATTATGCTTCCTTTGAGGCAGTAAGTCTGAGGTTAAAAAGAGTTAGCTAACAACTTTCAAGAAAACAATCTAAAATAAGCACGCGGACCACGATTTTAAAAATATACAGCTTTCCCTTGCTTCTGCCAGCTAGGCCAGAGCCCACACAGTTGTGATGTGTTAGAACATGATGTGTGCTTAGCCACACAGTTCTTTTCTCCATTTAACCTTTTAGGTCAGATCTGTTAGATTTCTTCCCTCCCCTGCCACATGATCAGGGCTTGATTGCTTGCTTTCTCCAACTGAAGCCTAGGGATAATATTGTTGAATGGTTAATTCCCATAGAATGGGTGATAGCCCCATGTGCCATAAAGAAGTGCAAAGATGGGGGGGGGACCACCCCCCTTTCTCCTTTGTTTAAGCAGGCATGCAATCTGGAGCCCTTCAAAAGACAAGACATTCCGCAAGGATAAGGACGTCTTCCTGTTCACTGCTGAATGTCCAGTCGCTGAGGCAGTGCCTGGGACCCGGTAGACACTGAGTGTTTGTTGAATGAATACAAGAACTTTGATAATGTCATTGGTCAGGCACATCTTTTTGAGTCTATTGTATCAGCTAACCCAGAGCATCTGACTTTTAAGCCTCCTTTTTGCCTACATGTTTTATAACCATTTATTGTAATGGAAATGGACCTGACCAGATGCAGAGCTGTGACTCCTGGCCTTCCACAGATATGAGGATGTCCAATGCAGCATCCTCCCACCCCTGGGCGTGAAGTGTGCCGCTTCCACACCGTCTCCGCCTGTCCTGCCAGGCCGGCCTGGGCAGCAGGCAGCAGATTGGGTGGCAGCTGTCATCCTCTCGGCGGATGCTCCACCTCTCCCTATAAAGGCACGCATCTACATGTTTCCATTATTGCCTTCAAATTGAGGAGAAAAATATAAGCTGCCAAAGATCTCCTGCTACTCTTTTGGGAGAGAATGGATTCTCAACAACATACCCATTGTTTAATCTTGAGCTTTGCTCTACCAGTCTTTCGGGAAAAGAAGAAAAAACAAAACAAAACAAAAAAACTTTGATCCCTGGGGAGGTGAAGGAAGTTGATCTTCACCATTAAATTTTTTTATAGATAGCAAAGTCCACACTTCCACCTGCATCCCGAGCACAGAGGCAGCTGGCAGAACAAAGCACCAGAGAAAAATAGCTGGCCAGAATCTCTGAAATTGCCCGCGTACAGGTGCAGCCTTGTTTTCATCTCGGGGCAGTCACTAGTGATTGACAATGTTTTACCCAGAGGACTTAACCCTTTTGTCCCCTAGATGTAGCAGACATGAGTCAATTCTCATGATTTACAAAAACAAAGAGTCAACAATTCCTATAGAAATTAAATTTCTACAGAAATTAAATCCAATTGGATGAAGATGGTACCTTGGGCCAATATTATGTGCAATGAAAGAAAGAACAAAACTATTTCAGAGGAAAGGATATGAAAAATTATTGGCAGGCCTCTGCAGCTTGGGGCTGAGGCAGAGGCACTTCTCTTCTATCTGAGGCTCAGGTGGGGACAGCATTTAGTAAACGCCCCTCTGGAATGGGAACGGTGATATGTGTTGGGTTTTGGGGGGTTCTGTGAGTATTTAACAAGCTGACCCATAAAAATCCCTGTTTGCCCTCTGCTTTTCCCCACCTCTATTACACAAGCTATTTTAGAGGGTAAGTGAGCAGCAGCAGAGAGAAGACACTGTCATGTAGCCCAATTTAAAACTTCCAGGAGGCTCAAGCTGGACACCCTGATTGGTTTTGTACTGGTTTGGTGGCCCCCCCATCCCATAACTCCCGCTGTATCTCCCCCCACCCTTGGTGTTACTTTTCTTAGGTCTGCACAAGGGCACTAGCCATTTGGAGAGTCCACCTGGAGAACATGGAGTCCGGACAGACAGATGATTTGCAGTCTTCCAGGAGCATTCATGGGGGACAATAGCAATCTTTGATGCTAAAAAAGGAATAAATAAAAGCCATGAGTGTGTAGAAGAGCTCGCAGAATTTCTGCAAAACTGGACTATTTAGAGAGAGGCCAGGTGGAAATGCAGAATTACCTGCTGTTTTGGTTTGCTAAAGCTACCTGAATGCAATACACCAGAAGTGGGTTGGCGTTTACAATGGGAATTTATTAACTTGCAGTTTATAGTTCTTAGACTGTGAAATGTCCAACTCAAGGCGTCAACAGGATGATACCTGGACTCTGAAGACAGGTTGCTGGCATCTGGGACACCTCTGTCACATGAGAAGATGTGACATCTGCTAGCCCTTCACTCCTGGTTTTGTTGCCTTCAGCTTCTGGCTTTAGTGGCTTCCTTTCTGAGATTCTGCGGGCCCTCCTTTAGCTTCTCCAGGGCTTTTCTCTATAAACTTCTCTTAAATTCATCTCTTTCAGCTTTTATGGGTTTTCTGTGTGTCCTTTATCCTCTTATAAAGGACTCCAGTAAGGGGATTAAGATCCACCTAATCAAAAAGTCCCAACCACAATAAGTCTGCACCCATAGGAATGGATTAAAGGAACATGGCTTTTCTGGGGTACATAACAACTTCAAATACTGCACCTGCTAGCAGTGACCCCTTCTAGTGAGAGAAGGGGAGGTGGCTACTGCTGCTGGCCAGTTAGCCTTCAGGGGAGGTCCCCAGAGCTCTGCATCCCTAGCCTGGTCTTGAGCCCAGGAAAGGAGGTTGTTAGTGAAGGGATAGTACCATGCATTGTAAATCCTCTCCTCTTAGCACGAGAAACCTCATGAGAGAACTTCCTTAATGAGGTGGGAGCCTGAAACACACGGCAACCCAAGCACAGAGCTGATCTCAGTGACTAGCCCTGCCGGGGGGCAAAAGTTGAGTTTCTGAGAGGCACAAAATGACACTTGCACAACTCTGGCACTTCCCCTAAGAGTCTCAGGAAATTCCCACCAATTGCACGTGCCCAGAGAGCTTTCCTCTCTAAGTTTTGGTCCATGCCTTCAATCTACCAAATCAGTGGTAGGCTGAAGGCATCTGCCCAGCTGTTAGTCTTCATATTCACACCAGTTAGTCTGGAAGCAAAATAGTCAAAGGAACTCTGTGGCCTGGGACCCAATCCATCTCATGCATAAATCAAACCTTTTGTATGTGTCTTGTATATCTATGTGTCCAAAGGAATTGAACGTAAAAATGTTGAATTTTCATTAATCGTTTTGATCTTGGACATAGAAAACGGCCGCTGGTGATTGTGCATGAAACGAAATACCAGGATTATGTCGGAATTACAGGCTGGGCACCATGGTGATTATCTAATGAGGCCAAAGCTTGGATGCAGGGCCACTTAATCAAGACAATGGGTGCGGTCGACCGGACAGACACTGGAGGCAGGACGGTCTCGGAAGTGGCACAGCTAGAATTAGGCGGCTTACCCTCTCGCCACCCAGATTTTAGTAGGCATATGGAATAGACTTTGGTTTCAGCCTAATTCACAAAAATTTTCACGTGAGGGATGGGAATAAACCCTAGACTCGACTTAGATATTTATCCCTTCCATTTGTACTGGTGTCACCACCGCATTTGGGAAGTACAGATTCCTAGGCCCAGCACAGGCATATCGAAGCTTGGAGCTGCTTAGTTTCTTTTCCCTCAGGTCATTCCATGAGGGAGAAACTGTCTTTAATCACCATGCACATTCTAAGAGACTTGTGCACAAGAGGTTATAGAATGTCCTAGACTTTGGCCTTGGGAAAAAAAATTAAGTTTGTAAAGGTAATTACCATTATTTACAGTACTGAGGACAAAGCCCCACCCTAGGCTTTGGGCCAGGGGCTCTCACACTAGAGTGTAATAGGGCGAGCCAACTCTAAGACAAAGCACAATTATGCTCACATAAAAACTAGCACTGGGGGTGGTGGGTGGAGGGAAACACCCTCACAAGGAGGGGGTGTGTGCAGGGGAGGACCTCCTTTGAAGTCTGGCATAAATCTCGTAATTTTTTTTTTTCGCCTACAGTGCTGGGAATGAAGATTCTTGGTTTTCATCCTGGGTCTCTTATTAAGCTGTGCCATAAGGAAATGAACTTCCTTCTTACTTGATTTGCCAATTTTAAAAACTGAGCCTTCAATAAGAGAATTTTGGAAGAATTAAGAAAACGGGAAACGTTGTGTAAGGTGTTAGGAAGCTTTCTTAATTTCTTTGGCAGAAAGGAACTAAAGTAAAGCGCCAAAGACGGCCACTTCATTCTTTGTCAGTCCACTTCGTCTTTTCAGTACTTCGCTCGGCCCATCAGTCACACCCGTGTCCACTGTCCGCTGCTGATGGCTTCAAAGCCGACAGGTTAGAAGAAGTGTGACTACGGTCATCGGTCTCTGGAAGTCAGAGAAGCATTAGCTCATTCCTGACCACTTGCAGACGCGACTGCTGGTTAGTTCTGCCCTGCTTCTTTTTCCTCCTGCCAGGACGAGTAAGGCCAGATGATTATTTGTGCTAAGGTTATGAATCACTGACAAGAAATCTTACAGTGGAAGTGTGGCCACGCCTTCAGATACCCAGGCACCTCTAGGTGATGGGGCGGTCAGTGGCAGGGAGCATCTGAACACACCCCCGAGCCATCCCCAGTCTGGTTCTTAGATGGTGGCAACGCAGGAGCTCATCGCTAGGGGCATTGCCACTCAGAGGGCCCTTTCCTTAGCACCGTACTTCAGGAGAGAACCAGGGGCAGCTGGAGTTTCCCCTTCAGGCCCCAGAGGAAAAGGCTCTTTGGGAGATGGATGTAGAAATGTGAAGGCAGCTTGCAGTTGTCCTGTGAGGCTAAGGCTAGAGAAGTTACGGGAGCCTGCCCTTGACTGGTGCCCGCAGCCAGATGCGATGAGTTCTGTGCCGCCAGTCCCGCTGTCCAGCAGCTGAGACCAGACGGGAATTACAGGTGGCCTTAGCTTGAAACTCTGCTACTGCCCTACCTGAATTTCAGGTGCGGGGAGTGGGGTTGGGGGTAGGGTGTCCTCTCAACCACTTGGGATTGAGGCTGTTTAATGTACAGATAAGATATGTGTTTGTCTTGCTTTTGTGTGCACCTGAATGCAACTACCAGCTGGGAGCCGAGAGGCGTGGGCCATTGCAAACAATTTTAATTGTAAACAAAGAGAATATGAGTGTTTAAAAACATGTGGCTGAGTCCAGGACAGGGAGAGAGAAAGAGAGACAGAGACAGAAACAGAGAGACAGAAAGAGACATGGGGCAGGGGTGGGGCAATTAGGAGTAAGATGGGAAGAAGTGAGGGAAGACGGGAGAGAAGGGAAAAGGAGAAAGAGGAAAAAGATTTATTGCAGGAAACAGAAAAATACACAGAGAGCAATTTGTAAGGGTGTGATATTGCTGCCTATTTCCCAGGATATGTTGATATCTCTACATACAATTCATGCTTAGACAATTTATCAGCATACGTAGAAAACAAGTCTTTTGGGCTTGTGCTCCGGCTTTGCTTGATATTCATTGAATGTACCTACTATGTTCCAGGTATTAGGTAAACGCTGGGAATAAATGAGGAAAAGGTGTCGCCAATGCTACACTCAGCGCTTAGAAAGAGGGAATTGCTCTTAGAGCTGGGACCAAGACCGAGAAGGCATGAGCTCCCTGGGGTGGTGAAGGCAAACTGAGAAGGGAACCTGTCAAGGATGAAGACCTAACACAAACCTCCGCGTGCACACAAGGCCAGGAGAAAAATTCTCACGAGGGAGTGAAATGCATTAGTGGTTTTCTCCTATTAGTCGTTCCTTTTGGATTGGAATCACCTTTTCCTACTATGTAAAATTTGGAAATAAAAGTTTTACCTAAGGCTGATGTGAATATTTCCAGGGCAATTTGCAACTTTTTAAAAATTTAATTTATTTTGTATTATCAAACCCAAACAGCATACAAACAGGAGCATTCTTAACGCACAAACATTCTGTGTATGGTGCACAGTCAGCGGCTCACGATATCATCACACGGGATTTGCAACTTTGAGGTTCATTTGGATTAATGTGTTTTGTTGAAGATTGTTCTGCAGAAGGTATTAGAAATTTGAGAACTATTAAATGTTTAAACTTCTTATTCGTTTTTTAATCATTTTTTTTTCAACTGTGAGTGGAATAAACATTTAAAAAGCAGCAAGGGGCGGGCCATGGTGGCTCAGGGGCAGAGTTCTCGTCTGCCATGCCGGAGACCCAGGTTCATTCCCCAGAGCCCACCCATGCCAAAGAAAAAAAAAAGCAGCCAGTTCATAAATGATAAAGAGGGAGAGTTTTCTTTTTTTTATTATGGAAAAATAAACACTTAACACAATACTGAGCCATTTTAAGGTGTTCAATTGAGTGGCATTTAGTATCTTCAGTGTTGTGCAACCATTACCACTCTCTAGTTCCAGAACACTTTCATTACCCCAAAAGGAAATCCATACCCATAAGCAGTCACTTCCCATTTTCTCCTCCCCAGCCCCCAGCAGTGCTAATCTGCTTTCTGTCTTTATAGGGTTACCTATTCTGGATACTTCATATAAATTAAATCATACAGTATGTGACTGTATGATTTCTGACTTCTTTCACTTAGAACAATGTTTTCAAAGTTCATCCATGTTTTTGCATAAATCAATCGGCACTTCATTCCTTTTCATGGCTGAATAATATTCCGTTTTATGGACATTCCACATTTCGTTTATCTATTCATTTCTTGACGGTCATATCTATGGTGAATAGTGCTGCTATAAACATTTGTGTGCCCATTTTCTTTTGAACATCTGTTTTCAGTTCTTTTGGGTATATGCCTTGGAGTGGGTCATTGGTAATTCCATGTTTAACTTATTGAGGAACCTCCAAACTGTTTTCCACAGGGCTGCACCATTTTATAATCCCCACTATTGATGCATGAGGGTCCCAATTTTTGCAATCCTCACCAACACTTATTTCTCCCCTATTTTTTAAATTGCATTTAAGTTTTTATTGAATCTTCTTGGCTGCGGAGTGGTATCTCTTTGTGAAGTGCAAGAGCTGGGGAGTCAGACATACCTGGGGACTATTCCTGACACACCAACTTAAAAGCTGAGTGATCTCAGACACATTGCTTAACCTTTCTGAGCTGCAGTGTTTTTATTATTTTTTTTAATGATGGTAATAATCTAACTTGTTAACTTATTTTGAAAATTAAATGAGATAATGCAACTAGGGCTCCTGAGAAGGAGCCTGGCACATAGTCCGTGTTTGACAAATGCTAGCTGTTAGTCAAATTAGTCTATAATCATAAATAAGTACAATAAATACTTATCTGTATTGGTACATAAGGCAAAGCGAATTGGAATTTTGGCAATTGTTTTATGAATTTAACACTAACAGCCTATTAAAGTGATTAAATAAATATTTGAGTGGAATGGTGTGTATTGCTGACAAGTGATCTATGTAATGGGCCAACTGTGAAGTCATATTTCCTGGCAGGGCAGAGGAGGGTTCCCAGACCAATTTTTATCCCACTGGGTAAGAGGGATGATACATTTTGGTTTTTGAATATCAGCTACATGGCACTTTTCATGGCACAACAAATAAGTTTCTAAGCACACAGGTGGTAAAGGATTTGGTAAAAAAAAAAAAAAAAAACAATTTTCAAAAGGAATGTGAGTTTTATGAGAAAAATTACCTGGCCATGGTGTTACCTCCATCCAACATTAGCACCGCAGCTTGGCGGGACACACAGTGGCAGACTCGAAGGGTTTGTGACATGTCAACACTGGTGTTTGATTTCTTGTATGTGTTGCTTCATCAATAAGGACATTTGACCCTTGTAGTTTTATTAAAACGCTCTGAGAAATATTCCAAGCTTCATATCTACTTTATCTGCCAATGTCATGATTTCACGAACATTATTATTCTGAATTCCTACTGACATTGCAACTGTATGGGAGCCTGAATTTTTAAGTAAATGTATTTTATCAACGATACCCTATTAAAGAATTCTGCTTCTACCATTGGGCAGGGAAAGAGATTGGGTTGCCCACAGGTGCCCCATTCTTAAGAAGTTCATAGACTAACATTTTTATCCAGGAGTAGTCACACTTATCCTAAGGAGGATTACAAGAGCAAAAGTTGAAAGCATATCAAGAGAAAAAGTTAAAGACACTCAACAGTGTCTCTAGCTGCAGCTGCATGGAAAGTGCCACATCCACGAGCAAACCTAAGTTGGACACATGTCAAAGAGTTGCAGTCTCCAGCTCTTTACACCAGTTTGCACACATGAGGTGGCTCGTACACCTCTGTTTTGGGGTCTCCAGGCTCCCGAAACTCTTTGTATCAGCACTGCTGGGCTGGATATTAGACTGGCTTGTTGGACAGTTTTTGAAGCTTACAGATTTTTTTTTTTAGATGATAAAAATATGGCTAATGAAAATGACTAGATTTACTTAAGTGCACGAAAATACCTAATATGATGCCAGGAGTCCTTAAAATGAAATGCTCAGACTTAGCAGTACTGACACTGTGGAGTTTTTGTTTATGAATCCAGGAATTTTTTCTCTCAGAAAATGACAGAAATTGTAAAGAAAAGAATGGTTCAGATATCAGGTTCACAGGCAACAGGGTTCAGATATACAGGTTTTTAGAAGGCTTTTGAAGGATTTTTACCCTCAGATAAATGGGAATGCAAAATATTATGCAAATCAGACTTAATCTTTTGGATAATTTGCCTCAATAAAAAAAGTTAAAGACACAAAAGGAAGATAACACCCACAGGTTAACACAGTATTTTTATCTAAAGAAAGAGTTGATCAGAATGTTTTGGGGCCTTGAGCAAAGGTATCCGAAGTCACTGACTGGATGGGACACCCATCTTGGATGCCCTAAATTCAAGATCAGACAATGAAGGTAAACAGTTAAGGTTTCAACAGTTTAATCTAGAGGTGGGCAAATGGCATTGGCCAATTTCAGGCCAGAAGAAGAAGAAAAAAGAGAGCCAGAAGAGGAGAGAGGGTGAGAAAAAGAAGAGATGCTGAAAAGTCAAAGACTGTTGTGACCATGCAATGCTATGGTAGAATGACTTATGAAACTTTAGATTCCTTCCAGAAATCCTCTATTCTTAGCAGGCATTTACAATTTTAAAAATATTATATTCCACTGAAACCATCCAGTGATGTTGAGCATAGATTTAAAAGAATCATCTTAGCCACACAAGAAATGTTAAATAATACAGGATGATTGGAAGATTAGGAACGTTAGTGGATTGATGGCATCTTGAGCTCTCTGTTGGCACCTCTTCTAGACTACCGTGGTGTTTTTGATCTCCTAATGTGTGCCAAATTCAGTATTGGGCACTGGGTATATGAAGTTGCATATGACGCCATCGCCAACTTTCTTGAGCTCATCATCTATAGGCATGTCAGTTTCAATGTCATGATGGAAGCTTCTCAATAGGTGTTAGGTACAAGGCATCATGGGAACACAGTTGAGGAGGAGCCTAAGTAATTAGGGAAGGCATCTTAGCACAAGGGCGTCTGAGATGAAACCCAAAGGGCCAAAGCCAGAAAAGACATTGTGAAAAAGGTGCTTTCAAGCAGAGAGAACAACTCAAGGGCTTGAGATAGCACTAGTCCTAGGAGGGAGGTGGCCTGGTGCCACCAAAGTGTGAACATGTCAGCAAGACTCCCACACTGAGTCGAAACTGAAGAAGCCACATGGAACCAATGCTGGAGGCTGTTGTATGCCAGGCCGAGCTGCTTGGACTTTATTTCAAATGCCAACCAAGTTTCTTTGCTGTCACATCCAAAGAAAATGAATACCATTGGAGGGTTCCCTGTGATATTAGAGAGCGCAGGAGTGAATTTACAGGAGTTATCCTGAGCAAACAGGAGATGCTCAGCGGATTTAGGCATGGTGGATGGGAAGTCAGGGAAGAGTTTTAAGCAGCATGTGATGTGGTCAGGTGCGCATTTTTTGAACTGGCCTGTGGTACTTCCAAGTTGGCGAGTTGATCTAATGAAAAGGCATTTTAGGTCAAATTATATTAATGCTCAATAGAAAATATAATTTATTTGGTTACTTGAACAATGATCATATGGCTTGCATACACTGTTCATGAAATGATGTTTTATCTGGTTCAAGATTTTGGAAACCCTCTGGCATTTCTCTTCACATCTTGCTTTTCTATCCATAAAACCTAATTATTACCATATTAGATTTGAAAGCCTTATGTTCCAAACCAAAATGAGAGAGGCCAATTTCCTGTCCTTAAAGCAACTGAAGGGCAAAAGCCTTTAAAGGCTTAAAGCCTGTAAGCCTTAAAGGCTTTCCCTGTGGAAAGCAAATGGGCAGTGCAATAAGATAGTGGTACATTAAAATCATTTTGTACATCTCTACTCCAAACTGCCACAAGTGCGATATGTTTTTTGATCTCTGCCTCCCCAAGCTTGGAACAGAGTTTTTCAAGACTCTCGTGACCATCTTTGTCACCTGGGCCCAGGGAAGCAGTTCATCCTGTCCCTGGGTCCTTGTTCTCTCGGCTCTGCCCTGAGAATTGCAAGCGACAGGCCTAGGCATCTCGGCCTCTGGCACTGTCATGTCTCTGGTGACCTGAAAAGCAGCAAGGAGAGAACTCAGTCGAATCTTTGCATTGGTGCCCACTGAAAGTCTCCATCTAAAATAACTTAAACAAAATGTAAAAAGAGTGTGCATGGGTGCTTCAGTGGTAGAATCTCACCTTCCACGTGGGGACCCAGGTTCTATTCCTGGACCACGCACCCTCAACCCCCACCCCCCGCCACCAAAAATGAAGGTAAGAATGAAGAATACCGCTAACAGCTGCCTTCTGAGAAGGGGAAAATAAGAAATCAAAGACTGTTAAAATTTATCTTGGATAGAAATCTTATGTGTCCCTCTAATATCTTCTTCTCTCTCTGCCCACAAATATTGATTTATAAATATGATTTGTACTGGTGAGGAAAAATTAAATTAAAGAACAAATTGTTAGTCATCAGTAAAAAAAACCAAAAAAAAAAACCCGTAATTATTTTATTTTTGCATGCTCATATTTGGATTACATTACATTATAACTTCACATTCTAACCTTAAGCTCTTGTATATTATATTATGTGTTTTCAAACACAGATTGTGGCAACAAAATAAACACCTTCTTAGAGTTGATTACAGGAAGAGATGATAAATTGATTCCAAAAGTAGTCTTATTAATTTATATTTGCCTCTTGTACAGGGATATAATTATTTTTTTCACATTTTTCAGATGTCGGTACAGAGTTTTCTCGTTTGGAAAGAACACTGCACTGGGGGAGGATCTCTGGACTCTGATCAATTGTCATCAGGCACGTCATTTAACCTCTTTGTGACTGATTTGAACAAATGGGAGAATAATGCCTTTTCTGTCAAACAAAGGTCATGAATCTCAAGTGTAGTACTGCCTATGGAAGTCCTCAGAAAACCAATGAAGGGTGACAGTAAATGAGACAATTCCAGGAGGTGAAACACAGAAAAGTTGAGGCTCCTGCTGCCAGCTAGTGCCTGTCCAGGCCTGGGAAATAGGCATTCAAGAATTACTTGCTGAAGGAGTGAACGCAGGCATGTACATGTGCACACACACACACACACACTCCATTCTCCCTCCAAAGCTACACCACAGAAGAGCTCTGAAGAGCTCAGGTGTAGGGAGAGCAGGAGGAAACAAAAGCTTTTCCTACATTGTCTCTTGCTCATGTGGCTCTGGGGGGATTGGGTTTGAGGTTCTGCCATTTGCTTTTCCTTCAAAAGTTAGGCCCAAGCAATCAACTGATCAGGCCTCCCGAGATAGGACCCATTTTCAGTAATAAGGGTAAAGAGAGGGAAGGTTGTGAGAGAAGAAAACAAAGAGCACAGAACTAGTGAGCATCTACTATTGGCCTTTGGTGACTGGCCTGGAACCACGTGGGGGCATCTGGCCTGGTGTCCCACCGCTCTCTCTTTATCCTCTGGGCAGGGTCATCATATTCTCTGCCACCTGGGGCCATTCCCCTGACACCTTTCCCCTCTCACAGAAACTTCTAGGTTCAAGGTTTCCAGATTCCCTTGGGTCCTCTTGATTATAGTCTGAGGAACTGTGACCCTCTTTAGGAAACGAACAGCCTGTGGACACTGCTACAACACAGACTTCACGTTTTGGGGGCAGCCTCTCCACATCCAGCCCCAGCAGGATTGAGCCTTGTCATTACAGATCCAAACTTGACCATCAACCACTATTACACCTGCATCCACTGACACATTCAGTTACCGAGAGCATCACATGGGGTTCATGGGGACACAGCTTCTTAACGTCAGATAGCAAAATCTATTTAGGCAAAAAAAAAAAGAGTTACTTTTTTTTTTTCATTCTCTTGTTTGGGGTGGAGTGGAGTGGGATAATGTCTGTATTTATTTCTTCTCTGCTTAAGTTTGCAAATGGCAGGTTGCAGCTTCCAGAAGAGGACACACAGATGGAGGAGGGGGTCTTGTAAGCCTAGTTTGCAGGAAGAGGATGTGTCCAAGAGACCGCCAAGACAGAAGTCATCTTCAGGTCTTCCAGCACCAGGCACGTAGGCCCAGGGAGGGCTGACGAGGGTCGTATAGTGCCCCTCTTCAGGGAAAGACCACACAGGGCAGAGAGCAGATTAAGTTCATTATCCCAGCCCAGGAGCTACGTCACATTCTGGATGCTTCGATTTTGAAATTCAAAAGTGAAAACTCTATCCTTGGCCATAGGATGCCCTCAATATAGCATCCTTATATTCATGTTTGAAAGAAAAGTTGCCCTTCATCTCGTATGTCTGCAGGCTGTCCAACAACTCTAGTATAACAGTCTGTCGCAAGTGTATTAGATGTTTCAGTTTGCCAGACCTGTCATGATAAATTAATTACAGGATGTTGCAGAAATGGCAAAGCTCCAGCAGCATCTTGCATAGTTTAATATAGCTCCATTTCCCCATTTCAATGTATTTGTGGTTAGATAAATCCTCAGAAATTTACAGCTGCTATACACTAGTTTATTATGTACTCTGCCTGCACACATGATAAGTATAGTAAGAATTTGATGTTCTTAAAGTGCATAGATTTTAATGATATTTCTTTCCCACCATGGAAATATTTAGTTGCTAAAAGTAGTATGTGCGGACACATCTGAACATTAGCTTCTGTAAAATAGGCAAGGTTGGGAAAAACATTACTGTGTTAAACCTTTTTCCATTTACATTAAATTGAAGAAACTATGGCTCAAAAAAATCATGTGGGGCATTTTTATAAAATGGCCCTGTGAACAAAGTTAATGGAAAAAAAAAATTAACTGCTGATTCTAAGCTGAAAATACCAAAAACTGAACTGAAGCTACCAAACTTTTCTCCAGGGAACCTTCTTCCTTTGGTCTTGTGACAGCTTTTTGCAAGCTTCAGTTGCTCATTTTCATTCTATCAACAAGTTATTTTCCTCAATTTACTGCTTTTTCCTCTGTTCATACTCTATTTTTTTTCTTATCATTGTTAAGTAAACCATGTCCATTCCACAAAATTTTAAGGAGTCATTCTTTACTGGTAGTACATGCATGTTCTTATATGAATGTTTATTAGACTATTCCTAAATTTTTCTCCACCTAGTCATCTACAATCCTCTTTTTAAAAAAATATTTTATTGACAAATCTTCACACACATACAATCCACACGTTGTGGCTTACAATATCATCACAGATTTGTGTATTCACCACCATGATAATTTTTAGAGCATTTGCATCACTCCCGAAAAATAAATAAAAAGAAAAACTCACACATCCCAAATCCTTTATCCCTCCCTCTCATTGACCACTAGTGTTTCCATCTTCCCAATGTATCTGACCTCTTATCACTATTCACAATTCTTGACAAGTATCGAGTGATGACTTAAGAAGGAATGAATTAGAATAAGTAAAAACCAGGTTGTTCAGTACTTCCAGAAATGACACTGAAGCATATTTGGCTCATTTTGACATAGGTGGTAGAGGTTGAACATGAATTAGGTATGCTTATACATGTATTTAGGACCCTCTCCTGTTGAGATTAAAAGTAAAATTAAAATTGTATATTCTTAGTAGCATCAGCCTCCCCAACATTTTGAGACAAAATAAATCCATCCATTATCAGTATGAATTTGAGGTGTGAGGATAGAAGAGTCACTTTAGAAAACAGGGTGCTCACAACATATGTTTGATGTAGATTTGAAGGGGATCATTAGGGAAAAAAAGCATTCTTTGTGTTTACAAAACAAATGTTTTTTACGTTATCCAGTTACCGTAAAATTATTTCCTATTCACCTCAATAATTAGAGCAGAAGGATATGCTGAATGAAGCGCCTCATTACCAAGTTTGGTTCCCTGTTCTCTACGGAGGGTAGCTGTCTGCCTTTGCTTGCTTGGTCATTGTTAACCCTAAATGATGCTGACATTCAATTCTCCTCTGGATGATTGGGTCCATCCATAGACTGAGTTCACTAGTCAACAAAGCCTTTTGATTGATGTGCTTCTTGATGTTTATATTATCTCTCATACAACTCAAATGGCGCCTTTTCTGTTTCTTGAATAAATATATTACTGTACCTATATTAGTTTGATTCTATAGAAGCTATTTCTTATAAGAAAACTTAAGAATTATAGTATGGACTAAAGTTTACAGAAGTGATCGTGGAAAAAAATTATCAGTTTTTCTTTTTTATTATAGTCAGTCATATATATTTCATTTTATTTAGGTCCTTGGCATAAAAGACATATTACTTCCTTTGTTCCTCTTGAGTATGCTACATTCTCTACTTCTGGACATTTGCTGGCTCTTTCTCTACAGCGCTTGGAACTCAGCACATCAGGAGCCCCCTGTGGAGTCAGAGAAGCCTTCCGTGCACACCCCACACTGATAGTCTTGGCCATGTGTGTTTGGACAAGATGCTTACAGAGCCTCGGTTTCCTTATTCGTAGGATAGGGACGATTTTTTTTTTTTTTACCTCCTGGGTTCGATGGGAAGAGTAAATGAGGCCATAGACATAAAGTAAAGATTTGGGGGGTGTTTTCTGGTAGTTATCTTCAATTAAGTAGAAATCAACAGATAAATAACTTAAAAAATTTGTATGGTGGAAATGTTCCAATGCTTTGGTCCTCAGATGAAATGTTCCAGTTATGGTCCTCAGATGGAAAAAATCATTTAAATATTTATGAAAATGTATGGTCACTAATTTCTGTTATAATTAGTTTCTAGGACTTTCCAACCTTAAAAGTATTTGTACGGCTTTTGGTTGACCTAGAGGGAGATGTAAGACATTCTGGTGTGCCATTCCCCCACAGAATCTTTAACAACTAGCATAATCCGACATAGCCATCTTCCTCAAAATTCAGGAAAACAGTTAAAGGATTGCAGTAATTGGGTGAGTGTTGAATTAAGAAAATGCAGCTTTAAAAACAGTAGGAGAAGTTCACCGTGTCCTTGCTGGTTCCTCCCTCATCCCATCCTTGCATGGTGTGGCGCCAGTCTGTGCTCTTACTGTGAGTCCCAAGTCCTATTGTGAAGGGAGCAGAATGACCCTTATGCGCCTATATGTCAAGGCCAATCTCTTGGGTGGCAATGTGAAAAACTGAACGGAGAAACCCTTCTGGGGCTTACCCTCCCAGAACTTGCCCATCAGGCAAAAGAAGCAGCTTGTGGACAGCTAATACTGTGTAAGAAACTATTAAGTCAGAATGCCCTGGGGCAAAGGATTATCTGCTTTAAGAAATATAATAGAGTATGCAGGGAGGAGGACAAAGTCCCTGTAGGGAGTAGAGAGGGGGATTTCCTAAGACTATGAGCAAGACTGGCCAAGGACAAGACATAGGCCCAGAAGAGACAGGGAGGGCAGGGAGACCCTGCACTTCACATTCCCCTCAGGATAATCTTGATACAGTGTTTAAACGCTGAAGGAGAGCACTAGCCAACACAGAGCCAATTTGCAAAGATAGTGAAAGATGTTTTTGTGTTGGTTTGTTTTTGTCAGCTACTGGCACTCAAGGAAATCTGTCTTTTCTGATATATAAACTTAAGGAACGGACAGCTCAGGGAATAAAGCCCAGAGTTAACACTTTAAAGTATGAAAATGTACAATGAGCAACAAAGTGTATATGACAAAGAAAGAGAAAATGATAGTTCATCCAAAGGAACAAGATAAAAATCCAGAAATCATGAATGAAGACCAGACTTTGGGCATTCTGGATGGAATGTTTAAGTTAATGTGTCTGTTTGGTCAGGTTTTGTCATCCACTCATTTGGTAAAGCAGACACTGTTTTTGTGGACTTAAATCATCAGTATTTGACTGCATCTACGGCTGATTACATCTAAAATCAACTAAAGAGACTGGCTTTAACAATGAGAGAAGTGTCATCTAATCAGTTGGAGGCTTTAGAAGGAGAAGTGATGATTTTAGTAGTCAGAAGAGAGAATTTCTATATTTTCTTCATCCAGAGAGCGTCTCTTGGGAAATTCATCAAAAACCTTCATTGTAGTTTCCAGCTTTCAGCCTGCCTTATAGAACTTGGATTTGCCTATCCCCATATAGTTGTGAGATAATTCTTTTAGAAATCTCATAATATATATAGACACCTCCTGTCAGTTCTATTTCTTTAAAGAACCCTGACTAGTACACTGGAGAAAGACTTTATGCTCAAGAGATCAAGGAAAACACAGAGAAATAACTGAAAGGTGTTAAGGAAGGAAAGAACAAAGATCAGAGCTGGGATCAATGAAATGGAGAATTGAAAAAAAAAATAGAATCAATGAAACTAAAAGTTGGTCTTTTTAAAGATCAATAAAATCAACAAACCTTTAGCTAGACTGGTAAAGAAAAAAAGAGTGGATACAGATACCTAAAATCAGAAATAAAAGGGTGATATCACCAACCCCATAGAAATAAGGAATATAAGAGGATACAGTGAACTACTATTTGCCAGCAAATTAGATAAACTAGATGGAATGGACTGACAAGAAGGAGCAGAACTCAACTGGTAAAGAGATTGAATCAGTTATCAAAAACCTCCAGCAAAGAAAATCCCAGGGCAAGATTGCTTCACAGAATATAAACATTCCAAGAAGAATTAAAACCAATATTGTTCAAACTTTTCCAAGAAAATTGAAGAGTGAATGCTTCCTAACTCATTCTATGAGGGTAACATGTCCCTAATATCAAAACCAGATAAATATACTACAAGAAAAGAAAATTAGACAAATATTCCTTATGAATATACATGCAAAAATCCTCAACAAAATAGTAGCAAACAGAATCCAATAACACATTAAAGGAATTTATACCATGATCAAGTGGGATTTATCCCATGTATGCAAGGTGATTCAAGGTAAGAAAATCAATGATTGTAACACACCACATTAACAGAGAATGTTGGAAAAAAAATAAACAAAAACATGATAATCTCAATTGATGCAGAAAAGGCATTTGACAAAATCAACAAATCTTCTTGATAAATACACTTAAAAAATTGGGACTACAAATTAAACCCTGTCAACACAATAAAGGGCATATATGAAAAATCCACAGCTAACATATTCAATAGAGAAAGACTCAAAGCTTCCCCTTAATATCAGGAACAAGATACAGAGGTCCAGAATGTCAACATTGTACTGGAAGTTCTGGCCAGAGCAATTAGGCAAAAAAAGCATTCAAGGCATACAAATTGGAAAAGAAGAAGTATAACTTTCCTTATTTGTAGATAATGTGGTCCTACATATATTGAAAATCCTGAAAAACCCACAACAAAACCAATAGAGCTAATAAATAATATAAGCTCTCACACCCATAGCTAATTTATTTATTTATGTATTAAGTTTTTCATGGGCAGGCACCAGGAATCAAACCCAGGTCTCTGGCATGACAGACGAGAACTCTGCCCACTGAGCCAACATGGCCCACCTTAGCCAATTTATTTTTGGCAAGGGTGACAAGTCCACTCAATTGGGAAAGGTCTCTTCAACAAACGGTTCTGGGAAAACGGGATATCTATATATAAAAGAACGAAGGTGGACCTCTACCTCACACCATATACAAGAATTAACTCAGGTTCAAAACGGATCAAAGTAACTAAATATAAGAATCAAAACTATGAAACTAGAAGAAAACATAAGAAAGCACTTTCAGGATCTGGTTTTGGACCATGGTTTCTTAGGCTTTACACTAAAAGCCAAGCAACAAAATAAAAAACATCTGGGGCATCATCAAAATTAAAAACCTTCATGCATCAAAGGACGTCATTATGAAAGGAAAAGGTAACCTACAAGATGGGAGAAAATATTCAAAATTCACATATCTGATAAGGGTGTAATAGCCAGAATCTATCTATAATCCACCAACAAAAAAACCAAGAAACCTATTTAAAAAAATTGGCAAGACTTGAATAGACATTTCTCCAAAGAAGATATACTAATGGCAAAAAAAGCACATGAAAACATGGTCAACATCATTAGCCATTAAGGAAATGCAGATCAAAACCACAATGAGATACCATCTCTTACTCATTAGAATCGTTACTATTGAAAAAAAAGCCAGAAAATAATCAGAGTTGGAGAAGATGTGGAGGAATAGGAATATTCATTCATTGTTGCTGGGAATGTAAAATCGTGCAGTTGCTGTAGAAAACTGTTTGTTGGTTCCTCAGAAAGTCAAGTACAGAATTGCCATATGAATTGGCAATTCCACTTCTAGGCATACACCGAAAGAACTGAAAGCAGGGACTTGAACAGGTATTTGCACGTTAATGCTTACAGAAGCACTATTCACAACTGGAAAGACAGGAGGAACCTTAGTGTCCATCAACAGATAAATGGATAAAAAAGCTCTGGTATAGACATACAATGGAATATGACTCAGTTGTAAAAAGGAATGAAGTTCTGAAACATCTGACAGCATGGATGAGCCTTGAAGATGTCATGTCATGTTGCATGAAAAAAGCCAGACAGAAAAGGACAAACGCTGGAGGATCTCACTGAATATGAAATAATTAGAATAAGCACATTCATAGTCAGAAATCAGAATACAGGTTACCACAGGCAGGGCTGGGGGTAAGGAATGGGGAATTAATGCTTAATAGGTACAGAGTTTCTGTTTGGGGTGATGGGGAAGTTTAGGTACTGGGTTGGGGGTGATGGCAGCACAATATCATGAATGCAATTAACACCTCTGAATTGAATATTTAGAAGTGGTTAAAATGGGGTAATTTAGGTTGTACATATGGACTGGAATAAAAATAAAAACAACATCCATTAAACTGTACAGTACAAAGAGTGAACCCTAATGTAAATGATGGACTATATAGTTAATAGAACAGTTATAATAATATTTTCATTAATTGTAACAAAGGTACCAAACTAATGCAAAGTGTTAATAACAGGGAAAATTGCATGTGTGCACGTGTGTGTGTCAGCAGCAATATATGGGGACTTTGTATTTTCTGCATGATTTTTCTGTAAACCTACAATTTGCTAACAAAAAAATATTTTGGAGTTAAATACAGACCCAAAGTCACAATATGTCATATAAGTTATAAAACAGTAAGTTATTTCCAAGACTTAGTCTTGCTGGACTTCCCAAAGAGAAAATGGCTTTCTTTAATAAAACTGTTCTGTAATTTAAAAATAAAATTAAGGTTAAGTGTTCACTTTTTTTTTTCTTTTAAACATGGGCAGGCTCCGGGAATCAAACCCGGGTCACCAGCACAGCAGGCAGTAATTCTGCCACTGAGCCACAAGTGTTTACTTTTTAAAACAGAAACTTTGTCCATGATTCAAAAGTATCAAGTGTGAGCCATTAAAAACAATGGATGCTATTGAAAGCATGTTTTAAATACTAATTCACATTCATTGGATACTGAATACACTTAAATCTTTAAGATAGAGTTGGATCAGTAACTGGGAACTAAATATCTAAGAATGGTTTGGAAATATTTAGATCTAGAACAAGTTAGTGTCTAAGTGTAACTTGACTGTAGAAAAGAGACTACATTAAATGCTATAAAACTCAGTAATTTAGAATGAAGACAAAACAAAGAAAAGCATGCTCCTAAGAAAATGTCATCTCTAACCCTTCAAATGGATTTTTAGGTTTGATTTCTCTGCTTGAGCATAATATGTGTCTGTTTCTTGGAGGGCACTGGTATGAGCTCTCCACCACCCCAAATCCGAGAGTGTGAAAAAGACATTTTATTATCCTTTTTCACGAACATAACCTGAGTCCTACGTGGCCAGCAGGCGAAAGGTGAAAAGGCCCGGGCTTGAGAGGCAACAACTTCTCCTGTGTTTCCCACAACTGGTATTTCTGTCTTCAGTTGCTGCAACATAAAAGTAACCTTTCTTTTTCACTTGGACATCCAAATCTAGGCAGACGTTAGCTCCCCTGACATAATTTCACTTGCCTGTCTCCATTTAAAATGCTTCTGCCACCCGTTGAGATTCTTTGTTACTAAAACTCAAATCACAGAGTCAACACAGGTCATAACACTATGAGCTGAAACTGCAGAAAGATGCATATTTTTATTTTGAATTGTCAAGCGCATCCCCAAGACTGAAATAAGAACCCAACGCGAGGGGCAGTGGACGTCTGGGACAGGAGACCCCCGCGCTTGCCAGGGGCCTCGGTGGGTTTCGGTGCTACCCATCACTTTCAAAATGCCTTAAAAAAAGGAAAAGCTCTACAGTGCAGAGGCGTGTTCACCAATTTTCATGCCTCTAAGCACGTGCGGGGATAAGAGCCAAATATATTTTTACTAGAAGCCACTGCACATGAGCTACACATCTGCAGCAACTTTACACCTCAGTGCCCAGCCCTGCGCGTCTCACTTCTTATTTTAATGGAATCAACTAATTTGGCAAATGAGGTTTTCTAAATTTATATTAGTTTTGACCTTCTTGGAGTTAAATATTTTTTCGACAGACTCACAGTCACATAATAGACAAAGGAGGAGAGTTGAGGGGAAAAAATGAATTTCCTATTGCAACATCACACTTCAAAATATAGTCATATAGTAAATGACACTCTTATTCTAGAACTAACTAAATAAATAATGCTATGTTATAACTTAAAAACAAATATTAAGACTAAAATAAATACTGATCAGTGTAAGTCTAAAACTTTTTAAAAGTTTGAAGTGCTATTTTTTAAAGTAAAGAAATTTGGAACATGTTGCCAGTCCAGCTAAAAAACTCAATTCTTATATATATATGAGTCATTCAAAACAGACATAAAACTGTAATGCTAAAAAGCAAATCATTTCCTTTTAAAGATATTTTTCTGATTGGGGCCACTTTGAATACACAATATTCTGAAGCTGCTTATCCCTGAAATAAGGTTAAATTTCAAAAGCAGATACTTCATGTACTCAGCATAACCTCATACAACATTATGTGATAATATTAAATGATTACTTAAGGGACATCTTAACAATAAAAACATCTTTTCTCCACGTTTGCTGAGTAACAATGATGTTTCTCAGTCTTTATTGGTTTTCCCACAGAAGTAATGTAATTCTGATAAGATTACTAATAAATACAAGTACCAAAACTTTGACCAACAACCATCACGATGGTTTATAACAATTAAACTCAAAGGCCACATTTATTTTTTCTACCCACACCCAGCTTCTGTTTTTATCTGGAGTCTTTCTTGAGGACAAGAAGTAGTAGATCCTTCCTTTCTTTCTCAGTATCTGAAAATTTGGAACTCTGCAGAGAAATTCCATTTGGTTGACATTGTCATTTCCTTTCCAGGCATGTGGGTCTTGGTTTCCTCATTCCTCTCTAGCTCTTCACTAGGGAGAAAGTATACAAAACGTACGTGAACTTGAGCACTGTCTTTTAGCAGCATCCAAAGCCCAGTAGGCTCAAGCAACAGCACAGGTAATGGAACAGCACCCTCTGCCACCCACACACAAGTGACCAGGCCACAAAGTGCTAATGACCCATCTTCTAGTTTGCTTCTGGAACACACTGTTAGCACCTCTTAGAATCATCAGAGTTGTTTCAGACCTGCTCTAGCAGTGAAAATTATTAAAAGCAAAAAGAAACACACTTCTTGAATACAGAAAACTAAGTACTCTAACATCCTGGGTGAGTCCCAGAAACCAAGAGCCAGTGATTGGTCACTGGGAAGCTGATGACATGGCTAATGTTTCAGGATTAGTGACCAGAAGGCATGCGGTCATTTTCATGATGTAGAATTCTTTCTTTCAGTCTATGGCTGTGTCTACTTTTACAATTGGGTTAACTATAACATTTTTCAAATGAATAAAAAAAAAAATGGCTTGTCTCATCTTTGACCAAGACTGTGATGGCAAACCAGCTGTGCCTCTAGACATACATGTGAAAGAAAACAAATGATATGATTATTAAAAAATCAAGAAGCAATATAACAAAAAAAATTAGGACTTAAGTGATTATTTTGATCATGAATCATTATATATATTCCTTTTAGCTTTCTGGTATATTGGAATACACAGAAGGAAATACCTGAAATCTTTAAATTGTAATCCAGCTGCCTTGCTCTCTCATACCGATTGTATAGACTTTATCTTCTGCCTCTGTGATTGTAAAAACTTTGTGACTAACCTTCATTTGTATCCATTTAGCCAATTTTTCAGCTTTAGAGAATCACTAAAGACAGCCCCTAATATTTATTAATGAAGGGTTTTGGGTCAGTCCAGAACTAACCCACCTCAAGTCCAAAGTTATCTTCATAAATGAAACTGGATTTAACCAAAATGGCCTGTCTGACATGAGCAGTAGCTTAGACCTTAACCCATAAGTGACCTATACCTCATTATAATACTAAAAATCATACCCATTATCATATTAAGGACGCCATTTTCTTACATACGTTCTGTGATAAGCATGTAATTAATCTGTACATATTCAATACTTAAATCACTTTAATGACATCATCTGGGGCCATTAAACTAGTTATCCTAAAACCTGCCCATCTTTTGATGCTATAAAACTATCAGAATTACTGCAGTTCAGGGAGACAGATTTTGGGCCGACTGGCCACATGCGCCTAGTAATAAACCTTTCCTCTCTTTGAAGCCCTGGTATTTCACGAATTGGTCAATTGAGCACAAGCGCAAAAGAATCCACTGCTTTTGTCCTGTAACACCAACATGCAGATGAAAGAAGCTGCTTCCTTAGAGACCGGGGAGTAAGTGCTAAGCCCAGTGGGGTGGAACCTGAGCTCCTCAACGCATTTACTCATCTACCAGTGAAAATGTACATAAAAATGTTATTGTCTTTCCTCTAAACAGCTGGCTTAGCACTTGGTTGCCCCTAAAACACAAACTGCAGCCTGAGAAAGATGGGGGTCTGGTGAAGGTGACAGTCAACTCCACTGATTCCTTCTGAGCAAAGTGATGGCTTGGAGCATCATGACAGAAAGGGCAGGGGCCACCACTGCCTAGGGGTCTGCCAGTGCCAGGGGAACACCCGCGCTTTTAAGGACAGACCCAATCTTAAATAAATGGCTGTACTGCATTTCATATAAAAAGATTTATGTGTGAAGAGAAAAAAGCCTTTGTCAATCCATATTTCCCATATTGTAAATGATTTTACATTGGTTCAGTACCACTATAACTGGTGTTGTATGGAAAAGCCACAAGTGAAGCTCAGGAGAGCAAATAAAGAGGAGTATAAAATGGTATAAAATACATACAGTTTGGGGAAGGCACAATGTCACTACAGGCAAAAAGTGTGTGTCATTTCCATCCCTATGCACGTACAGTACGAAGTGTGAAACAAGTATCCCAACTTAAGGCCTGATAAAAAAGGCAGCACAGGCTCAATGGAGGTTGGTGCAAGTCACAGAGAGGCCCTGGAAACCTCTGCAAAGGCCAGTGAGGATGATAAAAGGATCTCAGAGGACGTGGGACATGACATCCAGGGGTGAAGGTCATCTTGGCAACATGGGATAAGACTCCCAGAGACAAGTCTGGCCCTAGCATTGTGGGAGTGACAACGTTTTCCTGACCAAAAGGAGGAAAAGAAATGTAACAAAATAAGGTTACATTCTGAGAGAATTCAAATGGAGTAGAGCTGCTACTCTGGAGGCTACTCTTATGCAAGCTTCAGCTAGATATTGCTATTTATCATGGTTTGCCAAACACCAACCAAGACCATTCCTGCAAACCCTAAAGAGCACATAGGGCTCTAACTGAAATTCTACGAAGGTTCCATGCACTGTGATTACTTTCCAGAAACCTACAACCTCCAGATGGGTTCCTAGACCAGGTAAGTCCTGAAATCCAGAGGGGCCAGCCTTTCCAGACATTAACTAGTTCCATGCCCCATCCCACGTTATCAACAGCCTTTTCCAACATGAAAATGTTAGAATGGGCATAGCCCAACTACCCCCAAAGAGTGGGAGGAAGATCAAAGAAGGTGGAGTTATAACAGGGACGACAAGGTTTAACAAATACGTGTGATTCTGAATCATCATATTGATATTTCTTTTAGTCTCTAGTGTCCTGGAGCAGCTAGAAGGAAAACCCTAACATTGTGGAACTGTAACCCATACCAAACCCTGAAACCTGTTCTATAGCTAATTGTTGCGGTGTGCTTTGAAATGGATTGCTTTTTTGTATATATGTTATTTTTCACAATAAAAAAAAAAAAAAGGATCTCAGAGGAGGAACAAGGCAAGACAAAGTGAGAGGAAGAAAAAGAAGAAGAAAAACAGAAAAGGGAAGGGGGAGGAGGGAAGAAAGAGCAGCTGGAAATTAGTGAGATGGATCCTCACGTGCCCGAGAGGGAGGACGGTCTGCGGGCACCAGGTGGGGGCTGCGCCGAGAGGCAGCTGGAGGGGCCAGGAGGACCCTTGGAGAGCGAGAGGGGGACAGGGAGGGGCTTCTCCAGGGCCATCAGACAGCATCCTTAAGGGAGGTGGTTCTGACACAGAAGAGCAAGGAATCACGTCAAAGCCAGCCAGGAAAGGGGGAGAGGGACGGGATAAGGGGCAGAGGGGAGGAGGTGGCCACGTCACCTCTGACAAGTGAGAGCTCACTTCTGCAGGGATAGTACACAGCTGCTGACACAGTGACAGAGGTCGTCTTATCCAAAGTCACGGAATAACCCCATACCCAGTCTCTCTGGTATCTCCTCGTAAAGTGCTCCCATGAGACCACAGGAGCAGAGAGAAACAAAAGTGGGGGCCGTTTGAAAGGCATCAGATGAAAAGTGAAAGGAAAATCTGTGCAGTGTGATTATGAAAATGATAAACTAGCTTAGTGTTTCCGAGCATGTGTGAAAAATGAGATTTATAAAAATTCTGGGCCCGATCCCACAGGAAAGTCCATTCAATAATATTCCCTGCAGGTTTACCATGTAGCCACATGCCATGCACTAGGGAGAAAAAATGTGCACGTTAGAATACCTGCCTGCAAATGTTGGCTCTCTAATCGGAGTTGATGGGCAAAGCGATGTATAAGAGAAATGACTTTGAACTTGAAGCGAGATTAAGTTCTAGGGCAGGACTTTCTAGATGGGACTCTGAGAACTTGGTTTCTTTAAGTGTAATGGACTGTATTAGAATATCTCTGAAATTACACTCATTTTAAAATAAATGATTCAGTAATGCACATCAATATATGTTGAATAGAAAAATTAGAAAATATACAAAGTACAATGAGAGAAAAAAGTCATCATGATCCCACCACTCAGAGACAACTACTGATATCTTTGAAGTATAATGTTCTATATTTTACTTATTTTATATGAAATTAATTTTATCAAAGTCCTTTAAAAAGCTACCAAAAACATCTTAGCATGTCTCTAAAAAATTTCTATAATAACATGAGAAATAGTCATATGAGCCTCCATTATATAAATGATTCATAATTTAATCAATGTCTCATTCCTACATACTTAGTTTTCTTTTCCTCTCTATTTTTCAAACATTGCTTGAAGGAGCAGCCTTTTAACTGAATCTCTGCAAATATGCTTGAATATTTTCTTACAATAGATTCCTGGAAGTAGAACTGCCAGGTCAAAGGACACGAACATTTTGAAAACTCTTTTTAAAAAATTATTGAATTCTCCTTAAAAAAATTATTAAATTCTCCTTAAAAAAATTATTAAATTTTCCTTCACAAAGGGTGGATCAGTTTTTTACTATTCCCATCACTGTAAGGGGGGGCCCTTTCCTTATTTTCTCATGAACTCTAGGCATTTAATTTTTGAAAAATTTTGCCATTTTGTGAAGGAAAAATGCCGTATTATTTTATTGTTTTAATTTTCATTAATCTGATGACTAGATAGTATCATGAATGAATGAATTTTCATTCATTAAGTGCCATTTTCATTTCTTCCTTAAAGACTTTCCTGAGCATACCCTTTGCCAATTTATCTATTGGTGTACTCCTTTTCTTTGTCAATTTCTTAGAGCTTTTTATATGTTAAGGTATTTATATCTCATACATTGTACAAAATTCCCCCCATTCCAGCTTATTGTTGGCTTTAAAATTTTGTTTATGGTGGAATTTTTTGAAATGCATAATTTTAATGTTTCTAATATTAAATCTAAAAATCTGTTTCAAAATGTTTTCTGATTCCAGTGTCAAGGTTACAAAGCCATTCCTTAACCCACAATGGTAATTCATCTACATGCTTTCTTCTGTATAATTACATTTTCTTTGTTTTTACAATTCAAATCGAGCAATATTTTCCATGCTAAAATTTTGAATCTAGTTTCTAGAAAGTGACAAATTCACCAATGTGGATATTTCAGTTTCAGCTGACAAACGTCATTTCTACTTAATAGAGACCAAAGAGGACTGCAGACAGGAAGGATAACTGCCCCACCCTTCTTAATCCCCCCCACTTCCCCACAGGAGAGCAAGCCATTGACCGCCACCCACCCCCACCCCCCATCTCAGTGGGGAAGGGTCTAGGGCCTCCCTTTTCTGTTTTAAACTCCAGGGAGTCTCGCCCTTTTCTCATATCCTCAACTGGCTCTTTCCTCTCAGCCTGTAAATACTCTTGGTCATTCCCCTCTCTACAAACATCTTCTCTAGCTGGGTGGTTTCCACTAGTAACCACCCGTTTTTTTTTCTCTTTTGGAGCCCAGTTTCTCGCTGAAAAAATCCTCTCCTACTGTCAATCCCTTCCCACTCATCAGGCTGCAGGTGATCGGGGTTGTGTGTGCAGGGTTTTCCACCCAAACCACCCTCTCCAAGGTCACAGATGGCCTCTGGGATGCAAACTCCCCTTCAGCCCTTCGTTCATTTGTGCTCTCTGGCAGCTGTCAGTAAGTCTTTTCCTGTTGGCTTCAAGACACAGCTTTCTCCTGATTTTCCTCTTACCGTGATCAGGGTCGCTTTTTGGCCCAGTTGCTTCTTCTTCTTCAGTTGCATGTCCATTAAGTGTCCAGGACCCTCACGGCTCCGCACTTCACTCACATCAGAACTGCAGGAGGGAGAGGCCCCAAACCAGGAACCAGTGAGAAAGATATTGCAATATTTCAGATGAGGCTTTGGCAGAGGGAAGGGGCAATGGGGACTGAAAGGGGGATAAATGGGAAAATTCGAGAAAGAATATGGGAATCAGAGAATGTGGGTTGCTTAAAAGAACCGAGAGAGATAAACTTAGCTTCTTCTTAATGACCATGACAAAGGAAAAGAATTAAGTAAACCTCATCTCCTTCAGAAATATATCCGATGCCTGGGAAAAACCAGATGGTTTTTACCATATAAAATTAAATGGACTTACATAGTGTATGCATGTAAAAGTATGGGAGATTCCTTAGTGACTATGAAAGGGATGAAGAAAGTATACGCATAAGAAAGTTTTGACATTCTGACCTTTGGGATGGGAATGTGAGCTTGTCAAATGATTCAATGCTAACAGTATATTTTATATTAGTAATTGTAAAAGTATAATGGTAACAGTATGTTTTGTAATTTAAAACAGACATTTGGTGCGTGGCTGTGTTGTAGCACACGTTAGGTTAGGAAAAAATAAACACAAAAGCAATGAAAGGAGGGAAAATTGAAGAATGGAAGACTGTTTCCTTCTTAGGATGCCCAGGAAAGATGGATGACACTAAAACAGCTTGAAAAAGATGCAAGAATGTCACAAGCAAGTGATAAGCAGAATTGAATAAATATGAATAAATAAGTAGAATGAAGTTAGATGACTGGGGGGAGAAGGAAAATTTTAAAAAGTAACAAAGATGAAAGAACAAGTAAAATTAAGTATAAAGGAACAGAATCACAGGAGAGTCTAGAAAAGGTTTAGCTTGCAAAAAAAGCACGGGTACTTCCAAAGTGTAGTCTACCTGCAATCCACCCCTTGGTCTTGCCTATAGGAACCGGTCCCCTCTCTTTGGAGTCACAACTCAATGTCGGTGGAGGCCAGGGAGACAAGGTGAAAGAGGGCAGCAAGCGGGGGGCACAGCGGAGGTGGAGACTGGCAGACTGGGTGGCAGGTGTTCCATCTAAAGGAGGCCACCCACTTCTCAGCTCCAGCTGATGGAAGCAATGAAAGAATGTGGAGCTGGGTTCCCAGATTTTCTGATTATTTTCAAGAGATGTAAGAGATTTGCTTCTTTTGTGTGAAATCTTGTTATATTTGAATGACTAATAAAATCCCCCCCCCCCCCCCCACAAAGATACACACAGATGGGGCCCAGTCAAAGACATGAAGACCAAGTCTGACTCGCAGACCCTGGTTTTTGGCCCCTGCCCTAGAGGAGTTGGGCACTCACTGGTTTGGGGATACCCGGGTACCTCCACACTTTGATGTCTTGGACCCTGCTCTCCTCCTAAGGCCTTGTCTTCTTGTCCACCCTGTGAATGCTCCTGCATGGCGCATAGACTGTCTTACCTTTTTGATTTTCCCTGACCACTGCAGGGAGATCAGATTGGAGTGATCCTCTACTCCTTTTCTTACCTCACCATCCACATATAATTTATCAGAAAACTCCCTTGAAAATACACACAACTGTTTTTTGGACCTTTGCTTGTTGACAAGATAGAGTAATGGGGCCCAGATTTAATCTCTCCTAAAAGAGCCAAAATAACTGGACAAAATACATGAAACAACAGTTTTTGAGATGCTGAATCACAGGCAACAAAGGGCAAAGATACCTGAGAGATAAACCCTATGACTGCCGCAGCCTACTGCCTTGAGAGTCTCTAAGCCAAGGTGTAGGGAGGTGAAACCCAGGAGGAGCCTGGTGGACTTCCTGAGTGAGGAGGTGGAACTGAGAGTCTGGGAGACCAAGGTGGCTACAGTTCACAGAAAAAGGACAGAGAAGCGAGAGCTTCACACAGAGAGAACTTGAAGAGCTGCAAATGGTTCCCCTCAACTATATGGTAGAGCCCTGATTGGTGCCTATATCTCAGGAGATGACAATCCCACCAGCAGGCTGGAAAATCTCACAACTCGTCAGCACTGGTTAGAGAACACAAAGGATTCTTATCTCAATAGTGAGGAATAATTAGCCAGAGATTAAGCATAGTTCTGATCCCACCTAACAAACATTAAAACCCAGACCTAAAGGATCAAACTGTTTGAAGAACCTTAATTACATTCTAGAATAAAGCTCAAGAGTATTTACAGGAAAACAAAATTATTTAACAGCCCAAAAATAAACTTCTCAATGTGCGGCACCCAATAAAAAAATACAACCAACAACGAGGACAAAAATTAATCAAACCAACTCAGAACCAACAAAAAATTAGTGGACAATGGCATTAAAAAGTTATTATAGCTGTATTCCACCTGTTTGAAAGATTAAGGAGACATATCGAAGATTTATAAAAACCCAAATTGAACTTCTAGAGATGAAAATTAAAATATGTAAGTTGAACACTATACCGGAGGAGAAAAAATGGATTAGACACTGTAGAATAAAAGATTAGAGAATTTGAAGACCTAGCAGTAGAAATGATCCGAAACAAAATACAGATATAAAGAGGAATTTTAAAAAATGAACATAGCATCGGTGTGCTGTGAGACACCTTCATATGGTTTAATATATGTGCAACTGGCATCCTCAAAGAAGAGATAAATAGGGAGATACAGAAAAAAGTGGCCTCAAATTTTCAAATTTGATGAACATTGTAAGTGCCAGTTCCAAGAAGCTTGGCCAACCTCAAGCAAAAGAAATATGGTGAAAACTACAAAAGAAATGTCATAATCAAATTGCTTAAAACCAGTGATAAAGAGAAAATCTTAAAAGTAGCCCATAGAGGAAGGGGGAGATGTTATACACACAGAAGCAAGAAAAAATGCAAGTGAAAAAAAACAGTGGAACAACATCTTCAAAGTACTGAAAGAAAAAAAAATTTCAACCCAGAATTGTATATCCAGTGAAAATAACTTTCAAATACAAAAGTTAAAAATGACTTCTTCATGAAGTTGTATGCACGAGATACCAAAAAGGTGAATTTTTAAACTTTCAGGAAAACATCTTTGTTAAATTAACCTATAGAAATCTCTTCTTGGTATCTTAAAAAGAATGTATCTTTACTAAAATGTGTGTAAACTGTGAGCTCAGAAGTGGCTGACATTTGTCAAAAAAAGAAAAAAAAAGGAGGAAAGAAAGAACAAAACAAGAAATTCAAGTAGATAGTGGGGGTAGCAGGCAGTCCTAGCTGGCTCGTTTAAGTATGCTGGTCACCAACGAATAGGAAAATTTTGCAAGTTGAAAGGCAGGGTTGCAAAGAAACAAAAAATTTTAACCCTTGACCATTTACTTGGCTACAACTGACTCATTTAGGCAAATTAAAGAAATAAAGGTTTGGGTGACTTCCTCCTGCACACAGAGCTGCAGTGCTTTCCCATTCAACTCGCCCACAGTTTCAAGTCATGAGAAAAGTATCTTAATTCATCCCTGCTTCTAAGAAGTTATGAGTCTAGGGGAAGCCCGAAGGTTTTAGATGAACTTGAGCATTAGACATCTGAGCTTCTCATGAACATTTCTTTATTTTCAAAGGCTTTGTAAGAGTCCCATGTTCAGATGGAGAAGCTGAGCTCCCCCGGCAGCAGGGAGAAGTGGGTGGCTGTGAGGCTTTGCCCAACTTTAATCTGGAGGGCCTGTGTCTCTGAAAAGAGGTGTCCAACATGGGCAGAGAGAAGTGTGTACAGTAGACCTACTTCCATTCACGTAAGATGAGAAAGAGGTTCAAAAATTGTAAGAAAACAAGTTCAAGGACACCAAGGGCATTGCTCTCATACTGTCTTAAATATGTTCATCTTTTTTGTTGTTGTTGAAACAGAGTCAGCCCCATTGTTCCAGCCTATGCTTACACGTGTGGTTTTTAGCTGGGTAAAAGCTCCTTAGGCTCGGGGACTGTATAATCTACCAGAACGTAAAATGTCAATGGCTCAAAGCTTGGGCCTGAAAACCCACTTGAGAGTGAAAACAAAAACACGCTGGAAGAGGTGGGGGGTTGGATATCTACCCCAATGGCAGGCAGAGGGACAGCGTGGGGAGACAGCAGATGAGGACACAGGGATCCGGGTTCTGGATGGGGCTCACAACACTGTCTACACCCCTCCAGGGACCGTGTGAGAGTCCCATGTGACAACGCGAGTGAACATGTCCTGAAGCTACACGGGGCTATTTGTGATGATGCGGTTATCGTTGAGTCCATGTTTTGGGAAGAAAGGTGATCCACTTACAGCTGCCCGGCAGCTCACCCAGGGGCATGCCAGCACGTAATGAAGCTATAAACCAGGGTCTGGGGGTGAGGAGACTTCAATCTTGGCCAGGTGCTGGCACCAATGTCAGGGAAATGGGTCTTTCCCCTCAATTTTTCATCTTTAACACAGAGGGTGACACAGAGAGCTTCCCGGGAACCTTGTAGTTCCTGACTCTGAACTCTTAAAACTCCGTTTGAAAACAGTCTTTTGTCTGTCAAATTAAATACTGCTTTATGAAATATGGCATGGTTTTATTTGACAGCTCTAGAAAATGAGACTGTAAATGTCACCTGAATCAGAATTTTTGAACTACAAAGGATATATTATTCTTCAAAAGGTCAAAATGTGTAGCAGGGTTAACTTGCACAAATGTTTTCCTGAGGTAAATTCAGGAGAGTGCATGCATGTGCCTCCATGTGTAAGTATTTACCTACATGTGTGCCTGCATGTGTAAATGTGTGCCTGTGTGTGTAAGGTGTGCCCACGTTAAAGCATGTGCCCACAATTGTGTGTGCCCACGTGCATAAGAATGTGTCTGCACATGTAAGTGTGTACAAGGCAGGCCCACATGTGTGCCTGTATGTGTTAAGCATGTTCCTACATGCATAAGCATGTGCCCACATGTGTAAGCCTGCGCCATGTGTGCATGTGGGAAGTGGGCGAGAAGAGGCCTAAGCTGCCAGCAGCTGTTACGCTCATGTTAGAATTAGCTAATGGCATAGAATGAATATGAAGTTTGAGTGTAATTTTAGGTCCAGGAGAGGACCTGAAAATGATAAAAATAGAGAAAGATTTTGAACAGGTTTTTGTTGTAAATATTATTTTTGTGGTAAAACAGGATTTTTGTGTTTATGTATGAAGTGACCCAGCAAGTACCAGATAAAAATGTAAAACTTCCCAGAGATCTTTAAAAAATAAATGCCTCAAAATAAATTGCCCAAATCCATTAGGCATTTGTAGAAAAAACACAATGATAATATTGAGTATTAGCTTTTATAACTTAATTCCTCAAAATAGGCATATCGTAATTTTATTTTTACCACAGCCACTTGATTTCAGTGAATGTCATTTCAAAATGTCACTCAAACAAAAGTAAATGGTAACAGGTTTTCTGAAGCTTAGTGCAATTGTTTTATTTAATATAATTTCCATGCCTTTATAAAACTCATCCTCAAAATTCAACTGTTAAAATATTCTCCTGAGTCTAAATAGCTAAAGTCTTCTAAAAATTAATGATTTGAAATTTAACTTCGAGTGTAATGATATCTGATGAAAAAGGGAAATGGAAAAATTGTCCTTAATAAAAAGAAACCCAACTATTTATCACTGCAAAATAATCTAGGAGGAAAAGCTGCTTACTGTGTGAGAGGTTCCGAGCCCAGTCTGAAATCCTGGAACTTGTCCTTAATGACTAACTGTTGTGAAAGGAAAAGAAGAAGACAGACAAGCCAGAAGTCAAACGTAGAAGACTCAGCTAATATTCACAAACTGGAAACCCCACAACTTCCCGGGGGGAGAGCCCATTCCTTTCACACAATGTGTGCGCTCCCCTGGGTTCAAACCAAGGATACAGGAGTTCCGATAGTCTGAGCACTCTTTGTAGTCAGTTTTCAGGTGTGTGGCTAAAAAAAGTCAGTTGTCAATCAGCCTAACTGAAATCAGAAGTAATTCGTGGCATATGACGTGAGCTCTGAATTTATCTTTAAATGCTGCATCTTCTCTTGGTAATCTTTACATAAATATGCCCCTTATTTTCAGAATGATATCATTCGACTACATGCCACATTTTAAATCTGAAAGCTCTTTAAATCCTGTACAAGATTTGTTCATTAGGTCTCTTCTCTTAATGGAGCTTTGTGAGAGAAAGCAATTAATAAGCACTTCCGGTGGTGCCAAATCATACTGAGAGTTAGGGGATTCTTTTAGAATTGGAAACATTAGCTCCAAAATGAAAGTACAATGCAGGAAAATAGTGTGGACATAGTATTTTACGAATCAAACCAAAGTTGCTGTGAAACTGACTGCAATTTTTTCCCCCAGAGATAATTATATGTTATGGAAAGGATTCTTTTACAATTCATATAGAAAATATAAATGTTGTCATATTAAAGTCATGAATTAAGCACAAACAGAAGAGATAGATCGTATCTGTCTAATAACTAGGAAAAAACTAAAAAAAAAAACAAAAAAACAAAATGAAGTAAAGAAAAGGAGTCCAGCTTTAGCTCTCAGTCCTACGTTGAGTAACTACTGCTTTCCCATTCCTATCTCTACTGCAACTTTTTTGCCCTTTTAGATTTCCTACTCCACAATCGAATTTCTATGAGATTATTCTTTAACATTGGGTGCCAAACATCTTTTAAACAAGTATTACTTTTCTGTCATAAAGATTTCAAAAGGATGTTGTGCTTTTTTAGACCATAATTATTGCTAACTGTATAGCTTTAAACCAAGCATTTAATGAAAACAAAAATTATAGAACTAGTAGGCCTAATGGGCAAAGGTAGGTATTATAGCAAAAGACCCATTTCATAGAACAACAAAAGAATCAATGACACCTTGGTTTTTTTTCTACAAGTGAAGGCCTCTGACTCAGAAATGTGTTTGGGAGAAAAGTACACACAGAGAAAATTTCAAATTCAAGGACTAATTCAGATTGCAGAATAGTCTACGTGATTTCACCCAATAGGGTAACAGAGAAAAGCATCAAAATCTAATTCAAAAAGCTGCAATCATAACAGAGTTTTCCCAGCTCCTCTCAAGGTTAGAAAGTAAATTTCAAACACAGCAATCGAATTAAAGAAAGGTGCTTTATTCTTCACATTTTCTTAGTACTATTTCTATTTCTTTGCCTTTGGCAAGACCAGCATCTTACCATAAATACATGTATTGAAAAAAAACTTTGTAAAACAACTGAACTTTTGAAAAGGACTCATTATAACAGCTCTATCAGAAAATCTCCTTCATTTGAATCTGTTCCAGAGGCTGCAGGGAGAAAAGTCAGATGGAATTATATGTCACTGTTAAGTCAATATTACTTTTAATTTTTTGTTGTGGCTCTAACAAATAAGGAACAAAATATTGCCAAGTGCGGGTCTTACCAAAGCTGCTTTAATGAATGGATGCAAATGACTTGTGACAGAATTCTGTTCATGTAAAATGGATGCTGTGGCATCCTCAATAGGTTAGACATTTCCCTGCTGTCATTCCTATTAGATTAGGGCATACCCACCTCCTTTTCAGGATGCAAAGGTAGTTTAGTCTGTGCTCTTATGAATCTCAAATTAGTAGGAGATCCACACTGCTGAGTTTCCACATAGGTGTGCAAAAGGACACATTTTTAATTAAGACTGACACTTCACTTCTCAACACCTTTACTCCCTCATGCCTCGGTCTGGGCAGCGCACGCCACAAGGGTGGCACACGCATGGAGGCAGAAGGAGGGGAAAAAGAGTCTCTGTAAGCTGTTGCGTTTGTTTTATCTTTAAACAACAAAGCCCCCAGAGCTCTTATCCCATCAGCCTGTGACACCCCCCAGCATCCACGCGGCCCAGGGCATGGCTGCCGGTTCCCTCCTTGCCATGCACACCTCTCAGGCAGGTGTGCTGTGACTTGGTTTCCTCTTCACGGATCTCCTTGATGTGGGAGAGGGGGTGCAGAGGGAGGACGGTGAGCAGAGCTAAGCAGGTGGCTGAGAGCACCGGAATCTAGAGACCCTGATTCCCAAACTTCTTAGTGAGGCTTTTAAATTGTAGATGCGATGAGACTTCAGTATGAAAGGAATGATTAATGGAATGATTTTAAATGCCTCCACCGATTACATGAAGATTTACTGAGAAGAAAACAACTCTTTTAAGTAGTGTTTTACAAGAGAAATGTGCCATGCAAACAACTCACCCAAATATTTCTATGAACTCGCAGAATTA
Organism: Tamandua tetradactyla; assembly: GCF_023851605.1. NCBI lineage: Eukaryota > Metazoa > Chordata > Mammalia > Pilosa > Myrmecophagidae > Tamandua > Tamandua tetradactyla. The sequence goes on from NC_135351.1 coordinate 35,595,877, forward strand.
ACGTAAAATACATAAATGTTCAATCAAAGTAGACAGCACACCAGCTTTAATTTTTTAATTTTTTTTTTGATATGGAAAGCTTCATGAATTTGTGTGTCATCCTTGCGCAGGGTCATGTGAACCTTCTCTGTTTCGTTCCAATTTCAGCATATGTGCTGCTGAAGTGAGCACAGCACACCAGCTTTAAATAAGGCAAATTAAGGGTACATTAGCACTCTTTTTACATGTGGTTTATATACCTCCTGATATATCTACCTTTTCCACAGAATTACTACATATAGGAATAAACTCTGTAGGCATTTTTTTTAAAGGATGGAAAAGAGAGGAAGAGAGAGAGAAACACCCACCCAGGTTGGTAGTTAAATTCTAGTCCTGGTTCTGCATTTCCTTCCATGTGACCCTATAAGATGCTCAACCTCTTCTGGGTCTCTTTTTGACTTGAAAATGGGCTGGGGGCTCAGATTGAAAGCATAAGCTACCACAGCACCATTCTTAGAGTCAAGAGGATATAGAAATAGGAGTCTGAAGACTATGCTAGTGTTTTTCAGTCTGATTTAATAGTAAAACAATTCTGCAATACAGTCTTGTGTGAAGGTTTCAAATATGAACATTTCAAGTAGACTTACTCTGGTGGGAGCTAGGTTTGCATGGCCTGTCCACCCCCATCCACACCCCCCAGCTCCCACCAAAGCTTCCTCTGAGGACTAGACAATAAAAAGGACAGTTAACAAACCATTGGACTCGATCAGCTCTTTAGAGTTTCCTTTACTGCTAAAATTCTGTTTCCAGGTGCATAATTTCACCATTCTAAATAGTCAAGCATATAAATTAGGAGTTAATTTTTGATTTCAGGATTTTATTATTGATTGTGCATCTGATTTCTCTGATCTTGAACCCTCCAATTATTTTCCCCAAGGAGAAAAAAATAGTCCTCTGCTTTCAGAGGCAGTTCCTAGAAGCATGTTATGCCAGAAAGTGAAGATCTTCCTCTTGATTCATGATTTGTAGTTTTGGATGCCAACTGTGCCAGTTAGAAACCACCGCCAACAACCCGGAGCACCTCTCTCCGAGCACAGAGCTGTGCCCAACGCCGTGGGGATGCCAGCAGAGAGAGCAGGAGCTCTTTCCCGGGGGAGCTGATGAGCTAATGGGGCAAAGCTGGTGTGCACAAGCAACAATGTGAGTGAGAAATGTGTGAGGATCAAGGTAAAGAGGAGACCCAAGGAAACAAAGGGAAAGAAACCTTGAATTGTAACTAGAGGCTTTTGAACAGGAGTCACAGAGGAGGGAGCACTTAGCTAGACCTTGAGTGATAAATGGAGAGTCTGATCATTGGAGAAGCACCCCAAACTATTCAGTTTGAGAAAACAGAGCCAACAAAGGTTGGAGGCAGTTGTGTGCAGGGCGGCAGGCAGGAGCGTGTTTGGGGAGATGAGGAAAAGGAGGTCAGAGCTTCGAGGAGTGGGATTCTGATAAAAACTTTTGAAGTTGGATCCATCCATTTTCATCACAGCTACCTTGCAAACCTGAGTTTCTAGACAATCTCTCCCGGGCCCCACACATGCCTGCAGGACCCCTGCACCTGGCTGCCCCACAGACCACAAACTTCCCGCATCCCAAACTGAGCTTCCGCCTACATTCTCACAATGCAGAGGTGCAAATCAGAACCCAGGTATTCCCCTTTGGTTGCCCACGATTTAGTCCTCAAACCTGGTTCCTCATTGTTTTTGGCTTGGATTACTGCAGCAGCCCCTACAGGCCTTACTCCTCCATACTGCTTTTCCCAATCTCTTCTCATCAGAGCTTCCAGAATGAGCTAGAGAAACCACTGAGGTGTTTGTGTGATGACTCCCCACCATCTTCAGGATAGCACCCCACTCCTTAACATGCCTGGGGCCTTCTCCATCTGCCCGCCTATTCAGTCACGCCTTCCCCCCACTCAAATGCAAGTCAGAAATCCACTCCTCTGGAGAGCCTTTTCTCACCCCATTAATCCAAGAGCCATTTCTCTTTGCTCCCATAGAAGAAAAAGCGAATGTTTCTTAAGGATTTGGTTTGGGGCATATTGGACCAGAGACCACAGAATGGTATCTATTCAGACATTTCTAGTAGGCAGTTAGAAGTATACTTGGGTAATTCAAAATAGGAGCCTGGGTTAGGGATGTAGAATCTGATACATCTGAAATGCCAAAGTAATATGGTGTTAATAAGTCAGAAGGTTGGGGTGTAGAGTGGTAACTGTGCTGGGTTTGGTCCCTGCCTCCCTTCCTTCATCTCTGTCCCTTCCCTGTGACCTGCTCTGCTGGTCCTTCAGGTCCTCGGGTGAGTAGCCCTACTTGTCATGTGTACGGTTCTGTACATACTTTATCCAAGGCCTCAAACCTTCCTTCCTTTTTACAAACCAACCCATTCCCTTCTCTCACACACCATCAGAGTTCCCCTCACTGCCTGTTTGTAGTTTGTGGCTCTTATTAATGTCTCTCATCACCCAATAGACTGTAAGTTCCATAAGTTCCATAAAACAGACCACTTCCGTTTTATTCACCATTAATCTCTGCAGACTCCACTCATCCACAGTGCCTGGAAGAGCAGCAGGTATTCAATAACCATGGGCTGAATGAACTAAAAAAAAAATGAAGATGCCGAAGGGGGCGGGGAGTGAGGATGGGAAAGACCAGCAGGCAAGGGCCAGAAGAATAAGGGAAGGGAAATGATCAAATGCAATGGAAGGAAGCCAAGGAAAGGAAGGCATTTCTCTCTGTGAGACCTGAAAACAGCTGCCGAAGGACGGAAAAATTGCAGCAATATAGCTAAAGAAAGAATGACAAGTTGGGGGACTTCATGTTGGATGGCTTCTCTGCAGGAAGGCAGGAGGCACAGGAATAGGAAAGGAGCTTGGGAAACATGGGCCTAGCTTCCATCAGGTGCCATCGAGAATGGGATGGGGAGTCAGCTGTGAAGAACCAAGAGTCAACAAGATGGTAGGCTCACTGGTGCTTCTAGGAAGCACAGGTCCCATACGGACACAGCCAAGATATTGCCACGATTTTCTTGAGCCAGGACTGAACTCTGGGAGAGAAGCAAATGCCTGGGACTGGGAAGGTGAGGATAACGAGCCACACACTCCATGTGCTGTGCGTGTGTCTGCTATGAATGGGTCCATCATGCTTCCCCCACGCATTTATTTTCTGGGGGTGTAAGTGATTGAGCTTGGGTTGAGTGAGTGGATTGCAGGTACCTAGGGTGTTGGGGAGCATATGAATGTTACTCTGGGTTTTATAAGTCTGGCAAATTGAAGTGTCATTTGGGTCATTCAATTCCTCTCTTGGGACTGAACAGTCTTAGCGGTGGGAGATGAGGGATGGAAATCGGAGAGCCTGAAGGCAAACTTGACCATTCTGTGGGATCTACTGCAGTACGTTGTGTTTTGTTCCTGCTGTGCAGGTACCATAGCAGGGCTAGTGCCTCGGGCGTGACTGAGGTCTGCTGTAAGATTAATAGAGTATCTCAATAGAGCTTCTCTTATTTGTGTTCACTTGTTCCTTCCTTCATTGAATAAATATTTACCAAATGCCTGCTTTGCATTAGATGCTGAGACTCAATTATAAACAAAACACAGTCCCTGCCTTCAAAGAACTTTTAGCCCTTTCATTTCCATCTAAAGAGGAAGAAAGGAAGAGAAGGAGATGGAAGAATATGCACAAGCTATGCCAGAAGAAAAAGCAGATTACGCTTTTCCTTTTGACTCAGTTTCTTTTGGCTGACTCTTCCATCTCCATCTTTATTATGAAGACGTAAGACTTTATGAAACTATGTACTTTTAACAAGTGCTCAAAAGTCATTTTCAGCATAGTTTTTGTGCATCAACTAAATTATTCTTTTTACCATATTTAATTGCTACCTTCTCCAATCTTGTTCCTGGCATGGCTATAAAATTTGGGGGAAACCCTGTCTCAATCAAATAACAATTAATTATTGCCTACTTAAAGTTCTAAGGTAGAAACTTTGATGGGAACATGATGATTGTTGGGAAGCTGATTTCCATTGGCTTCATGAATGTAGCTTCGTGGAACTGTTAACATGCTACACATGGATGGGTGAGAGACCATCTGTGACAGCTGACAGGCAGGTCAAGTGGTGAAGGGACCATGTGGAGTGGCTGATAGGCACCAGAAGTGGCTGATAGAAGGGGTCTGAATAGATATGTTATTCCTTTAATGAAGTTGGAAAAGCATTCTCCAGCAATATTCCTTAACTTTTGTTTTTATAAATGAGGCTTTCAGAGCTATGAAGGAATAAAAATTTCCCAAAGATGAGCAAACATGGGGTAGGGTGTGGGCACTGGAATTTTTCTACAAGTGCCTGAGATGATTCAGAAGCCTAAAATGTTTGAGAATGATTAACCTGGCTTGTATATCAAACTGGCAATCTGTGAGGCAGGAGAACCCATGGACTGATTCTTGAGTTTGAAGCAGACAGTGAGCAGAGCCGAGGAGCCAGCTGGCACGGGTGGTTGAGGTCTCTATCTGTTCCTCCTTTCCCCCCTTCTTATGGTCTGAATCTCAATCCCACAAACCCTACCCACCAGGCATTTCAAACTCCCTCCCTACACACTAAGTGTTAAACAAGACACAGTCCCTCTGAGGCTCATAACTTGTGAGGGCAAGACACCTGCATAAACAACTTGGCTATGAGACAGCAGGTGACAAATGCAGTAAGAGACACAATGTGCTACAAGATTATAGGAGGAAAGGAGCTTCCTCTGACCCAGGGGAGGTTTGGCCTGTCTCTCTGCTGTCCTACCTAAATGCCCAAATGTTCATTCCTCGTCACCGCTGTATGTGTACTTATCCATACGCATTCATATTAGTGTAAACAGAATTGTTTGGTCACGGTGCTTTTATATTTGCTCTTTAGTCATCTTCTTTAAGAGGCTGATATTATTTTATACTCAAGCACAAATACCATCTCGTTTTATGATATTTACAAGATGCAGATTTATCAGTTACAACAGAATGAATAACCATACATTTAAGGAAAAAACACATCCATATATATGTAAAATATTGTATATATATATGTGCATACAATATTGCATATATACACACATGTCATTTAAAGTAGAGCAGGTTCTCAATTGGGGGGGGGGGCGATTTTGAACCCCAGGGTAGATTTGGCAATGTCTGCAGATATTTTTGATTGTCACATCTGGGGGAGGGGTGGTTGCTTCCGGCTTCTAATGGGAAGGGGCCAGCGAGGCTGCTGAACATTGTACAGTGCACAGCACAGCCCCCCACAACCAAGAACCATCCAGTCCCAAGTGCCAGCAGTGCTGAGGCTGCAGAACCCTGAGATGGAGTGGGTGGGACAATACAGAAGGAGAGCCCAGTTAGGGTGTCGGGTCACTTCTGAAGAAAGGTCATGCTGACTGCCAAGTCAGAAGACAGGGCGGCTGATAATCATCAATTCCGCCACTATCTACATACAGGACAATTCGTGGCTGGGAACAAGTGGTGGGAGTTCTCCCAACAACATCTTTCACATTTTCGATCTCTAACAGATTATTTGAGGGATGTTACTGACATTTTGGTTAACCTTTGAAACATTATCATGCTATCCCATCCATCGACCCTTAGGGTTCGAGTGGAACACTGGTTTCTCCCCGAACATCATAACTCATGTTACACTTTTATGCATGCTCACCAAAGATGAAAATCTAACTTGCCTTTGGTAAGTCTATTAGTGGTTTTCGAAAAAACACAAAATGTCCTCTGCACGTGAGACTCTCTAGTCATGAAGGCAAGTCTGAAACATGCTGATGGATGGTTCATGAGCACAATTGTGACATCTTTATTGAGTATTGATATTATTCTCCAAACTGAAGGTTGATGGAAGATCTGTGTAGGAAAATGAGATATGGGAGAGTTGCATTTTTAGAGGCTCAAATCAGCTGAAAAAGCAGTGGGCCGACAAATAGGAAAATGATTTTTGTCCCTCTGTCATTTTGTGAAATTTTAAGCAACGAGCGTTAGGAAGACATCAGGGAAATGACCCATTCCCCCAAAATCTAGTTTTGAGGTGAAAACTACATCGGGGTCCTACCATGTCCTTCACTACAGCATCACTGGCAGTTGTCCATGTCTTGTATCCAGGATAGATCCACTGAGCAGACAAGCAGCCTGGGGGGCTCACCCTATTGAGGGGAAGAAGGTCCTGGAAACCTAGAGGAGAACTGCCTGGAGTAGCTGGAAACAGGCTGCTGGGTGAAGAGACAAAGGGGCTGGGGCAATGGTGCAAGGGGTTAAGGGGCGGCAGCATAGGCCACGGACCTCAAGACAGCCAGGCCTCCCGGGCTCCCTTCTGGCCGGGCGAGACCCCCTCCTGCTGTCCCTCCGTGCAGAGCACTCAGGGCCTGACGGTGGGTGGAGTCCGGGTGGGAGGTGACTCACACTGGCTCTGCTGTCACAAGACTGATCTCCCACCTACTTTCAATGTGGGATCTGCAATCTCTCTAGACTCGAGGCTAACATATATTTTTTAAATGTAAATCATATGTTAATATGAAATTAATGCTATTTCCTCCAAATATCTGTAAGTTATTGAAACAAACGATGGGGAAAGAAAAAAATCTATCAGTATTATGTGCATGGAGAGTCTTCTTGGGACACAAAAAAGGACTTTAGTTTTAACTTACTTATAAGGTTTCAGATCAGTTTTATCACCATCCTTGATATAAACTCTAGTTTTGATCAGTGCTCTTCAGATAAAGAAAACAATTCAAATAGTGCTGAAATTCTAAAGCAAAGCCAAGCATAAAATAATTTTAATTTATTTAATGTAACAACTTAGAGATAAAACAACTGCACTTCCTTTGATAAACAGAATTACTGTGTAAAAAGAGATACGAAGGCAATCTGAAGACCATTTTCAACAATCTAGCATATATTAATTACCTGCTAGGTATTTAGAAAATCTGTTTCACCAGACCAAAAATGGGAAAAAAATTTTTTCTATATTAAAATGATTTTTGAAAGTAGTGATATATAGCACAAATACTTCAGGCTTTAATGAGTTGTCTACTTTGGGGATGAAGAGGGAAAATGGAAGTTTGATACTGTGCAGCCCAAGCGATACCCACAAGCCAAGGGCTGTGTCTGTCTGAGGGGCTGGCAGGCCAGCCGGGGAAAGCTCTGTGGGCGTGTGTGTGGCTGGACAGGAACTCCCATGGCGCTATCTGATGCTTCGGGGTTCTCTGTTCTTGTTTTGGAGTCAAGAGGAAAACAGCTGTTCCTGAACACAACTGGAGCGTGCACTCTAGTTTCGGAGTCAGCCCTTCTGAATTAGCCCAGCTAGCTCTGCCGGACTCTCTACGCTTAATGATAATAATTAAAAAAAAAACAATGAAAAGCAATTAAAAGTCTCTTCTCCTTTCAGAAAGGGACTAGCTGTAATGGACATTCTCAATCTTGGGATAGCAAAACCAAAAACTAGCACTCACTTAGCAAGTTTTCTTAGTATATGACTTGCTTATGGAGAAGGATACAGGCAAAAATATCATAAGGTGTGATTGGCAATTTCTCCACAATCGCTGAAATAATCGCACATTCCTGTGCATAGTTACATCTGGTATTTACATAAAAGCATAGCTGTATCAATGTTGAAGAATTTATAGAAGGTACTTTTTTACTTTGGTCTTTGTTTTTTAGGAAAAAAGAAAACTGAGCATTTTCAGGAATTACAAAAACTGGGCAGTGTAGGAATTGGAAAAAAAAACTAGGCATTTTCCTACTATGAAAACTGTTAACAAACAAACAAAAAACCAGAATTGTCTGTGCTAGTAAGAAAAATGGTCCAAGATATACTGTGAAAGAAAAACACAGAATATTAAGTATCATCATAGTTTCATAAAAACAAAGAATAGACACACATAGGACAGATGCGCTATGTATATACGCAGGGAACAATTTCAGAAGGATATGCAAGAAACTGCTATTCGACAAAAGAATTAGCAGGACAAAAGAGTTTATCCTTCATTTTACAGTATTTTTTACTGGTTGGTTGAATTTTTAAAACTATGAGTATATATCACTTTTATGGCATAACAACTTAAAATAACTTAAAATAAAAAATTTTAATAACAATAACTTACGTTTACAAGTAAATGGACATAGGTTAATGCTTAGGGCAGAAAAACAAAAAAGACTAAAAAAAAAAGTGAAGTTTAAAATACAAACAGAAACTAAATCAAGGTCATCAGTGTTACTTTTTTCAAAGTTTCTGAGTTTCTTCTCTCCCTGATACACTGCTACTCTCTCTTCTGTTAGATGCAAATCACAGTACACCTTGGCAAGAATGTTCTGGAACGAGCCTGGAGGAGCTGGCCCTCCTCTGCCATGGCCCCCACACTGGTGGGGCTGGAGGAGGCGCTGGGAGGCACCTGGCACATCCAGCCACACAGCAGGTGTTTCTGCTCCACTTGGAAGGACTTAGAAGATTCAGCAGCTGCCAAGCTGTGAAAACGTATAATTTTACTTCTTATTCTATGGTTTGAATAGAAATAATTAAAAGAAAGAAAGAACACTAGTGAGGTTTCATTTCTTTTTTTGCCTAAAAAAAAACACACTCAAGTATAGAGAAAGCAATCCTAAGGCGTCTGCAAGGAAAAGGGCACAATGAAGCAAACATAAAGCGAGGTGTAGCACGGCAGGTGACGCTGGCGTGGCGCAGTGCTGGTCCACAGCAGCTGTCTGTCTGTCTGGGCGTGTGGCTGGTGGCGTGGGCCTTGGCCGTGCTCTGCCTCCCAGGTCCCACTGGCGACACGGTGGGGGCTGACTAGTTTCATGAGGGAGGGTCTTGAAGTCCCCTCCCTGGACCACGTCTTTGGTGCTGTGCCTGAGGCCCTCTCAATTCCCATCGCTCATCAGAGACTCCTTTTCATGCCCTCTGACTTTTCCTTACGCTTCCTACATACTTGCAGCTGGAAGGCTTTGGGAGGCGGGATGGAGAAAATGAAACCATTCCTGTTTGGATAAAGGACCTAAGCCTGAGATGCGCAGCCATGCGTTTCCTGGGGCACCCGAGGACTCTGGCGACCTGGACAGATTAACCTTTATCAGGGGCCTTTTTTACTTCTGCCCCACAGGGAAGTAAATCATCCCTAACTGTACCCAGCATACAGTACATTCTTAAGAGGGAACAAACTCACACGTGGGTTCAGAGAAAGCAGAATCTGGCTCCATCTCAAATAAAGACTTCACAGAAGAGAAGTGTGCATCCTAAATGTTAGAGCTCCTTTCAAGATTTTCTTTTCTGCGCTCTCGCCTAAATGGACTCGTATGTTCTGCAACTCACTGTCTTTACCATTTTATCTTATTTTTTAAAATGTTTTACTTCACAGGTCTGTAAGTTCCGGGCAGCAGTGGGACAGCCAGAAGCAGACCTCAGGGGTCAAGGTGGATATCTGAAGAATTGGTTTGCTGGATATGATTAGTCAAGTATGTTTGAAGCATGACTGCTGCTAGCATGCTAAATCCTTTACCACTGGACACATGGCTCTACTGGGGCATGGGTGGCTCACTGCTGTCTTACAGACAGCCCAGCTTTCTAATACTGAAATTCTCACCAGATTCCACATCCTTCCTCATCCCCTTGAAGTTCCAAGGTGTATCACTTCACAATCACTCCGACCAATTCCATCATATCTCTTGTCCTTCTACCACACCCCACCAACAGCTCCAATCATAGATCAAACCAAATCTGCCCTCTCCACTGCTGTACCAGTGGACGCTGAGCACTACTGAAGGAGAATTATCCACCTACACAGGACTAGGCCATCTACATGTTTATGGTATCCGAACTTAGCAGCTTTCAGGAGTACTCAGGAATCTTTTTGTGTATCACGTAAGAGCTGCAGCTCCTGTTTTCCTAACCTGTATGCAAATGGCCATGCTTCTTCTCAAGACCCCATCTCATTCTTTTGCCCCTCTCATCCAAAATGCACCTTGCTTTCCATTTTTGAGCTCACAAACCCCTCCTTACTTTCTAGACTTCCACTGTATTTCCATCTATATACACCTGACTCAGGGTATTCCTCTAAGCTTAGCACTGTTACATTTTGACTAGATAATTCTTTGTTGAGTGGGCTGTTCTGTGCATTCTAGGATATTTAGCAATGAGGTTGCCCTCTACCCTCTACATGCCAGTAGCATCCTCCCACCTCACAGTGTGACAACCAAAAATGTCTCCAGACACAAATTCTTCTGGGAGGCAAAATACCACCCTCTAAGCCAGATGAACCTATCAACCTATTTTTCTGATAAAAAGTTCATATTTCCTCCAAGATCCATTGTATTCTTTGTTTAATCTATCTTCAATCTGGATCCGTTCATTGGTTCTTTCTCCTCAGTGGATAATTTTACATGTTGCCCCAATATTTAAAAAATCATTCCCAGATACTGGGTTTCTTTCCGGCCACTGCTTGGTCTTTTTTCTCTTCAGGGTGAAGCTTTGAAAATGACGCCCATGAGTTCTCTCGCTCAGGTCCCATTCAATCTTAAATCTACTCCTGGGGCCTTGTCACTCCATGAATAGTGGTGCAAGGCTCCCTGGGACTCCTGATTACCCAACCCTGGGCAAACCAAGTGCGGGGCTCTGTCTGACACTGCTGACCCTACCTTCCTGGAACCTACCTTCTCTCTTGGCTGCAGATCTCCTCCTGTTTCTGGTCCTTGTCCTTCCCCTCTGACTGTTCTTTTTTTTTTTTTTTTTTTTTTTTTTAACTTTCTTGCTTGCCTTTGACTGGCTCTTAAATGCTACTGTTCAGCTGGGTTCTGTCCTTAAACTGTCTTAGAACTTTACAACATTCTTTCTGGGCTATCTCCTTCATTATAAGCTTCAGCTCTACTGAGAAAATACAATGAATACACCCACTCCTCCCTATTTTATTCTGAAGCCCTACCTTCCCTCAGACTCAATCCTGTATTCCTGGAAGCCCTAGTGAATATTTCTACCCGGGAGCACTTTAGATGCTACTAACACATTGCAACATCTAAAACTGAACTCATTTCTTACTGCCCCTACTACTTGTCTCTTTCTCCCTAAATCTTCCTATTCCTTTATTATTTTTATGGTACTACTATCTTTACTCAGTTGTGTAATAAGTCAGAGCCCTTAGCAAAATATTAGATTTCAACTTCTCTTATCCCATTCACCCAATCACAAAATCCTGTCAATTATACCCTCTGGCCCCTCCATCCCCACAGATTCAGGCTTTTATTTTGATGGAATTCTAAGGAAGTTCCCTAACCAAGGTTTAGCTCCCTCTAATCCAACCCCTAGGCTGCTAGAATGATTTTTTTAAACGCAGATCTGCTCGTGCTACTTTTCTCCCCGGCTGACCTTCTTCAGGGGATCTCCTCATTGGGGGACAAAATTGAAGCATTCAGCAGAGTCCACTAGGCTCTTCTCTGCCTGGCTCCTGCTGCCCGTCTCTCCACCTGACCCACTGCTCCCACACCCCAACCCCCCCGCCCCCAATATTTCTCATAATTTACTCCAATGATCCTCTCTGCTGGATGCTTTTCCTGAGCTTACCTTCCCAGCACATACTTTTCCACCTGACAAGCCTCAGGTCAACCTTCAACTCCCTTGGGAACTCTTTCTGGACACGCCCTCTCCAGGCAGAGAGTTTCCTCCTGGGCATCCTTGATACATCCTGTACACGTCGCGTACACGTCGCTGGAATTGCCTGTCTGCAGGTGTCTCACCCATGAGCTTGGAAGCTTTTCAAGGGCAAACACCTGGTCTCCTCCCTCCCGTCTCAGCAGGGTTAGAGTGTTTGGCATGGAAGTGAACACTCAATATATACATGCTGAATGGTGGAATGATACATGGTGGGTTCAACTGCCAAAGCTTTATCATGATATAGTATTTGTAGCATAAGACACCCATGTCAGCTCATGGGGTCAACAGAAAGCTAGGTAATCCAAAGCAAGTGCTAATGTCCCCCAGTAAAACAAGTTTAATAAGCAACACAGGTGATGGTGTGGTGCTTATTAAACCTTTCTTCCGGAGTACACTAACATAGATGAACACTGACTCATGTGCCAGAGGGATCTGATGGCACAGACTTGCAAGTGGGATATTTCTATGGTTGATAACACATTCGTATTTAATTTACCTTGAAAATTAAAAAAATTACTAGCAAGTGTCAAAAAGGCTCCAGGAAGAGAGAATGTCTTTATTCTGTGGACACTACTGCCTGCAGGCATAAATGTGCAGATGGGGCTCATGACAGTATCAGTATCATTTAAGACAGCAGGCAGAAGTGAGTGGAAATAGCATCACACTTAAAGCCACAAGTTACACTGTGGATCCTCAACCCCTTACTCAGGCTGTGGCTTGTGGGTGTCCTTTAATCTCTCTGAGCCTATTCAATTTCCTTATCTGGAAAATGGCTTAATAACATTTGCCCTGTATATTTCTTAAAGTTGGAGCCAGGATAAAATTAAATAATAATGTAAACCATGAACAGTTAGAAATATGATGAATAAAGTGATGTTTCATCTAAACAGAGTGAAAACCAAAGTATTTATGTAACTCTATTCCTGAAAACATTTACCTTTTTAGGAGCTGAAGCAGGTCTATTTGTTTTGTTTTTCTCCTCAGGGCTTAATGGTGATCGCTCCTTTATCTCTGGAGGCAGTTGGTGATATAGTGCTGGAATTGGAAAATGAATGCATAAAATTGAATTAATGAGCACAGTCAGGTGGGGAGGGTAGGATATAAAGCTAAAGAAACTGACATTCAGTTCCTTGGTAGAACAATAAACTACCTAGAAGTTATTGATATGGTGAGCTGTAGTGTTAAACACTATTTATCAAGAGAACAGCTTTGATAAGTAGATTCTGTCTTTTACTGAGGTGCAGAAATGTGGATGGGTATTTTCACTCACTAACAGTTCAGGGCGATGCTTACTTCATTTTATTTCCGTACATACGTACCAGGAATCTGGGATAAATGCCAGGCTGTATGCTAGGTACTGCTGGGGGAGATGGTCTTGGCTCCCTAGAAGCTTACAATCTGGTGACAGACAAACATGTTCACCAGTATAGAACAAATAATTTGAAAGAGAACAACTAGCAAAGACAAATTCTGATGTGGGGATGACAGACTCTTAATGGGAGAAGTGATATATGTGCCTGACACTGAAGAGTAGGTGGGGTTTTGCCAGGCAGAGGTGTGGAAAAAGGCTAATCTGGGAAGTCCTTATGAAATGAATAAGCAGGGGCTAGGACCATACAGGGTATTTTCTTCAGAAGGTGAGAAGTCAAGAAGTGGGCTGAAGATGAAGAGCTATGTGGGGATTTTAAAGGGCTAAAAAAGAACATCTATTTTGGGTAAATAATTTGGGCAACTCCAAATTGAGAGAAATTGCTAAAATATCACTGATTAAAATTCTAAAGCTGAGGTTATGAAGCATATATTAATTAGATCTGTGTATAGGTTGCTTTTATTACTGGGCTTCTTTACCTCTTACTGGAAAGGGTGTCAGGTGCAATTATTTTTCCTTCCAATGGCTTAAGACACAAAAGGAACAAGTCTTTATGATGATGGAGTTCCAGCTCCTTCTATTGTATTATTCTGTTAGAGGACCTGGCTCCCAATTGAACAGTTGGTAGGGAATTCTGTATATATATATATATATATTTTTTTTTTTTTTCCCCTAGACCAATTGCTTTGTATATCTGACTTCACATAAAGATCAAAGGACAGTTCCTCTGATTATTTTTAGACTGCAATATGCTGCTGACAGTCATTATTCTCTAATGCTAAAACTGGGCAGGTGAGTTTTGTTAAATGCAGTTTTTTTATTTGTCTTTTCTTTATAAAACTTTTTCAATAAGCAGTGACTGATGTCAAAGGAAAACATCAATGCTTCTGGAGTACAATAAGGGACTATGGCAGATGGGGATGAACTCTATTTGAAATATAGAATTAATTTCTGCATGCAATAACCAACCACCATGGGTAGAATGCTTCAGAAGTCAGGACTGGCTATTATGAAGGCAAAACAAATTTTATTGAATTTTAACCCACTGTAGATCAATTATCTGGAGCCTCTTAAGGTTTGCAAGACCAAGAGGTTATTCTGAAAACCAACTAGATTCTAATGTTAAAGCATGCCATGCCATCATGCCAAAAAAAATACACACTTTTTATATTGTCAAGTAAAAAAAAATCTAAAAAGTTTTCACTTGTATCCAAAAGGAAAAATGTATTGTAATACCTCATTTATATGGCAGATATAGTCCAGAGCAGCTATGATTGCAGGGAGCTCTTAAGGTGAAAAAGAGAAGTTACGTATCCTGTGCCCCAGCTGTTGATCCTGGGGGAGAACCATCACTGGGAAGGGGCTGGAGGGACCTCGGCATTTTTGACAATCTAGGACTTCAGGAAGTGCAGAGCTTGTGGGAGGTGAATTAGATGCTGTTTCATGCCTACCTGGGAATTAACCTGGACCTTAATGTTTCACATATTGTCTTAAGTTTTCTCCATAGTTCAACCTCTTTTAAATATAAAGACATGCTTCTGACAGAGTTCAAGAGCTACCAGTCATTTATTACCCGGGAGAAAATAGTATTGAAACAGTGGTACAAAGGAAGCGAAGAATTTTGGTATGGGAGGGAGAGGTGGGTAATCTTTGAGACGTGCACCCTTTTGTGGGATGAAGTCTACTGACTGAGCAGAGGAGCTGAGGAAGGGCTGTGCTGACCAGGGAGCGTGACACTTGGGGAGGGGGCTCCGGGAGACACCAGGATGCCAAAGACACATAATTTTATCCAGGCCTGGCTCAGCACCCAGGAGTCACAGGAGCAAGCAATGCTTCTCCCTCCTTTCCTTCATCTCTTTTGCTCTCAAAATTTTAAATGTAGGTTAGGAATCAATAATACCTTTTTTTTTTTAAGCCATATTATGGGCTAAATGGGGTTTTATGGGCCAGTCTGAAAACCAATTATTATTCACAATAATTACTTCTTTGCAGAAATAAAAGACTTAACAACAATTACCCAAAACAGAGTGTTCTCAACTTCTAGGCCACCTATACTACATTTTAAATTGGATCCACAGGAGTTTAGCATTTCTAGAAAAAAGTTTAGAGATGCTATAGCTCAACCTCCTCATTTTATAGGAGGAAACTGTGCTGATTGTCAAACTGGATTAAAATCCAGATTTCCTGACCCCTGTGTGTTGAGTTTTTCCTACCATACTCTTGAGTTCATTGCTGAAAGGATACATTTTTTTCCCAAAGAAGCACAACTTAACCATTCCCCTTCCATGAAATACTTGAAATTATATTTTCAGGCTATGTTAGTTCTGCTTTCCCCTCTCAAGGCTTAGTCATGAATCTACAGCTTTCAGAAATTCATATTTATATTATTTCTCTAGCTCATTTTCTTCTTCTACAAATGAGGACTTAATGATGATTTACTTGGGAAGGAAGCAATGCATCACTCTTGTTTTAGTGGGTCACCAGCTATGACCGAGGTTAAGAGGTGAAAGAGTGGGAGTTGGGGAGCTTGAGGTCCTTTTCAGTGGCGGGGGAGAGGGTGTCACTGTGAGAAAAGAACTGACAAACTGGTGTGTGAAGCAGGGGCTGGGGAAAGGAGCTGAAATAAAAAGACCTCTAGGACAAGGAGCCAGGAAGCAAACATTTCAATCTCGGAATGTAATCGCTTTCCAGTGTACTAGGGGCCCCCGCTCCCCATCCCTTTTTACTTTTTTCACGTCATGAGACTGAAAAGCAATACCCACTGGTGAATATAAGCAAAGGTTATAAAGATAGCAAATTAAAGGGTAGAAAAATGATAAAATCTTGGACTATCAGTTATACCATATTAGTAAACCAGGAAGGGAGCATAAAACTTACTTTCACTAGCCACATGATTAGCTGGAAAATAACCTTCCTGTCCCTTTCCTAGGCTGCCATACCACCAGTCTTCATTATCTTTGAAAAACACTCGGATAATGTCTCCGCGATGGATGGTTAGTTCATCTGATCGATTCGCTGTGTAGTCATAAAGAGCCACCACCTAAGAGAGAGATAAGACCACCACAGCTTTATCACAACTGTACCACAGAGAAAACCCCCAACATTCACTTCCTCTTGCAGAAGAGCAGCTGAAACCAAAGCAGTACTTTGGTAAGTCTGAGGCTGTCTCAAGGTTTGCTAATGGGATCAGGGGTGGTGGGAACACAGCAGGAGAAGCAAGATAAAAGACTGTGGGATTGAGAAATGGTTAAGAGCACTCAATACACTAAGATTAGCTTCAAAATAGCAGATGAAAAAAAACAGAGATGGTAATTTTTTTTTAAGTAAATTACTTATGAAGCAAATTAAAGATTATACACCATTCACTTTTGTAGAATTGTTTTATGCTACGCTTAGGTCCCATTCTCTGGCTTAAGCAGATGCAATTGAAAACAAAAATCTTCAGAATGTCCACAGTTCTGCAAAAAGGAGAAGCTCAAAGGCAAACCTGACTACATTCTGTCACTGTGAATACATAGCTTATTACAAATGTATCTTTTAAAGATAAAATCATAACATTTTTTACTATATCAACAATTCCTAATAAACCTTTTCACTGCCTTTACAAATATTCACAAGCTTATTTTCACTGGATACATATTTAAAAGGAGCCTTTCTATGAAAATCCACCTTTCTGTGTTGCTATAGTAACCACTACACCTCATGTTTCTTCTTTGGAAAACCAAAATCAAAATGATATGGCAGTGACTCCAAAGACATAAAAATCCCTGGAGCAATGTTACTTTGAAGGCTGTAAGAGAAGAAGGCAGACTTCAACCCATTTGCCATCTGCTGCATTGTATAAAGCAGGACAGATCAACAAGTCCACTAAAGAGCAAACTTCTACTGCCTTTTTCTACTTCAAAGGGGTTAGTGAATGTCTACATTATGCAACTACATTCATAATAGAAAATTATCATTATAATCTTTTGTATTTAGGTTGTCTGAGCACTGGGTCATTCATTTAACAAGCATTTATTAAAATCCTAATGAGCCTGGTACTGTGCTAATGGGTGATGGTACATTGGTAAGCAGCACAATTTCTAACATAGGTATCTAACATAGGTACCTAACATAGGCTTTGCAGCAGTACTGAATGGTTATCAGAAATTAGGCAGGTAAAGGGAGGGCAAGTGTGTGTTTCTGCTAGATCGTACGACCTGTGAGAGTCCAGGGGGCAGGGACCCAAATATTTCAAGCTTGTGGGAGCCTGGCACTGGAGGTAAGAGCTGAGATAGATGTGGGAGCAGAGACTGAAGGAGTAAGGGGCCGGATCATGCCTGTGGATGCGTTCAGACCTAATAACATAGGAAAGCATAGAAGAGTGTGAAACAGGGGATTCCACTACAGTTCACATACTTCTTTAGGAACTTTTTAATTCATTTAATAATGTTTATTAACAACCGCATTTACCAGGCAATTTTAATGGATGACCTGGAACCAACTGCTGCCACTATAGAGTCTCCGGCTGGTAATGACAGTTTGATTCAAACAGTACACATGCCTGCCCGCTGTGCTGTCCAGCACCGTGCCACTCCAACTGTGCTGCCCAGCACCACGCCACTTCAACTGTGCTGCCCAGCTCCACGCCACTCCAACTGTGCTGCCCAGCACCGTGCCACTCCAACCGTGCTGCCCAGCTCCATGCCACTCCAACTGTGCTGCCCAGCACCGCGCCACTCCAACCGTGCTGCCCAGCTCCACGCCACTCCAACCGTGCTGCCCAGCACCGCGCCGCCCTGCCCTGTGCTGCCTGGGCGGCTACTGCAGCGAACACACTGTTTGCATTTTAGGTTGTGATGCCAAAGTCACTCGTGTAAAAGTGGACTTTTTACTTTCCTGTCAAGTTCTTCCTTCTGCAAACCTCTTCTCCTCCACTATCTTACCTAGCACTACCACAGAAGAGGAAAGCTAATTACAACGCTCTGAGTGCCAGTGATGGGCCAGACACCTGTCAGTTGCTCGCATAAGTTACCTTGTTGGGTCCTTCTGACAATCTTGTCTTATTTCCATTGCAGAAATGAGGGAACTGCTGTCAAGAGAAATTTACTAACTTGCCCAAAGTCAAGTAAACTAGTAAGTAGGAGAATCAGGACTTAAGCTTCGGTTGAAAATTTTTTATTTTATTTTTCAAATCTAAACATATTTATAGACCAACTTTGTTTAGAACCAAAGATGAGGAAGAAGCAACAGAGAGGAAAGGAGGAGGAACAGGAGATTTCAATCACTCTTAAAAGACACTGGACATTTTGGAGAGTCGTCCACAGCCAGCCAGCTGTGCTGCGCAAGTCGGCCACCCTGGGGCACCTCAGGCTCACCGAGCTCCTGTGTGACACCCAGAGCTCCAGTACCAGGGAACTGGGAGCTAGTTGGTTCCTGGTGGTCCAAATCCTGGCTCTGGTACACGAGATACCACAATGCTCACAAGACCTCACTCTGCACGCATAAGGCCAGTGCACGCTCACTGATGTGGCGCACAGGTGGATGTCTGCAAAGAGAGGGGGGGCGTCAGCTTAGGCAGCAGGGTCACTGAGGAAGCCCCAGACCAGGCTGTGTCTTCATGGGGACGAATGACAACCTGGAATTCATCTCGCTGGTGCTGGAACCTTTTATGAATGTTCCAGGAGAGTCTGTTGATAAGAGTCCCTGCTGAGGTATAAGGGGTGCAAAAGACTGAGCAGACCCCAGCCTTCAATTTTCCTGTTATGGGGCCCACCAATTAGTCTCCTGAGCCAGAATCTAATACAGTGTGCTGCTCCCTCACGGTCCTCTGGTGCTTGTGCAAATGTCCAACACTCTGTCCCACAGACAGACAGTGTCAGACGAGCCACTGGCTACTGGCCTGCCCTGGTTCCGCAAACAGGCAATGCCTCACTTCCCCACTGATGGTCCCTGCAGGATCAGAGGACAAGCATCCCACACTACTGTAGTGCCACCTCCTGCCACAGAAACATGTCCTGCCATCCAGCTCTTCACCAGCATACGTGACAGGGTGATGGTGGCTGGGGAGGCTACATCCCCCAAAGCAAGGGAGCACAGTCATGTTCAGAATTCGGATACCACGAGGCATTGGTGTATTTACCAGGTGACAGGCCGCACCGACAGTAGAATCCGACCACTCAGTTATCTCAGTTATGACCATTTTGTCATCACACTGGAGGCCCAGGGCCAAACCCACACAGCTCGTGTGAGTCTGCTTTATGCCACTGTGTGCTCTTATCTCCTCATCTGAAGATCATTTACTCTCTTCCGTAGCCATAGTGCACAAAATGAACCTCATTTGTTTGAATTTGGCAGTGGATTCTGCATCAACTGCATGTTCCCCATCTCCAATAAGATTGCAGTGTTTTAGGGTAAAGTACAGCTCTGTAAAAAAAGTTGAGAGGTACGGTTTTATCAAAGTTTGTTTAGAATAAATACGTCTATTTTCTTCTTGCTCAGTCAGGTCTCACCACAGAATATTGGTCTTGACCATTTTCTTGAAGTGTCTTCTCTCATGCACACAGTGATTTAGCACTAGGCATGGGAGAAAATCCTCAGCAACAGGATATTATGAGCTGAAAAAAACAATCATAAAATGTTTCTGCAAAAGGACTTTAAAGACATGAATTTATGTGCCCCTGTTGGGAATGGCAGATCTGGGAAACAAAATTCACTTGGTCAAAAATTTTTTTGTTACTGAGTCCTTGTTACTCAAGGACCCTTTGCTCAAACTCATGCCTTAATATTTGGATCTACAAGCATGTTGGCTTTCTAAGCTTGCAAAGCCATGAATTTCTGGACCTTTCTTTCCCTTTCATTTCTGCTTATAAACAGGTTAATCTTTTTTTTCCCTGAGCTTCTCTCTCTCTGTACTTGGTCAAATTTTGACCACTGCTTACATACTTGAAATGGTTCTTACTCTCTCTCTCTCTCTTTTTTTTTTTTTTTTTTTTTTCATGCATAGGCACCGGGAATCGAACCTGGGTCGCCGGCATGGCAGGTGAGAACTCTGCCTGCTGAGCCACCATGGCCCGCTTAGTTCCTTCTCTTTTTAAAAACTTGTTGAATGTGTCTGTTGCAAAATCATGGTGGAAGTGCCACTGGCCAGTTTTTGCTTTGGCACACATTTTTCAGTCTTCATAGCAGTGCTTGCCAGATACTCTTTCTAGGTTTCGGCAGTCTGCCAAGCTGCTATAAATATTTATGTGAACACCTCTCCGATTATCCTCAGAGGGACTCATCATTATTGCAGATGCTCTGCAGAATTCTTAGTGGTCCTTCAATCCAGGGTACTGAACCATCACCAGTAGAGTCCATCAGTACAGTTGTTCTTTGCAGCTCATCTACACTGCAATCCGAAGTCAACACTCATAATGGTATGTTGAATAAACTGGTACACTTGACTGCTTTCTCCCCCAGCGTTCCCCTACAATCATAGGGAAGCTGCTTCGTGCCAGCCTGGTGACATCTGGATCCCACCACTTTCGCTGCTTCTGCACTCTTCTTGCTTAACTCAGAAACAGCTGTGGGGAATGCTCAGAAACAGCTAAAAGAGCTAAACTGTTTTTTCTTGAGGGAAATTTGACAATACTTAACAAAATTTATAATTCTTATGTTCTCAAATCTTTTCAACTTGACACTGGTAATATTTGAAGGCTTCTTTGCTTTCCTGCCTGAAAAAATACCCCAGGTACATCTTATACATATCCTGACCAATCTCGGAGCTGCCCATTCTCCCAAGTAGCCATGAATCATTTTTAGTGGGAAAATGGTATTTAGAGACCTCTCTCTGTTCACTTGGGGGTATATTTTGACATAACATTGTTACTGCTTCTAGACGTTTGAGAAAGGCTTTTTTTTTTTCTTGTGCCCTTTTGCTGTCAAGTCCCTCCCCTGAACTGTGGACTCTGGAAAACACTAACCTGCTTTCTCACTTTGAAATGTATCTTTTCCTGGAATTTCATATAAATGAAATATGACATGTAATATTATGTGTCTGGCGTTCTTTCTCTTAGCATAATGCTTTTGAGATTCACCTGTTATTTCTGGGTTAATAGTTTGTTATTCTTTATTGCAGAGTAGTATTTCATTATATGGGTATACTATAATTAATTTATTCATACAACAGCTGATAGATATTTGGGTTCTTTCCTATTCCCTGTGTGGATGTATGATTTCATTTCTTTTGGGATAGGAGTGAAATTGCTGGGATGTATGGTAAATCTACCTTTTACTCTAACAGAAACTGCTGAACTATTTTCCAAAGTAGCTGCAGCACTTTGTATTCCCACCAGTGAGTATGAGAATTCTAGGTGCTCTATAGCTTTGCCAATAACTGATACTGTCAGCCTTTTGCTTTTAAGCATTTAAATAGATTCATGGTGGTATCTCATTAAAGTTTTAATTTGCATTTCCCTAATGTCTAATGATGTTGAGCTTATTTTTTATATGCTTATTAGCCAATCATATATCTTCTTTAATGAAGTATCAGCTCAAGTCTTCTGACTCCCCTTTTTATTGGGTTTTTCTCCTATTATAGAGTTATAAGATTATATATTCTGAACAGAAATCCATTATCTGATACATATTTTGTAAATATTTTCTTGTAGTCTTTAGCATGCTTTTCATTTTTTTAAAAGTGTTTTAGAGGAGCAAAGTTTTAAAAATTTGATGAGTCCAATTTATCACATTTACTTTTATGCTTCTTGCTTTTTTGAACTGTCTTTGTCTAAGTCAAGAACTTAACAATTTGTCCCTACATTTTCTTCTGAAGTTTTATGGCTTTAACTCTTACATTTAGATGTATGTTTCATTACAAGCTAATTTTTATATATAATTTGAGGTAGGAGTCAAGTTTATTTTTTGCATATACATAGAATCATTCCAGCATCATTTATTGAAAAGATCATCCTTTCCCTCTTGAATGAGCTTGACATCTTTGTTAAAAATCAATTTATATGTGTGGGTCTATTTCTGGACTCTTTATTCTGCTCCATTGGTATACATGCTCTACTTATGTCCATACTGCACCTTTTATAAGTCTTTATGCCAGGGAGTGTAATTCCTTCAACTTTATTCTACAGAATTATTTTATAGTAAGTCTTTAAGCCAGGAAGAGTAATTCTGTCAACTTTATTCAACAAAATTATTTTATCCCTTCTGGGTCCTTTGTTTGCATTTCCATTTAAAATTTTCAATTGGCTTGTCTGATTTTACAAAACAGCCTACTAGAATTTTGAGTGGGAATTGCACTGAATTTATCAAAAAATTGGGAAGAAATGACATCTTAAAAATATTGTGCCTTTTAATCCTTAAATATGGTATCTCTCTCCATTATTTGGGTCTCTACTTCCTCTCAGCATTATTTATAGTTTTCCATGTACAGCTTTTACACACATTTTGTTAAATTTATAGCTGTTTTTTTTTCTTTTTGGTGCTTTATACATGGCAGTGTCTTTATAAGTTGATAGTTCCCCACTCTCCCCCAGCCCCCTGTATTTTATTTTATTTATTTTTTCATGGGCAGGCACCGGGAATTGAACCTGGGTCTCCAGCATGGCAGGCAAGAACTCTGCCTACTGAGACACTGTGGCCAGCCCCATCCCCCTGTATTTGAAAACTACTGTTCTTCGGTCTTTTGGTTTGCACAATTTCTGATGAGAAGCCTACTGCGGTACTTATATTTGTATTTCTGTACAAAATTTGTCTCTGCACACAAAATTGTTCCATCATCACGTGATTAATTATAATGTGCCTTCATATGGGATTCATTAAGCTACTTGGATTTGTGGGTTTATATTTTTCATCAATTTTAAAAAAATTTTTGGCCATTTATCTCTTCAAATATTTGTCTGTCCTCCCTCTCTCATACCTATTCCTGGGATCTCAATAACGCATGTTAGATTATCTATATGGCATCAGAGACCACTGATGTTCTGCTCATTTCTCCCAGTCATTTTTCCTCTTGCTATTTTTCTTTGGACGGTTTCCACTGGTGCATTTTCAAGTTCACTGATCTTCATTTCTATGGTGTCCAGTGTACTACTAATCCCATTCACTGTATTTTTAAAATCAAAGACTGTCCATTTGGCTTTTTAAATGGTTTTAAAACATATATATAGCATTTCTCTTTTCATTATGCTCATATGTTCCTTCTCAAAATCCTTGAGCATTTATATTAGGTTTGTAATAGCTATTTATATGCTTGTCTTCTAATTGCCATTTTCTCTGTCATCTCTGCATCTACTTTTATTGACTAATTTTTCTCTTATTATGGGGCATATTTTCTTGTCTGCAAATTTTTTTATGTACTGAATGGTATCCCACAAAAAGATATGTCCACATCTGGAAACTGTGACTGTAACATTATTTGGAGAAAGGGTCTTTGTAGATGTAATGAAGTGAAGGATCTTGAGAGAATATTGCCCTGGATTACCCGGTGGACCCTAAATCCAATGACAAGTGTCCTTATAAGAGAAAGGCAGAGAGAGAAGTCCACATGAAGACAGAGGCAGAGAGCTGAGTTATACAGCCATGGAATGTCCGGAGCCTCCACAAGTTGGAAGAAGCAGGGTTTTTCCCAGAGATTTGGGAGGGAAGAAGTATAGCTGTATTGATCCCTTGAGAATAAATTTCTGTTGTTTCAAGCCCCCAAGTTTGTGGTAATTTGTTACAGTAGCCTTAAGAAACTAAGAGAACTAGACACTGTAAATTTCGTTTCATTGAGTGCTCAATTTTCTTGTGTTTCAAGAGTGTTGGACCTTGATCTGATAAACAGTTTCCCGCATTCAGTTTGATCCCTTTCTAGGCTTGTTTCTAAGCTTTATTAGAGCAGCTTCAGAGGAGTCTCTAACCTAGGGTTAATTTAACCTTGCTACCAAGGTGTGACTCTCCTGACAATTTTATCTGGCACCCCAAGTATTGGCAGGTTTTCCACTGTGCCTGTCAGGAATGTGATGGATTCCCATCCTTCTGCTCAGCCTACTACTTTCTGATGGTTCTTTTCTGTCTGTGTATGTGCAGATTATGACTCATGCAAAGATGTAAGGGCGCTCCTACATGCCCCTGGCAGTAAGCTGGGGCAACTGCAGGGGCCCATCTCAGTTGTGAGTCCCTCCTCGTAGAGATAACTGTCCACATTAAAATTAGATTTTTTTACCCAAACATTTTCTTCAGTTTTCAGTTGTTTAAGGTGAGAGGGCAATTCCAATATCCTTAATGCTTCCTTAAGCAGATTATATAAACCTTGATTTTTTTTCTTGAAGAGTTACTATTTTTGGGTGGCCATCAGACTTCAGGGTGGCCCTCTGATCTCTGCTTCTCGGTGTTCATGGTCATGTATAATCCCTACCTTTGAGTATGGGAGGGACCTAAGACTTACTTCTAACCAACAGAACATGAAAAAGATGGTGGGCTGTCAACTTACATGGTTATGTTATGTCATGGGATTGCTCTGTAAACTTTCTTTGCTGGCTTGCTGAAGTTAGCAACTATGTTGGGGAAGCCCACAGGGCAAATCACTGCAGGTGGCCTGTAGGAACTGCAGGTGACCTCCTTGAGCTGAGGGTGGCCTCCAGCCAAAAGCCAGTAAGAAGCCATGATGATGTAAGTAGAAGTCCTACACCCTCAAGGAAAGGAATTCTGTCAACAATGGCAGTGACCTGGGAAGCCGATTTCTCCACTTCAGTTCTCCAGATAAGAATACAGCCTTAACATCTTGATTGGAGCATTGTACGCCCCTAGCACAGGACTCAGCTAAGCTGTGCCTGGAGTCCTGACCCACAGAAACTGGTTACCAATAAATGTGTATTATTTTAAGCTATTAGGTTTAAGGCAATGTTTACACAGCAATAGATAATGAATATACTTGGTTATAAATGCAATTACATTAGTGGTAATGTTATAACATCTCATTTCATCGTCTCCATAAGCCCATGAGACATGTACTATCATTTCATTTTAGAACTGAGGAAGCTAAGGTCAGCTATGACTAATAATAATGAAATGATAATGGCAATAAAAACTCATTATTTTATCTTCCCAGCAATTCTGTAAGACAAGTATTAGTCACTTCCATTTTTGTGATGAGAAAACAGGCTTGCTGAGGTTAAATGGCCTGTCTGAAGTCACTTGACTAATAAGGGTTGAAGCTTGGACTCGAACCCAGGTCTGGTTAGGTCTCTAGCCTCTGTTCCTTCCATGAAGCCACGCTGCTTGGAGCACTGTAAACAACTGTGTACCTGCTCTGCTGGCCTGTGCCATTAATGCCCTTTGGAGTAGCACAAATGCCTAATAGTACTTGTCTTTATAAAAACGGTCTCTGTATGCTGTGCTTTTTGAGTGATTTTTGCTTTTGAAAGTTTTTTTTAACATACTTCCTTGGCACTGTCTCTCTTTTTGGCTCTTGTTAGAGTATTCTGTGTATCTCTCCTCTCTTCTAATTTTCTGCTTAAGGTCTGCAAAAAGAAAAAAAGATATAATAATAAGGCTATTTATATGTAAAATTAGGCTAACATAGCACTGAACTACGGCCTCAAGGCCTTGAAATAACTAAGTCTATAAACCTTCATGTACCAGACCACTGAAATTTGACTTTTTTTTTTTTTTTTTTTTTTTTTTTTTACCTTTTTACCTACTTCCTGATTTTTTGTTGGGTTCTATATAAGCAATGTGAAATAGATGGACTATAAATATGTCTATGCCCATGTCTACATCAAATTAGACATAGCAGGGTTTAATAACCAGTTTCTTCTACATAGCCAAGAAGCCATAGTTAATAGCATTAAAGGGTGTGGTAGAGGGAGAAAAAAAAAGGAAGCATAAGTATGCTTCATAAAGTACAATACAGTTAAAATCACAGTCTTTGGTGGCAAATAGATCTAGGGTTGAATGCTGTCTTACAAATAATTCTGTGACTTAAAACAAATCATTTACCTCTGCTGCTCCAATTTCCTCCTCTACTTAAAGAGATTCCTGGAGAATTAAATAATCCATATGTTTAGCACAGTCTCTGGTTCACAGAGCTTATTATTTCAGCACTATTGAACTGCTAACTTGAGAAATTAACTTAATCTGTTATATGACACATATGCGCTATGTGAAAACTCTCACTTAAGGAAGTCTGTAAGAACTGGCTAAAGAAACAACCACCTTAGTAGTAAACAACAGCAGCCAACATATTCAGGGCTTGCTACCTGCCTGCCACTGTTTTAAGTGCTTTGTATGTACTGCCTCCTTTAACTTCCATGTTGATGTCTTCATTATCCCCGTTTTACAAATGAGGAAACCAAGGCACAGAAAAGTTAAGTAACTTGTCCACGCCATAGAATAAGTTAATAGCAGAGCTCAGAGTTCAATGCTACTCAAATTTTTAACCCCCAATATATAGATTCTGTGATGGCAAAGCTGGTATATGGGGTTGCCATAGATATGGAAGCAACAGGTATTAGTTTCTCACCACAGCCAGTTCTTTCCATAGCGGTGAAAAGAAACTAGTTCTTCCCTATGTAATTAGGGGGGCCTAAGACTTAATTCTCAATCTCTTATCTACAATCCTTAAATTTTTCTCCCCAGACTGCTTTCACTGCTGTCATATATCCTTGGACTTGCTCTGTCTCATAACACTTAGAAGACATTTAACCTCAACATGTTTTTTCCTGAAAAATTCAACTCCTATTTTAAATTGGAGAAATCAAAGTTTAATAAACAATCTCCTCTTAGAGTTAACTTGTTCAGACACAACTATTTCATCATAAAAGATAATCATGATTACCACCAATGGTCACATAAAGCAAAAGTAACTGCAGAAGACATTAATCCACGTTAAGTATTTGAAAAAGAAGGGTCATTAGAGAGAAATAATATTTCTATATGAGAAGGCAATATTTAACTGTATAGGATGACAACTATTTAGGCATCATTTAGCCTGGCACAGTGGATTAATCATGTTCATCAGAACACTGGACACAGTACAGAAATTAGGTCCCTACACTGGATGTTGACAACAGTCATATTTTCCAAATTAGAGTATCTGATGCTTTAATTTGTCATGAAAATCTGCCTAGTATTCTTAAACAGCAGAATGATCTCAATATTTGCCCTTAAATTTCTACCAACAAAGGGTAAAGATTTGCTTCTAATTTTCTTTGGGGGGAGGAAGGGTGATTTGAAACTAAAATTTAAACTGTAATAATGATTTATAATCATATTAAAGAGATCACTGAGGTTCTAAAAAAAAGCAACGTGGGTAAGGGGGGCCTACGTGGCAAATTACACCTCCTCAAAGAAGCCACCTCTGCTCCTCTTCTTCAGGGCCATCCTGAAGAAAGAGCACTGTGGGGCAGGTCCCAGGCTTTGGCAAAGGCTGCTTTTCAGAGAACTGCACCACTTAAGGCATTTACAGTCTCATCCTCACGTCCGAGATCTTACTGCATGCTCTCTTAAGGGCTGGAGCTTTTATCTGTTTAGTTCATTTCTATACTCTTAAAACCTAGCCTAGTGCTCAAACTGGGTCCCTAATATGTTTGTGGAGTGAATGGTGCCCAGACCATAGGGCCTTTCTTTAATAGAGTAATATGCTTCTATCTACACTGCAGGGTCTTGAGCTGGGTCAAGATCATTATCTTCTCCTTCCTCTGTGTAATTTTACGTTCCATTCTTCCTATCCAGCGAGCTCTGCTGTGGACTGCATGGGCTCTGCTCCCCGTTCCCCTCAGTTCCTCCTTCAGAAAAATGCCCTCACATCTTAAACTTTCAGGTTATGCAATTGGTTTTACTGTTGATTAAACACATGAACTAACAAACAACAATGGCTATATCTGTATTTCTGACCTAATTACTGAAGACCACTGTCAATTATGCTGTTCAACATGTCTTGATTAGGGCTTATGTCATGAACTGAATCACAAAACTGAATCCCCGGAAAGGTTCTCTCTCCTAAAAAACCTGTTTACTTCTTTTTATCATCTGAGATAGGTCATCATATTTCTTTTTCAGTTATTTTTTCTAGGAATCTAAAAGCTGCTTAATCCCATTAAATGTCATATGGATGCAACACAGAAGGATGATGCCACACTGGCCAGAGTTACATTAGTCTTGCTTTGGCTTTCTGCAGTGAAGGACAATTTTTTACCAAATGCAAAAACGTAGATCAGCCTAGGGTTCAAGAATTCAGGGTTTAGTGTTACTGAGATTGAGATTCAAATCCTGTCTCTAATCCTTAGGAACTATGCCACTTCGGACAAATTATTTGACTTCTGAGAACTTCGGTTCTCTTATCTGCAAAATGGGAAAATACTTCATCTGTCTTCTTTTCATGTAACATTGTAACAGCACTTGCCATGTGCCAGGGACTGTGCTAAGGTCCTGGGTTTAATGGTGAGTGCCTACTAACCCATGTTCTGCCCCCTGCATCACCAACACAAGAAGAGATGGTTTCTGCCTTTCTGGAACTACAAGTTAGTCTGTGAGTATTAAATGAGAATTAAATTAGGTCAGACCCACTGGTACAATTTTAGATAAGTAGTCTGGAAGGGACAGAAGTCTCTATTTTAAAAGCTGCCACATATAACACCCTCCCCAACTGCTAAGATATTTCACTTGATAAATGTTACTATAATTTATAGGATGCATTTGGAAGTCTAAAAAGATGTTCTTGTATCTAATAATAAAGAAGAACAAGGGAGATAAAAGTTAAGAGGCATTACTATATTTGTCATGTAATTAAATTGTCTGAAGGGCCTCTAAAGAATATTTGTCTGAGCAAAGCAAAACAGAAGTTAAGAGCTGCTAGGAAGAAAGCAGTAATACAATACGAAAAGTTTAAAAATTTTAAAATTCATTGATAGTATCAGGAGCCCTGTAATTGAGCCTGTGTACATCCATCTGTGTATTTACTCTTCCTCTTTAGCTGGATTTTCTACCAACTAAAAGAAGACTTCTATTCTATTTGTGGACAAACTGATTTTCCCATCCAATTAGAGCTTTATATTTAAAACATTACTGATTTTTTTATTTTAACAGAAAAACTTTGTATGTGTGTGGGTATGTTTGTGACTATATATACACACATACGCAAACACACACATACATACATACATACATACATATATATATATACACACACACACACACAGCTTTTTTTTTTTACAATAGTTGAATTTTTAAATGGAAACAATTTATTTTCACGTTTATTTCAAGGCATATGTTTAATCTAAACTACTTATGGGACAAGTGAGTTATTCTAAATAATTTTGAAGAGGATGAGTCAAGTTAGAAGTTATGACAGAGAAAGGGTAGTTTTTTGGGTATGTTTTGCAGTGAAAGATCAATTAAAAGCATATTGCTTGTAAGCTGGAAATTTTTATTTTTAAAATATACAATTTTACCATAAGAATGTGATAAGTATGGTCACTGGTAGGATTATTATAAATTAATAAAAAACAGAATAAGAAAAACATTTTAGTAATTATTTAAAAAGTGAAATAAACTTTAGGAAAGTCTCATTTCTCAATTATGTCACTCAATAACCATTTGGTCATTAGGATTAGAAAAGAAACAAAAGAGCAATTAAAAAATGTACGTGGAAAACCAAATTTAACATTAGCTCCTGAAAAGTAAAAAAATACATTATTAAATATCCAAATGACTCATGTACTAATAGTGACATTGGGGCTATAGTTTTATTTCATAGAGGAATAAAAACACACAAAGCCCTATTTCTAGCATCATGTGGTAGAAATATATATAGCTTCTTATGATTATTTCCATGAATACCACATAAGACACGCCTAAAGACATTTATAAAAAAGAAACCATGGTCCTGTTATTTTTAACTGATCTTATCTGGATAATAATAAAGAAAAAAGATAAAGTAAGTCAATAATTGCACAAAGTTTTATTGTTTCTGTACCAAACAAATTATCTGTTCTGACCCTGCTATAGAGTGCTTATTTTTTGAACCTTAAACACTCTATCAAACAAATATTTGAAAATATCCAATTCCAAATAGCTTCTGATAAATAACTGCACCAAGTAGAGAACACCAAACTGGGAATCAAGGCAGTAAATTTCCAGCCCTTCTGGGCCTCCAAAGCTAAAGTGTGTCCCCAAACCACTCAGTAGGGCATCTACAAATAAGGGGGTTGGATAAAATGACATTCCATCTTTAAAATTCTGGATTTTTTTTTTTTTGAATGGGAAGACTCTGGGAATAGAATAAATTCTGGAATTTTAAAGCTCAAAGGGCTGCGAGAATAGTTTAGTGGTAAAATTGTTGCCTGCCATGCAGCAGACCCAGGTTCGATTCCCAGCCCATGCACTTCCCAATAAGCAAGCAAACAAATGAAAAAACCAAACCAAACAAAAATTCAACAAATGGTGCTACAATAAGGGGATATTCATATGGGAAAAGAATGAAATGTGACCCCTGCCATACAGCATAAAGAAAAAAAAAATTCTGTCACATTATGTACTCAGAAAACTATTCCAAAAAGAACAGCATTCATTTAATAGGTTTTAAAGTAAATTCAAGAAGTATTAATTTGTTTTAAAGTGGCATGGCTATATTACTTGAGATAATACATTAATTGGATAAGCTTCTGTTTGATTTTTATTTCTACCTGCAATGTTACATAGGAGAAGCTTCTAGTAAAACTGAAAAGAGTAAGCATTTCTTCTGAATTTACCATTTGGATACACTTTCATCTCCTTTAACAAAAAGTGAAGACTTTGAAAGTCAGATTGAACTTAACTTCACCTTTTTAATATTTTTTATATTATGATTGGTATCAGTTAACCTTTTCTTATTGGAAGTCACAATTCACACACTTCATAGAGTGAATCATTACTGTTTTGCAGAAAAACACTCAATGGTATCTTTTTACTGATATACTTATTAAATAATTTATAAAATTAAGATAATTTTGCAGAAATTTATAGACTGGACTACAAATTTTTTTTTGTTAAAAAAGAAAAATGATGGTGTACGTCTACCTTCTTTTTTGGAGTGTGTGTGTGTGTGTGAGTGTGTGTGTGTGTGGTGGGGGAGAAAGGGGTGTAATTGACTCACCAAAAAAAAGAGAATAAGGAATCTTTGGTTTAGATCAGTGGTTCTCAAAGTATGGTCCCTGGCCCAGGAGCATCAGGCATCACCTGGAAACTTGTTAAAAATGCAAATTCTTGGGCCCAAACTCGTACCTGCTGAATCAGAAACCATGTGGTTGGGCCCAGCAATCTGTATTTTAACATGCCAGCCAGGTGACTGTGAAGCACCTAAAGTCATTAATATTTTATTTCAATTATCTACTTTATAAAACACATAAATTTATTTTCTACACATACCAAGTATGCAATCGAATAGGTAAGAAACATAATTTAAAAATATAAACTCAAACTTTTTAATAGAAGGTTACTGGCAAAACTTAGGTAGTAAACCTATTCTCTTTCCTGATTATTAGCTTTTATTTATCTTGCTTAGTCTCCTTCTTGTAACACTGAAATACTGACTAGCTCCAAATTCAAGTAATTTAACATCTACTTCATCATTTTCTCAACATGCCCAAAATACAACTAGGTATCATAGTATACATTTCATAGGTCTCCCTAAAACCTCTTAAGGATTGGCTAAGTTAAAAAAAAAAAAACACAAGCGAAACTAAAAGACTGAATCTGTTCATCCACCAGTTACTAATACATACTTATGTTCCAGCTGTTCTTACAGGCTGGGGATATAGCAGGGAACAAAACAGCCAAAACTCCTTCCCTGGGTACCTCTTATTTTACTACATGTTCCACTGTCTTTGGCCTGGCAGCTCTTTTCCAAAAAGGGGTATCTTACATCACGCAGTACAATTGTACAAATTACTCTTCTCTTTCTTAATACTTTTAAGAGGCCAATTAATAGTACCAGGGTGCAGGCAGATACCTAATATTAAAATAATTCTTGAGTTATTTCAGAAAAGAATGAATTTGTTTAAATTCTCATAATGAATAATGAGAAAATAAAAACTACTAGTAAAAAAAACTAAATGTAGAGAACATTTTGAAAGAATAAGTTCAATTATTTTCAAAATAACACATTATTCACAATTTATAGTTATGTTATAAATTCTATATTTCATAGTTTAAAGCAGTGATTTATAGAGATTATATGCAGAAATACATCCCTCATGATAAGTGGAATAGTCTTCCCCCTACCTGGTGCATTTGCTTTGTTGTATTTACCCCTAAATGCTACTTTTCTTTCCATACCCCCAAGTATTGTGAGAGGTAGTAAAAAAAAATGTAAAGATAAATAAGTAAGCATAGAAATCTATGAACATTAAAATTAAAAAGTTTACTAATTTAAGGTTATTAAAAGGTAAATATACGAACATATAAATAGTTTTAAAGTTTTAAAAATAAACAGATAATACAGATAAACAAGTTATGAGAAGGTATTCAAGTCGACAGACCTGGATTACTGCAAAACTACCTTGGAAAGGCCCTTTCTAGACCTGAATAGGACCTAGTGGAAATCACAAAGATCAAAAAGGTCAAAATGAGCTTTCATTATTCTCCTTTAGAGAGAGGTATGGGTACATTTCTCCACAGCTTAAATATGCATAATAGAAATAACTGAGCCAACCTATTACTTAAAAATAACATGAGGTCTAGAGACAAATCTTTCGAGAACTAAAATTAAAACTTTCCTGAGGTTCAGGATTTCCTGAGCACCAACTATAACTGTAGGGAGTAGGAGTGCTTGATATTTCAAGAAATTTATGCAAAAGCATTTGAGGACTACATAAGAGTACTCATAGTGATTTTATATAAGAGCATTTGTAAAATCTTTTTAACAGAATTCACTGTATTTATGAACAATTTATAAAAATATGGACATCTCATTCATAGAGCAAATATCTCGGGTGCTTAATATTTATATGACACTATATATAGCACTGATAAATATAAAGAAATGCCAACACACAGACCTTGATCTGAAAGATCTTAAAGTATAGTTAAAAAGAATATATTGTTTCAAATATTATGTATTAAAAGTCCTTATTTGTAAAGGTTAGCATACTAATATAATCTGCTCTGTTTTATGAAGTATTTTACTTTTAAGAAAATCTCATTTAGCTGTTTTGATTTCATTTGACCATGGTTTCAAAATTCCCTAGTTCTAGAAGTATATAAACCTTCATTTGGGGCCTTTCTCAGCATCAGTTTGTATCTGCTGACATTCTGTTGTTATACCCTCTATATCTGTATGTATTTAATGAATGTATGCATGCACCTATATGAATTCATAATAACTATCCTTAGT
Source organism: Tamandua tetradactyla (assembly GCF_023851605.1). NCBI lineage: Eukaryota > Metazoa > Chordata > Mammalia > Pilosa > Myrmecophagidae > Tamandua > Tamandua tetradactyla. The sequence continues at coordinate 35,629,254 of NC_135351.1, forward strand.
ATTTATCATGCCTTATTTCCCTAACTATAAACTAGAAGAATTATTATCTGTCTAAATCATGTAGTTTAGCAGATTGGAGATGACAGTCCAGGTTGCTTTTCTCCAAAGCCTCTTGATCATTCCACTTACGTTCTTTTTTTGTAGGCACTGGGAATCAAACCTGGGTCTCTGGCACAGCAGGTGAGAATTCTGCCACTGTGCCACCGTCGCACCACCCTCCATTTACATTTTTATATTTGAAGTTAGAGACCATGATGGAACCAAGTATGTGAAGCTGTTTGATCTCTGCTTGTACCTTTCCATAAAGCTGTGCCACATTAGGGTTTTAAAAACTTGGCATTACTTTATTAAAGAAGACTCCTGAAATAGATCATCAAAGTATTTTCTTCATATTCATTTTTCAGTCACAGTGTGTTGAGACCACCAAACTAGGAAGTTATATGGGAAACTGACACAAAGCACACATATGTATATTAATGTGTGTGTGTATTGTCACTAAAATTTGTACGTAAGCATGAAAGGAAATACTGAAATGACTGAACAGAGAGTCAATTTTGAAAGGCTCTGTGAAGGAATCTTAAGTTTAGAAGGGAAAGAAGAAAGTTTTCCAGTTTGTGAATAGGCAGTCAGACATTAACTGCTCATTTCTCTAAAACACTGAGTTTCTGTATCTCTAATTCCATTGCTAATCCAAATATTCTAGGAAAAGCTCTTGCACTTTCATGTGAGTGTCTGGTTTAGTAGGCAGGAAGATAAGGATATAATAACAAAAAGAATGATGAAGAAGCTTAATGGAAAAATGTCTATACTTTAGTGATAACAATGAGATGAAGATAGTTGATTAGGGGGCTCTAAAATTTAGCTAATAGAACTGTAAGTATTAAATAGAAAGTGGGAAATAGAATACTATGAACTAAGGACAAATGAGTAGAGGGGAAGCTTCTAAAATGGTGGAGTAATGATCTCTGAAAATTGGCTTCTTCATATGAGCAATGAGAACACTGGTAAAGACTGTCAAACCAACTTTTTCACAAATTTGAAAACTAATCAAAGACTTACAACAATCTGAGGTGTGTTTATTAAAAAAAAACAGCTGAATTTTGATAAGCATAGTGAAATTTAGGTGTTTTAACTTGCCCTATTCCCATTCTGCTCTCCTCACATCTGCTTTAGCCTTAAAAATAAACAGCCTTGCAAATATGATGAAAACCAGCAGCCTAGCAGTCACTGGGGGGAGCAGAATGGGTTTGGAGATCCAAAATAGCCACAATCCCAGAGAACTGTCACTATCACTCAGACATGTCCATGAAAAGCTCTACTCCCTTGGAGAGTGCAGAATTGGTCTATGAAAACCATTAAGTAAACAAAAAAACAGCATTGTAACAACAACAAACCCTGTAGAGGGGATCTAATCTCAAGGTAGAAATATTATTCTCTCTAAAATGCCCAGTTATTAATAAAAATTACAAGATATGCAAACAAACAAATGTATGGCCCTATACAAGAAGAAAAGAAGTCAGTAGAAATTGCCCACAAGAAAGTCCAAATACTGAACTTACAAGACAAAGATTTCATGCCAACTATTTTATGAATATGTCCAAAGATCAAATAGAAACCATCTCTAAAGAATTAATAGAAAGTATAAGACTGATGCCTCACTAAATAGAAAATATCAATAAACAGATAGGAAATATAAAAAGAACCAAGTAGAAATTCTGGAGTGGAAAAGTACAAAATTCGCTAGAAGGCCTCATCAACAGATTTGAAGTGGTATAAGAAAAAAAAATTAGTGAGTTAGTAGGTAGGTAAACAGAGTATTTCCAGTCTGGGGAACAAAAAGAAAAAAAAACAAAAGAATGAAGAAAAATAAATAAAGCCTCAGAGACCCATGGGATACCATTAAGCATACCAACATACACAAAATGGAAGTCCCAGGAGAGGAGACAAAGGAAGGGGAGAGAGAATATTTGAAGAAATATTGGCTAAAAACTTCAAATTTGGTGAAAAACAATCAGTAATAAACTAACAAGAAGCTATACAAATGTCAATCAAAGAGATCCACACCTAGATACATCATAGTCAAACTGTCAAAAGCTGAAGACAATGAGAGGATCTTGAAAGTAGCAAGGGAAAAGTAACTCACCACAAAAGATACTTCAATAAAATTAACATTGACTTCTCATTAGAAGTCAGTAGGGTGATATTAAGTGTTGACAGAGAAAGAGTGTCAACCAATTATTTTACATCCAGTAAAACTATCCTTCAAAACATGAAGAGGAAATTTATACATTCCCAGACAAATGAGAAGTGAGAGAGTTTGTCAATAGCAAACCCGACCTTCAAGAAATACCAAAGGGAATCTTTAAGGCTGAAAAAAAAGAACACTTGATGATAATGCAAATCCACATGAAGAAATAAAGAGCAATGGTAAAAGTTTACACAGGTAAATACAAAAGACAGTATAAACGCATTTTTACTTATAACTCTTCTTTTCTCCATCTGATTTAAAAGATAAATACACAAAATAATAATTACAAAAAATCAGTTGACAGGCTTAAAATGAAGTATAAAATAAAGTATAAAAATAGAATTTGTATGACAATAGAACAAAGGTAGGGAGAGAAAAGAGTTATACTGGAGCAAAGTTTTGTATACTGTCTCAGTTTGCTAAACTGCTATGACAAATGCCACACAATGGGTTGGCTTAAACAATAATAATTGATTGTCTCATGGTTCTGAGGCTAAAAGAGGTAACAAATCAAGATTTTGGCAAGGGATGCTCTCTTCCAGGGTCAATAGTACTGTGGTGCTAGATGCTGGCAATTCTTGGGGTTGCGTGGCTTGTATATCTGCTTCCTGTCAAATGATGATGTCCTCTCCTTTTGACAGTTCTGTTTTCTGCTGACTTCTGGCTTCTTCTTGTGCGGACTTCTCCAACTCATGGCTTCAGGTTTCTTCTCTTAAAAGGGATCCAGTCATATGAATTAAGACCTATCCTCACTCAGTTGGGCCATACCTTAACTAAAAGTAACATCTTCAAGAGGTTCTATTTACAATGGGTCCACACCCATGGGAATGTAGATTAAGATTAAGAAGTCTTTTTTCTGGAATACATAACTAAATCTATTACATATACTATTGAAATTAAGTAATAATCCAAACTAGTTTGTTTAAAATTTAAGATATTAATTGCAATCCCCAGGGCAATCATTAAGAAAACAAAACAAAACACAATGCAAAAAAAAAAAAAAATACAACATCAAGGGAACAAAAACGTTATAATAAAGAGTGTAAATTTAGCCCAATGAAGGCATTAATGGTGGACTGGAAGAAAAAAGTAAATAAGCATATAAAAAATGAAAATCCTATCTCATCAGTAATTCTACTAAATGTAAATAGATTAAACACTCCAATCAGAAGGTAAAACTTTACCAGTATAATAAAAAACATGATCCAACTATTTGTTATTCCACAAGATGCATACTTTAGATGTAAAGACACAAATACGTAAAAAGGATAGAAAAAGATTTACCACATAAACACTAAAGAAAAGAGAGCTAGTGTGACTATGCTAATATCACACAAAACGGATTTTACAACAAAAACTGTTACTAGGGACAAAGAACATTTTATACTAATAGAGGGTCACTCCATTAGGAAGACATAGTAAGTATATATATGCATGTAACAGCAGAGTCTCACAGTACACAAGACAAAAGAATTGAAGGATGAAATAGACAATTCCATAATAATATTTGGGGATTTAAATACCTCACTTTCAGTAAAAGATGGAAATAGGCAAAAGAATGACACAAAAACAGCAGTTGACCAACCCTATTTACCAACCTCATCTAAGAGACATCTATAGAACACTCCAGTAACAAAAGCAGAGTACACATTTCACTCAACTGCACATGAAAGAACATTCTCTAAGACAGACCACACACTAGCCATAAATCAAGCCTCAACAAATTTAAAAGGATATAAATAATACAAAATATGTTCTCAATCACAACAGAATGAAATAAAAACTCAGTAACATAAATAAATTTGGGAAATTCAAAATTGTACAGAAATTAAACAACACACTTCTAAATAACCACTGAGGAAAAGAACAAATCATCGAAGAGTTGAATGAAAATAATCAGAACATACTGGATCAACAAAAAGACTGTTTTGATGAGAATTTATTGTTGCAAATGCTTTAAGAAAGAAGAATTATCTCAAATTGATAATCTAACATTCTACCTTATAAACAGAAGAAGAAAACTAAACTCAAAGTAAGGACAAGGAAGGAAATAATAAAATTGGAGCTGAAATAAAATAGAAAACAGCAAAACACTAGAGAAAAATCCACAAAACAAAAAAATTGACTCTTTGAAAGATCAATGAAATAGACAAACCTTTCGCTAGAATGATCAAGACAATTAAAAAGGGAAGACTCAAATTACAAATGTAAGAAATGAAAAAAGCATTATCTCTACTGTCTTTAGGGAAATGGATTATAAGGGAATGTTATCATTAGTTGTATGTTAAATTACATACCCTGGATGAGACAAAGACACAAACTTACAAAATTGACTCAAGAAGAAATAGAAAATCTGAAGAAATCTACAAGCAAAGATAATGAATTAGTTATCAAAAGACTTCCCGCAATGAAAAGCTGAGGCCCAGAATGCTGCACACCAGTGAATTTTACCAAATGTTTAAAGAAGAAATGATATCAACCTTCTCAAAATCTTCCAAAAAACAGAAGAGGAGGGAACACTTCCCAACTCGTTCTATGAGGCCAGTATTGCTGGGTACCAAACCAGACAAAGACATCACAAAAGAGACAACTATAGATCAATATTCCTTACAAATACTGATGCCAATTTCTTAACAAAATACTGGTAGACAGAATCCACAAAATAGAAAAATGATTATACATGACCAAGTAGGATTATCCTAGGAATGCAAAATTGATTGGATATACAGAAATCAGTCAATGTAATACACCATGACAACAGAATAAAGAACAAAAAACACATGATCTTTTTAATATATGCAGAAAAACACTTGACAAAATCCAATACCCTTTGATGATAAAAATGTTCAACAAAGTAAGAATGAAGGGAAGTTCCTTTGCCTGATAAAGGTTGTCCACAAAAAATACAAAGCTAGTATCATTCTTAATGATGAAAGACTGAGAACTTTCCTCCTAAAGTAAGGAACAAGATAAACACATCTCCTCCTGCCATTTCAACATTATACTGGAAGTTCTCATGGAAATTAAGCAAGAAAAAGAAATAAAATGCATCCAGATTAGAAAAGTGCTCTAGTTGGGTAGCTGCTGGAATGCAATATACCAAAAATGGAATGGCTTTTAAAAAGGGGAATTCATTAAGTTGCTAGTTTATAATTCTAAGGCTTGGAAAATGTCCCAATTAAAGCAAGTCTACAAAAATGCCCAAATTAAGGCCACAATAAAGGTTACCTTCCCTCAAGAAAGGCCAATGAAGTTCAGGGTTTCTCACTCAACTGGAAAGGCACATGGAGACTTGGAGACATCTGCTAGCTTTCTCTCCAGGCTTCTTATTTCATGAAGCTCCCCAAGGGGCGTTTTCCTTCTTTATCTCCAAAGATCTCTGGCTGTGTGGGCTCTCCTCATGGCTCTCATCACTCTAAAGGACATTCTCCAAAATGTTTCCTCTTTTATAGGATTCCAGCAAACTAATAAAGACCCACCTGGAATGGGCGGAGTCACATCTCCCTTTAACGAAAGGCTAAATACCCACAATTTGATGAGTCAAATCTCTGTGGAGATAACCTAATCAAGTTTCCAATCTATAGTGAATAGGAATTTTAAAAAAAGTATTGTTCCCACAAGATTGGATCAGGATTAAAACATGGCTTTTCTAGGGTACATAACCCTTTCAAACCAGCACAAAAAGAAAGAAGTAAAACTGTCTCTATTTGAAGATAACATGACCCTATCGATAGAAAATCCTAAGGAATCCACAAAAATACTGTTTGAATTAATAAATGTGTCCAGAATGTTGTAGAATATAGGTTAATATAAAAATCATTTACAGTTATATATTATAGCAATGAACAATGTGAGAATAAAACCAATTTAATATGCAATACATCCAGAAAGAACAAAATAATTGAAATAAGTTTAACACAAGATGTATAAGACTTTTTTGTCAAAAACCACAAAACATTTTTAAAAGAAATTAAAGAAGACCTAAATCAATGGAAAGACATTCCACGTCTGTGGTTTGGAAGACAATGTTAAGATACCAATATTCCTCACACTGTTCCACAGATTCAGCAAAATCCCTACTGAAATCATAGCTGCTTCCTTTATTCATACAGAAACTGACAAAGTGATTGCAAAACTCATACAGAAATGCAAGAGATCTAGAACAGCCAAAACAATCTTGAAAAAGAAAAAAAATAATATTGGAAGTCTCATACTTCCTGATTTCAAAACTTACTACAAATCTATAGTTACAAAGACAGCACAATACTGGCATAAGAATAGATATATAATACATGGCATAGAATGCAGAATCCAGATATAAACTGTTACATTTATAGTCAACTGATTTTTTGACAATGGTGCCAAGATCATTCAATGGGGAAAGAACAGTCTTTTCAACAATGGTCCTGGGACAACTGGAGATCCACACACGAGAAGAAAGTTGGAACCTTAATTCACACCATACATAAAAATAAATTCAAAATAGATCACAGACCTAACAGTAGGAACTTAATTTATAAAACTCTCAGAAGAAAACACAGGAGTAAATGTGCATAACCTTGGATCAGGCAATGGTTTCTTAGACATGACAAAAAAAAAAAAAAAAAAGAAAGCAAAAGTGAAAAAAGAAAAAAAACTAAACTAGATAAATTGAACTTTATCAAAGTTAAAAAAAAATGTTTCAAAGGACACCATCAAAAAAATGCAAAGACAATTACAGAATAGGAGAAAATATTTGCAAATAAATATAGAAAGAACACTAAAAAGTGATTAAAAGACTAACAACCTAATTAGAAAAAGGGTAAAGCATGTGATGACTATTTTCCCAAAGAAGACATAAAAATAGGGATTCAAAAGATGCACAACATCATTACCCACTAGGAAACACAAATCAGAAATCACATGAGATACCAAGTCATCCCCACTTAGCTGACAATAACAACTGTTGTCAAGGATGTGGAGAAATTGGAATCCTCATGCATCGCCAGTGGGGTTGTAACATGGTTTTGTTACTTCAGATAATAACTTAAGAGTTCCTCAAAATGGTAAAAAGAGTTAACATCTAATTCAGCCGTTCCACTCTTGGCTGTATACTGAAGAAAACTCAAGAGCACACAAAAACATGTACACAAATGTTCACAGAGCATTATTCATAACAGCTAAAATGAAAACAAACCAAATGTCCATTGGTGGATTAATGGAGAACAAAATGTGCTAGAATCATACAATGAAATGTTAGTCAAGCTTAAAAGGGAATAGAATTCTGACACAATGGTAAAACATTGGTGAATCGTGAAAATATTATGCCAAGTGAAAGAAGTCAGACATGGAAGGCCACATACTGTATGATTCCTTTTACATTAAATGTCCAGAATAGGCAAATCTTCAGAGTTACAAAGTAGATTAGTTTTTGCCAGGGGTTTATGAGAGAGGGAAGAAACAAGATTTCTTTTTGGAGTGATGAAAATGTCTAAAATTACAAAGTGGTGATAGTTGCACAACTCTATATTAAAATTCATTGGACTGTACCCTTTAAAAGGGTGGAATTTATGCTCTGTGAGTTTTATCTCAGTAAAGTTGTTAGAAATAAAAAGAATATCATACAAATGATTCTTAAGGAAGGCAAAATTGACAATGATGAACTAGGCAACAGGTGCAAGCAAAAATGCAGATAAAGAGACCACAGCATCCCATGTCACAAAGGAGAATCTTGGTTCTGGCTCTGGAAATGAACAAAAGATCTTCAACTATGGAAACATAATGGAAGTAGAAAGGCACACTTGTGAGCCATAAAAGAGAAACAGAGAAGGCTGTGCTGGTAGGAACCAAGCAGCTCAGTGACTAGAAATTAAACTGGAAAGGCCCCATGAAGGCACTGAGGAAGACAGGAAGTTCGTTGAGCTGTACTAATTTTTAGATTCCATAGGTTGCCAAATGGTAACAGCCTAAGTACTAATTATAAAGATTTTCCTAGTAGATTGGAAAAGAGAAAGAATATTAAGATGAGAAACATCAGTTGGAGATGTATACACTTCAGCTGAAAAATAAGTGTAGACAATGAGTTGTCCAAGTGGGTCTAAAGGAAGAGCCCCAATCACCCCATCTTGGGGTATACTTGTGATTACCTTCTCCCTCCTTCTCTCTTGTTCTTCAAACAGCTGTCTGTGGCATGTGGGTAGTAATTTTAAGTGTCACAGGTGTTTGTAATTTCCTTTCTCAAGGTCACAGGTGACTCTGCCAGTGCACTAGAAAAACCACAGCTTCTGGGCCCCTTTCTTCTCACCAAACCCCAAGATCTCCTTCTCACATCCAGATTACCTCTTCTGCTTATGTGTGTGTAACTCACCCAACAGCTAGTAAAATTAAAAGGCCACTATTCCCAGGAAATCATCTAAGAATCTAACCTCAAATCATGTCTACCTGAAACTTCTTGGTGAAACTGACTTTCTTAGAGAGCTTCCACAGTGGATTTATTAAGCAGGGGGACTCTGTATTTGCCTATGTCCCCCCTCAAATCCGGGCCTTCATGACCTTTCTTAGCCTCCACTGTGATTAGCCCTCCAGTAGTGCCCAGCTGTGTATACCGTCCATTTCCTCTGCCCACCTGATCCCACTACAGGTCACTATGGTGATACTGGAACAGTCAGATGAGACACTGCAGTACCCAAGGGGCTTTAGCATCATAAATTGTTTTATGAGTGTTCATCATTACCTCAACTCATTCCAATTTCCACAAAATCTGCTTTTTGCCACTGAGTGATGTTAGAATTTAATGGTTTATTCACATAAGCTGATTCCTCTTTTAGAGAGTTAATACAGTATTTGGCTCATCTACCCCAATGCATTAAATTTAAATATTTCGAGAAGACGCTTAAAAACCTTTTGTGATTCAGTTTCTCGCACTGACAAATGGTGATAACAACAATACCTTAATTTTATAGTATGAGAGTCAAAGAGATAATCCACGGAAGACTCTTAGCACGATGCCTAGAACACAAAAGTGCTCAATAAATGTTAGGCATCATAGTTATTATTCACCTTCTAAAGTTCTTCAAGTTACCATAGAGCAAAGGCATTTTGTGGTAAAATAGTTTTAGACGATACCCATGGCTGTGAAGGTGATCAAAATTTTCAAACCAAATATAGATCTATATATAGAGATAGGCAGGATAACAGGCATCACAGGGAGAGAAACTCGATGAACTCATATAGGCTTATCAAGGCAAAAAAAGAATCAAGGAGCGTAGTAGTGACAGATAGTAGAGTCCATCTAGGCAGGAAAACAGGGCACTAAGATAAATTTTGATTAAATTTCTCTTAAAATGGAATAATATGTATGTTAACTTTTCTTTTCTTTTCTTTTTAACAAACTTTCCTTTGTTCTATGGCATGAGCAATTCACGTTCTGGTTTCTGCTAAGGACTAGATGAATGCTTCCTTAAAGTGATCAAATTTTACACTGATTGGAAAAGGAAAATGTCAAATAATGACTAAATCTTATTTTAAATACATGCATTAAATACTCTGCTAAAGCACAATACAACATAACACTGAAGTTGCTGTAAGTAACAATAATTTATCCCCCAAACAAAATGGCTTAAAAATAAAATCCTAAATTGCCACCAGGTAAAGACATTGCTGCCCTATTGATTCTGTGCATTGCTCAATATTTTTCTAATGTTTCAAATAAAGGCAATTTATTAGAGGAACTATAAAGCTGTCAATATTCTAGAGTCTGGGAATAAACCACTATTATAGCTGAAAAATCAAGATTCAAAAGAATTTTGACAGGCTGAATGGTGGGTCAAAATAAATTGACAAAATTCAGCAAGGATAAATGTAGTCTGTACTTTGCTTTAAACGGGAGTAGCTAATAGCTGAGCAATAACTGTGTGTGGACACGGGGCTAATGCAGCAATTCTGATGACGGAGAACTATTATCTCCATTCTAGAGGTGAGGTTACTGGGGCGCAGATATTTTAACAACGGGAAGATATGTCCTGACAGCATATCTCTAAAACATCAAGGAATTATGGTAGGTCACGGTTCAAATCAAATGCAGTATCCAGATTTAGGAGGCCAATAATACTCATGTTTTTCATATCACAACTGGAATATTAAGTCCAGTTCTAGATGCCATTTTTCAGAGGAACTTTAACAAATGGAAATGGAATCATATATGGATTAAGAAAAGTTGGAGAAAATGGATATATTTAGCTTAAAAAAGATAATACAAAAATAAAATAAGCAGATGCCCTCAAATTTCTGAAGAACTTCATTTATATAAGTGAGAATCAATTTATTCTACAATGATCTAGAAGCGAGTTGAACTAAGATATTAAGTATTTGTAACAAAGTAGAAACCCTGAGTAATGAATGAAAACACAGCTTTCAAGAGAGACCTAGTTTTTGTGTTTTCCAGGAAAGACTGTACTCACAACTACTTTCTTTAGCTGACCAGTGTCACAACTTTATCATATCCTGAAGGTGAGGGCCTAGATATGTCTTGAGACTAGAAATGTCTCAATGCTTTTATCACCATATTTCATTACTCACAGATAATCCAGTCATTGGAAAAGTCTTGATGGAAATCTCAAGAACTTCAGAGGCACTTGGGTATTATGCTAATCAAAAAGGAAAAGTATCTCCTGGCTCAGTGTTATTAGCTGTGTGTGGCTAGGCAAGCCTCTTCACTGTTTAGTGCCTCAATTTATAAAATGAAATAATACCCATCCAACAGAGATGTGCAGATTAAAATAAATGTAGAGATTTCAAAAAATTATATACCAGTAACACAGTAAGCACTCAACATGAATGTACCTTTTTTATCATAACATCAATGTTCATAATAAGTTATTAATAAGTCAAATAATAACTTAATATGATCATGATAAGCTTATTCCTGGCAATTCAGGATCATTACAAACACCAGTAAGATACTGATAGCAATATTACGTGCAATGCATTGTAGAGGACTCAAGTTATACTGCTGAAAAGACCATGCAAAATCCCTCCCATGACTGAGCATACATTTTACTATAGAGACCAACAATAAATAATTACAGAATTGTATAAAGGTGTTTCTGTGATAAGGTTTTGCAGTCTATAAAATTGTACACTAAAATAATAGGACAGTTGAGAAAACTGGAATTATTGCACACTACTTAAAACCTATGAAACTTTGCAGCTAGAGCAAAGATACAATCACAGTCCTGATAAAAATACTAGGGTGGTATTAAATCTTTGCTGGTACTTGTACCGGGCACTAATCCTATGCAGCCCTCTACTAAGCATGTTCAGGAGCCTACCCTTGAAAGAGCTCACATTCTACAGAGACCAATTTTTCAAGATTAAAAACCAACCCAGGTTTAGACTTCTTCATCATTCAAACAAAACAAATTAAAAAAAAACATCTTTCTGAAATTAAGGGGGCAGTCTTTGCAGCTTCTTCCTCTGTACCAGCAGTTACTGAAGACACAAAGCCAGCATTGCTTGGGCTAACAAAAGACTCCTCAGCTTTTTTCTTAATTTGCTAAGTCTTTCATTCTGATTGTGAGAAAGCTTGCCTCTGACTGATTTAGCACCTTTAATAAGAATAAATTCTTCTGCATTCGTACTGACATTCTTCATTCATATAGTAATTGCACAAGCTAATGTGTATTACAGAAACAGACTGTCCTTGCTATGGCAGGCAGTAAGTGCTATTAAGAAGTAGGTTGGCAGGGGATGGGGGAGGGGTGCTGCAAAAACTAGGGTGGCATATTACCACCTCCCAAATATGCTTTGGGCTCCTGTGTTCCCTGTGTAAATTCCTGAGGGAGCAGACTCACCACAATTTGTTTTTTCTGCTGCTCTCAGGAAAAATGGCCAAGACAACTCGGCCTTAAGGTCTGTGGAATCACGTCTTCATACTTCTAGGTATTCCACTGGCTTAAGCAAAGCACCTCAGTGGGACTCTAAAATGGAATGATTTCCACTTCTTTTGGCTTTCCGTGCTTGGATGTCCTAAGTGTTAAAATATTTATGCTCTTTTGAATTATCCTTGATTTACTGTTTTGATTAGTCAATTCCTCAAGTTCTATCAGTCTGTAGAACGGAAAGCCTTTTCACGTGTTTGGAAAGAGTGAGAGGGCTGGAAGGTGCAGGAAAGATGACTGTTGTTCTCTCAGTGTGGTGCTTGGCAGCCTGACCAGCACCCTCCCTCTTTCCCACCACGCTTTGCTTCTCCTCTAACGTCTGCTAGCTAGAAGGCACACACAGCTGGATGTCACATCCCACTGCTTCCTATCCTTCCCCCAAGCACTGAGCTTGTGAATGTGGGGAGATATGGTACTAGAGCAAAGGGACTTCGTTTTAGATCTACTGAAGACAACTAATCCATGCTCACTCGTTAAGCAGCAATGATGGTGATGGGCCTTAGTTATTTGACTGGGTGGACGTAATGGACAGAATAATACTATATAGAAGTATAACATGTATGTATTATATGTTCTGTGAAGAATGAGAGAATTAACAAGTAGACACTGGAGTGATAACTATGAGATATTTGCTCTGTTTATTTCTGCTTTAGCATGTTGTCCTGGAGCAGCAGGAACTGATGAAGAGAATTCATAGGAACTTAGATGTAAAAGTAAACTTGAGAACAACTTCTTCAATTGTCCACATTTTATCAATCAGAAAAATAAGACCTTTGGTAAGGGACCCAGTCTTCTGTCAAATGCTAAAAGCCTGTTTGCCCATTCATGTTGCTGAATCGTTCCTGCCATTTGACAAGAAATGTCTATTGTGAAAGTACCATTGCAATAACTACAAATATTTACTTTGTCATATTTGAAGATCAGTAAAATCATAGACAAAGAAACATCAACTACACATTCTAGTAGGTGTATCTAATGGCAGGTCTTTGGTAAACGCTACTTTCCTTTCTAAAATAAGTTAGCAACATGTACACAAGGTGAAGCTAACTGCAGTGCCATTTTCCATCTTTCCCTCGTGATGGGTTTCCTGAACCGCTTGAGTTCATCAAACCTCCAAACATAACCATCTAGCTTCCTTTCTCTTGCTCTTGTTCTCCCAAACCTCTCTGGCTACACCTGACAGTACCCATTGCTCCACCTCCATACTCCTCTTGCTGCGAAGGTGCTACACTACTCCCATCTCTATGTCTCTTTTCTCTCCGTTATTTGTTTTCTGTGGAGGCTCTTCCTCTCATATTTTAAATATGAACATGACTCAAGTTCAGGCTGGCTGTCTTTTTTTTTTCATTCTTCTAGTTTCGGTATATATTCATTTATGGGGTGTCCACTGAATGTCTGTAAGTTGTGGTGGCAAGGTAGACATAGTTCCTGCTTTCATGAACTTAACATTCTACTAAGGAATAAAGATAATAAACAAGAAAACAGTAAATAAATTACATAACAGCATAAGTGCAATGAAGAAACAAAATGTAACAACACAGACTAATGGGGGAATACCCACTTCATATACAGTGAAGTGGGTCCATAGAAGACTGACATTTACTGAGATCTAAAGAAAACCCATGTATGCAAAACAAGCATGCTATATTCCAGGCAGAGACCGTTTCACACAAGAGAAAACTCGTTTTTATTTGTTAAAGCTGCTGGAATGCAATACATGAGAAACAGAATGGATTTTAAGAAGGGAATTTATTAAGCTGCAAGTTTACAGTTCTAAGTCTATGAAAATGTCCAAATAAAGGCACCAACAAGAAGTTACCTATACTCAAGAAAGGCTGATGCCATCCTGGATACCTCTGTCAGCTGGGAAGGCATGTGGCTGGCGTCTGCTGGGGTCTCTGTCTTCTGGACACCTCTGCCAGCTGGGAAGGCATGTGGCTGGCATCTGCTGGGGTCTCTGTCTTCTGGACACCTCTGTCAGCTGGGAAGGCATGTGGCTGGCATCTGCTGGGGTCTCTGTCTTCTGGACACCTCTGTCAGCTGGGAAGGCACATGGTGACATCTGCTAGGTTTCTCTCCTCATTTCATAAGGAGAATTTTCCTTCCCCGGGGCATTTTCCTCAGTCTCTGGCTATGTGGTCTCTGTTGGCACTTAAAACTTTTTCCAAAATGGTACCCTCTTAAAGGGCTCCAATAAGTGGCCCCAACTTGAATGGGTGGAGACACATTTCCATGGAAACCACATAATCAAAAGGTACCACCCACAATTGGGTGGGTCAAATCTCCATGGAAACAATAAAATGATTCCACCCAGCAATACTGAACGAGGATTAAAGAACACGGCATTTCTGAGGTACACAACAGCTTCAATTTGGCACAAAACTGAAGCACACAGAGGTCAAAAAAACACTTGCCTAAAGCCACGCAGGGCAAAGTGGCAGAATCAGGACTAGAAGCCAGGTAATCTGGTTCTGGAAATAGTGTTCTTTCTTTGCTTATTTTTTTATTTTTAACAAACTCTTCCCTTTCCCACCCTCATTTCCTCCTTCCTTGGAAACCTCTAATCTGCTTTCTCTCTCTGTGAATTTGCTATATCTAGTCATCTCTTAAAAGTGAGATCATAATTTTTCTCCTTAAGTATCATGCTTATTTCGCTATGCTTAACATTGTCGAGGTTCATCCATGTGCGGCATGTCTCATAACTTCATTTTTTTCTTATAGTTGAATATTTCATTGCGTGCATGTACAACATTTTGTTGATCCATTCATTTGTTGATGGACACCAGCTTTCAGTTATTGTGATTAATACTGCTATAAACATTGCTGTAGCACCTGTTCGTGACCTTTTCTTTTGGTCTCTGAGTATATGCCTAGAAATGGATTGCAAGGTCAAATGGTAATTCTATACTTAACTTTTTAAGGAACTGCTGTACTGCCTTCCACAGTGGCTGCTCCTTTTCATATTCCCACAACAATGCACCGGAGTCCCAATTCCTCTACATGCTCTCCACTAAACATTTTCCTTTTTAAAATTACAGCTATACTTTTGAGTGTGAAGTAGTATCTCACTGTGGTTTTTAACTTGCATTTCCCTACTAGCTACTGATGTTGAGTATTTTTTCATGTGTATATTGGCCACTTGTTTATCTTCTATACAGAAATGTCTATTCAAGACCTTTGTCCATTTTCAAATTGAGTTGTCGCACTGTCAAAGTACTTTACATATTGGAGAGTAAATTCTTATCCGATACATGGTTTGAAACTATATTCTCCCATTATGTAGATTGTCTTTTCATTTTCCCGATACTTTGTTTTGATGAACAAAAGTTTATTTTGATGAAATTAAACGTATCTATTGTTTCTTTTATTGTTTGTGCTTTAGGTATCAAATCCAAGAATACACTGCAGAATCTCAGGTCATGAAAATGTACCCTTAAACTATCCCCTGAATGGTTTATAGCATAAGCTCTTATATTTAGATTCTTGATTTATTTTTAGTTGATGTTTATATATGGTGGGTGTTAGGAATTTAACTTCATTCTCTTGCATGTAGATATCCAGTTATCCCAATATCATTTGTTGAAGAGACCATTCTTTCGCCAATGCATGTACTTAGCACCCTTGCCAAAAAAAAAAAAAAAAAAAAAAAATTGGCCATAGATGTGTGGTTCTATTTCTGGATTTTTAATTCTCTTCTACTTCATCTATTTGTTTATCTTCATGCCAGTATCAGATTAAGTGATTACCGTCACTTTGTAATGCAATCTGAAATTGGGAAGTGATGGTCTTCTAACCCTGCTTTTATTTTTCAAATTGTTTGGGCTGTTTGGGGCCCCTGCAGTTTCATATAAATTTGAGGATCAGCTTTTCCATTTCTGGAAAAAGGACTACTAGAATTTTAATAGAGATTGAATTGAATTTGTATACTGCTTTGGTTAAGATTGGTGTATTAACAATGTTAACTCTTCTAATCTATGAATAGGAGATATTTTGCCATTTATTTAATTTTTCTTTAATTTCTTTCAGCAGTGTTTTGTAGTTTTCAGTATACAAATGTGTTGTATTCTTAAATTTCTTCTTGGATATTTTCTCCTTTGGACTTATAGAAATGAAATTGTTTTCTTAATTTCCTTTTTGGATTGTTCATTGTTAGTGTATAAGAACACATGTTTTTGTGTTGATCTTGTGTCATTTTGTGGAATTCATTTATTCGCTTTAATGGTTTTCTTGTGGCTTCCTTTGCATTTTTTATAAGAACATGTCATCACAAACAGAGGGAGTTTTACTTCTTTCTTTCCAATTTGGATACCTTTTATTTATTATTCTTGCTTAACTGCTCAGGTATGAACTTCTAGTACAATATTAAATTCCAGTGGTGAAAGTGGGCATCCTTGTCTCATTCCTGATCCTAGGGGAAAGCTTTAAGTCTTTCAACATTAAATGTGATGTTGGCTCTGGGTTCTTCATAATTGGCCTTTATCATGTTGAGAATGTTCTATACTATTCCTGCTTTTCTTACTGTCTTCATTAAGAAAGGGTGCTAGATTCTGTTGAATGTCTTTTCAGCATCTAATGAGATAAAACTTGCCCCCACCTTCATTCTACTTTAGTGTATTATATTGGTAGATTTAAGTCTGTTGAACCACCCTTGCATTCCTGGTGTGAAACCAACTTTACCATGGTGTATACTCTTTTCAGCACACTGTTGGATTCAGTTTGCTAGTATTTTTTTTTTTTTTGAGAATTTTTGCATCATATTCATAAGGGAAAATAGCCTAATTTTCTTTTCTTGTGATGGATTTACCAGGTTTTGGCATCAGAATAATGATGGACTCAGAATGAATTGTGAAGTGTTCCCTCCTCTTGAATTCTTTGGAAGAGTTTGAGAAAGATATGTATAAATTCTTAAAGTGTCTGGTAGAATTCACTAGTGAAACAACTGATTCTGGATTCTTCTTTGAAGGACGTTTTTTCCCTTATTGGTTTAATCACTGTACTTGGTATAGGTTAGCTAATGTTTTCTATTTCTTCTTGAGTTACTGTGGGTAGCTGATGTATTTCTAGGAATTTTTCCACTTTCAAGGACACGTAGTTTGTTGGTGTACAACTGTTCATAATATTCTTATGATTCCTTCTGTCTGTATAATATCAGTGGTTATATCACTGTTTTCCTTTATTATTTTAGTTATTTGCATCTGACATGGTCAGGTTTATGTGTCAACTTGGCCAGGTGGCGGCACTTGTTTGTCTGGTTGGGCAAGTGCTGGCTGGTCTTTTCTATGAGGACATTTCATAGAATTAAATCATGATCATATTGGCTACATCCACAGTTGATTCCATTTGTAATAGGCCAAGGGGAGTGTCTTCTTTAATGAGTGATGCTTAATCTAATCACCAGAAGTCTTTTAAGAAGTATTCAGAAGAGACAGGCTCTCCTCCTGCTTTTGCCGGCGACCCTCTCCTGTGAAGTGTGTCCAGACCCTCCATCAGAATTGTCAGCTTCACAGCCTGTCCTACAGATTTTGGATTCTACATTCCCACAGTTATGTGAGACACTTTTATAAATTTCATATTTACAAATATTTCCTGTTGCTTATGTTTCTCTAGAGAACCCTAACTAATACAGTAGGAATTAAATGTTTGACCTTTATCCTCCTACTCTATACTTAATAAGTATTTACTAATAAATAGATACAAAATTTAAAAAGGATAACAATGGGATAAAATGTTAAGGTCATAAATTTTAAAAGAGGGTAATGAAGTCTTCAGTTAAATGAAACCCAATCCAGGCAGGGCTACCAATGGCTCTGAAACTTCAGGAATGAAGGTTTGGATCACCCCACTCCTGGTACCAAAATCTGTTCTAGTTCACCTGCTGCTGGAATGCAACATACCAGAAACAGAATGGCTTTTAAAAAGGGGAATTTCATAAGTTGCTAATTTACAGTTCTAAGGCTGAGATAATACCCCAATTAAAGCAAGTCTATAGAAATGTCCAATCAAAGGCATCCAGGGAAAGATACCTTGGTTCAAGTGAGAAGGCATATGGTGAACACAGTCATAGTTTCTCTCTCGGATGGAAGGGCAACATGGCAAGTATGGCATCATCTGCTAGCTTTCTCTCCTGGCTTCCTGTTTTATCATGCTCCCCAGGAGGCATTTTCCTTCTTCATCTCCAAAACACTGGCTGGTGGACTCTGCTTCATGGTGTTGCGGCATTCTCTGCTCTCTCTGAATCTCCTTCTTCTTCAAAATGTTTCCCCTTTTTTAGGACTCCAGAAACTAATCAAGACCCACTCAAATGGGTGGAGACATGCCTCTACCTAATCCAGTCTAACAACCACTATTAATTAAATCACATCTTCAGGGAGATGATCTGATTATAGTTTCAAACATATAATAGGGATTAGAAGAAGCAGCTGCCTTTACAAAATGGGATTAGGATTAAAACATGGCTTTTCTAGGGTACATACATCATTTCAAACCAGCACAGCATCTTTTCTCTTTTTTTCTTGGTCAGTCTAGCTGAAAGGTTCATCAACTTTATTGATAGGTTGCTTCAGTTAAGGTGCAGCTTTGATGAATCAGGTTGGGCTATAATCTAGATTACTTGAGTCCTTTATAAGAAGAATAAAATTTAGACAGAGAGAGAGAATCATAGGGAGCAACCAGAAGCTTAAAGTCAGTGGAATCCAAAAGAGAAAGTAGATGATGATATACCATGTGCACTGCCATGCGGAATAAAATAAAAATAAAAAACAAGGACCATGGATTATCAGCAGCCAGCCCTGGAATGGCACAGCTTGATGGAAGAAAGCATTATCTTGCTGAAGCCACAATTTTGGATTTCTCCTAGCCTCAAAACCATGAGCCAATAAATTCCCCTTGTTTACTTTTACCCACTGCATGGTATTTGTTTTAGCAGCTAGAAAACATGGTTAGGGAGGTTACTTCTTATGATTTCAATATTTAAAAATTTATTTAGAGCTCTCTTGTACCCTAACATATGATCTATTGTAGAGAATGATTCACACGAATGTGAAAAGAACGTGGATTTTGCTGTTGTTTGGTGAAGTATTTCATATATATTGGTTAAATTCTTTTGGTTTATCATGTTGTTCAGGTCCTCTATTTCCTTACTGATCTTCTATTTCGATATTCGACCAGGTATTGAGAGTGTTATTTTGAAATCTCCAAATAATTTTATAGAAATGCCTATTTCTCCCTTCAAGTCTGCAATGTTTGCTTCATATATTTGGAATTTTTCTGTAGATGCATATGTGCTATAATCATTGAATCTTGAATTTTTTCTGTAGGTGCGCATACATTTAAATCTTGTTGAACTGACCATTTTATTGATATATAATGTAACTTCCTTTGTCTCTTGGAAGCCTTTTACTTAGTCTATTTTGTCTGATATTTTAGCAATACCAGCCCTCTTTTGATTACTATTTGCAGGAAATATGTATTTTTCAGCATCCTTTCACTTTCAACCTATTTGTATCTATGAATTTAAGGTGGGTCTCTTGGAAACAGCTTATATAGTTGGGTCATATTTCTTTATCTATTCTACCAATCTCTGTTTTTTGCTAAGAGTTTAATCCGTTTACATTTAAGGAAATTATTGACTAGGCAAGATTTAACTCTGCCATTTTGCTAACTGTTTTTTGTAGCTGTATGCCTTCTTTGTCCCTCTTTTTCTCCTTTATTGTTTTCCTTTTTGTTTAGATGATCTTTTATAAAGAGCCTGTTTTGGGTTTGCTAAAGCTGCTGAAATGCAATATATCAGAAATGGATTGGCTTTTAGAAAGGGGATTTATTAGGTTATAAATTACAATTCTAAGTCCATGAAAATATCCAAATTAAGGCACCAACAAGGGGATATCTTCTGAGAGGAAAGGCTGCTGGCATCTCAGATTTTTCTGTTACATGGGAAGGGACATGGTGACGTCTGCTGAACCATCTCTTCAAAATGTCTCTGTGGGTGTTTTCTTTCTCTCTTAGCTCTGAGCTCTCTCCAAAATGTTTCTCCCTTAAAGGACTCCAGAAAGTGGATTAAGACCCACACTGAATGCAGATAGGCACATCTCCATGGAAACAAGCTAATAAAAGATCCTACCCAATAACAGGTCTGCCCCTACAAGAATGGATTAACAGAACACAGGCTTTTCTGGGGCACATAACAGATTCAAACCACCAGAGAGCCATTTTGAATCACTTAATCTTTCCTTCTGTGCATATTTTTTAGATGTTTTCTTCACTGTTACCATAGGAATTACATTTGGATTGTGTTGATTCCAGCTTGACTTCAATAGTTTACATGACACACAGTACCTATATCTCTCCATTCCTCCTTTAGTTTGTTGTTCATGTTTTCCTTTAGTTCACTGATGCTACTTATACGAATTGCTCTAAGATCTTTATTAGTAATTCCAGAAACTGTGCTCCCTACAGAATAAGTTATGTTGAATTATTTCTTTTTTCCTCTGATAGGTTACACTTTTCTGTCTTCTTGTAAGTTTTACAATGTTTTTGTTGTTGAGAACTGGACATTTGAGTGTTATATTGTGGTTACTCTGGAAATCTATTCCCCCATTCTTCAGTCTGCCAGAATAAGAAGAAGAAGAAAAAAGAGAGAGAGAAAAGAAAAAGGAAAGAAAAGAAAAACAAAAGAAGGACAGAACGGGGAAGAAAAAGGTATTAACCAGACAAAACAACCATAAAAAAAAAGTCAAAAGAATAATGAAGTGCTCAGCCTCTCCAAGTCTCTTTTTATGTGCTTATGGAAAGCCAGAGCTGCTCTTTTGAGGCTGAAATCTAAGCCAGAGTCCCTGCTCATCCCTTAGAGATCTGCCAGACCCAAACTTATAAGACAGAGAAAGAAAGAAAAAAAAAAAAAAAAAAACAATCAACCAAAAAGAAAAAAAGGCAAAAAGCAAAAGAGGTTCACTGGCTTTTTTATGTTACTGTAGTTGCCGGTATAAGGCCAGAAGACGATGTTTCTGAGAGAAACGGAGGCTAGTGTCAGCTCTGGGCCCTCAGGGATCTTCCAGACTAAACAACACAAAAGAGAGAAAGAAACCTACCCAGTGAAAAAGGGCACTGGGTTTTTCAGTCTTGGTAGATGCTAGTGTGGAGAAGGCCAAAACCATAGCTGGAGTCTCTGATGTGCCCTCGGGGATCTGCCAGACCAGGAAAAACCCACACAGAGAACGAAGAAAGGGGAAAAAAAAAAAGAGCCAAAGAAGGCCCACTAGTTCTTTAGGTCCACATGGATACTGGTGGGAGGCTGGAAACACTACTGCTTAGTGGGTTAAAACTGAGTCTAGCTTCCATGCTAGTTCCTCATGGATGGCCACACTGATCTCAACACCGAACCCTAACTTTTATTTTTTTTATTTTTATTTTTTATTTTTTTTAACATGGGCAGGCACCGGGAATCAAACCCGGGTCCTTTGGCATGGCAGGCAAGCATTCTTGCCTGCTGAGCCACCGTGGCCTGCCCCAAACCCTAACTTTTAGAGGAGGAGTTTTCCTCTGGCACCCCTGGCTCCTGCTGGCCACCAGAATCTGGCCTGCACTGCCATAACCACAACCACAGACGTTTCTGCAGCCACTGTTGCAGAGGTGAGCAATGAGGTCTGGTCACTGGTTCTTTGCTTTCACTTACAAAAGCTGAACTCTCGGCAGCCTCTCACTTTCTTTGGCACTCCTGTAGTTGTTCTAAACATCCTTTCTGATTCCAGGATTATTTACTAGTGAATTCTGGTCTCTGTCCCAGTTCTTTCAATTTCTAGTAGAGGGAGCAATTTGTATCCTACTCCACCATTTTGCGCCTGCACTCTCCTTGGGATCACTGTTCTTAATCCCTCTCTTAACACTGTTTTCCATGTGAGAGACCAAGCACATTTAAGGAACTGAAGGTAGTTCAGAGTGACTATTAGTCAGGCGCACCAATTCATTAAATCTTCAAACTCAACCTTTATTCTAAGAGCCAAGCCTACAATCCCTGCCCTCTGCTGAACATTTGCTTGTTCATGGTTACCTGAAAAAATTTAACCCATCTAAAACTGAATCCACTACTCACTAAAAATCATCCTTCCTATTTTTTTTTCCAAATATATTAATGGGATCATTATTTTTTCAAAAACTTAAGTTTGTAGTTTTGGCATCATATTTTTATTAGTTTTCTTTGGTTCCCTATTTGTGTTTCTAATTCTCATGTATTTCTCATAAGCATATGACCTTTTCTATCTCCAGTGCCCCTTCCGTATTCAGATCCTTATCACTCAGGTGTGGATTGCAGTTGCTCCACAGCTCACTCACCTCCTTCCTTTCTCTACCCCACTCCCATTTCATGAGTTGCCTCTATTTTAATTTTTACCTTCTTGATCATATTTCCATGCTTAAATGCCTTATTATTGCTTATATTGATCAAGTCTTTACCTAATATTCAATGGTCTAAGTCACACCTTAATCGCCTTTTCCAATCTTCCAGTGAATATCTCATGTTCTTCAACACTCTGCTTCAGTCAAACCATCTGTACACTGTCAACCTTTCTTCTGTTATGCTCTCTGGTCACACTGCTACTCTGGTCTAGAACATCCTGTCTACTTTTAAGTCACATCTTTCCTTAAGATCCAGCATAGCATCTTCCCACTCCCAACAGCCTTCCCAGATCACTCCAATCCTGGGAATTCCTGGAGTGCTTCATGCCTGTAACATATTCCTAAACTTAAGCATCAACTGCCTTGGTGACATCACTTCCATTATTGCTCTGAACTTTTATCATGTGGTGGGATTTAAATATTTATAATTCACTTTCCCAACAAGACCAAGAGTTACTCAACATAGAGACACAAACTATATTTAATAAATTTTTTAATATCCCCTTGGCCCACACCATTCCATGCCCACCCAGTGCTTGGTCTAGTACTGTACAATGCATGCTGTGTACCTAATATTTGGTGATTATTTAGAAACACATTCAGCTTCTGCCACTATTATGCTATAGTTTTCTAGCAATATGAAATTTTCAGTATTGTAAAAGTGCATCAGGTAGAACAATTTAGCAAAGCCAAAAGGGTCTTCGGGAGGAATAGTCTAAGGAAAATTTTAAAAATTTTTAAAATTTTCAGTGGAGAATGCTAATGAGAAAAATCAACCTAAGCTTCATAATGTAGACTGTCTGGAGAAAACTAATGTGCAGTACTTAAAAATGGACAACTCAATTATGTGATCTTAAAAGAGAATCTATTTTGCATTTAAATTTGAATTTCAAATACAAACTTCAATAGAACTGCTTAGAGTTGCTACTGCATTAATAAATATAAATAGGTTCTTTTATGACTTAAGTTATAAAAACTTATAGTTTATCAGTTCCCTCTCCACCCTGTAATTACCTAAAAGAAGAAGTTGGCCATAAGTTCTATTTTATGAGTTTTAAAGGGACACATTCACCACAGTTTATGTACTATGAATTCCTGGTAAATTCTATAGATTGTAGAAAATAAAGTATTTCCTTTGGATAAAAGACATCTTATTTGAACTCATGTATGTATCTTTAACTATGCTGATCCAAATATTATGCTAAAATTTAAAATAGATATATTTTATATAAATATATATATAGATAAAACATTATACTAAAGAGTAACATGTAATACGTAGCAATCTTATGAATCTACAGAGTAGTCTAAACAATGACTACAATCTAGCAATAACAACTCAAAATGTTATAGGGTAAGTACAGATATCAGATAATTCATAAGAAACAATAAAATTTAATTTGTATGATACAGACTAGTACAACCAACACCACAAGCATCTTAGAAACTTTTTTTGAATAATAAAATAGCCTAACTAAAGTTTACTAGTGATGAAAAATTAGGTGACAAAAATGTATCAATCATCCCTTAGACAACCTAGAAAGTCTGTCACTGCAGAAATGAAGTTTAATAGCTTGTAAAATTGGTCTTTCTCTTCTCAATTGACTTTTTTGGGGGGATGGTGGTACATGGTTCGAGAATCAAATCTGAAATTGGTCTTACATCTATGTAGAATGATGAATCACCTCCTAAAATTCCCATTTAGTCATTCTTCATGACTAAAGCGATACTCAGATGAATGGCAACATGTCCCATATTTGGTATAATCCTGATAAGCAGCCGAGAATTGCTCCAACCTGTTTGGGTAGCTGTGTGGGCTTTTGGGGAAGTGCAAGCTGTAATCTTATAAACTGCCCAACTCCATTTGTTAAAAGAAAACGTGTTCTCACTAATGAGGGGTGAAGGATCACTAAATGAACTAGGGAAAGTGAGTAATATTAGTTACTGCTACAGGTTAGGAATGTCAGAGTGGTATAAAAATCAAATTAATTAGATTAGGCCATACTGTTGGGATGTGAATTTAATCATGTCAGTTTTCAATGGAAGTTCTCAATTCAAAAACTATCCTTTTCAAATCATGGAAAATTCCTTATATATTCATCATGGCTTATCATGTTTCAATGCCTTTTACATGAATATAATTCCACCAGAAAATAAGAAAAGGTGTGTGTGAGATCTGCTGTGCATATTACTGTACAGTAAAGGGTATTTAACACTTACCTATATTCCTCATGTAATAACCTCAAAGAAGAGAACAACATGTGAGAGGAAACACTTCCTTAAGCTAGGTGCTGTTTCTTTTGGATTTGTAAATAAGTCCTTCACTTAGAGTAAATACGGGACTCAAGTCTATGCTGACTTAACTATTAACTAACTTTACACCTGCCTCTTAGGGTTCAGAAAATGACCTCAAATTAATCTGAGTCTGATATTATACTTAATCTTGCCACAGCCTATAAGCAGGTGCAGGGATTACTTCTTAAAGGGGCATGATCTGATTCTTCTCATACAATCTAATATATAACGATTTTTATACTATGACTGTCTGGTGTCTTATTCGCTTTTTCTATAATAGTAGTGCCTGAGTGAATACAATTCAGATTAAAAAAAAAACAAAACACTTTAAAAAAAGACCATACATTTAACCTTCAAATTTGAACTAGGAGGGCGGGCCATGGTGGCTCAGAAGGCAAGAATGCTTGCCTGCCAGGCCAGAGGAACTGGATTCAATTCCCAGTGCCTGCCCATGTAAAAAAAAAAAAAAAAATTGAACTAGGAACATCAGGTATTAATAAAATAAAATGACATTTATCCTACACAGGTAGGCAAAGCAGGCTGACTACACAAAAGACTAACATTCAAGCAGATGCTTGGTGTTCCTCCTGAAATACTAAATGACAGAAGGCAAAGCATTATCAATTTCCACAAAGTTTTGAAAGGAAAGCTTATATATCCAAATAAATAAATATCCAGTCAATTTGAAGTATGCAAAGACACATGACATATTTTTTAATATGTAGACTGAGATACAACACTCATTTTAAAATATTCCTTGGGAAAAAAAGGACTTGAAAATGTACTCTTATACATGCACAAAATTAAGAGCACAGCATGTAAATGAGTGGTGATGAGAAGTATAAGCAGTTAAAAAAGAGTTTTAATCCTTCTTTTTGATGGAAAGGCTATTCTATGTGGGGATATTTTAAAAATACTCTTATAGGCACCACAAAAACAGATATGGTACTACATCCAAAAGACGTGGATCAGCTTTAGGTGATGACATCTGTGTACGTGGTGTAATTTTTATTGGAACCATCACAAACTTAGAGAAAAGATGGAAATAAAGTGCAAAGAACTTACACTTGAGTGTAAAATTTTGCCCCGGTGCCCTGCCATCCTTAAATCCTTGTGTATTTATCACAAACCCAGACATTCTCCTATATAAAATACACACAGCAAAATCAGGAAATGAGCACTGATGATCATCTAGTCCTCAGGGGCCACTCAAGTTGCACCAACTGCCCCAACAGTGTCCTTGATAGCAAAAGGATCGGGTTGCGTTTGGCTGCCATCTTTCTTTAGCCTCCTTCAGAGTGGAACAATTTCTGAGTTTTTCTATGACTTTCATGACCTTGACACTTTTGAAAGCTATAGGCCCGTTATTATTTTGTAAAATGTCCCTCAATTTGTGTATGTCAGAGGTTTCTTCATGGTTAGACTCAGGTTATTCCACAGAAGCAGCGTCTTTTCACTACATCTTATCATGTGGCATGTGATTCCCAAAGTTGTTTGCTGTGACCACTTGTTTATGCTGTGTCTCGTAGGCTTCCCACTGTACAGTTACTCTTTTCTTCTTTGTGAAGGGAAGGAGGTACTCTGAAACTCTGCAAATATCTGATTCCCATCAAACTATATTTATTTATCTATTTCTTGATCTGTATGAAATCCTAGGTGCCAGTTTTAGCCAGTGGGTTACAATATTTATTTTGAAGCATAAAGCGCCCTTGATTTGACCAGTGGAAACCCCTTTAAGCTGACTTCACTATTTCTTTAAAATGTCCATCAAATTCTGAGCAGTTTCTTGCTTTCTGACACAACAGACTTTTGTGTTCCATGAGCTTTTTTCTTGTATTTTCTAGCTCCAGCCCTGAAATCAGACATTTTCCCAAGGATTGGCTTCTTTTTGTGGAGCATGGAATTTAGAAGTCAAGATGGAAGTGCGAGGAGACCTCACTGCTACTGGGCTGTTGCTGCCTCCAGACACTTTTAAGGGACAGGGCTAAGAAATAACTGTGAATGAGTATATATGCAGTGATATTTATATTCACTCCTATATCCATCTCATTCTCTACATATCAAAACCACAATTTCACAATGATATCTCCAATTACAATTCATCAATCCTGCTAGGTTGTGTCTGTCCACATTTGTAACTTTCTCCCCTGAATATGAGAAACCAGCTCCCAACATCTAATATGTTCAATTATTTGTTCAACTCCACATATATAAGGAATCTCTGGGTCTCAGCATCAGCCCTTCTCCTAGGTGATGCCCTCCTCAGCCACCGGGGATCCCACACTCCACACCAAGCCACACTTTGAGTGGAAGCCCTCTCCAACCTGCTCCAGCCGTTCTCGCTCTACTTACTGCCTTCCCTAGCTGAGGATGCTGGTCTTGTTCCATCTCACTTAATGGCTTTAGGTCAAACTGTTCAGGAACTGAAGGGAAGGGAAAGGACAGTGGAGGAGGACAAGCTGACATAAGATTTCCCATCTAAGGAGAAAAACAGAACTTGGGCAAAATAACCATTATAACCCTGATGGCAGAAGTCAAATATTTTCAAAAGACGTTAGCTATAAAGTTAAAAATAGTAATTTAGCATTATTTATCTGGAGTATATTAACAAAGATTGAAAAATCATTGGCAGAGAACAGAATAAAAAATAGAAGAGAATACTAAATGCCTTCTTTCAAATGCAGTGATTCTAAAGATAATTCATTCTCAATTTTTATGAGAAATTTAAGTTGAATGTTCTTAAAGAACTTAAAGATAACTAGCAATCACAGTTTTTAAAAGGTAAAGCTATTTATTTTCTTAAGCAGTGTAAACTATAAAAACCCAAACAAAAATATCAAAGCTCATGTGATAAAAGGAAAACAAAACAAAGAAAGGAAACAAATAAATTAAAGAAAGTAAGAGTGAGGCAAGAGAAAAGGGACAGAGTGGCTCCCTTTGCAGGCACACCTCTATGTACTTCAAGGACACCACATGATATTATAGTGCCAGAGAATGGATCTGTCACCTGTCACTATAAATTTACTGGAAAGCTTATTTAGAAATCCAACTTGGAATATGGAGAAGCACATCTTTCCCTGCTACAGAGACTTGAGAATTTTGCTTGCACTCACTTCTCTCACTGCTGAGAAGCCGGAACCAGCATCTTCCCTCTCCTGGATCCAAGCCAGGCTTGGTGGTACTTCAGAGGGATTCCCCCCAGAGGCATGGGAGAATGTTCACAGTTAGAAAGGTGGTGATTGGAGGGTAGCATGGGGGCAAGAAGTCATCCAGGGTCCCAGCTTCAGCCATTCTGAAATCCTGACCAATTTCCACTCTAGTTTTTATTTAGTCCCCAGAAAGTAACTTTAAAATCATGACATCTTTTCTTTGGGGGTCAGTACAGTACCAAATTCAGGCACAATGTTTTCCCGCTTTGTGAATTTCCAGATGCCTTCCTATTTCCCTTATCTCCAAACATTTTCTTCTCTTAAATCCTTTAGAGAAAGGACTCATAGGTTCAAAGAACAGAAATTAGGTAAAATGATCTTTCTGAGAAAGTGAGACATTATCAAAGGGACCAAAGGGAGAAACAGATGGAGACTCCGTTGGGAGGACAGAGAAAGCACCACAGCTAACACTGACAGGGTGGGAGGCTACTGGGGAGAGGGTCAGAGCATATTTGGTTTGTAGTAAAGAGACAAGAGAAAACAGCAGCTATTCCTGCCCCAGAAAATCACACCAAAAAAGGAGCCTGGTTCAAGGCAAAACCTGGGGAAATTATGGGTGTTTCTGGCAACTGCCTATACAAGAATATTAAATCTTATCGATTTCACAGAGTAGAAGTCTTATTTTCTTCCTGATTTATGGGATTGTTTTGTGATCAGGAGAGCCATGTGTTAACAGCATTATTTCTCATGATTTCATAGCACCAGGATTTGGTTCTACGACTTCATCATTTAATTAGCCCAGAAATCTACAATCAGCCTGCAGGGTGCAATTAAAAAAACTGTGGCATGCTGTACTCTTCTGAGTCTCAGAAAGTACAAACAAAACCAAAATGTAAACACAGGTGCCATAGTAAAGCTACAGGAATAAAACTTCACAAGTATGTAAAATAATCCAAGTATATTATATTATTCAAATACATTAAAATAATTTATTTTCCTTAATTACTAACCTTCAATTTTTACTACCAAAGAATAAAATTTACATAATGTTATGGCTACATTTTTAGCACAATCACCATGGGATGACTAAAACACATCCCCGAGCCAACTACTTCCTTTTAGGATTAGGCTGAGGACTAATACCTCAAATATTCGTCTTTTCTGGAGCCCGAGGTTTTAAGTTATCAAATATGTTAGATCATTCTTATGGATTTATCACAAACAGAAAATTTGTAATATACTTCAAATACAGTTTAATACTAAATATTTTCAAAAAAAGAGGTCTTATCAAATCTTTTCACAACAAGATGTAATAAATCACATGGAACACTTGAAAGATTTATTATAAAAAAGAAAAAAAACAAGATTCTATTTAGGGAAGAAGAAGACGTGCTCTAGAGCATCCTATGCATCTTTCAACTGGGGACTTGCAACTGATGTCTATCTTACACTAAACGTGAAACTCAGAAATTAAAATAAAGGGAAATTTAATTATCTTCCTTCTATATGATTGTCTATAATTTTTAAAAATGTAGTAAACAGATATCATATTTGTTAAACACCTTCTAGTTGTTTAGCGATACCAGAATTAGGATGAGATATAATATTTCACTTCTATATATGATTAAGCAAAGTAACCTGCAAAAGAAATAAAGCATAATGGCCTCCTGTCAATATAACAAACATTTACTCTAAAAAGTGATGACAGCACACAAAATAAGAGTCATTTTAAGGAGGGCTTAAATCAATCTGCACAAGAATTTACAATACTTTATCAAAATCACTGACTATTTTTAAATAAATGAAGCATTCTGTTCATAAACATAAGTATCCCTAAATAAGATATAGGATTTTATCTTCTAATTTTCTGGCAAAAATACTAAACATGATGTCTCCCTTACTGAGCAGAAAGCTTAAGGTTAATATTCTTGAGAGAACAGAACATTTGACTGAAGGGAGGCCACAGGAGTTTTCCACGTGGGCATTCTGTGCCACGGGAACCAGTGTCATCTTGCAGCTTCTCATCAGTTTTAGCAAGGCAGAGCAGACTGTCTTACCGTTGGTGCTGGATCCACATGTTGGATACAGGGTTTTCTTTCTTCACTGACAATCCCTATGAAAAGAAAAGACTGTGAATATTTGCTTCTTATGTCCATTTTCTCTTGAAGACATTCATGGTAGTAAGACATGCCTCCTAGAGCTTCCAAGAAAAGAGGCTCGCTCGTACAGCAGGATCCTTCAAAGTCCTTCCAGGAATCCTTTGGTCAGAAACAGCGGGAGGGTTTAGCTACCTAAGAGCTGACACCAGGTTAGCTGGGCCAATTTTCCACTCAAGCCGAGCCCAGCACAGAGCCAGCAGTGTCCGTGTCCTGCTTGTGGCTCCAAACCGATGCCGTTGTCTGGGCTCTGCAGCGTTTCTTCCATGAAAGTTTTACTTCTGACTTGAGGTCATCAGGTTTTCGTAAGAAATGATCACAAGGGCTATGAAAGGAATCACTTCCTTATTTTCTCACAAGGAATAAATAAGTCTATTGGAATTTCTTTTAGATCACCTGACTCCCTGCTGCAACATCCTGCTCTTTATTGTATTCAAGGAGTATCTGAAGAAAATAAAAATTCCTCTAATTCTCTCCTTTAAAATGATAACATTGCCTGCTAAACTTGGAGAAAAGGCTTTTATCATATGTGGGATTATCTTTTTGTTTCCAGTGTCCTTGACTGCATTTCTTTGTAATGAACAGCTTTTAAAGATGTAACACGTTACATCTCATGCCCAAGTTAAATGAACCCAGGTGTGAGTCTCATTCACCTTCCAATTTCTGTCCATCAGCAAGCCAACATCTGAGTTAGGACACTGGATAATGCTCAAGGCTGTCCCCTGCAGGGCTGGTTAGAGGTGAGAAGGCTGATGTTATTAGCCTAATGCTACTGTTACTAGCCCAGCAAAATTCCTGGTTGAAGCAAAATCTAGTACCTCTCCTGTGGAAGCATTTAACTCATTTTCTTACAGTATGGTAAGGCATTAAGTGTGATCAACACAAAACAATTGCTTACTACCATTTTGCAAGAGTGCATTGAAAATGAACAAAGCACCATTAGACATTATTGAAAAAACATGTAGTTTTAATTTCATTAAAAATTTTTCCTTTGACAGCTGTTTGCCAGTGAAGCAAAATGCATTCAAATATCTTACCTTCATCCAATCAACTAAAATTTACTCAGCAGCTACTCAGGGATAAAAGATGAATAAATTATGATTTCTGATCAAAAGGTAAAACTCTAGTAAAACAGAGATGACTGTTTTTGAAAAAATGCTGTAGAGTAAACTAATAGGGTTTAGTCTTAAGAGTAATTCCTCGTAAAGTGTTCAAATTAATTTTGATGGAAAGACATTTTTTCATAGAATAACATTGACTTTTTAAATTTCTTAGATTGAAGAGTTTAATTTTTTTTAAATCATAAGCAAATACATGTTGGAAAACATTGAAATAATGCAGATTCTTGAATAAAGACGTACACAGAACAAAGCATGAAATCCCCAATGTCCGGCCCCCACACTCCTGCGGCCTTTGGAAGCTATAGCTGCTGACCCAGGCTGCATACCACACGGGCTTTCACATCTGATTATCCATGCCACGGGCTTCAGGAATTAGTAACATCTTACCTGTATTCTCACTGTTGCTATCTGACTGTTAGAAAACTGATCTAGGCTGATATTTGATTATAAAATTATTAGAAGTGACTTTACAATCATGCAAAACAAACAAAAAATCTATATCCTCATTTTACCCAATTACTGTACATATTTTATAGTTTCAATTTCAGGATAAGAATGTGTTGAAAACTAGAATTTTAAAAGGTGGATGGTCCAAAGTTATAAATTAGTTATAAATTTAGATCGCCTAGAGAAATGACATCATTTGGAAATGTAGTCAGAAACGATGGTTCAAACTTGCAGTAAAGAATATGAAGAAAGGAATAAGTTAAAGAAAAATGTCACAAAACAAATTCCTATTTTAAGCAAATTTTACTTAAAAAAATCTATATATGTATCTCACTTTCATTTTATTCAGGTATAGCCTGTTATTATTAGCTTGCTCTCTGGGAAACATTCAATAAAATGAAAATACTTTTCTCTATTTGTGTTCTAAGCTAAAACTATATTAATTGCAAAGGAATATAGTTAAAATGTCTGTGTTATCACAGGGTATGTTTTAAGTAGAAAACCTCAATATGAGATTAAAAAGAATAACAACATGTGTACAGTAAACCAGCCTAGCAGAAAATATTTCCTGCTCTTGCAGGCATATGGTAGGCGACCCAAGCAAAAAAAAGTAGCCATTTTTGGAAGCAGAGGTTTGGGAGCAGGAGGAACATCTCTGTCCAGTTTTAGATCTCACTGGTTGAGTTTACTGGGAAACATTTACCTCTTGGTCTCCATCACCTCATTTGTAAGAGGAGGGTATTAATGGTTTCTATCCCACAGGACTTTCATAAGGGTTAAATGAGATGATGGAGTCCACTCTGTATAGACTGCAATGTTCAAAATTAATTATATGCTATTATAAGCATTTTTATCTCCTGATATTGAATTTCTTTCTTCACATGGTTTAAAATTGAGCAAGAAAGGCAGAACACAAATTAAAAGTTCTGAGAACAAAAAGAAGTGTTGTAACAACAACATTCATTAATTATTTATCCAAATAAAATACATGAACAAAGATCCTATATTTATCAATATACCTTTCCCCCACACCAAAATTAAACTTGTACTTCCCCATTCTTCTATATACATCAATATAATTAAGTTTAAAGGTATGGAAGTAGAATGTATGAGAATTTGCAAGTGCTAAGAATGAACTCAGAAAGCAAAAGGACATACTTAGGGAAAAAGTATGTTTTCTACTATGTCTAACAGAAAAAGCAACCTTTTCTTCTGCCTTTTGAGCCTTCTGTTCTGATTCAGTTGCCCCTTGGATAGAGCATACTATAAATCCTTGCAATTCCAAGTATGTCTTCCTTTCCTGGCAGATATATGATACCTTGTTTGAATAATGGATTTTTGTACAGGAAATCCTTTACCCTAGGCTATATGTGTTATTCACTATCTCTTAGTTTCTAGTGTTTTAGATGAAAAGTCCAATGCCCATGAGATTCTCTTTCCTATGTAAGGAACCTGTTCCTCCTCTACAAGAAGCGTGCACAGTTTTCCCTTTGTCTGGGAAATTAGAAATTTTACTAAGACATGTCTAGGGGTGTCTCTGTTTTCATTACTCTTTTTTGGGACCTGATAACCCTCATCGCTCTTCAGACTTTTATTATTCTGCTGCTCAGGGAAACTGTATCCTGTTACTTGTTTAATTTTTCAGCTCATTTTATCTCTACCTATGTAGATTTTACCTTTGTGATAATCCTCTCACTTAACTTTCTAGGTTAGCATCTTCTTTTCACTTGTTTAAGGAATTTAAAATCTGAAGTAATGTAGTACCTGTGCTGGTTTGAGACTTGTATATACTAGAAAAGTCATATTCTCTCAATCCTAATTTACATTTGACAGGGGAAGACCTACTGTGTGGGTGGGATCCTTTTTTTTTAAAACTTTTTTTAATTATAATAATAGAACATATAAAAAGTAAAGAAAGAAAAAAGCAATATTTTTCAAAGCACTCCTCAACAAGTAGCTATAGGACAGATTCCAGAGTTTGTCATGGGCTACCATACCATCATCTCAAATTTTTCTTTCTAGCTGCTCCAGAATATAGAAGGCTAGAAGGAATAAATATTCTTTTTATCATCAAATTGACTTTTCTCTTTTTTGTGTGTGAAAAATAACATAAATGCAAAAAAGTGATACATTTCAAAGCATAGCACAACAATTAGTTGTAGAACAGATTTCAAAGTTTGGTATGGGTTACAATTCCATAATTTTAGGTTTTTTTCTTCTAGCTGCTCTAAGATACTGGAGACTAAAAGAAGTATCAATTTAATGATTCAGCAGTCATATTCGTTTGTCAAACCCTACGTTCCCTGTTTAACTCCACCATCACCTTTGATGCTTTTATCCCACTCTTTAGGAGTATTTGGGCTATGGCCATTCTAACTTGTTCATGTTGGAAGGGGCTGTCAATAATATGGAGTAGGGAGATGAAACTAGCTGATGCTCTAGAGAGGCTGGGCCCTCTAGTTATCAGGACTTACCTGGTCCAGGGACTCATCTGGAGGTTGTTGGTTTTTGGAAAGTTATCCTAATGCATGAAACCTCTGCAGAATCTTCTATATTGATGTTCTTTAGGATTGGTTGGAATGGTTTTGGTTGGGGTTTGGTTAGTTATGATAGGTAGCAATGTCTAACTGAAGCTTGCATGAAAGTGACATCCAGAGTAGCCTCTTGACTCCACTTGAACTCTCTCAGCCATTGAAACTTTATTTAGTTACACTTCTTTTCCCCTTTTTGGTCAGGATGGAATTGTTGATCCCACTGTGTGAGGGCTGAACTCATCCCTGGGAGTCATCTCCCACGTTACTAGGGAGAATTTCATTCCTGGATGGCATGTCCCACATAGGTGGGAAGGCAATGATTTCACTTACAGGCTGGCCTTAGAGAGAATGAGGCCACATCTGAGTAACAAAAAAGGTCCCCCAGAAGTAACTCTTAGGTATACCTATAGTAAGCTTCTCTGCTATCTACATAAGCTTCACAAGAGTAAGCCTCAAGATCAAGGGCTTCGTCTATTGATTTCGCTGTCCCTAATATTTGACCCAGTATGAGGGGATTCCCTGATTGTAAAGCTTAATAGTCCCATATTTTTTTCTACCATCCCTCAAGAGATTTTGCCAATACTTTTTGATTATCTGCTTAACATATTCAAGGATGTATCCAGACATTACATTAAACTGTACAGGACTAAAAGCCCTTATTCTTACTCTGGGCTTGGGGGGGAGCTTTTTGATTAAGTTGTTTCCATGGAGATATGACCCACCCAATTGTGGGTGGGACCTTTTGATTATGGTGATTTCCATGGAGAGGTATCTCTGTCCATCCAAGGTAGATCTTAATCCACTTACTGGGGCCCTTTAAGTGGGAACTATTTTGGAAAAAGCTCAGAGCCAACACAAACAGAGATGTTTAGAGATGCAGAAAGAAAACACCCTCAGGGAAACTGAAACCAGAAGCCAAAGGACCAGCAGACATAGGCCAAGTGCCTTCCCAATCAGCCCTTCTTGAGTTAAGGTATCTTTCTCTGGATGCCTTAGTTTGGACATTGTTATGGCCTTAGAACTGTAAACTGGTAACTTAATAAATTGTCTTTATAAAAGCCAACTCATTTCTGGTATATTGCATCTTCTGCAGCATTAACAAACTAAAACAGTACCTTTCTAGAGACTTACAAAGACCAAGGCTTGAGGTCTGGCAAACGTAGGAGAGTACATAAGAAAATGAAGTTTCTTCTGAGGTCTCAGTTCCACTGTGTTGGGCAGGAGGTGGGGGTGCTTTGTTCTCTTTGGCACTGAGAAAGGACCTATGCAGGGAAAGGAGGCATCTTCCAAAGATGTGGGCAGAAGACCGGGATTTCAGAGTTCATGGAGGGCTCTCAGCTAGCAGAAGCTTAAATCCTCTTGGGAACCAAATGCTTTAGTACATCAAGGGCCTGGCAGATCCTATGGACCAGAGTAGAACTGGAAGGAGCCTATTCTGTAGAAGAATGTGCTGTGATGCCCAGTCATTTAGAGACTGTTGTCTTGTACCAGATAAGGCTTGAGGAGAGAAGCTTATTTCTCTGCCTCAGCAGAAGGGCAACAGTTGGCCAGGTTCTTTTTGTTTTTGTCAAAATTTAGACTTCCATCAGTACAGTTGGAGTCATGAACCAAAAGCAGATAAAGAAAACTAATAACTCTTTTAAACAGCCTTAGTAACCTGAAGAAGATCAAATGAACGTCAATTGGTGTCACCTACTGAGCCCAATGGGAGAGGTTAGATTACTTCAATTAAAACAAAACAAACACAGGACAATTATTAAGAACTTTTAACAAACCACAAAGATCTCCCCATTTAAAAAGAAGGAAACAGTGGCTTTCAGAAAGTAAGTAACTTTCCCAAGAACATACAAACCAGGACAGAAACCCATGCATCTAAGTCCCCAACCCCCAAAACCCATTTATGTATTTGTTCAGCTCCTGTGGTTGGGACCTGTGTTACTCATCTTTGTATCCACAGTACCCAGATCTTCAAGAGTTGGCTTAACTGCTCACGAAATGAACATCATGTTCACAGGCTATAACACCAGGTTAACTGTGTACATTTGTAATCGGGATGTTTGAGTTAATGCTCTGGGACTGTTTTCAAAAATGTTAATTTACTACCTTGGTAAAGTTCCACATTTACTGTCAAATTTAAATGCATTACTGAAAAATCTTTTTAATTTTCCAGATATTAGCACAACCTACAAAAGATAATGGAAGAAATTTTATGTTTCTTGAGAGACACTTCAGGTATTTTATTTGGTCCTTTTACACCTACGTTGGTTTGAATCTATCATGTAACCCAGAAGAAACTATGTTCTTTTAATCCATTCTTGTGGGGGCAGACCTATTGTGGGTGGGACCTTTTGGTTAAGTTGTTTCAATTGAAGCGTAACTCAGCTCATTCAAGGTGGGTCTTAATCCTTCACTGGGGTCCTTTGTGAAAAGGATAAAAGACAGTATAAACCCAGAGTTTAGAGAGAAAAAGCCCTGGGAGAAGCAAGATGGACCCACAGAGGAGAGAGAAAGAACCATTTTGAAAGCAGAATTCAGGAGAGAAGGACCAACAAACACTGCCCTGTGCCTTGCCACGTGACAGAAGAACCCCAGATGCCAGCGGCCTTTCCTCAGAGAAGGTATCTTCCTCTTCATGCCTTATTTGGACATTTTCATGGTCTTAGAACTGTACATTTGTAACCTAATAAATCCTTATTGAAAAAGCCAACCAATTTCTGGTATGTTAAGTGCTGGCAGTTCCAGCAAACCAAAATAACCCCATTGTGCCTGACTGATTTGACTAGGAGAATGTACTTGAAAAATTTCTTCAATTCTACCAACTTTCAACTCAGAAACAACAAGGGGAACAAAGACAATCAGATTTATTGCAAAAGAAAAAAAAGAAGCAAGAACATGTGCCAAATTCTGAAGCCATAATGTGTATCTTCTGTTTCATCACCAAATGTTTATAGATTACCCACTAAGCACAAAGCACTGTGCTAGACAAGAGAGCCTCTATTTTCCATGTCACGGCACTTTTTAAACTCAATTATGATTCAGGCAATACAATAACTATGTATTCTTTTTGAATTTTGGAAATCCCCATGAACTCTATACAGCACAGAGAGAGAATTATGCTTTGATTACCTATGGCTACAAAGAAGTGAAATAAAATGCATTACGTTACAGCAGAAAATTGAATTTAAGAACACATGGGCCTTTTCTGTCAAAATTTCACATAAAGTTGTCTGCATTGAGATTGCAAGAGATTATAAGAACCATAATGTACAGATTAAATGACCAAAAGAAGAAATGATAAAAGTAGCACAACCAATAATAGGGCTAACAAAATAATTCAGAAAGTTAAAATATGAAATCTGGTAAACAAAAATTAATATCCTGTATATATTTCAACAAACAGTTGGAAAATATAATGGAAGAAAACATTCATTTATGTTAGCAATATAAAATACTTGCATAAATACAACGTGCAAAACAAAATGATGAAAACTAAGGCATAAGCAGTCTTGAATTGGAAAGACATCTCTTGTTCTGAGACAGAACAAAGTAACACCATAAAATTCAAATCTGCCAAGATAATAGATGAATTTAACATGATTCCAATAATAATGTTTTTTTTCCAGCTACTAGACAAGCTGATTCTAAAATTCATATAGAAGTTACATGAGTAAATACTTAGAAAAATCCTGAAAAAAAGAGAGCAGTGAGTAGGGATAAGCATTACTGAATTTCAGTACATACTATAAAAAGTGTTTGCAGTTAAAACAACATAGGACTGGGTGGGCCACAGTGGCCCAGCAGGCAAGAATGCTTGCCTGCCATGCCAGAGGACCCGGGTTCAATTCCCCGTGCCTGCCCATGTAAAAAAAAAAAACAACATAGTACTAATGCATGAAATATATACAGAGGAAGAGATTAAGAACTTCAGAAACAGATCCAAGTACAGATGGAAAGGAAGTATACGAATAGTAGGAGATTTTTTAAATACATGATATTGGGACAACTGGATGGTCATCTGGAAAAAGAAATAGGATATTTTCCTCACCTCATAGACCAGGATAACAAATAGTTAATGGATCATATATATATTTATTTATTTATTTTTATTTATTTAATTTTTTTGCATGGGCAGGTACCGGAACCGAACCTGGGTCTCCAGCATGGCAGGCAAGAACTCTGCCTGCTGAGCCACTGTAGCCCTCCCTGGATCATATATTTAAATGCTAAAAATGAAGCTATTATAATCCTAGAAGAAAACACAATTCTTTTACAAATCCAGCTTATTGGTTTGAAGCTGTATGTACTCCAGAAAAACACGTTCTTAAATTGAATAAATCACTTAGTGTGAACTTGTTGTAAGCAGGATCTTGTGATAAGGCTACATCAATTAGGTGCGGACCACCTTATTCAGGATTTGTCTTAATCCTATTACTGGAATCCTTTATAAACAGAATGAATACAGAGACAGAAAGGCACAGAAGCAAGAAGCTGAAATCAGTGAAACCTGGAAGAAAAGGGAGAGAGCAGCAGTTGTTGCCATGTGTCTCACCATGGGACAGAGAAGTCATGGAACGCAGGCAGCCAGTCTTTGGGAAGAAAGCACTGCTCTGATGATGCCTTGATTTGGACATTTTCGTGGCCTTAAACTGTAAGCTAACAAATTCCCATTGTTTGAGCTAATGCATTTCATGGTATCTGCTTTAAGCAACGTAGGAAACTAAAACAAGTAGGTATGGGGAAAGCCTTTTGAAATAAAATTTAAATTTTGCCAATTTAAGTAGGAAATTGTTCCTCAGTTTAGTTTAAATACACATTTTTAAAATTGCGAGTGTAGTTAAGCATCTTTTTATACATTTATGTACCTCCTGTTTTATATTTTTCTGATAAAATCTATTAAAGTTTTTTTGACTTTTTAAATTTAGGGTTAAATTAAAAGCTAAATTCCATAGTCAAAAACCAAATAGCAAACTGGAGAAACAAATCTGCAACTTATAGACAAAAGATGAGTCTCCCCATTGCATAAAGAGTTTTTAAAACCCAAGTGGGGGTGGGGAGCCCTCAAAACCCTAAATTAAAAAAGGCAAAAGACATTAATAGACTTATCAGAAAAAGATAAAACAGGAGGTACACAAACATATAAACAGATGCTCAACTACACTCATAATTTGTAAAATGTATATTTAAACTAAAGCAAGGAGCAATTTTTTACTTAAACTAGCAAAACTTCCAAAGTTTAAAAAACCCTATGGACAAGGCTGTGAGACAGCAAACATTCTCATGTAATGTTGCTAGGAAAGCACGATTTTACAATCCCCGTGGGGGAAGGAAAACTGCAAGCACATTTACCCTTTTATTCAACAACCCAAACAATAAAAATTTATCCCGAAGACAAAATTCTACAAATATAAGACAACTTATAAACAAGGTTATTCACTGTGGTAGTATTTGTAATAAGAAAATGCTGGCATTAACCCAAATGTGGTTCATTCACATAATCAAGTAGAAAGTAGCAGTATAAAACAATAATGAGAGTCTCAATGAAATGATATGGAGTGATTTCAAGGACGTGTTGAGTGAAAAAAATGTATATATACATATATGTGTATGTATGTATGTATATATGCGCAAACATATACATACATATATATACCTTTTGTGTAAGAAAGGAGAAAAATAAAAACTATATATGTATATATACGTATATATTCATAGCTGTATTCTTATTTCTGCAAAAAGAAAAATAAAAAGAATAAAGAGAAACTAATGAAAATGGTTATCTATGTAGTTTTAAGTAACTTTTGGGCACAATATGACTGTATTTGGTGAGATATATTCTAAGGACAGAAAGAATCACAAAGAAATCTTAAATGTTACTTAGATTTACCATCATTAATATTGGTATTGTTCTGAAATTATTATATGCAATTATATGTATAAGTTAAAGCAAATAAAGAAAACATATGCTAATATAAACTATATTTTTTGCACTATAACAAAAAGATATAAATATCCAATAAAGGTAAGTTTAAATTTGCTTTGGAAATATTAGTATAAACTGATCAAAAAAATGTTTTCCCCTAGATTTGTGTACTGAAAGGGTCTACAAGAAATGATATCCCAATAGTAATGAGCACACAAAGTGTCAGATTTTAATTTGTAAGTGCCACTGTCCACTAAATCATACCAGGACTCCTTAAAGAAATAACTGGTCCCAGGTGCAGGAATGTAAAGTGCAAGGTGAACCTAGGACATCATAAGTGAGGAAGTGCTCAAAATCTGACTGGCTCATGTCAAAGGACAGGTAAACAGGCATGAAGAGGTTCTCATTTGCTAAATCAAGGGACCATTTGAGCAACAAAGCAAAAATGACAGGAAAGAACTATAATACGCTAATTACAGACAAATACAGGGTGCACAGGTGGCTCAGTGGTAGAATGCTCGCCTTCCATGCAGGAGACAAGGGTTCGATCCCCGGACCATGCACCCCAGCAAAACAAACAAACAAACAACAAAAAAACACCACATAATATTCAGAAAGAAAGACAGGAAAGGAAATAAAGGAACTTCTTGCCTGAAAAATGCCACTCAGTAAATGTAAATGGAATGACGGCATTGGGAAACCACCATTGGTGGCCGCCTCTAAAATAATTAATTCAGGCCAGGATCTTTAAGTGATGCTGAAAATGCTGAGCAGTTTATTGGAGAACAGGATATTCACAGGGTCTCAAAGTAACATCTTATACACATTTCTCCGAAATTACAAAGAAAAAATTCATTTTCACAAAGGACAGATCTAGTATTTACCACCTTAAACAAGAACCACACTTAACAACACCAATATTGGGTCAACCTGACATTACATGTCTCCTGATATGATGTACAAAGGTGTATATCACTTAGTTCTCATGCCAAAAAAATTTAGTCTGAATCTAATCACAAAGAAATAGATAAATGCAAAACACTGGACTTTCTATCACAGACTGGCCCTGCCAGATTTTAGAAAACCTAATATCATGAAAACACAAAAAAGGAGGAAATTATTCTAGATTAGATGAGACTACAATGACACAAATACCAGTGTAATTGTGAACCTGGACTAGATACTAGGTAGGCAAACAAAAAACTGTTTAAAGATGTTCTTCATACAATTAGGAAAATCTGAATACGAACTGTTTATTAGATGACACTATAGGGTAATAACTAATATTCTTAGGTGTGATTATGGTACTGTGGTTATACAGAAGAATATCCTTATTCTTAGCAAATGCATGATGAAGTTTTGGGAGAAGAGAAGTATATCTAAGGGTTTTATATTTTACTATTTTTTTCAACTTTTTCTGATTTTGAAAAAAATTAAAAGTATGGAAAAAAAGCATAGGCTTTTAATAGATTTTTAATGATCTTATAGTAGGTGTAGTGGGTTGAATTGTATCCCCCCAGAAAAGATATATGTTGAAGTCTTAAACTCTGATACCTGTGAATGTAACCATATCTGAAAATAAGGTCTTTGCAGATGTAATTAAGTTAAGATGAAATAATACAGGATTTGGGTGGCCCTAATCCAATGGCTAATGTCCTGACAAGAGAGAGAGATTTGGAGAGAGACTCACACCCATGGGACAATAAAGGCTGCGACTGGAGGCCTGCAGCCACAGATCCAGGAATTCTGAGGCTGGCCAGCAAGTTACCAGCATCTGGGAGCAAGGCAAGGAAGGAGTCCCTGGAGCCTTCAGATGTAGCATGGCCTTGACAATGCCTGTACTGTGGACTGCTGGCCTACAGGATTGTGAGAGAACAAATTTCTGGTGTTTTATGTCACCCAGTATTTGATCATTTGTGACAGCAGCTCCAGGAAACTAATACAGTAAGCAAGTATATTTTCAATTGTTTTGAATGCTGCATAATCTTCCATATAATCAGAGTAAGAATTTTTTAAGTTCTCATTAAAAAATCTCAACATTCATTTAAAAGCCAACAGTAAACAAACAAACCAACAAACAAAAATACTCCCTCCTACCCCCCAGCTCTGGGTTTGCGAGCACACCTTCCTAAAAATAAAGAAAGCTCAAAAGTTAATGTGTGGAATGAATAAATAACAGCTATAACATGTTCTTGTAATTTATATGTTGATTACTTCACTTGGTAAATGTACTGTGTTTATTGAGAAATGATAAATTTCTGGGCAAATTATCTTCTCAAGTCAGAAGTCTGAGTTATTTAAAATTCTCTACTATTAGTTTGTGTTCCTTAACAATTAAAAATATATACGTTTTAAAGGACAATTTACAAGGATAATACATCCTGATTCTGGAGCCAGCCTGCCTGTGTCAGGAGGCTGGCCCTGGCAAGTATTAGCTATGTGAGCCCAGGTAAGCTGCTTCCCCACCTCGCAGGCTGCTAAATGAGTTAATATATGCAGAAACACTTCCAACTGTCCCTGCCTAATGTGTGTATGTGCGCTCACACACACACGAAGTCTCAAACTGCTAATTTTGACTTTATTTAAAATATATTTTTGCCTTATTTTTCTTAACAGCTTTTATAGAAATATAGAATTAAAGTCTTAAACGGATAAAATAATACTATAGTAAGCTTTACAATTAACTACATACTTGACAAAAAGTTTGATATTTTAACAGAATTCTGCTTTAGAAAACTTAATGGCTTGCCTCATACAACCTGAGGTGGAAATACTGAGTTTATCATTCCTTAAAAGTATGCGTACACACACCAGGCATGCATGTGCAGACAGGCATGTGCACGCACGCGTGCAAGCCCACACTGTAAAGGTCCACTAAAAGCCCATCCTCTCCTCTCCTCTCCTCTCGCTCCTCCACTAGGTGTGCGTACTCCCTGCTCACCTGGTTTTCTGAAACAGCCCCCAAAACCATCTCACTCCAGGGGTCTTCTGAACGCACCCCACACTGCCAGAGGGACTCTTCAAAGGGGAAATTCTAATCCCATCACATTTATTTTTAGTATGTGATGAATTCCCTCAGGAAACCTTTACAGGAGATTGGAGACTATTCAAGTCACATCCTTCCTGAAGTGGTCTAGGCATCCAATCTGAGGAGAGTTGGGTATAAATCTCATAAAGTTCTGCCATGTTTATTATGTAGACAAGGTCAATATATCCCAACTCTGTGTGTTCACAGATTAAACTGCAATTAAATACCTGCAAGTATTTGATATTAATTATTTTAAGAATTAATAATTAAGAACATTCATTATTTTATTGTGCCTTGAAAATCACAGGTAAAGGTACAAACAGGTCACTATAATTAAGGTAATTCTTTTTTGTCCAGATTTGCCACTGTAGTGAAGAATACAACGAAAATGACTCCTTAATCTGCATGTAATGCTCCAAGCCTGTATTTTAAAGAATGCAGTCTACTTCTTAGCTTAGAGTCTGACTCACAGTAGGATGTTTAATAAATGTGTCTCAAATGAATGAGAAAGCTATTAGATATATCATTCCAGATGCCTTTCAGGCACTTCAAACTCAGTAAGTCCACATACAATCCTCTATCATTCTCCCCATGCCCCCGTACTGTCCCGTTCTCGTCAGCAGCTTGCCATCCGTGCCTCTCCTAGAAGCCGGGGGCACCCTCACCCCTCCGGAGTTCTCTGCCCCTCACCACTCATCCCACATATGCAATGATTTTAAATGCTCACTCTCTTACTGCAGTTCTTTCTTCCCATACAAATTACTGGAATCATCTTTAACTGGCCCTCCTATCTGGAATGCCTCAATACGTTTTAGGAGCAGTTTA
Organism: Tamandua tetradactyla; assembly: GCF_023851605.1. Lineage (NCBI taxonomy): Eukaryota > Metazoa > Chordata > Mammalia > Pilosa > Myrmecophagidae > Tamandua > Tamandua tetradactyla. The sequence continues at coordinate 35,673,283 of NC_135351.1, forward strand.
AAGATTGCTTTCTCTAAGAGGCCTTATCGCCCTCCCACCCAGCTACAACTACATCATGTAACTCTTGCACTTGGTTCATCTCTCTTATTATAGCAAGTACCAACAAGCTGTACTAGACCTGCCCCTTACCCATAGCCCTCCTTTAAAAATTTAGGTCTGCAGTAAGGACTCCTGGGATGGGGAGCCGTCCACGTCATCTATACAAGGTTCCGTACCATCCAGTTCCACGGTCGTCTGCACTCCCCTTCTCTCCATTGCAGCCACGCGGGCCTCTCCGCTGTTTCCCGTCTACACCGAGCACATTTCTGCCTCGGGGTTTGAGTCAGGGAAACTACTCTCCCAGATGACATGACTTGCATTCTTTCTTCCTTCAAAATTTTGCTCAAATGTCATTTTCTTTGTAATGCTTTCTGTGACGGCTCTATTTAAAACAGCAATCTGTAGTACATACATATAATGGAAAATAATTTAGCAAGAAAAGAGCTATCAAGCTATGAAAAGATTGTGAGGAACATTAAATGCATATTGTTACATGAAAGAAGGCAGTCTGAAAAGGCTACATACTGCACGATTTCAAGTATATGACCCTCTGGAAATGGTAAAGGTATAGTCAGTGAAAAGTTCGGGGGTTGCCAGGCGCTCAGTGGGAGGAGGGAGGGATAAGTAGGTGGAGCCCAGGGCCTTTTAAGGGCAGTGAAACCTTTCTGTATGAAATTGCAATGTTGTATACAGGACACATTGCATTTGTGAAAACCCATAACATTGTACACAGAAGAGCAAACCATAGTGCAAACTATGCACTTTAGGTAATAATGTATCAATCAATATTGTACACTGCACCAGACTAACATAAGATGCTAATTCTAGGGAAAAGTGGGGAGAGGAAGAGGAGCTATATAGGAACTCTGTGCACTTTTTGTGCAATTTTTCTCTAAACCAAAAAGTGCTTTAAAAAGTAAAGCCTGTTTTTAAAAAATGAAGCAAAAATAGAACTGTATTCCATTCATAAAAAAAAACAAAAAAAACAAAAATCTAGAATCCTCAAGTCAGTCCCAGTCCACTCTATCCACACCTTCTCTGCCTTATTATTTTGTTTTAATTAGAGAAGGTGTGGTTTACAAAACAATCATGCCTAAAAATAAGAAACACTTCACAAATTTGTGTGTCACCCTTGCTCAGGGGCATGCTAATCTTCTCTGTCTCATTCCAATTTAGCATGCATGCTGCCAAAGCAAGTACTACCTTATTATTTTTATTTTTTTGTATTGTATGGTAGGGGTCACATTTCCTTCTTTTTCCATGTGAGTATCCTCTCATGCAGCACCATTTGTTGAGCTTTTGTTTGGCTTTTTTGTTTGTTTTGCTTGTTTGTTTGGTAAGCGCATGGGCTGGGAATCAAATCCGGGTCTCCTGCATGGCAGGTGAGAATTCTACCACTGAATATCCTTGCACCCCCCACCCCCACCTTATTTTCTATTTATTCTATTTTAATTTATTTGCTTATTGTCGGTGTCTCTCTATTAGAAGGTAAGCTAAACAAGGACACTCGCATTTATCTGTTTTGTTCACTGCTACATGATATGTAGCACATATACATAAAAACCTCGAATTATTACTCAAAGGTATAATAACTTTTTTCCTTTTAAAAGTTCAAGGAATATTAAGTATATTAATCTGCCTAACCACTAATATCATGTTTTATAATTGCCTTTAACTTTTTAAAAGTGCTTTCCTTTAAATTTGTTACATTTTCACTTTAAAATGTACAGATTAAAAAGACTGGTATTATACAAATACCAAGCCTCCTAATGCCACTACATGAAAAAAGCAAAAACAAACAAACGAAAAAGCAAACACTGATTCTGAATTACCCTAAATAAAAAACCTGCTCATCCCTGACCTAATTTTCTCTGACAAATTTAACTGCAGTGAGATGTAAAAGACTTGATTCCTCTCAAAAGGGTGGCAAAAACACACAACCAACGTGCATATCCACACACAGCCAAAGATTCGTACGCAGAAACTGGAGGCCTTCTGACTCTGCTGTCACTCATTCTCAGAACACCAGCCCAGCCGCACAAGCTGGGTGTGAAGAAATAAGCCTAAGGGGTAAAGGTATGAAAATCAGATGCCCAGTTCTAAGCTGCCTGTTAGAGGACTCATCGCTGGACAACAGACCTAGAGACTGTGGAGAGGACACAGCACCGAGCGCATTTCCTGCAGGTCAGGCGTCAAGCAGACGTTCTGTATTCTCTGTGCTCTCCTGTGTTTACGCATCACCGTGGAACCCCCCACCTTGTGTCCCCACCCCCTCTGCACCTGCTGGATTCCCCATCTAGCCTGTGGCGGCATCTTCCGTTTCTCTCGGGCTCAGCACACTCCCTGAGAGCTAGTAGGTTTTTCATCAACACCGGTGGCTGAACTGCATGAATGAATATTTGATTAAATATAAAAAGGTTTTTCATTTTTACACACTAACAGCTTTCATTAGGGTGCTTCTCTTAAAATACAGTATTTCTGATTCACTAGAAAAAGGAAAGGGTGGATGCTAGGCAAAAATAATTCTCCATTTTTTACCCCTTATCAAATTTTAGTTGAATGTTTTTTCAGAGGAGAAAGTTGAGGGGGAAAATATAGCCTGAAATTAGAGAATCAGAACAATGTTCCACTTTTTACTTATTAGCCATTTGCAATGCAAAAACCTCAAATTATTTAGTCATCTGTCAGTTTTCATATTTCTCACCAGCACTGCTCTCAGACTTGCAGGCAGGTTCGCTGACTAAGAACAACACAGAGCGATTCTTTACATTTCATCCACTTTTCATTCAAGGAAAACACTTCCTGAAAATGTGCGTTTAATATTCTGGAAAATACAAATCACCATTATCTCTGAGGCCTCTATCATTACCAGAAGGTCTGGATCCTAAGCCTCATTTCCATCTGTAATGATGTTTTTAAGAAGGGCTGGACGTTCATTTCCAGAAAATACTGCCAGTAAATTCTATGACATCATAGATGGCTCACTATCCACACCAAACTGACTAACCCTTAAAAAGTCAAAGTATGCACTTACTACCCTAAGGGAATGCTTAGGGCTATGTTAACTTTAGTTTTAGAAGACTGTTACCTAACTGAGGGAGAGTAAATGGGGATTTAATTTAGATAGCTCCTTTCCTAATAATTTCCGGAATCTAATTATATATTCAATAACACAAACTAAAATGTTTAAATACTAAACTATTTCTTCTTCCAGATTTAATTTGTTAAAAAGTTGGGACACAGGAATTTTTGAAGGAAACCAAAAATATATTTTTTATGATATAAAACGTATTTCATGGGCAGTGCAATGGTGGCTCAGTGGCAGAATTCTTACCTGCCATGCCGGAGACTCAGGTTCGATTTCCAGAGCCTGCCCATGCAAAAAAAAAAAAAAAAGGTATTTAAGGTATTTCATTTTCCATTCCATCCTCAGGAAGAGAAGGAAACATTGGGAGCTGCCTCTCCAGTTTTAGGCAATGCCCACCCTAGGAGCAAAATTGGTATACAAAAAGGTGCTTGCCTAAGATTCATCCTTTTTCATAGAATCAGGGAATATAAAAGCTGAAATGTGTACTGATGTTATGAGAAAGTTTTAATTTGCATGTATATAAAGTGAAGGAATGAGGTTAATAGGAAGTAGAACTTGACTTTTCATTTTATATATAATCAAAATCCTTTCATTATCAGAGATATGGCCAACATCTTAAATACTAGATGTTTTCACTATAATACTGAAAAACTGGTAAAGTAATTGTACTAGCTAGGGTTCTCTAGAGAAACAGAATCAATAGGAAATATCTGTAAGTGTGAGATTTATAAAGGTGTCTCATATAACTGTGGGAATGGAAGAGTCAAAAATCCGTAGGGCAGGCTGTAAAGCACACAGCTCCAATGAAGGGCCTCGAGAAACTGCAGAAGAGAGGCTTGTTGGCTGAAGAAGGAGTGAAAAGTCTCTCTTCTTTCTTAAAAGTCTTCAACTAATTAGATTATTTTGTTTGTAGTTGATTGCAGATGTAATCAGCCACAGCTGCACTCAACTGACTGATGATTTAATAAATCAACCAGGCACACAATATCCTTACAGTAAGTTACGTCAATGATTTCTTGACTAGACAATCCGGCATAATCATCTGGCCAAGTTGACACCAGAACTTCACCATCACAGTCCACCCCTTGTTAACTTGGCAGCTACACATATCACCTTGAAACATGCTTAATTTCCAAAGAGGACACAATAACAGTCATATATTTCTCCTAACAATACTCAACTGTCTTGCATACAACCAGAAATGCATTATGTCTCTCCAGAATAGGGTGCAAGTCCTTAGGTACCATTCACTCTTAAACTTCATGTCCTATAACTTAAACATTCTAATATGAAAAATACAACTTATATCATATGAATAGGAGGAAAACAAGATATTTGCTTATGTACAAACATTCTCATAACAAAACAGAGAGGAGCTATTCATACCATCACAGTCCTCATTTCTGTAACTGGTCATGTGGTCAAAGTTCATATTTATCACTACCTTCTTCCACTGTCCATTCCATGTTTCCTTTACCTTCAGCAAGCATTTCAGCTGGCCATGGTTCTCTGCCAGGTGGCTGACCCAAACCTTCATACCTGAAGTTTCTGAGACACTGGTAGTCCTGCCTGGATTGGGCTGTTTCAGTATTCCATTGATGGAAGTGATTCCCATTTAAAAAATGAGCCTTCTGTGCATGGAATTACTAAATGATGCCCTAGAGGATCTCCAGCATTCCAGGAAAACTCTTCCTTTCTGTAGTTGCAGTCCTATTTTCCCTTGATAGTCAGGATCAATCACCCTAGACAGTATAGTAATCCTCTTCCTTGCCTGTTGATTCAGAGGCATGAGAAGCCCAAAGTGGCCATGTAGTCTTAACTTCTAGTTCAATGGAATCATTGCTGTATCTCCTGGTAGAGCACTCTACCTTTTGGAACTAAGATCTTTAGACCAGTAGAGCTTAAGGTTTTAGGACAGGAAGCAAAAATCTTTCTAGTGGATCACTAGGGATGATAGTGAGTAATGCCATATCCATTTCCATCCTGGACCTATGAACTTTGGCTATGAGGGAAACAGCACATACAATGGATGCTGATTCAGTGCATATACTGTCTCTTGGAGAACACTGCCACAGGCCTGCAAGGTATCGCCACCTTGTTGGCACTGTAATTGGGACTTCAAAAGACCATTCCACCATTCTATCAATTCAGCTGCCTCTGGATAATAAGGAAAATGGTAATATTAGAGGATTCCATGAGCATGTGCCCATTCACGCACTTCATTTACTGTGAACTGGGTTCTTTGATCAGAAGCAATACTGTGTGGAATACCATGACAGTGGATAAGGTATTCCATAATTCCATGAATGGTAGTTTTGTGGAAGCACCATATGCAGGGAAGGCAAACCCATATCTATATGTATATGTGCCCAATCCAGTTAGAATAAATCACTGCCCTTTCCATGATGGAAGTAATCAACCTGCCACTGGGTAGCTGGCTGATCACCTTTGGGAATGGTGCCATACTGGGGACTGAGTGTGAGTCTCTGCTGCTGGCAGATTGGGCACTCAGCAGTGGCTGTAAGCCAGGTCAGCCTTTGTGAGTGGAAGTCCATGTTGCTGAGCCCATACATAATCTCCATCCATACCACCATATCCACTTTGTTCATGAGTCCATTGGACAATGGCAGGAGTGGCTGGGGAAAGAGGATGACCTGTATTCACAGAATGAGTTATTTTATCCATTTGATTATTAAAACCTTCCTCTTCTGAAGTCCCACCCTCTGTTGAGAATTCACATGTTACACAAACATCTTCATATTTTTTGCCCACTCAGAAAGGTCTATACACATACTTCTTCCCCAGACCTCTTTGCTACCAATTTTCCAATCATGCTCCTTTCAAGTCCCTGATCATCTAGCCAAACCATTAGCAACAGCCCATGGGTCAGTATGCAAATGTACCTCTGGTCAGTTGTCCTTCCAAGCAAAATGAACAACCAGGTGCACTGCTCAAAGTTCTGCCCACTGAGAGGATTTAATTTACCACTGCTCTTCAAGGACACACCAGAAAGGGGCTGTAGTGCTGCAGCTGTCCACTTCCATATCATGCAGACCTATCTGTAAACCAGGCCAGTCTTCCCTTTCTCAGTTTTCCCTTATAACTGCATCCAGTGTCTCTAACAACAATCAGCCCTTATCATCATACTTCTTAACTACAAAATTCTGTTAAGATGCCAAAAACACTCTTACCCAGAGCCTTGCCTTTTATAAGCATACTATTAGCAGAATCCAGTGGTGATATTTTGTGATATCTGTCTTGCCAAATCATCCCATGGACTGTCACCGCCATCTTGATTATTGGAAACAGAGTTATTAGTGCCTTTGAGTCTAATCAGAGTAGAAAACCAATTGTAAAAACTGATTTTTAAGATTTGGTTTCTCAAGAACCCCTACTGGTTCAGCTGTTTTAGTCAGGGTTCTCTAGAGAAACAGAACCAACAGGAGATATCTGCATATATGAGACTTATATAGGTGTCTCATGCAACCATGAGAATGGAAGAGTCCAAAATCCATAGGGCAGGCTGAGAAGCTGGCAGCTCAGATGAAGAATCTTGATGAACTCCATAGGAGAGGCTCGCTGGCAGAAGAGGCAGTGAAAAGTTGCTCTTCTCCCTGAAAAGTCTTCAGTTGATTGGATTAGTTAAGTACAGATATAACTGGTCATTGATGCAATCAACTGACCGATTTAGAAAACCAGCCTTCTGGTCTGTTAACCAGCCATGAAATATCCCTGCAGCAACAGTCAGGCCTGTGCTTGCCTGACCAGACAACTGGGCATCGTCACGTGGCCAAGCTGACACCAGAACCTAACCGTCACAGTCATCATACCTAGCAACTGAAAAATGGTTAAAATTATGGCATACTAATTTCCTTCAAAAATACATCAAAAGGATATATTTCATTTATTACCATAAAAATTCACCCAAAACCTCCTTTATCATCTATATGTTTGGATGTGTAATACTACAATACCATTTTGTATGCCTAATTATCTTTTTGTTTGTTTGCTGTATGGTAGGGTCACGTTTCATTCTTTTTTCCATGTCAGTATCCTGTCATTGCGGCACCATTTGTTGAATTTTGTTTGCTTTTAATTTGTTTGTTATGCTCATTTGTTTTTTAGGGGGAGGGGAGAGCACATGGGCCAGGAATCAAACCCAGGTCTCCTGTAGGAGAGAATTCTACCACTGAACTATCCTGGCAACCCTGCCTAATTATCTTTTAATTGGAAAAAAATGCTAAGTTAAATTTGTGATTATCAAAAGAGTAACATGTTTTACATAGTTGATATTAAACAGTTTAATTTAAATTAAATGCAGTTTACTTTCATACTATAGAAATAAACAGAAATGAACAAAGTTATGTCCTGGTCAAAAGAATTTAGCCATTTAAAACCAACTCCCTCACCCTGCCCATTTTAGTCATAAAATAGTGGTATAATTCTTTGTTTAATCTCCACCTTTCAGTCAAATGTTCACTGAAGGAGCTTCCTTTACTGCAGTAAATTACCCAGCATTTACCTTTTCACCACAGCATAAATTATGTTCTGATAAAGTAGTTGAAACCTTTAAGTTTCCTACTTTTAATTATATAAACTATTTTTCTCATAGAAATGTTTTAATTCAGTATCCATAGAGGTAGTATTTTGAATTAGTAAGTGTACCAGAGGAATATGAATTTTAGCATACTTACTATGTTTAATTCTAGAAGCATGGTGCTTTCGCTTTCTAAAATTTAGCAGGAAGTTAGATAAACATAAAATAAAAATGTTGAGTGATTAAAGTAGTTCTGAATACAGTCATAAAGATTACATTTGTAACTATTATTACACTGTTTACAGCTAACAGCTTGGCTTTTAAATACTTTCACTTGAAAATATTTTCCTACCCTCTACTTTCAAATGACAAGTCACTAAGATGAAATAAGTAATTTACTCAACGTCACATCATAAGTAAGAGAATCTGGATCTATCATTCAGGTCTCTCTAACCTTTTGGCTAATTGCTACCAGAATATCATTAATTGATTTAAGTAAGGAAATTCTAGAGGCCAGTCCCTCTAGAAGCAATCAATACTGCTTATTAATAACAAGATCTTCAAAATCATGGTGATGAAATACCATATAATCTTCAACATTATATTCTTGGAAGCTTTACTATTAAAAGCACAATTTGCATTCGATTTCTTTTTAAAACAGATAAACTACCCTATGTAACACTCAATTTGTGTGGCGTTAAAGCAGATTTACATAGAAAGAGGTTCTGTAGATTTGCATTGTTCAATATTGTGCTGGTTTGAAACTGTTGTGTACCCCAGAAAAGTCAAGTTCTTTAATTCTCATTCAGTGTTGCTAGGTGGGATCATTTTTACTGTTTCCACGGAGATGTGACCCACCTTATTGTGGGTGGTAACTTTTGATTAGTTGGCTTCCATGGAGACATGTCTCCATCCATTCAAGGTGGGGATGCTTATTGGAGTCCTCTAAGAGGGAATCAATTTGGAAAAAGCGTTAGTACCAACAGAGTCTATACAGCCAGAAACCTTTGGAAATGCAGAAGGAAAATGCTGCTGGGGAAGCCTTATGAAATGAGGAGAGAATGTGAGCAGATGTTACCATGTGCCTTCCCAGCTAAGAGACATGTCCAGAAGTCAGAGACCCCAGCAGATGCCAGCCACGTATCTTCCCAGCTGACAGAGGTGTTCCGGATGTTTTTCAGCCTTTCTTGAGTGAAGGTAACCTCTTGTTGGTACCTTAATTAGGACACTGCCATGGCCTTAGCACTGTAAACTCACAACTTTTTAAAAATAAATTTCCTTTTTAAAAGCTGTTCTGTTACTGGTATACTGGATTCCAGTAGTTTAACTACCCACCTATGGCAATTCAAATTTAAATTATTTAAAATTAAGTTAAAGAAAAAATTGAGTTCCTCAGTCACACCAGCTACCTTTCAAGTGAGGTAAGACACACCTGGTGGGAAAGCTCATGTCCAGAGTTCAGAAGGAAGGTGTGAAATGTAGAGCAGAGCCTCACAACAACAATCAGTGGCACATGGGTTTTACTTAAAGTCAAGAGACCACCAAGGAAATAAGCACATACAGAGAATAACAGAAGATCAGACTGCCATGAAAAAGAGAGGCCAATGAGATAAAGGAAAACCAACAGTGTGTGGTGGCCCTGAGATCAGCATATTAAATTAGTGATCAGATATGTCAAATGCTGCTGATAGGTCAAACAAGATAATGCCACTGGTGGGCTTGAAAAGAACAGATTAGAGGTTGCAACAAATTTATGGAAGTTGGAAAGTTATTGGAAATATCTGTTAAAAAACATGTTGGAGGTGCAGTAGAGATATGAACTCTATACTTATCTGAAACTCAGAGGACCTTTGAACACAGAGTCAGTATATATTTGATGTGGGGAGGAAGAGGGGAGGCAAAAAAAAAAAAAAAAAAAAAAACTAAGCGGGAGAAATCACTAAAGGTCCTTATGTAAAACACCTATGCCAAACAGGCTGCAAGCTTAAAACAGAAAATGGAAGTTGCCTTGCATTTTTCACAGGCCCTCCAAAAATCAGTGAAATTACTGTTATCCTCATTTCGGCAGTTAGGGGCTCACAGCCGGACAATTACATCTTCATCCTGCCTGTTTAACTTAAATATCAGCTGCCAGTTAGCATGTTCTTTCGAAACAGAGTTCTCAATAGAGTTTCTGCTAAGGTGAGAAGAACAGTGAGATTATGGAGCAATTTACACCACTAAAGAGGGAAGTCATATGTCATTTTAAAAAATAGACAAGAGATCAAGGATCACCAGACATATAAGGAAAACTAGCAGCACAACAGAAAAAAATGCAAGATACATAGGACAAAGAAACTGAACCAAAGAAAACAACTCAGAGAACATTACATCACTTAGAACATTTAGGAAGATATAATGACATCCACAAAACTTTGATAAAGAAAAAAGGAACAAAAGGACGAGACCATACAGATTAAAAACACAACTGCAAAATTCAAGAGAGATGCAGAATAAAGAAATGAGAGAAACTGTGAGACAGATTAGTTAGAAAAAAGAAGAGAGAAGGATTCAAAATCCAAAGTTTGTACCTCAAAGATTAAGGAATGTTAGTGCTGTCACTAGAAGTAACAGAGAAGAGAAAAAATACAGCAAAGTTCTTCAGGAACCTCAAGCTCATTCAATATCATGACTCTCTGCCACATATACGAAAGAAATGGGTTAGCTAATGTAGTTTGTTATACAAGTTTGAGGCTGAATATTTTTTCTGAGGTTGGACTTCGTATTTGAGCTGTGTATACTAAAATGGTTCTGTTCAACTTTGCCTAAAATACCAAAAATTTTACATTCAAGCTGTTCTTAAAAATTGTTTAATGCAAATAATTACTATAAATCTTTAAAACATAAAAAATGCAAATTAAGAAACTGTGAATACATTATTATATGGCTTTGGGAAAGATAAACATCTGAATATCTGTAAAATATGAATTTAATGGTCTAACAACATACTTTGGCTATGGTAGAATTAAATCATGTAGTTTTCATATTCATTAAATCAATAAGATCTCAATTTAATTTTCAACAGTGTATGGTTTCAACTGCTTGCTTTTAATTTCTAACTGATTGTTAATGCAATTATTTCACTTTTAAAATTAATTCACTGGGCAAAATGCTACAGTATACTTTGACAACTAAATTTGGTAGGTTCTTAAACAAAACACACACACGAACACAAATAAATGAGGCTGAAAAAGAAGGAAAGCTTAAGGCAAGTTTTCTGTTTTTAATAGATGGGGGAAGGTTGCAAACAATTACAAAGTTGAAACCATATACACTACATAAACACTACATAAAACATTTTCTTCCAAAATAAATGATTATAAAATAGTTGGCAAATTGAAGCTCATTCAAATCAGCAGATTTAAATGAGGAGAAAACTTGCATTTATATTGTCCCCTCAGAAGGGATTAGGTGCAATGTAATATCTCAATGGAGATATTAATACTAATTGAACATCACAGCACATGAAGAACTACTAAGTATATTAGCATTCAGTAAAATTGAAAAACAAAGATTTTTAAATTAAGAATTATAAATATATAGAATATATTTTAAATTATTAACATGGTTAGAAACACTTTACTAATTCAAATAATACTACTCATGAGATACAGGAGCTTTTATTACAAATATGAATAAGTCTTCAACTTTAACAGGTGGATTAACTCAGATCAAGTTAGTAAAATATTGGTATTGGATACTAAAATGACACCTTAATGCCTTTAATATATCAATAAAACCTCAATTTTAGAAAATGCAATCATGAGCAAAACCAAAAAATAAAACAAAGTCATTGAGTCTTTGTGAATGGGTAATATAAAATAATCACAAGCCAAGGTCTTTGGCTTAGTGCCCAGAAAAATTGAAATATGAAAATAGTACCAGCTTCAAGGTTTTTGCATCCACTGGTGGTTATTAAAGGCACATGGAATACTATCAACATTAGCTCTAAGAGTAGCTCTTGGTTCTCACTCCATTAGATGGATAATAGAAGTCAAGATGATTAAACACGTTGGGCTGGTTATCTGGCATACATAAGTTTCCATCCTATTGTTCTCATTTTACTTCCAATTTCACTCTTTTTTAAACTACCATTTGCTGAATTCATGCCACAGAGATTAAGAATAACAGTAATAATTTATATTTGGTTGCTTAACCTTTTTTTTTTTAACTTTTTTAAAACTTTTTTTATTAATTAAAAAAATTAACAAACAAAACATTTAGATATCATTCCATTCTACATATACAATCAGTAATTCTTTTTTTTTTCTTAAATAAAAAAATTAACAAAACATTTAGAAATCATTCCATTCTACATGTACAATCAGTAATTCTTAATATCATCACATAGTTGCATATTCATCATTTCTTCGTACACTTGCATCGATTTAGAAAAAGAAATAAGAAGACAACAGAATAAGAATTAAAACGATAATAGAGAGAAAAAAAAACCTATACCTCACATGCAGCTTCATTCAATGTTTTAACATAATTGCATTACAATTAGGTAGTATTGTGCTGTCCATTTCTGAGTTTTTATATCCAGTCCTGTTGCACAGTCTGTATCCCTTCAGCTCCAATTACCCCTTCTCTCTTTTTTTTTTTTTTTAATTAACGGGAAAAAAATTAACAGAACATTTAGAAATCATACCATTCTACATATGCAGTCAGTAATTCTTAACATCATCACATAGATGCATGATCATCATTTCTTAGTACATTTGCATCGGTTTAGAAGAACTAGCAACACAACCGAAAAAGATATAGAATGTTAATATAGAGAAAAAAATAAAAGTAATAATAGTAAAAACAAAACAAAACAAAACAAAACAAAAACCTATAGCTCAGATGCAGCTTCATTCAGTGTTTTAACATGATTACTTTACAATTAGGTATTATTGTGCTGTCCATTTTTGAGTTTTTGTATCTAGTCCTGTTGCACAGTCTGTATCCCTTCAGCTCCAATTGCCTACTATCTTACCCTGTTTCTACCTCCTGCTGGACTCTGTTACCAATGACATATTCCAAATTTATTCTCGAATGTCGTTTCACATCAGTGGGCCATACAGTATTTGTCCTTTAGTTTTTGGCTAGACTCACTCAGCATAATGTTGTCTAGGTCCATCCATGTTATTACATGCTTCATAAGTTTATCCTGTCTTAAAGCTGCATAATATTCCACCATTATGTATATACCACAGTTTGTTTAGCCACTCTTCTGTTGATGGAGATTTTGGCTGTTTCCATCTCTTTGCAATTGTAAATAACGCTGCTATAAACATTGGTGTGCAAATGTCCGTTTGTGTCTTTGCCCTTAATTCCTCCGAGTAGATACTTAGCAATGGTATCGCTGGGTCATATGGCAATTCTATATTCAGCTTTTTGAGGAACCACCAAACTGCCTTCCACAGTGTTGCACCATTTGACATTCCCACCAACAGTGGATAAGTGTGCCTCTTTCTCCGCATCATCTCCAGCACTTGTCATTTTCTGTTTTGTTGATAATGGCCATTCTGGTGGGTGTGAGATGATATCTCATTGTGGTTTTGATTTGCATTTCTCTACAATCAGTAATTCTTAATATCATCACATAGTTGCATATTCATCATTTCTTAGTACATTTGCATAGATTTAGAAAAAGAAATAAAAGGACAACAGAAAAAGAAATAAAATGATAATAGAGAAAAAAAAAACTATACGTACCATACCCCTTATCCCTCGCTTTCATTTACCACTATTTCAAACTGAATTTATTTATCATTTGTTCCCCCTATTATTTATTTTTATTTCATATGTTCTACTCTTCTGTTGATATAGTAGCTAAAAGGAGCATCAGACATAAGGTTTTCACATTCACAGAGTCTCACTGTGAAAGCTATATCGTTGTTCAATCATCATCAAGAAACATGGCTACTGGAACACAGCACTACATTTTCAGGCAATTCCCTCCAGCCTCTCCACTACATCTTGAACAACAAGGTGATATCTACTTAATGCATAAGAATAACTTCCAGGATAACCTCTCGACTCTGTTTGCAATCTCTCAGTCATTGACACTTTGTCTCATTTTACTCTTTCCCCTTTTGGTCTAGAAGGTTCTCTCAATCCCTTGATGTTAATTCTCAGCTCATTCTAGAGTTTTTCTCTGTCCTTTGATGCTGAGTCTCAGCTCATTCCAGGACCTCTGTCCCACGTTGCCAGGAAGGTCCACACCCCTGGGAGTCATGTCCCACGCAGAGAGGGGGAGGGTGGTGAGACTGCTCATCATGTTGGCTGGAGAAAGAGGCCACATCTGAGCAACAAAAGAGGTTCTCTTGGGGGTGACTCTTAGGCCTAAATTTTAAGTAGACTTGACCTATCATTTGTGGGGTTAAGTTTCATGTGAACAAACCCCAAGACTGGGGGCTCAGCCTATAGCTTTGGTTGTCCACACTGCTTGTGAGAATATCAAGAATTCAACTTGGGGAAGTTGAATTTCTCCCCCCTCTCACCATTCCCCGAAGGGGGCTTGCAAATACTTTTCCAGTCACTGATCAAATCATTCTGGGATTCATCGGGGGATCACTCTGGACAAATCAACAAAATCTCATGTGCTACCTGAGATTCCAAGTACTTAGGACATTCAATCAAACTATCTACATGAGTTATATTAGGAAATGCTCTAGTCAAAATCTAAATTTTGTAACAAATAAACATTTTTTGCTTTAGTCTCACACATAAGGTGACATTTTAAAATATTAATTATCATCTATTTTCAGCACCCTGCAATAATGACATTCTTTTGTTCTTCATGCCAAAACATTTTTAAAATTTGTACATTGTACATTTCACTATTATTATACACTCTAGGCATTCCTAGATTATACCATCTCTATCTTTAACATCTATCTTTCTTTCCGATTTTATTTATGTCCCCAGCCTTCCTCCCTCTATCATTCTCACATGCAGCTTCATTCAGTGTTTTAACATAATTACATTACAGTTAGATAGTATTGTGCTATCCATTTCTGAGTTTTTGTATCCAGTCCTGTTGCACAGTCTGTATCCCTTCAGCATCAATTACCCACTATCTTACCCTATTTCTATCTCCTGATGGTCTCTGTTATCAAAGACATATTCCAAGTTTATTCACTAATGTCGGTTCATACTAGTGAGACCATACAGTATTTGTCCTTTAGTTTTTGGCTAGTCTCACTCAGCATAACGTTCTCTAAGTCCATCCATGTTGTTACATACTTCATAAGTTTATTCTGTCTTAGAGCTGCATAATATTCCATCGTATGTATATACCACAGTTGGTATATACATAACTCTTCTGTTGATGGACATTTTGGCTGTTTCCATCTCCTTGCAATTGTAAATGCTGCTGCTATAAACATCGGTGTGCAAATGTCCGTTTGTGTCTTTGCCCTTAAGTCCTCTGAGTAGATACCTAGCAATGGTATTGCTGGGTCATATGGCAATTCTATATTCAGCTTTTTGAGGAACCGCCAAACTGCCTTCCACAGTGGTTGCATCATTTGATATTCCCACCAACAGTGGATAAGTGTGCCTCTTTCTCCGCATCCTCTCCAGCACTTGTCATTTTCTGTTTTGTTGATAATGGCCATTCTGGTGGGTGTGAGATGATATCTCATTGTGGTTTTGATTTGCATTTCTCTAATGGCCAGGGACATTGAGCATCTCTTCATGTGCCTTTTGGCCATTTGTATTTCCTCTTCTGAGAAGTGTCTATTCAAGTCTTTTTCCCATTTTGTAATTGGATTGGCTGTCTTTTTGTTGTTGAGTTGAACAATCTCTTTATAAATTCTGGATACTAGACCTTTATCTGATATGTCGTTTCCAAATACTGTCTCCCATTGTGTAGGCTGTCTTTTTACTTTCTTGATGAAGTTCTTTGATGCACAAAAGTGTTTAATTTTGAGGCGCTCCCATTTATTTCTTTCTTTCTTCAGTGCTCTTGCTTTAGGTGTAAGGTCCATAAAACTGCCTCCAATTATAAAATTCATAAGATATCTCCCTACATTTTCCTCTAATTGTTTTATGGTCTTAGACCTAATGTTTAGATCTTTGATCCATTTTGAGTTAACTTTTGTATAGGGTGTGAGATATGGGTCCTCTTTCATTCTTTTGCATATAGATATCCAGTTCTCTAGGCACCATTTATTGAAGAGACTGTTCTGTCCCAAATGAGTTGGCTTGACTGCCTTATCAAAGATCAAATGTCCATAGATGAGAGGGATGGCTGCTTAAGCTTTTAAAAAGTGTTCCCACATAGCTTATTATGTGGCTCACTAGATTACCATAGTACCACCTCCACTTTCTACATGAGAAAACACCACGTGCTGTTTCCACCCTCACCTCAGTGATCCCCTATGATGGTTAAGTCTGTGTGTCAATTCGGCTAGGTTACGGTGTTCACTTGTTTGGTGAAGCAAGTAGGGGCCTGTTAGTGTGAGGGCGTTTCCACCATTAGTCAGTTTTACAATCAACAAAGGAGATTGCCCTCAGCAACGAGGTCTTAAAATGAGAACTGAGGACTTCAGCAGTTGGAAAGAAGAATTTCTATCACTACTTTAGCTAGCCAGTTTCTCCTGGGGAATTCAACCTTACCTTCATGGAATTTCCTACTTGCAGCCTCTCTATGGAATTTAGACATGCCCACCCCACTGGCTATATGAGCCAATTCTTAGGATAAATCTCTCTAATACACTGCCCCTCTTCTTACTGGAGATGGATTCTTTTACAACTCAGAAATCACAAGCTCCTTAAGTTCTTTCTTAAATTACCTCCAGGCTCCTGGTCTGAGTTGGGACACAACTAATACAAATAATATGTTCCAGCAATTCTTACTATTTATCATAGCATTTATCACATTGCAATTGCACCTATCTGCTAACTTGTATATGTCTGACAAAATACTGTTGACTCCTTGAAAGTAGGGTCTGTAACTTTTAATCTGAATAACTAGCATCAAGCATATTGCTTGACATACTGTAAGCAATTCATAAATTGAATGACTGAATAAAAGAAGTTAGGTAACTTGCTGAATGATGAACACAGAATTTGAAATTTGATGTTAATTTCTAATCTGAAGCCCATTCATTTACACTTCACTGCTTCTGTCAATAAACAAATCTAAGAAAATATTTTTATCATTTTTTTTACAAAAATTGTCCTTTTTCCCATTTCAAAGAAGAAAAACTATAAGTTTAAAATGAAACAATATGAAGAATCTGAAATTTTTCCAATGCCTCTAGAGGTGTGCTTTTAGAGATATGCAAATCTAAGGGAAACAGTCTAGTAAGTGGAGGTCTGTTGCTCTGAACCTTTCCATCATCTTTTGTTTTAGTTTCCTAGGATGCTTACAGGAAACAACATGAAATGGTTCAGCTTGAACAATGGGAATTTATAAGCTTATAGTTTTGAGGTTGTAAAAATGTCTAAATCAAGGTATTATCAGGGTAGTGCTTTCTCTCTGAAGGTAAGGCTGTCAGCAACTTGGGGCTCCTCTGCCGCATGGCAAGGCACATGGTGGCATCTCTTGGTCTCTCCTTTCTCTTCCAGGTTTTGTTGATTTCAGTTCTTGCTTCCATGGGCTTTTCTCTCTTTCTTGATTCTCTTTATAAAGGACTCTAGTAATAAGATTAAGACCCATCCTCAAGGAGGTGGCTCATACCTTAACTCAAGTAGCCTCATCAAAAGGCCTTACTTACAATGGGTTCACCACAACAGGAATGAATTAGATTTAAGAACATGCTTTTTCTGAGGATACATATGGCTTCAAATCACCATACCTGTAGAACAAATTATCCCCTAGAACCTGCCCATTTCCCTCTGTGCTGGTGTGAAACTATTATGTACACCAGAAAAGCCAAGTTTTAATCCTGATCCAAACTTGTGGGGCCAGACCTATTTTTTAGGGAGGGAAACGATGACTGGATTATTTCCATGGACGTGTGACATGCTCGATTGCAGGTGTGACCTTTTGATTAGATGGAGTTGTGACTCCACCCATTTAAGGTGTGTCCTGATCAATTTACTGCAGTCATTTAAGAGGAGAAACATTTTGGAAATTCAGAAGCCCCAGGAGATACAGGAATTGAGAGAGCCAGCAGAAGCTAGACAGGAATAAGAGTCGACAGAATTAACACGAGACCCAAACATCTGGAATTGGAGAAAGAAAATGCCTCCTGAGACGCTGCTTGAAAACCGAAGTCAAAGACACCAGCCATGCCACCTATGTGTCTTCCCAGCTGCAGAGGTGTTTTGGACCCATCGGCCTTTCTTGATTCAAGGTATCTTTCTCTGGATTCCTTAGTCTGTACATTGTTAGAGTCTTAGAACTGTAAATTTGTAACTTAATAAATTCCCTTCATAAATGCTGTTCCATCCCTGGTATATTGCATTCTGACAGCTTTAACAAACTAATACACCTTCATAGGGATTTGAGCCTGCACCTTATTTTAATTATCTTGAATTATGTCACTATATGCCAAAGATTGGTTTAGCTTGATACTTAACATTGAAATTAAAATTTCACAAGTGGGTTCTCATGGATTAATAGTTAGATATTCTTGTTTGAAAACTTTCCTCTTAAAATTACTTCATCTTACTGTCTTTTTTGACATGCTTCTAAAAATTATTTATCTGTTATTTGTGCTTCTGGCATGTTCTTTTGTCTATAATCATCACATTTTATTGGGTCAGGTTTTAAAATAAGATTTCCTACTGTCCTTTGGCCACAATGCAAATTGCATGATCTCAAATGTAAAAAAATACATATATATAAAAAAAAAACCCCCACAAAATTACATGTTGTTTATTCTCACAATATTTTATGGTTCTCTAAGTATTAAAAATATACTGATCCTCACAATTCCATGAAGTAGAAACCAGAGGGACATTATACCTGGTGACTGTAGGTATAATTAATCAATTATCTAACATTACACAGAGCTAAGGGGTGGCAGAATTTGGGTTCAGGCCCTGCTCTTCCAGCCAATGACCCCAAGTCTACAATACACATGTTAAACCCCAAAAAAATGGTTGTTTTGGAAAACTCATTCTTGCTTTTAGAAATTACATAATAAACCACGTTCGATTCCTTTTAGGACTAAAAAGCAGAATTAAGCACATTCGTCTACAGAAAAATCAGTTAATTCTGAAGATTATCTTTATTTATGACAGTAAATTAATCCCTCTTGCTCACCCTACCACCTGAAGTCTTGGAATTTTGGAGATTTAAAATCAGAATTCAATAAGAATTCATTTTCATTTCTAGTTTGAATTTCACTAAATAATATTAACAAAAAAACCTCTGCCAGTTCTGATGGGAAGAGAAAGTCATCTGAAGCCCATTTTACCTTCCTTAAAATGGAAACCCCCTTTTGCCATCGGCTGTGTTTACTGAAGAGTCATTCTAATTCCTAATTTTTGCCAAAATGTGTTTTTCCCCTAAAAATACAAGATCTATCTTGTTTTTATCTTAGATATAATCTATCCTTTACAATGGGTTCTACAAGGTTATTACAGCATTTCTGGTGAAGTTACTACCCAGGTTTCCTTTCACATTTCAGTTACATTATCTAAAACCTTTGCTTGTCTCTATAAAAGTTAGAACCTTAAGAAACACTGGAAAAAACAGTTTCTGATTTCAAGTGGTCAAGCGAAGTAAGTGTATACTTGTCCTCTAGTTTGCTAGCTGCCAGAATGCAATATACCAGAAACAGAATGACTTTTAAAAGGGGAATTTAATCAGTTGCTAGTTTATAGTTCTAAGGCTGAGAAAATGTCCCAGTTAAAAATAAGTCTATAGAAACGTCCAATCTAAGGCATCCAAGGAAAGATATCTTGGTTCTAGAAGGCCGATCGAATATAGAGTTTCTCTCTCATCTGGAAAAGTACATGGTGAATAGTCAGGGTTCCTCTCTCATCTGGAAGGGCACACGACAAACACACCATCATCTGCTAGCTGCTTCTCTTGGCTTCCTGTTTCATGAAGCTCCCCGCAAGGCATTTTTCTTCTTCATCTCCAAAAGTTGCTGGCTGGAGGACTCTGCTTCTCATGACTACGTCATTCTGCTCTGCTCTCTCTGAATCTCCTCTGGCTCTGAACCTATAAAAACTCAACACAAGTTACTTGCTGCCAACATACAAAGGAGGGACAGTCATGGGATACATATATGCATTTCCATAGGGAGGAAAGAACACAAGGGTCATGGGACCCAAACAGTTTTGAAAACCTGCAGGGCAAACTCCATTACATTTCAAAGTCTGAAAGTCATTTATCCTCAGGGCTCAACCCATGTAGTGGCAGCCAGGCTCTCCCCAAATCCCAAGGAATGTACTTCACTCTCTCCAAGGCCTGAGGTGACATGACACTTCCACTGCAAAGAGGCGGAAGGCCCATCCTCTGCCTTTGGGGCAAACTCACTCTCTCCACGGGCTTGGGTGGGTCTGCTCTCCCGGCCCAAAGCTTCTTGACTTCAGACCTCAGCCTCCATGGTTTTGCCTCTGAAGTTATTTTTCCTCCAATGTGTCCCTTCTCTGAACCCCCCCAGTCTGGACTGGCAGCAGCTCTGTTTATACAGGTCCCACAGCATCCTTGTTGGCTTTCTATGCAGTAGCCTTGGATCATGCCATTCAGACATTAGGAGTTTCCACAAGTCCTTCCTAGATAACTCTCTGTCTGATCCTGGCTTTCTCTGAAATGGCTGATTGGTTCCACATCTGGCTAAATCTTTACATGGAGCACTATTCTCTGGCGTCTGCCTTCCTGGAAGCCCAGAATTTTCCAGGACTTCAATTTCTATTTCTTTGCACCCAAGAGTTCAGTTTTCAGTTTATCTCTCTCTTGTCGCATTTCACTATAAGATGTGAGGAGAAACCAGGGTGCACTTTCGACATTTAATTTGGAGATCTCTTCTGCTAAATATTCAAGTTCATGGTTTTTAAAATCAACCTTCCAGCCAAAGCCATTAGTCAGTTTTACCAGATGATCTTGCAATTTTAAAACAAGACTTCTTTCCTTCCAGTCTCTAATAACACGTGCCTCATTTCTGTCTAAGGCTTTATCAGAAGTGTCTTTAGAGTCCACATTTCTACCAACAGTCTCTTCAAAGCATTCTAGGCCTTCTCTATCAAGCTTCTCACATCTCCTCCAGATTCTTCCCCTTATCCATTTAAAAAGCTGTTTCGATGTGTTTGGTATTTGTAAACCACAGCTGCAGCCCGGTGTGTGGCCCCAGTGCTTGGAGAGGGGTGGAGCTGAGAAAATGGTGGTCTCCTCAATATCCCCCAAGGTTGCGTTTGGAGAGAGGCAGGCCTCTGCATATGCCCTTGGAAAGGGTGGGACTGCCGCTTTCAGAAGTCCCGAAGATAAATGACTCTCAGACTTTGAAATCTAATGGACTCTGTCCTGCAGGTTTTCAAAACTGCTTGGATCCTGTGAACCTGTGTTTCTTCCTCCCTCTGGAAATGGGTATATGTATCCTATGACTGTTCTTCCTTTGTATGTTGGCAGCAAATAACTTGTTTTGAGTTTTTATAGGTCCAGAGACAGAGGATAATTTTGCCTTAGAACAGACTATGCCTGTAACTAACTTTGATAGGAGTTTGTACGTTTCTAACTTTGTATTTCAGGTGTATTGCTACTGAAATGGTTTAAGGATTTCTGATATTGTTATGAAATTAATATATTTTGTATGTGGGGAAAACATGTCTTTTTTAGGGTCTAGAGGGTAGAATGTGTTGTTTGAAAGGATGTATGGACCCTAGAAAAGCCATGTTTTAATCAAAATTCCATTTCGTAAAGGCAGAATAATCCCTATTCAATACTGTATGCTTGAATTTGTAATTAGATCATCTCTCTGGAGATGTAACCTAATCAAGAGTGGTTGCTAAACTGGATTAGGGGAGATGTGTCTCCATCCATTTAAGTGGGTCTTGATTGGTTTACTGGAGTCCTATAAAAGAGAAAACGTTTTGGACAATGGAGATTCAGAGAGGGCAGAGCAGAATGACATAACCATGAGAAGCAAGGTCCACCAGCCAGCAACCTTTGGTGATAAAGAAGGAAAATACCTCCCAGGGAGCTTTGTGAAACAGGAAGCCCGGAGAGGAAGCTAGCAGATGACGCCGTGTTTGCCACAAGCCCTTCCAGATGAGAGAGAAACTCTGTGCTTACGATGTGCCCTTTCACTTGAGAGAGAAACCCTGAACTTCACTGGCCTTCTTGAACCAAGGTATCTTTCCCTGGATGCCTCTGATTGGACATTTCTATAGACTTGTTTTAACCGGGACATTTTCTCAGCCTTAGAACTGTAAACTAGCAACTTTTATTAAATTCCCCTTTTCAAAGCCATTCCATTTCTGGTATATTGCACTCTGGCAGCTAGTAAACTTGAACAACTTGTTAAAAGAAGGGAGAATAAAAATGCAAAATATAGTTCTTCAAATATTATTTAACAAATAGAAGAACAAAGTTAACTTAACAAAGCTTTTATAACTAATACTGAAGTCATCTGAATGATTTTATAATTATGTTTAAATAAAAATTTTTGTCTGTTAGAGAAAATAGGATATTGTAGATAAATTGGATGAAATCTTTGGCTATTAAGGTTTATATAGGTTTATAGGGTCCAATTAAGAATGCAAATAGGGCGGGCCGCGGTGGCTCAGCGGGCAAAGTGCTTGCCTGCTATGCCGGAGGACCTCGGTTCGATTCCCGGCCCCAGCCCATGTAACAAAAACGGAGAAACAGAATACAATAAAACAAGAAAATGTTTAAAGATGTTTCCCTTTCTTCCTTCCTTCCTTCCTTCTATCCTTCCTTCCTTCTCTCTGTCTTTCCTTTAAAAAAAAAAAAGAATGCAAATAAAACTTGAAGACAGAAACCATTGACTGTTTTCAAAAAACATGTTATCCCTTACCCATCAAATTCCATGACTCTCAATTAAAACGACAAACACATTAATAAATTCACATTAATAAAATGATTCACTTTATTTTATAGACATAATAGTTAGTCCATATCTCTAGGAGAGGGCCTTGAACAAAACAGCTACTTAAAATGATTTTAGAATGAATAAAGGCAGCATCTTAAAAATTTTGAGGAATATAAATCAGAGAAGAAAGAAATGTTTACTTTTTTAGCTGTCTTGATTTCCTGGAACTCACCCTGAATTATGTCATTAGAGGTCACAGTAGAACACCACTTTGGAATCTGGAAAGGCTTCCAGCATGTGAGCCTATGTATAAATATCAATCTATACATATAGACACACACACATAATCAATTTTTGCTATTTAATCTCCTAGCATGAGGCTAGTGGGTCCATCATGCTGACTAGCTCTGAGTAGTGTTCCCTTATATTATACAAAGTCAAACATTTACAGATCTGACTTGCATATTTCTAACAGGTTTTCAGTAAGATTTTATTCTTAACATCTTATCTGCATTATTTGTTCCTTAAGTCCTACATTCCAGATTTCTGACAGTTTATTTGAAGAGTCAAGAAAACGTAATTATTTATCCACTTTTAAAACTGGCTTGGGTAGTGGATAAAGTCACAGAACTTTCCAGATAGAAAATCACCAAATCCCTGCCCTACTTGCAGAGATAAGGCAACTGAGGCCTGAAAAAACTGCTACAGATTCTATGGTCATGTAGTGGTACGGTCAGGCCTGGAAACTAGTTTATCACCTGGTTTCTAGGGCTGGAGGTTTTAAAAAAGATTGGTTTCTTAACAATAAAATGGATTAATCTGGCCATTTTGCAATGGATCTCATCTTCTGTTTTTATAACTTTTCTATACAGTTATATCTCAGTGAACTTCCAGGAAGGCTGCACCTTAAGCATATCAATAACCCAAACAAAATCAAGGGCAGCAATGCTACCACGTACTGCTTGGCTTCCCAACACTGCTCCGGATGGGCACAGCAGGCCAGAACACGCAGCTCTGCACTGAGACCGCTGAAGGCTGAAGGCAAGTGGAGCCTATCCCAGCCACCACTGTGAAGCTGGCAAGGCTGGTCTTTATCACATGAAGCTTTCCCCTCATTCCTTATCGCTCTTCTTTATCAGTCTCTCTGGTAATCTCTCTTCCCATTTGAAAGGACTTCCTATCTATCCTCTCTGCTCTTTCCTTTGACATAAAGTGAATTTTATATCTATTATCTACACCTTGCTGGCTGACAGACTTAAGATACCCTTTGAATGAATTTTATCAATGTACTGGCTCAACCAGACATTTACATTTTAACTTTTGATCCTGAAATGTGGAATGGAAGGTTTGTTCTCAGAGGACTGTAAGATCTCAGCACAGGGAGGTGGTAGGAATGGAATGGGGGAAGGAGGGTCCCTCATGGAGAACACTTGGACAAGGTCTGAAGGCAAACCCAGGGCCTACTGAGAGTGCACAGGTCAGGCCTGAAGGGGTACAGGCTACGATGCCTGACTGTAAACATCAGTGGCCTATTACTACAGCTTTGCTCCAATTTCTGACAGATATAGGGACACAAGAAATGTGGGCATGCCATTTAAATGCTACATACATGATTAACAATATAAATATGCTATAGTCACATAGCGCTTCATGGCTTACTAGGTTTTCATTTATTGCTATCTCACCTGCTCTGCAACAACATATGATGTAGACACCATCTCCAATTTTACAATGAAGATTCTATGGTTCACAGGTAATAAGGATAACAAGTGCACAGCCAAGACTGAAGAGAAGAGTTCTGAATCCAAGTTAAGCAATTTCTCTACTGTAATATGTAATCTATACAACAATACCAAAATAATTCGTATATGTAAACTCCAAAAACTTTTAGAGTAGAAACAGTAATATTGTGCCCAACTTCTAAATAAATTATGTTGATCTTTTCAAGTCAAGTTTCTTCTTATAATCTCTTTGTCAAAGGAAACAGTTTTATTCTTGGCTGTCTCACCTTTCTAAAAGAATTCAATAATATAAAAAATACTGTGAAAAACATTGCTCATGAACAGAAAAAGTCATCTTTCAATATCAAAAATAAACATTTACCTAGATTTTTTTCCTTTGATATCCTTATTCAAATTCATTTAAAATCTTAGCCTAAAAATTTGCATTCATATAGTTTCTTTCAACTCAGTGATTCATACAGATTTCATAAGTAGTTTTTTTGCATACTTGCCAACTTTGAAGGGACTTGATATGACTGCAAACTGCATCCTATTTCTGCAAACATGCCATTTATTCTGGCTCTTCTTGAAATGAATTATAAAATGGGATTATCCATAAACTGATTCCTTTATTCAATTGAGAAATTGAATCCGTTTTAATGTTACATGTTGAAGTCACACATATTTTGCTACTTTCAATTATCTGTTCAGTAGAATATAGGTTGAGAGTACCTACTGGTAAAGTTAACAAATTAAAATTTGCTTTTGAAATAAATTCTGTGATTTCAAATAAATAAGAGAAGCTAGGACATAAATCATCAAGTACGAAAGCTGACGATTCCAATGCTATAAGTATTCCTTCTAAAGTGAAATAAACGATATAAAATCATTCAATAAAGGATTAAAAATGATTTAAATAAATGACTAAAAGTATAGCATCTGAACATTTAAAAGAACAGTCAAAGTAAGAAAGGGGCTCACCGGTCTGACTGAAACCAAAGTGATGGAGAATCTCATGAGCCGCCAGCATGTCTGACTGTTTCAACCTAGACTGCTGTGAGGAGGCCAGCGCAGAAGTCAGTGAGAGATTTTTGTTGACCTGTATGTAATAGGAAAGGCAAATCAGAAACTGAAGTGTAATTTCCTGGGTTACTGATGCAAAAGCTGCATGAGAAGTATGTGCTTACTCTACAAGCCAGAACACATGGTAGGTCAGGAAGAGTGGTAATGGCTTATATGGACGGTTTTTAACGTTCCCAAAGCAGAATAGTTTTTAAGTTTTCATTACTGAATGGTAATGAAAGGTTAATTATTTGAAATTAAATCTAGCTTATTAAAATATCTAATCATGGAACTGACATTAGTAACTTCAAATAGAGTGCATTTGCAATTTTAAATTATGCAAAAATTTGTGAAAAATAAAACCCATCAATTACTTTCAATTAAGAAAGAATTAAAATGTTTCACATCTTCATATTGCTAACATTTTAGTAAAAGAGCAGGTATTTCCTTTTCAGAGCCTGCACAGAAGATACCTGTAATGTTCATGTTTACACAACATCGTGGTGGCATAGATAACACACTATAACCTAATTTGCCACATGGACTCTTGGAGTAGTTTCCACTTTATCAAAAAAAACCTTATTCTTAAGACACTGTTGAAAAATAACATTAACATAA
Organism: Tamandua tetradactyla; assembly: GCF_023851605.1. Lineage (NCBI taxonomy): Eukaryota > Metazoa > Chordata > Mammalia > Pilosa > Myrmecophagidae > Tamandua > Tamandua tetradactyla. The sequence goes on from NC_135351.1 coordinate 35,699,335, forward strand.
TGAGCAAGCAAAAATTCTGCGAGCATATACAATCTTTTACCATGCATAAAATCTACTATGCTTGTTTGAGTACAATGGTCTCACAGAAATGAAAAACATAACAAGTGCAACATTAAAACAACAGTTGTTGTAGGAAAATAAAAACAGTTTACAAAATCAGAAAAAAAATGTTTATTAAATCAATCTTGTGACTTGGAATTAATTTCAGCAATAATCTAGTCTCTTGTCCATTATTATTAAATCATTCCTGTACATTATGTTAAAAATCACTTTGAAGAACACGATAAATCTGCTCTAATTTTGAAAAATTTAGAAGTTTGATTTGCTAATTAACAGAGAAAATGTAAACCGTGAATTAATAAAATGTTAACTGATAGTTTAATGTATATAAATATTATATGAAAACGACTCCTTTCCTTTTTCTTTCTTTTACTATCAAAACCAGGACTACCACTGAATTAGTATTTAAAAATACCCTCTGATGTTCTATATAAAATAGTGTGGACCGTACCCTTTAATCTGACTCATTATTTACATAATGGTTTTAAGTGCTTCTTTTCCTTCAAACCATGATAGCAAATGGTATATCTTAAGTTTTGTCTTGGAACAAGGCACTTCCGTATATTTCAGGGAAAAGTCTAGTGATCAAAAAACCATTTAGGTACCTAAACTCAGTTATGAAGTTTAGTTTTCAAAGTAGTTAGGTGGGGTCAAATCCCACATTAATGTTAAAAAGTATTCAGCTTTAACGATTCTACTGGAAGTCATTATTAACACTGACCAAAACTGGTGTCGACTACTTATATTAGTATCTAAAATAACTTAACATCTTGGGGATTCATTTTCTAACTTTAAGTGGAGATGATAGAAATAGATTCTCTGGAATTGTGCCTGAGGAGCAGTAAAGATGAACCAGTATAAAGTGCTATGACCATATGTTATCATAAAGGACTAAATGACATTAAATAAGAAATAGATTAAACAGATTAGATTAAGCAGGCAAATCATAAAGTGTTATACAAATCTCGGTGATTATTAACATCATTAAAAGTAAGGTAATTAGGAACATTTAATATAATATGATGACACAGTAAATTTTTCAGAGAACTGTTTTTTTTTTAAAAAAAATACTATATACAAAATGACATATTTATCACTTAACTATTTAATCCACTTCTCTTTTTAGAGTCATTTTAAAAAATCACCTAGAATCTCTGCCAACAAAGTAGTTTTGCCTACTCTTTTAGAACATAGCAGCCTTATGCAAAATATGTAAATGTTATCTCTCTAGAGGGGGGTTGATTTTCATACTAAAAGTTATTGCTCCAACATAAAACTGAATGCACAAGACTAGACTAGCTAACAGTCTATCACTTTTTAGTGATTAGTTAAGTTTGTAAAGCTGTGACAGAGATATAGCTCTCATATCCTTTTTCAGTTTTACTTCTGCGTTCTTGATAATTTTTATTCTGCATGTCAAAGAAAGTACTTTGAAAATCTAGTGCAACAGAGGAGGTGTATTCTGAGGATAAACTTATATATCGATATACATGTATTTACACATACACACAAAACACATAGCATGCCTTGCAGTCTTCTTCTTCAGAAATGTACGTGTGCTAAAACAAAAAAGAATACCAGAAACAATAGAAGAGGATGCATACATACTTCTGCTCAAACAGAAATCTTGTCATTCTTTTTAGATAAAATGCTGTCTTTCTTAAAAAAATAAACACTATTTTACTACAATTTACATGTTCTTAAGAATTTTTTCTTACTTCTCTTTTTTTGATGTATTTCTTTACAAACTATTTGATTGTTCACAAAATGGTAAGTGGTAACACCAAGCAGACAACTCAATGTCTACGGTTTGGGATCATTTTTAATTATTACAGTGATTTTAAATTAGAAGTCAAAGTATTGTTAAAGCTTACTTATACATACTCACCACTTCATCTAGAGGAAGAAAAATAATAATAACCATTAAATAGAGTGAAGCAATATCTATTTTTGAAATATATGCTGTGGAAAAGAATTGCTTAATAATTTTACAACAACAGAAAGGTTGGCTAAGATAGTCTACCCTGCACCAACCAACCCTCTTTTCACAACACACTTTTCTGCTTGCTTCATGCAAAAACCACAGTCTGCCAGAGTCAGTTTAATACCTCCATGTTGGGGGAAAACTAGAAGCATAAAATTTAATGAAATTCATAACAGGGAAAAAGAATTTAAAAAATCACCTAGAATCTCTGCCAACAAAGTAGTTTTGCCTACTCTTTTAGAACATAGCAGCCTTATGCAAAATATGTAAATGTTAACTCTCTAGAGGGGGGTTGATTTTCATATTAAAAAAGTTATTGCTCCAACATAAAATTGAATGCACAAGACTAGACTAGCTAACAGTATATCACTTTTTTAGTGATTAGTTAAGTTTGTAAAGCTGTGAGAGAGATATAGCTCTCATATCCTTATGTACCCACTGTATAATCACTTTTCTTGGTTTTACAATATATGCTACATTTACCTGAAGTATAGTTGCTCAAGTTTTAAGCTGCTAAGGACAGTTCAACTGATTTTACATTATAACTGAAAAGATGGTGATGCTGTTTATATACAAAAATGTTCACCCCCACCCCCACAAGAAAGCAGTCTATTTTCTCTACTACTCCTGAACAACAACGTAATTATTTCTTTGATTGGGAGACAGCCTGGCTGCAAAAATAGCAATATCCCAGAAATGCTTTGTTGCAAACCGTATCTGTTGTAAAAATTAAAATCCTAGCATTAAACAGTAAGTTCAACAGAAAACTCATGCCAGAGCAAGAGTCCAAGTGTCTGAAGTTGGGTATATGAACATTCTCCTAACAGACTAAAAGTAGCTTACGTTTATGTAATTTCTTGGTCAGTGAAACCTAAGAAATGAGGTGCCTATGGCATCATAAGGAGAAACTCAAACAATTTCTGTAGGTTCTGCGATGCTCTTCTTACAAGCTGGGGCAGTAAAGTGAGGGATCAAGAAGAAACAATGTGAGTCAGAAGCCAGAAAATCCCCTAAATCTACAACTGCCTAAACTAAAACCAGCATTAAAACTTGAATCAGTCATTAAGAAGCTTTATTTTGCAACATTTAATCAACACTTTTTGAGCCTCTGCTAGTCCCAAGATTCAAAGATGACCAATGTGATTCCTAGTGAGGCTCAAAATTAAGATCTAATTCTGGTTCAAGCCACCCATCCAGCAATGTAATTTAGGAAAAGTCAGTTCACCTTGATGTACCTCGGCTTTCTCCAAATCTATACTTCCAAATCTATACTCTCTTACTTCACAGAAAAAATTGATTTTGAATCTTCTGAACTCCCAGCTTCCAAACCTGTGAAAGAACGTGTGTCTCGCACTGACCGTCATCTCCTTTCTCTCAGCGTCAGGAAAGGGGGAGGCTTCTGCTTAAGAGTAAAATCTTCACTGGTTGCCCTGGGACATCCTTAAAGCTTGTGTAAATCTACTTTCTCATTCTCTACTGGCTATTTGCCTACAGGCTTTAAGGGTAGACCCTTTTACTTTAGAATCAAAACAAACAGCAAACAAACAAAGCCCTTCACCACAATTCCATAACTTCTTTAAGCTTCACTGAAAGCTAAGTTTCTTGAAAAAAAATAGCCCACAGCTGCTATCCAGACAGCTTAGCCTTTTACTCTCAGCTGGCTCCGACAAGGCTGTCCTGCCCTGCCCTGCAACACTGTCAGCTTCAGAGCTTAGGGACTTCAGATGAAGATTCACTTAGTCCTCTGATGCCTGACGCTTGTTAATCACTCTCTTCTTTTTGTTTCTGGAAAACCATTCTTTCTTAGTTCTCCTCCTACATCCAGCCACTCCATATCAGTACCATCTGCTAGACTCACTAGGCCTTCTTCCCTCAAACCTCAGACAAAAGCATAGGATTTCATTGCTTCATTTGCCTTTTATGCTTACATTTAATTAAATCTAAAACTCTTCCAATCAGTAAATTCATAACCAAATGACCTTTACCACGTTATTCATTTTCTGAGGGACAGCTGTCACTCTCCCCCGAGTTGCCCAGGCCAGAGATCTGGAGCCATCTCAGACTGCTCCTTACACCTCATGCGGGGCAGTCACTAGGGGGATTCGCTGTGCCCACTCCTTCTGCACAGCCAGCAATTCTGGGTCAGGCTTTCTTGCTTCTTGCAAAAGGTGATGGTTTCCCAATTTGTTTCTTATCTCTTGTCTGCTTGCTCCCTAACTATCCTTCTGTACTGATATCAGAAATTTTCTAAAATCCTAATTTATTACAAAACTCTTTCCCTTAGGACCCATCATTACAGCTTCTCCAATGTCCCAATAGATAAAGTCCATATGTTTTAGTACGGCATACAAAGCTCTGCATGTACTAAAACTACCATCCCTTTCAAACTTAGTACTCTGCTGCCTACAACAGAGTAAAGTTGCCGAGGCAGGTCAGACTGGTTTGTGCTTGTGTGACTTGGTTCATGTCATTCCTCTACCAGGACTGGCTTTCCCTGCTGGCCGCCACTCCCTGACGGATGCTAACTTCTCCACCTCCTCAGTAGATACCAGCTCCTCCATCTCCTGACCTCAGTGGATACCAACTCCTCTTTGGAGCTTTTGTTCAGTGTTGAATCATCTGTGAAAGACCTTTCCGATACTCCCAGCAGAACTTCTCTCTTCCTCCTCTGCTCTCCACTAGTTTCCATTCCTGCCACCGTCATGGCACAGGTAACACCTTTGTGCACCAATTTATTTTGTTAGTTTCTATTCACTAGACCATAATCTTGAGAGCAAAGACCAGGTTTCCTGCATCTTTCTTCAGTAAATGGCTAGTACAGAACAAGCAAAACCTGCGGTGATGGTACAATTAGTTAATACATGTGAAAACAGTCCATATTATGAGACTTTACCCAAAGCTAAGGGTAAGGCTAAGGTGGTATTTGTAATCAAGATTTCTAAAGTGTAAGTAACTTTCTGATAATAAAAATTACAGAATAATGGACTTGACAGTAAGGAACTCATCAAATCTTGTGGTTTAATAATCAAATCTAAAGTAATCTAGAAACAGACAAGTTTCTCTTGTTTTCTAAAACTCCCAACTATGAAATTCCATAACCTCTTTTAGTGGCCCAAACTTATACTACTCCTAGGGTTAAGCCATTCTCCCAAACTGTCCAAATGAGAAAACTTACTTAGCTATTTTTATTTACTAAAAAAAATCTCCAAATAACTAAAAACTACTATTCTATTCAAATCTTAACTTATTTTTTCTATTCATGATAAAAAATATTTAAACTTTTATTCATTCTTTCAATGATTTTAAAAAATGATCTTCTCTATATTAAAAAAATCCTTTTATGATTTTTTTAGGAAACAGTATATTCCAAGACACATTCAACTCAAAGTTTATCTACCTTTATGGAATTCTTCTACTAAACATAGTTCAATAAACACTAACTTGGTTACCCTGATATTCATCTAGGATAGGTGAGACTAATGATTAAAAAAAAATTCAAGAAGCTTACAGAAGTAGGGAGAGAGACAGGCAAAAATGAGGGCTGAGGCAATGCTATGTAAAATTAGAAATAGGGAAGGGAAGGAAAGGGCAAGGACCTTAAAGAATTATAATTTCTTATTACTCTGGAGTTACTGCAATTTCAGTACCATGCAAGCCTTCAAAAACTAATTACTAACTGGCAGGGAATCAGATGAGCACTGTTCTGTCTTCCCATCATCAAATGTATACCTGATCATCCTTCCACAGTCTACCTCAGTTAGTCCTCAGGATTGCATTCCTTCCCACTTTTTCAAGGACTCAACTCTAGCAATTATCACCTCCTGTTATATGACCAACTGTTTCTCCATTACCACTTGAATTATTCCCATGAGCAAATAAATATGATTTAACATTATCTATCTGACATCCTCTGCCAGTTCCTGCCCTATTTCTTTCCTGCTTCTCATCCACAGCAAAAATTCTTCAAAGAATGGGCTGTACTTGCAGTCTCAACTTTCTCAACTCCTAATCTACCTTCAATCCACTTTAATGATGTTTTTGTTTCTGCCACTTTCTAAAACGGCTCTTATAGCAGAAGCTCAAGACCATCGCCTTGCTGAACACAAGGGTCAACTCTTTGTCCTCACCTCACGTACTCTCTCAGCAGTGTGTGCCAGGGAACAGCACAGCTCTACTTTGGGACTCTCTGACACAACCCCGTCCTGGACCAGGAGCTGGGCACTGGGTGACTTCCCTGGGTGACAGCCAACCTGATAGCTTAAAAAAAGTGACCTCCAAATCTTTAACCCTGACCTCTCCCCTGAGTTCAAAACCCATGTATCCAATTGTCTTCTTAATACTCATATCTAAGAGATGTCCCTAAAAACTACTCTCTTCAACCCAGCATCCCTTATCTCATTAAAGTCACCACTAGTGTCTATAATCGCTGAAACCAAAATCCTAGAAGTTATTCCCAACTGCTCTTTCCTTCATTTCCACTGCATCTAATCCATCACCTGCCCTGATGGCTTTATCTTCAAAACATATCCCAATTCTGTCCTCTCCGTACATCTTCATTCTCTCCAATCCAGCCCAGGCTGACAACTCTTCTTTTTTGAACTAACATGACAGTCTTCTAACTAGGTTCTCTGCTGGGAACTCTCCTCTCCTAAAGGCCATTCTCATATCCTTCTCTACTTAACGCCTCCTGTGGCTTGTATCCTCATTTAAAATAAAATTATGCTTTCTTACCAGGCTTGCAGGGCCCTTTACAAGGCTCGTGCTCTGCTGCCTGGTTGCCTCTCCACTGTTTTCATGAACACTGTTCCCCTTGCTCACCACCTTACTGCTTCTTCCTGCTCCTCGAATACGCCGGGTCTACTCTTACGTTAGGGCTGTAGGATGGCTGGCTCCCTTTTAAGTGTTCCTTACAGAGGATCATCCATGATCATCCTCTTGAGAGCAGCAGCCTTCCACCCTGTCATTCCATGCCCCCTGGGCCTATTTTATTTTCTTCACATCACTTATTATCTGAAATTATCTTGCTTATTTGTTTACTTCTTTATTGTCTATCTTCCTACAATAAAATGTTCTTGTTTACTGTTATATCTGAAGCATTTAGAAAAATACTCAGTAGGCTCTCAATAATATTTGTTTTAAAATGTTAGTGAAAAATGAGTGGACCTTTAGCAACATAGAAGTCTGACTAGGATTGAGGGAAGAAACAACTTATTTCTCAGGCACGTGGTAAGCATTTATTACCCTCAATCTACTAGGTGAAAAGTTGTACAAATATATTCTAATTTAAAGATTAAGAACTTCAACAAGGGTGCCAAAAAAGATTCAATGGGGGAAATATATTATTTTCAACAAATGATGCTGGTCCAACAAGAAACAGAATCAAGTTGAACCTCAATCTTACACCATATACAAAACTTACTCAAAATAATCCTAGTTCTAAACATACGACCTAGAACTACAAAAATCTTAGCAGAAAACATAGGAGTAAATCTTCACAACTTTGAGTTAGTCAACATAGTTTCTTATATATGACACCAAAAGCATAAGCAACAGAAGAAAGAATAGATAAATTAGACTTCATCAAAGTTAAAACTCTGTGCTTCAAGAAATTAAAAAGACAACCCACAGAGAAGGGAAAATATTTACAAGTCATTTATCTGATAAGGGACTTATGTCCAAAGTACATAAAGAAACTTACAAGTGAACAATAAAAAGACAAACAACCCAATTAAAAAAAATTGGCAAAGTATTGGAACAGACATTTCTCCAAAGAAGAAATACAAATGGCACATGGAAAGATGCTCAACATCATTGATCGTTACAGAAATGCAAATCAAAAACATAAGATATACTTCATACACACTAGGATGGCTATATTTAGAAAACAAGCAAGCAAACAAAAACAACCAGACAGGAACAAATGATAGCAAGGAATAGAAATTGGAACCCTCATACATTGCTAGTGAGAGTACAAAATGGTGCAGTCATTTTGGAAAACAATTTGGCAGTTCCTCCAAATGTTAAATACAGAGTCACCATATGACCCAACAAATCCACTCCTAGGTATATACCCAAGATAACGTAAAACATATCCACACACAAATTCCTACACACATGTTCATAGGAGCATTATTCTTAATAGCTTAAAAGTAGAAATAATCCAAATGTCCATAAACTGAGGAGTAAATAAACAAAAGATAGAATTCCCATGTATTAGAATCTTATTTGGCAATAAAAAGTAATAATGATACATGCTACAATACGAAAGAACCTTGGAAACATTATTCTAAGTAAAAGAAACCAGTTACAAATAACCATCTATCATACAATTCTCTCTATATGAAATGTCCAGGACAGGCAAATCCACAGAGAGAGAAAGCAGATTAGTGGTTGCCAGAAGCTTGGGGGTGGTAGTGGAGGGGAGAAGGGTGTGGTGGGAAGGTGGGGATGAGGGACGGCAGAGGGAATGAGCAATGATTACTAAAGAGTATGGGGTTTCTTTATAGGGTATTCAAAAATCAGACAGTGGTGATAGCTGCACAACTCTATGAATATATTAAAGACAGTGAAATGTATACTTCAGGAGGGTGAATTTTATGGTATGTGATGTATATCTCAAAGTTTTCATTTTAAAAAAAAGAATAAAGATGTTAGCAATGTTAATCTTTCAACATTGCTCAATTCATATGCAATATGTCATTTTTTTTCCAACAAGAATTGTTTCAAGTACTGGGGAGACAAAATGAGTAACGACCCTCTACCTTCAGGGAGATTAACAAAAGGAGGGTATGCAACATACCTGCTTTGAACTGCTAGTCAGAGAATGAACTCTTTTCTCCACTGTTTTATACTATGTATACTTAAGAAGATTTAGTAATTCTGGAGCTACAATCACTATACCAATCATTGCTATCAGGAGCAAGTTTCCTGAACATCTGCAGCCTAAGTAAAAATATAGCTTGTTCTCTTTTTCCTCCCCGTCTTCCTTCCCCTTGTCTGTATTCCATATCCTGTTGACTTGTGATAATTAGGTAAAAATTGATGGGTCCTAACTGATACTGGACAGCTCAGTAATAGGGTAAGCCCGATATTTTCTGACATGTTTCCTCCTGCAAGATGTCCCAGGAGGAAGGGGACAAGAGCCTACTTACTTCTGTATTCCAAGTGCCTGTCACATGGTAGTAGGTACTTACTGAATAAAAGAAAATATTTCCACTGCATTGATATTATACAAAGCAGTCTTTGCTAATAATAAAACCTTTCTAATTTGTTCATTTTTGGATGTTACACCTTTCTACTTTATAACACATGTATTATAATCTAAATAATGATTTCTACAATTCCTTAATTCAAGAAATACTGAGTATCTATCATGTGCTAAGCAGTATCTCTCAATTAGCCTTCCTTGAAGGAGTGTCCATCACCTGACCAGCTGTAAGAGTAGGATATATGGCATGTATTTCAGTAAATATGTAATGAATGTCTAATTATTCAGCTGCATGTTAGGAGTACACAGAAGAGAAGGAGAGCGGAGAATAAACACGGTACCATTTCAACTTTAAAGCTAAAATTTATTTTCTTGACAGCTGAGGTAAAGTTTATCCCATAACACAACCTAGTTTGCAAAGGGGGAAAGCTGCTGTACCTGAAAGCATCTCAGATACAATTTAACTGAAATGGTTTAATCTAATAACCAAGAGCCTTTAATATATTATTTTTAGAACAACTTTGAGACTTTTGGCAAATCACTTAACTTCCATAAGTCTGTTTCTTCCTTTCTAAAGTTGGAATAATAACAGTATCTGATCTGTCTTTCAGGACTGTTGCAAAGTTAAATGGGGCAAGAAGTGTGATGACTTCCCTAAGTGATCAAGAGTATTATCACCACAAGAGAGTGCCGCCAGGTGTGTGCACAACTTACTCAGCACACACCGTGGGAACTGTATTTGTGTGTCACACATATTTTCACATAAAATTTTTCTCAGGACATCAAGCAACCTTGCTGGATATATACTGAAAGTATATCCCAATCACTCAGTATTCTTAAAGTTTCAAAAATGTGAAGCTAGTTGCTAAATATTTGACCCTTAGTGAATTCTCAGTCCAGTATTACAACTCCTCAATAAATCCAAATTCAGAAGAGGAAAGTACATAACAGATTAATTTTTGTTAAAGTTCCATTAAAACCTATGAATAGTACATTCCAATGCTTTGATGCACCACAATGAAAACCATAATTCTGAAGTTATCTTTCTGGTGATAAAAACAACTTACCTTTGCAGCAGAGGCTTGTATCACCTCCTGAAAGAAATACAAGACAATAAAATAAGGAAATATATAAAATGTAATTTAAATAAAACATCAACTCTTTTCAACACATTCAGATGTTAATCTCCTGATAACCCAAGTCAACACTTGGGAGAGGTTATTTTTCCAACATCCTGCAGTTGTCACTCTGCTTTGTTTCTAACAGACTGGAAAGAGCGTAAATTAAGGAAAATCTTTATTTACTCAACAAACTTCACTGGAACACTAACAGGTCAAAAAGATAAACCCTGATTAAATACAGTCCCTAATTATCTCTATAAATTACAAAAGTACCCATATAATAATACCCATGTTAATACCTTATTTCAGAAGAAATGAAATAATAAATGCTACTGAAGAGTAAAGTATATGATGACTATTGAAGGAACCACAGAATAGAATTGCCTAAAATTCATGGGACAAGGTCAAGAAAAGATACTTTTGAAGGAGAAACTAGTAAAATTCCACGGATAATGAATTCTTTGAAGTTTTGCTGCTAAGGAGTCTCCAAATATGCTAAAGAACAACTAGGGATAGCAAGCATATATGATCGGACTATTATAGAACTAGGGGAAAAATACTAACAATCAATTCATGTGGAGTTTAGGGGAAAAGAGAACCGCAAACAAGGAATGTCAATTTTTTTATCCAGAAATTTCTAAAGGACAGTCACTATGTCTAAAGCATACTGGTAATTCAATCACCAGAAGGAATCAGTATAACTGCCTGTGGACATGAGGGCGTGCCTGCCTGGACAGGATCCCAGCTCAGTGCTCATGAGCTGGGTGACCTGGGGATGTTGCTGGACGTCAGCAAGCCTCAGCATCCTCTTCTGAAAATGGGGTAAGACTAATACCCACCCTTCAGGCTGGTTTTGAGGATTAAGTACAATGAAATGTATAAAGCACTTAGCACAGTACCAGAAATACATCATATCAGTTCTTACTAACAATTAAATACCTACTAGCTATCACTAATCACTAAAAAATGTAATCTCCCGGGAGGAAGAGGTAGAGAAAATTAATCAATCTTTTTTCAAAACTGGCATACAACAGTTTTCAAACCCACACAATCTCCATTGGTATGGCTGTTTAACAATCAACTCTGTGATCGTTAACTTGAGTTTCAGGTCAATTTTAGAAAGAGTCTTGAATGTTCAGATGGCTGGACAGGTACACCTTTGGTTATAAGATGTTTTTAAAGGTATTCTGGTTTATAAAAACTTTTTGTAGGGCGGTAACTCTTAACAGGTGAACAAGTATGTACGAGCCGATAAAAATCCCAGAATTATGTGTGTCAATGTTCCCAAGATAATATCCACCTGTGAGGTTTGCACTTTAGGTATTCCTGTGTCAGCAACAAAATATGAAACAATAAAATGACTTATCCTAGGACTGATGGTAAAGCCTCCAAGAACAGAGAACTAACTGCCTTTGTATCCTTTATTCATTAAAATGTAAACACTTAATAATCTGTCGAAATGAATTTGGTATGCAATTAAAAAAAATTACATCCTAAACTAGTACTGCACTTTACTAGGAAAAAAACATTCCTATATGGTAACAAAGAAACAACTATCTCCTGTAATACGGTCTTCCAAAGATTAAGTTAAGACCATATAAAGAAAAGCATTTGAGTTCTACTGAAATACGATTTGAGGAAACAGAGAAAAGGCATGTCACAAAAGAGTAAAGAGCCAATCACCCTCATTGCTGCAAAAACGTAAAACAAATGGAGCTGCCATAGATATAGCAATAACATTTTGTTTTTATTCCCATATATACTATATATATTCTGGAAGAAAATACATTGCAGATAGCAGCTGGAAAAAAAATCAGTGACCTCTCAAGTCAACAAAATTAAATTCTGAAACCAAAACAAATGACCAAAGCTTTTTCATTTCCAAAGGCAGCCTCTGTCTTCCTCAATGCCAAAGCAAACACATCCTCTCAATAGTAATTTTAAAAAGGAAAGACTTTTACGACAATCTAAATAAATTGATGATTCTAAGAGAATGTTTCTTTGCCCTTAAGGTAATCAATTTTTACTTCTTCTTGACTTTGATTTCAAACCTTAAAAAGTATTTTTTGATTTTTTTCTTAACATCCATTTTCTCATGTTCTTATCCTTTCATTTATCTGAGGGTGACAGTTATCTAAGATGGTATCAGAGAAAAACTACCATACTAAGGTGGTTCCAGGATGTTAAATTTTATAGTGCAGAGACTGATAGAATGGAGGAAACTTGTTTTTATATATCTACCTGTGAGTTGCTCTTATAACTGTAGCTAAAGTCATTTTGCCACACAAAATGATAGCAAGGGACCTTTTTTTTTAAGTGAAGAAACATTTTTTTCTTTATGATTTAAAAAATCACTTTATTCAGACTTCCTTTTAAAATTTAGAATACCATGCACCATTCAATTATATTAAAGATGTCAACATATAAAGAACATACTGAAATAAATTAATTTTTATTTTATCCTCTAAAATGTGCACTGAGAAATACAATTTTTTCCTCCGTATTCCAATGGATGAAAACTAAACCTAGAGCCTAAGTGTGATCTGCAAACTGGTTCACCTTTAACTACCCTGTCTTTCTATAGAAAGAAAAGAATCGGAGGCAGGAAGAGAGTATAGTCAGAACAGAAGTGTTTCCACTATAGTTCCTGGTAGGTCTGGGGTTAAAGCCAGTCAAGATACCTATCAAGGGAGAAGGGAAGGGGTAATGTGTGTGCAGAGCCAGGCACTGTGCTGGAGGTGAGAAGACAGCGGTGAAGGCAGCTGCTGGGGTCACACTAGCGGGACTGTTCTGATCAAGGGCTGCAAGTACTCTTGAAGTTGCTTAAGCGTCTCAGTTCGTGTTACCACACATCCTTGGGACTTCGTAGTTATTTACCACTAACAGAATCCCACACCACTTTTAACAAAGCACACCTTCATTGTTTTCATTTTCTGTTTTCCAGTTTTATGGGCAACAAATGAAATTTTTTGTGGACTTTTTCTTAGTCATGAGATAGAACTTTTAAGATGTGCTTATTGATTATTTGTATCTCCTCGTTTTGGAAGTGCATGATTATTTCTTTTATCCACTTCTCTGTTGAAGTCTCACTACTTTTCCTTATTATTATTTTTTTGGCATATTAAAGATGCTCTGCCTTTAATATATTTTATGTATATGTTTTCCCAGGTTGGTGTTTGTCGTAAAGAGAAAATAGAGCATCAGTAATTGGGGCGGGGGTGGGGAGATTGTTTTCATTGATTTTAAGATTAGCAAGTCTTTTTTCTAGTCACATAAAAAAATCTTTACCTACTTATTTTTCTAGGTTTTTTAAAAGACTCTTATTCTTCATATGTAACTCCTTGGTAAATGAGGATTTGATTTTGGAGTATGACATGAGCTGTAGGTGTGTATTTTTCAGCTAACTCATAGTTCACTCATTTTCCCCACATCGTACAGTGAATGACTTTTCCTCCCCCACTGATTTATCTGTCCTCACACCTGCACCACCCTATTTGCATCATTTGAGCGCTAGAGCACATTCTGCCGTCTGGTGAGATGAGAACTGGCTTTCTCCTTCCACCTGGCACTCTGTGCCGTGGAGAAGCCGCAGGTAGCTCAGCCACTACATAAACGATCAGGTTTTCTATCCGCATAGCTAAAGGGTTCTTTTTAAAAATACACTTGGAATGTGACTATCTCACTAGGACATTTCTAAGGTGTTGGTGTGTTTTCATTAACTGACCTGGTAGTGGATATTTTTGTTTTATAGGTTTGGGAGTTTAGCATAGGAAAGCCTTTTCTATCTGACTTTTACCTATGATATCTTTTCACATGCGCTGGCTTCTTCAGTAACACTGTTCACCCACACGTATAATCTCTCTCACACTCATCATCTTTTCTCACATTATCAGTAATAATGACTAAAACTTATCAGTGGTGGTATGTATCAGATACTCTGTTAACTTTATTTTTAGGATCCCATTGAATCTTAAAAATTCTGTAAGAAAAGAAATACCATAATCCCCATTTTACAGAACAGGGAAATTAGGGTAATGAACTTTTCCGGAGTCACAAAGCTGGTCCAGGGTGGAACCTGGGCCTACGCCCATACCCAGGCAGCTGGACACAAGAGCTATACTCTTATGTTTTTTACTGATCTCGTTCTTTCTTTTCCACCTTCTTAAGGGTTCTCTAGCCTACACCCTTGATTTAACACTTTGCAATGTTGTTTTTCCCCTTTTCCATTGGCATTGCAGAATTCAATTCAAGTTTGTCTGTTTAACTTAATTGAATTCTTTCTATCTCAGCCAAGTGTCTTTTTAAAATCAAAACGTCAGATTGTCTTTTCATCTCTTCATTAACTGAGGCCTAATTTCTTCTATTTTATTGAAAAAACAATCTAATATATTCTACTATTGGTTTTTTTAAACAGCATGTCACTTTCAAATATGCTTTGCCTTTGCTTACTTCCTGCTTCAACGCACATAATCTTTCTAATGCTGCCCTCCCTCAAATGAGATCTATCAGTCTCCTTGGACACCTATAAATTTCACCTCCTGAGCTTAGGCTGTTCTGTAGATTGTGTGCAGCAGCTCCCAACCCTATTTCTGGTATATTTAGAGGCTCTGATGGATTGCAGCAAAATCTTTGGTTCCATTTCTAGCTTTTTGACTGTGAGGGGAATTTACTTCTGAGGAACCCAGCAGTGCTGACCATTCTTTTCTATTAGAGGCTCTATAATTTGTAATACTACTTTCTCCTGCTGCTTCTATCTTTTTCATGGCTTCTTGGTCTCCTTCATTAGCTTACATAAAGTACTAGCAAGGCACTTTCTACTGGGAGTGGGTTAACAGCTATACATGGAAGAACTCTGGCTACTGCCGCTCTTTATAAAATTTAAAAAGGTTAGTTTTTAAAAAAGGCCAGCAAGGGAGAGTATGTATTTGCTATTCCAACTTGAAAACCCCATAACTCTATGCACTGCCCTTTTGAACAGCAATGCCTTCCTTCTCTGTAAAACAAGGGCAGTGATCATGGCCACCGTGAACCACACAGGTGGAATGCATTATTAAAACACGCTGCCTTTAGTCATTTGAACATGTGTCACACCTACCAGTCTTTATGTAAATTGAGTTCAAGGGTTAAGCACTTTTGTGTCCTTCAGAGCATCTTAAATGTAGTCGATAATCAGTAAACATTTGAGATGAGAAAGTTCGGAAGTTCGAACTGTCAGAGTCCAACCTCCAAGGCCACACTGCACCTGGTCAGCACTGCCTGCAAAGCAAGCCCCGGTGGGCAGGGCTGGGTGGACGCCTGCCACATGCACTGGCCACTGGCAGCCTATCAGTAAATAGAGGGACACTGGAAGGAAGGACAATGCCATTCAGATGAGAGGAAACCCGAGAGGAAGGTCAAGGGTTAGAAAAATAAGTCAACGCGGGGTAATGTTCTGGAGCAAGAACGCTGAAGGAGGAGGTGCCAATCAGAATAGTCTGATCTGTCCGAAATGAAGAGCAGTAGGATGGCAGAGACAGAGTAAGAAACAGCCGTGTTATAAAAGAGATGTTTGGGAATTCGCTTTTCTCCTTAGATCACCCATCTAAATTTAATTATTATTCAACCAAAATCTGCTGTGCAGGCCAGGAGCTAGAAAAACCAGACCAGCTGGTTCTGAAAGTGTGGTCCTCAGACCAGCAGCATCAGTACCACCTACAAACTTGTGAGAAGTGCAAAATCTCAGTAGCACCCCAAACCTACTGAAGCAGAAAGCCTGGGGATGGAGCCCGGCAATCTGTGTTCTGACAAGCTCACCAAGTGATTCTGATACATAATGTGATTTGAAAACTATGTAAGGAAAAATGAGGTTTTAGGCAAGATTATGTCGTACTTTGAATGCTAGGATCGAGGTTCCTTGTTTGAATGCCATCGGTCCTCCCAAGAAGGAGTCCTGTTTCACGGCCCTGAGATTTCCCAGGTTTAAGGTCTCAACCTGCCAACTACCCTCACCTCTGGGATCCAAGCCCTGGGCGTATTCCCCGGCTCAGGGCCCTCCCTCATTGCTAGGCGCTGGGGCACTCAAGACAGAAACGCATGATGGGGCACCCTAATTTTGGCCTGAATCAGTGCTTTTACAACAAGTACTTCAAAGGGCTATAAAAGCATGTGAAAAACCTAGTTTTCAATAATTAACGTACTGTGTTGAATTAATAGTCACGGGCATGGCAATGTAAAGTGGGATACAAACAGCTTAAAAAATTTCAGCTTCTCAACTGCAAAAAAAATAACTAAACATACTGTGACAGTATCAAGTCTCTGTTTCACTTGCTGCATCTTCATTGAGGTATGTGCAATGTGGACAAATTCATCACTCTGGAAAGAACCTTGATGGGGCACTTTAGGGCAGGGGCATAAAGCATCTTGACTTTGGCCTATTCCAGGTAAGGGGAATGTTCCATTGTAGCGTTTGGACATTTCAGTCTCCTGTTGGGCAACTGTAAAAATGAATGCATAATTAGTTCAAATCACTACAGCAAATACACAATCAAATAATTAAGCCATGAAATTGCAGTATTCAACAAATCATAAGAAACTGCTAAACAGCATAATACATTTTAAATACCAGATAATAATAAGACAACAACTGGAAAACTGTGAAGTTATTAAATACTATAAAACAATAAAGAAGGAAATATAATAATTTCACTTTAGGCAGTATTATAATTGGGCTTTGAAGCTCATTCAACATTTTGGTCTGGTAAACATACAAATTGGGATGAGAGCCTATCTTTAAATACATATATATAGTATATGTAAAATAATAACATCCAAGGCATAATGCAAAATTAAGGACAATTATAAACAATAAAAATAATTATTTGTAAACTCATTTCTCTAAAACAACTATTTCCATATTTATATGAAAGGTGAAAACACTTTTCAAATTTCTGCAACCATTTAATTGCCACTTTTAAGTGCTGTATAATATTTCATCTGTTGAAGTGCCATAATTTATATCTGCATTTTCCTCTTAATATTTAGAATATTTTCTGTTTTCCCTCATAATAGACAATGTGTCAATAAGTTCCTTCACAGTTTCATTTGTTTCTTAAACTACATTTTTCTTTGGATTTAATTTCCAGGGTGGGATAAAATGGCTCAAAGGGTGAATGTTTTTGATGACGATGATGGTGATGGTGAGACAACAGCATATATTATCTCATTTAATCATTTAACATAAATGAATTTGAAATTTTTTCTAACTGCAGAAATGCTTAGCTAGATTGTCTGTACATACATTGGAGAAGAAAATATAAAGTAATAATTTAAGAAAGGATTCCTTCGATTATATAATCTTAGAAAGGCCTTTCTAAGCCAAGCATGAAGAGAAGTAATCATTAAACAGCGACCCATAGCATGGAGCTGATAGATGGGTCTTCAGAGACTCTGTGGACCACTGAAGTGACATACAGAAATACAGCATGTGTGTGCATGTGTTCCTCAAAAGTAGATGCATAACTGTTATCAGATTATCTATCAAAGGATCACATGAATCAGAAAATGTTAAGAATCATCAACATAAAATGATGGATAGCTTTTACTACATGAACATTTAAAAAGTCCTCATTACAAAAAAACCAACATAATAAAAATTAAAGCACAAATGACAGGTAATAGGATTCTTTCACCTCTGCCAAGTAAAAGGGACCACATTTATCCATCTGTCTTCCTGAAACTACCAGAAGTGAGGCCAAGATTTGTAAAATAGAAAGAATAAAACTGTCTGCAGGTTTGGTCATCCAGGAAGACCTAAGTCTAAGATGCGGCAAGTGAGAGATGGAGAGCACAAAATTTAAGGAGACACTGGCTTTCAGCCTCACTCTTTGCAGAAAATCTGATGGAATCTAAACAAGAAGCCACTAGAACTAGTAAGTACCTTTAGCAAGGTTGCAGGATATATGATTAACCTACAAAAATTAGTTGTATTTCTATATACAAGTAATTAAAAATCAGACACTGAAATAAAAAATACATATAGCATTGACAATGACATAAAAATGGCATACCTGGGGACGGTGGTGGGGAGGGGGGTTTGGATCTGACAAAGATGTAAAAGACCTATACTCTGAAAACCACAAAATACTGAGAGAAACTAAAGAAGAACCTAAAAATATGAAGAGATGTTAGGTTCATGGGTCAGAAGAATTAATACTGTTAAGACGTCAATTCTTTCCAAATGATCTATACATTCAATACAAGCCTAATTAAAATTCTCAGCAGGTCATTTTTTGAGAAATTGTCAAATCAACTCTAAAATTCACATGGAAATGCAAAGGACCTTGAATAGCTAAAACAACTCTAAAAAGGAACAAAGTTGGAAGACTAATACAACCTGACTTCAAGTCTGATTATAAAACCACAGCAATGAAGAGAGCTTGCACTGGCATAAACACAAACAGATCAACAGAACAGAATAGTGAGCCCAACATATATAGATAAGGTCTGAAGGCAATTCAGTGGAGAAAGGATAGTATTTTCAACAAATGGTAGTGGAATCATTTGCTATCCATGTGTGAAAAAATGAACTTTTTTTCACACATTTTAAAGTATGCATATTTTAATATCCATATTAAAACCAATGAGGGGGCAGTGCGACAATGGTTCGGTTGCAAAATTCTAGCCTGCCATGCCAGGGACCCAGGTTCATTTCCCAGTACCTGCCCATGCAAAAAAAAAAAAAAAAAAAGAGAGAGAGAGAGAAAAAGAAAATCACAATGAAATAACCCTGCATACCTATTAGAATGGATAAAAAGACTGGCCATTTCAAGACTGCTATGTCTATGGAGATATGAAACACTTATATACATTGGGAATATAAAATGGTACTGTCATTTTAGAAAACAGTTTGGCAGTTTCTTAAGAAAGTAAACCTACATTTACAATGTGATCAATCCCTTCCACTTTTAGGTATTTTTCCAAGAGAAATGAAGGCATAGATCCATTTAAAGACTTGTACATGAATATTTACAGTAGCTTCATGTGTAATAACTAAAGACTGGAAATAACCTATATGCCCATCAATAGGTGAATGGATAAACAAAGTCTGATATATCCAGACAATGGAATAATATTCCCCAATAAAAGCCATCAACTATACTATAAACATAAATTAATTTCACAAATAAGAACTACACTAAAACAAAAATGAATTTCAAAGGAACTGTGAGTGAAAGAAGCAGACAGAAAAAAGAGTACAGGGTATATACAGTTTCATTTATATAAAATTCTAGAAAATGAAAACTAATTCATAGTAGTTGCCTTGGGGGAGAAATTATAAAGGGGAATGAAGAAACTTTTGAAGATGATGGATAAGTTCACAATCTTGATTGCAGTGATGGTCTCACAAGTGTATAAATATGTCTAGACTTATCAAAGTGCACACTTTAATATGTTCAGTTTATTGCACATCAATTACACCTCAATACAGCTGCTCAAAAAAAGGGCAAGTGACAACAAGTGATAAAAGGGGTTAATATTCTTAATATGCAACAAGTCCTTATAAAGTCAATTAGAAAATGAATAATCCAACAGAAAAAGGGGGAAAGGACCATTATAGAAAATTCACAAAAGTAGAACTAAGTGGCCAATAAAAGGAAATTTAACCTCAGTAATAATTAAAAAGAGAATTAGTAATTTAAAAATGCAAGTAACAAAGTGATGCTTTTTGCTTAGTGAGCCACTGTACCTCGAGATATTTTTTCCCTAAAGTATGTGCCCAGGAAAGGGTGCCCAGGCATAATGTTTAAAATACTGAAAAAAATCACATGAACAACTTAATTGTGCAACATCATACAAAGGGAGGAGACTGATCACAATCCACACTTTCAGGGGTGTACATTCCTCAAAAACAACTGTTCTAGGTGGTGTAGCTGTTGCCAGGCTGATGGTTGGCCTTTGGCTGTTATTTTTCAGTATATTTCAGACTTCTTTTCGGCATGCTCAGAACACTTATTTTACACTCAAATATTCAAAGACCATTTAAAGAATCAGGGAAACTTTAAAAGTGTAAAAGACCCATGTTGAACTCTGAAATACGTTCTACAACTAATTGTGGTGCTGTGCTTTGAAATTCATTGCTTTTTTGTACATATGTTATTTTTCACAAAAAAAAAGAAGGAAAAAAGGAGATTGTGATGATAAAATATTTAAGCCTTCTAGCCTCCTATGCTCTGGAGCAGCTAGAAGGAAAACTATGAGAGGATTGTATGGTAGCCCATGACAAACTCTGGGATCTGTCCTGTAACTACTTGTTGAAGAGTGTATTGAAAACTATTGCTTTTTTATTTCTTTCCTTTGTATATATGTTATACTATACAATAAAAAACGTTTTAAAAAGTGTAAAAGAAAATAAAAGTGTCCTATGGTCTGGAAGTTGGAAGGTTTAACGTTAGAAGGTGTGTTTCAGGGATGAATGAATCAACAGGCATATTGTGACCCATGACCTTGGCCTTATTTGCTTTTTAAAACTGTCCTTTCAATCTTTTAATTGTTTTTTGCTGCTATGAATGGAAAGTAAAGTTGCATTTAACTATTTAGTGGCATTTTCTAGCTCTCTATGTTTTTCCTCTGAGATTTTGGACTTGAAGATATGTATTTGTCACCACAATTTCACTTTAAGCCCTGAGTGAGCCTGCAGGGAAATGTATTACAGACAGTAGGTGCAGGTACTGAAATGGCCCAGATGCACATACCACAGTTACATAGGAGAGCAAGATTTTGGTATTTGTCATCTTACCGTTTGTCTAAATATCATGACATGCTAAATGTATATTGCTTTTATTTTTTAACAAAATGAATTTTTTTTTAACTGGTAAATTTAAAGGGCATTGCCAAAATATTTATCTGCTTCTTTATTTTCCCAGGTATGAAGATGCCTGTCAGAAAGGATTAAAAATGGCAAAAAAAAAAAAACAACCAGATGCATAAAACAAAAGCAAACCCCAGACAATTATGAATACTTATTTTTGTTGTCTAATGGGAATTTTCTATACCAAAGCCATAGCTATCTGACTGGATTTCAAGGAGCCAAATTAACACCCCACTTTACCTTTAGCACCTTCAGTTCTATGAAGACAGCCATTAAGAGTTTGCAGAAATATTCACATAGACCTAGTTTCTCTGACACTAGAAACAGAAGCTTCTTACAAGTTCTTGCCTGTTGCTCTCTCTCTCCTACTGTTTCTCTCCTCTAAATATATATACATCAGTCTGTTTGTATGAGGCTGTATAGATGATTTCACTGAAAACCAGGTTATAATAGATGACTTGTGATATTACTTCGAGTTCTCCTCAGCTTCTAGTATCTCAAAGGCTTCTAAAACACTTTGACATTAGGCCATGGTTAGAGTACAAGATTTCAATGAAAAGGCCATGTTTCTTCTCTTTGTAATTTTCTCTTTTTTTGTGCTAACTTAACCTTGCCTGTTTAAAACTTAGCTCTAGTTTAACCTGATATGCTTAGAGCTCACAATTGTTTCAGTCCTACCCTTACTCTTCCATCACTCACTGAAGGGTTATCATGTGCTGAGCACTCAAGCAGTCTCTGAGAAGGCAAACACCTTCCCACCTCGAAGTCTGACTTTCAGAGTTGAACAAGGAATTACTCCATGCATCAAGTGCTATAGCAGACAATGGCCAAGCTGGTAAGAGCAGAGAGCGGGCAGCTATTTTTGATTAAAAAGAAATGCTACATCCATCAAAACAACCTTCTAAATTTCTCTCCAATAGGCTGCTACATGGGATTCCAAATTTCACACAATTAAAAATATTCTTAAAATGTTTTCATAAATGACAATCCTTGATTTATATAACAAGCACTGTGCTTTTGTGTATGTTTCTGACCTTAAACAATTATAAAAAAATAACGTGGTTTTTCTCAGGAGATTTTTATCTTTAGAGGAAGAAGAATGGAGGAAATAAGATATTCTAATCCACTGCTCTTTGCATTTGAAGCAAATACAAGGTTTGTTATTATTAAAATCTATTTGTACTTATATATTATTGATTTTATAATAAGTACAACTGAAAACACAAAATATTCTTCCTCTTACAATATATTAACAGGAAGATTTCCCTTTGGTTCAACATCTTTAATTCCTTTGCTTAAGAGTTGTTATTATATATATAGTCTTGTTACCCTGTATGTCATATTACTGGCTACCTAATTCCTTTTATTTGTAAATTATTATATTTCCAATTATAATACAATTACTGTTAACTGGAAGGTCTACCTCTCTAGTTCCCCAGTTTTCAGAAGTTATGCAGCACTCCTCTTTCTCTATCATTTGCTGTGTGCAAAGAATGTTCAAGGGTTTTCAGAAGTTATGCAGCACTCCTCTTTCTCTATCATTTGCTGTGTGCAAAGAATGTTCAAGGGCTTACAATTATCATTGTATTTTACACATCTGACTTGCCCCTGCTTCAGCTAAGCTTTCAGATAATGTATGGATGGATCCAAGAAGATTGACTGAGTGAAACTTCAATTCTAGTAGCCTGGGTGTATTTCAAGGCCTGTTAGTAATTCTATATTGCTTTAGCATTTTTAAAGGTCAAGTAGAACTTATCAGTACCACTAATAAAAGCACTCACAAAAGTATAGGGGAAAGCGTAACAGATTCAAGTTCCTGCTAAAGACTATCTACCATCATTCTACAAATCCTTCAGCAGGACACCAAAGTAGCTTATAACGAACTATCCGTGAATTCCCAGAAGGACAGGCTATTCCTCTCTTGTTGGCTTCTTATTTCATTATCAGCTATCACACATCATGTATTTAACTGGACGTGTGCAACACATTGATATTAATAAAGAAAACAGTTTGGATTTCTCTACTGAGGCTTGTTTATGAACTCTACTATTTGTGCTTCATGTCTTGCTTTGTGAATATTTTTGATCCTTTGATTTAAAAAATAAGGCAAAATAGAGCAGGTATTATTTTCATTTTACAGATAAAGATACAGATGCTAAAGAGCTGAGCTCTCTCTGACAGGGTCAAACGAGAAGGTAAGGGAATGTAGTCTAGAACCCCACTACTCTGTCTCCTGCCTGGTCCACCATGCTGCATGCAGTACCACGCTATTTCGCAGGGTACCACTCTTCCTTCCTGATGCGCCACAGCACACCAGAGTCAGCCTAAAAAATGTCCCGACAGGGAACTGTGGGCTCTGGTTCATGCTCAATGCCATTAAACTGACTAAGTTTTCCATTTGTCCTGAATCATGAATGACACAAGCTTTCAAATCAAAGTATCCGTTAAGTGAAGAATATCAAAATAGGTGCTTCAGAAGATGATCAAGAAATAGTTTCAGCCTGTTGAAAAATCTGGTATTTGTATATCTTAATTTCTTTTACTAGGTTAACAATAAATATTTAAATCTCTGACCTACAGTCTATTATACTTGTTACTGTATCACCTGTTTCCAGTGCAAGAACTGTAACATCTGAGTTTCTTTTTGAAATATTCATCTTCAGTATTTCAAGAAAACCACTCAGTTACATGTAAAATTGTGAATATTAAGTTTACTTCAACAGGGCATTAACTTATTGCAAAAACTCGGCAACTGCAGTTACATTACATTGTAATGCTACAAGGGATGAGAACAGACATTTGCACACTGACGTTCATAGCAGCATTATTCAAATTGCCAAAAGATGGAAAAACCCAAGTATTCATCAAATGATGAATGGATAAACACATGATGGAATATTATTCAGGTATAAGAAATGAAGCCCTGATACATATGACAATATGGATGAACCTTCAGGACATTATTTTGAGTGAAATAAGACAGACACAAAATGACAAATATTTTTTGGTCTCACTAATATGAGCTAATCATAATGAGCAAACCCACAGACTTAAAACCTAGAGTAAAGATCACCAGGAGATAGACTGGGGGTAAAGAATTGAAAGCTGACACTTAATTTCTGCAGAATTTTAAATAAAGTTGACTGTAAATTTTGGAAATGGAGCAAGGTAATGGCGGTGCATTATTGCGAGTATAAATAAAACAGTGCTGAATTAGGGGTAGGACTGTGGTTGAGAGGGGAAGTTAGGGCTATGTATGCCACTTGAAGGAAACCTAGAGAATAAAACACGGGGTATAACACAGTGAACCCTGTTGTGGATGATGAAGGAGCCAACAGTACAAACATAAGAACATTCTTCCATGAACTAGAACAAATGTACATCACTATTACAAGGTGTAAATAGTAGGGAGGTATATGGGAAAAAAATACAACTAATGTAAACTATGAACTATAGCCAAAAGTAATGTAATATTCTTTCATCATTATAACAAAGGTACCATACCAATGCTAAGTGTCAATACCAGGGGGTGGGGGGTAAAAGAAATATGGGATTTTTCTTTTTGGAAAAATGAAAATTGATCATGTTGATAAATATACAACTCTGTGACTATACTGACAGCCACTGATTGTACAGTTTGGGTGGATTGTATGGTATGTGAATAAATCTTCTGACCTACATAACAAAAATATTGGCTTAATGCATTATAATTCTAAGTTACCCCTCACATTTTTAAAGGAATGAATTATTAATAGTAGGTAAGTAAATTTCTTTTTAATCTTGGGGGGAGTCTTCTAAATACTGAAAATAACACTTTTGTCATAGGATTATTAGGCCATTGTCTTAATTTCAGTTACTTCCTGAAACAGGAAATGCAGAGACTAACTAAGTAGATGTGACAAAAGCTTAATGTGTTAAAAGCAGGGGTTCTGGAGTCAGAGAGGGGGTGTGAATGCTGCTTCCCTCTCTCAGGGAATGGACGTCCTCCCCTCAAGCCTCCCCTCCGTGGTCTGTGAGGTGTGGGTGACAGCGCTCCCTACCATAGGGGCTGGGGGAGTTGGTGTGAGATGACTAGGTGAAAAGCTAAAAGGAGTGATGACACAGCAAATGCTTGATCCATGCTACTACACCATTAGACTAGCCCCAAATCTACCAACTGACCATGCTTTTATGGTGCATATTTATAAAATTTAGGGGAGAGTATTATTCTGCAGAATGTACAACTCAATTCAAACATTTACTTCACACGGGCAATATGCCAGTACCATGCTCAGACACAGGGGGATATAAATGCCATATGCTTTTTTAGTAGATGAGCAAATTATATAACAGCATTTTTATAGAAACCTAAAGGTACTTGGACCCTGAACTCTGACAAAGCATGTCACAGTGCGAAAAACAGATGCCAACAACAATGGCAAAGCAGGAGGTCATTGGTGAATATTATTAAAATTAATAAAATTATGCCCTAGTGTCAGCTGTAGAAACTGCTTTTTGGGTTTCCTAAAACTGTACCAGAGCTTTCGTCAACTATTAGGAAGCATGAAAAACTGGCAAAAAATCATGGTGGTCTGAGTCGTATTCCCAGGTTTCACGGCCCAGCTCTTCTTGGTACACAATAGGTGTTTAATAAAGATTGCTCTTCTAAGACCAGATGACTAAAAAGCATGCCAGAGTTAATACTGATTCAGAGCAGATACTGCCATCTAGTGAGAGATCAGGCTCATTACCTGGGGTTATCAAAGAATGCTGAGAACTTTTCAAATTCAGACTTGACCCTACTTAAAATACTATGAATATTCACTATGTTTAAGTATTCAGGCTAGATAGTGGAAATATAAAGATGAATAAGACCTGATCTGCTTCCAACAAGTTATAGACAATACAAAGAAGCATACAGTAATAGTATATTAGGGAAAAAAGTGCTTATTAGCAATCAAAAGCTAATATTTCAAAGATGCCAGCCACAAAGATAATTTAGTGTAGTAAATAAGAGCACAGGCTCCAAGGGCAGACTGAATGGATTCAAGTCCTGGCTCTTGTTAAATGCAGATAAATAACAGTATCTATCTCCTAAGATTATTGTGAAAACTAAAATAAGTTAATATATGTGTAGTTCTTAAAACATAACCAGGAACACAGAAAGTGGTATGTATGTATTAGCAGTGATCATTATTAAAGGTAGAACAGCATCCTAGAGACCGTGGTAGACAAATATTGATTAATAACAAAACATTAATTGCTAAAGTCTAGCTTCGTAAATTTGTAGAAGCCGTTTCTCTGACTAGTACTCTGTTATTATGGGAATCCTAAAAGTACATTGTTTGTGGTACTCTGTGACTAAATTTTGTATTACTATATGATTAACCCTTTCAACACCAGGCAAATAAAACTGCCTTCTGAAAGTAAAAATCATGTTTCTTACCAAAAAAAGCAAAAAGTCAGTACAACGAAAGACTCAGAAGACCACAACCTGAACATATGCTTAACAGGGAAAGAGGCTTGCTGACTCTTCACAGATTTTGTTAGAACAGAAAATGGGTGATACATTTAGCTACTACTGTGGTCTCATGGGCAGCTTACTGAACATAAAGAAGAAGAAAAAAAAGAAAAAGAGCTTGCTCCATTTTCCTTGAATATTACCTAAAGTCATAAAAGTATCAGTTGCTTTGAAACTTGATTAACTTCCTACTTATTTAGCTATTTTTCTTCAAATAAATATTAAAAAATTACAGAACTGTTCTACGACTTCTGAATTTTCTGCCATCAAAAATTTATGCAAAACTACATGCAAATTTTAAGATAAGCAGGTTTGAGCAGTACATTCCTATATTTAAAAATAAACACAATATAAGGCAATGCTCTCATAGACTAATAATAAATATTATTATTTTAAAGACTATTTTGACTTGATCTTTCTGGCCTGCTTTTAATGAGCTAATATTTTAGACTCTGAAACAATTTTTGTTTTCCTATGGAGATATACATTCATAAGAACTGTGCTAAATCTTGGATTGATTGAGATTATGTAACTTCTCCCTAAGTTTCCTCATTTTAAAAATAGGCAGCAAAGAGTTGGAAAAGTATGCTGAAACATTTTAAGTTTAATTGTAAAGGTGTGTTGGGGATATAAAAAATCGTGCTCAAAATATATTGTACAAAATATTTTAATTTTCTACATGTATTTATTTGAATGCTTTTACTTCTAAAATACTCATGGAAATCCTTCCTCCCCCACTTTAGGAGAGTGTAAATATAACATTATGTTCTTAATTTCATGCATTATTTTCTAATAAATAAATGGGACCTAATTTAATCAGTAAAAGGAAAGGTCAACAACAGAAAGAATAAAAGAGATTCAATATTTCAAAACTTTTAACTCCATTCCATATAAAGACATTTACCAGCCCATTAGAACAGAAATTCCTATCAAGTCAAGTGTATGCTGGTTAGAGATGCGTGATAACACCATTTCAACTTTTGTGGGATTTGTTTTAATATAGTGGTCAACAATTTAAAAAGCTTTCTCACACTTTCTCATATCATCCTCACAAGCAACCCTCTGAGGCGCCACAGGTGTTAGTAGTAGGACCAGTTAACAGACAAGGAATTGGACTGTAGGGAAGGGAAGAGGCTTGTTGCAAGTTACTAAAGTAACAAAACTGAGCTTAAAACTCTTACCTGCAGATTCCTAAAACACTTCACTCTTTCTACTATATTTCTAAAATGAACCTTTTAGACCAACTGCCTGCTGTCTAAAATCCAAATTGGAAAATACAACTACCTGGGCTAATCTAAAAATGACATTCTTCTGTCAATGACAAAAATAAAATGCTTGAAGAAAAAGAAAGAATGGAACCTCTAACTCGCATTTGTAGTAGAAATCTCAAAAGGCCAAAAAGTAAATTAGAATCTGAATGAAGACTGTTGTGAAATAATCTCTAACCTCTTGAGTCTGAGGAAATAACCATGCTGCCCATTTCCTGTTTAACAGTCCCAATTATAAAGTGTTTAGGTATAGCGTTCTTCCTTTAGATCAAGATGTAAAGTGCGTATAAAGAAAGAGTAGTTTCAGCATACATGTTTGAACGACATCCTAAACTTGCACTTTGGATGAACTGAGAAATCCACTTGTCTTTCTTTTCCCATAATTAGGCAGTGTTTAATTTTGCTAATATTTGCTTGGCATAATGAAATGATAAAGTTTTGCTTGACAATTCTACCTTTAGTAATGGTGTTCTACAAATTTGAATGTTTTAGAAATTAATAAGTTCTGTATAAAGTTCTTCTAAATAAGATATAGCTCATTTCTGTACTATCTTTAAATAGAATTCGTCTGGAAAAGTATAATATAATTTATACTATGGTCAAGAATTCTAGGTTTATGATATATCTCAGTTGTCAATAACTCAATACTTATAACCATTAACCAAGTCACTGTTTTAATGTAATAAACTTGTTTTCACATTTTATTGATCACTAATTTCAAATGCTTTCCTTGAATAGTTCCACATTAACGCTACCTATATACATCTTTGTATATCTATATACTTACAAGATTCGTGTAGATATGATACATGTGTGCAAGCTATCTGAGCTTATCAGAAACAGTGCAAGATGATTTATTATATTCTAAATAAATCAGATATTTAAAAGATGTTTTATTTTTTGTACAAGAATTAATATATGAAGAAAACAGAATTGCAATTTTGAAAGAAATAGTGCTACTGGTACAATGCAGAACCATGAAATCTTAATTTTGATACAAAAACCAAAGAAATATATGAAAATAGCATAAATCACAAATAATTCTTAGAATGTCACACTATTCCTGAAAAATGCGCTTGGAGTCATCTTTATTTCCTTACTGTTTCTCATAATGATAGGACAGTATAAATTTAGAGCCCAAAAAGACCTTAGATTTCTAATTCCAGATTTCTCCATTAACCTTCAATTCTGTCTTCTTTTTATGTCAAGAAACTCTCAAAACTATAACTTACTAAAACTATATGCATTGCAAAAACGAAAGCAAAGAATTAGAAATTAACTCAATATTCAACTGAAAATATTAAAGAGGCCTGTTCCCTAAACATCGCTTATCTTTAAATGTAGTAACCCAATCCCAAACAATTTTTAGGTAAATTTTATATTATTTAAATTGATTGACAAAGAAAGAGATGGCTATTTTTCTCCACTTCCAACATCAGAGCACAACCATTATGTATACTCTGGCCTACATTTAAATTCCACAAAATCACATTTATGAAAAATAAAAGGTCATAGCACAACACAATCTAATCTGTTCAGTTCTTAAGTATGATCAAGAGAGCCTGTTCATAAAAGAATGACAACATGCATGATTCCTGGATTGGTCTAAAGGTAAAAGTTACATAAATATTCTTTACTTATGAAGAAGTGGACTCACCATGGAAATCATAGATATATAAAAGAATAGGCTCATTCTGCCCAAATGCACAAAATGCAACCATATTTTCAAGTGGATGATAGGAAATATCTCGAATGGGTGACTTGAATGGCAGATCAGCATACACTGCTACTTGTTCTCCTAAATAAGAAAAGAGATTCAATAATTTGAACTATCTTAGATACTCCTCATAACAAAATCATTCTGCAACTTATTAAAAAATGTTTATAGTAAACAACACATTATTTACATGAGAAACTGCAGATATTTTATATATATTTTAGTACCACTTTATTAAATAATTTCTCTATTTGCATTTTGTTGGTCACCCTCTTTCTACTCAATTCAACCTTTTCAATGAGGTTTTCAAGGCATAAAATAAAGCCAAAGTGACAAAGTAGAGTGACAGCACATTCTGAGTTCTGATGGGGCAGAGCAAATTCTAGCTTTAACAAAGAACTTAAGGTAGAATTAGGAGAGGAATAACCAGACCATAAAACTAAAACAAAATTCTTGGCTTGGCAGGGAGGAGGGACTGAGAAAGGGATCAATTTTTCTATTTTTTTTTTCCAGAGTCCATTCAAAGTAACATCTGCTTAAAAGATACCCATGACTCTGAATGGCCAAAAGAGGCCTAAAGCTTCTGAAACCTAGCAAAATCAGTCGGAAGAACTAAAAAAAGCAAGGAACAAAGATCCAGTTATTGAAGGGGAAGGGAGATTTAATACTTCTGAAAAGATGGAAAAGTATCAAAAACAGTACAGAAAAAACCCTAAATGAACTAACTAGTCAAAATTGCCTAAAGGAAAGATAAAAGAATGAAGAAGTTAATCAAATATGATTTAAAGAAATTTTAAAGTGAATTTTATAAAAGTCTTTTACTTTCTTGCTAAAACACTGTTCAGGCAGTTTTTACTTTTTCTTTTGAAAACCAAAGGTAAGGAACACAGGAACTTTTCAGTATAACAGTTTATTTCATTAAAAAATATATGAATTGCAGTAATTTAGGTAAATTGCTAGTCAAGTTTCAGACATCAAATAATCTGACAGATACACGTTTTTGTTTCTAATGAAAATATATTGTAGATGTTTCACCATTCTGTATACCTACATACATTCCATATTCAGCTTATGTCATATTTCATACTTGAATTGTAATGTGAACTTCTAAATCCATAATATCAAAACAATAAGGAACAGAATTTAATACAAGCTTAAACTGCAAGTGAGTTCCATTACTGGCTGTCCAATCTTGAAAAATATAATTGAAAACCTGAACTCAGAATTTCCCTGAAAATCACTCCACAGAATGATAAGTGTTTTCACACTCAGAAAAATATGTCTAAAGATCAATTACAAAGTTACCTGTTTCGGGATTCCAAACATACACTAAACCATCTTCACTTCCAGCAAAGAGAAATGTCCCACATGGTGTCAAAGTGCTGTGGAGCTTCTCCCGATAATTTGCAGCACCTACAAATTTCCTTGCTGCTAATCTATAAACAAAAAAAGATTTTACAAATGAGACCTGTCTTGCATATTTTAAAGACTTGTAGTAGAAAACTCTTCTTTTAAATTCTTTATTTCAATTCAACAAATACATTTTAAGACCCTGTGATGTAGGAGATATTCTGTAATAGACGCAGATAAAGAGGAGAGAGTCCCTGAGTCCAAGGTGCTTCTATTTTACCAAAAGAGAAGAACCTTATCAATGCAAAATAGAAGGAAGATGTAGAATGTCCCGCAAAGGACAGAAAAAGTACTTTGGGGATTTATATAAGACCGAATAATTCTTGCTATGGTGATCAGTGACTACTTATGGGAGAACTAGCATTTGAGTTGGTCCCTAAAAAAATGGATGGCATTTCCATATTCTTATATTTTTTCCATATGATCAACTTTGCCATCCCTGAAGAAATATTAGATTAAAAATATTACTAAAACCATCTATTCAATATGGTGTACAACCTTTCAGACCTTTTCACTTATGAATGATCGCTAACCCTGTTTCAGCAGTTACTCTGTACCTGGTAGGTACTATCCTCACCCTTTGCTCACACAGAGGACATTTTCTTTGCTGCTCTGGCATCAGGACTAATGCCCCCTGTGTCAGCAGATATTACACATTATCATTTTTTAATGGGTATGTAGTGTATCATTGTCTAAGAGTATTTTCTCTTGTTGGACAACACTTAGGAATGTTTCCAGTTTTTCCCTATGATGAACACAGTTTATATAAACAATCCTGGTCACTATTTTATTTTCTTTGGGTAGATTTGCAGACCTGAGATCGGCAGGTCAAACCTTTCTGAAGAGCACTTTGGAAGAGCACTATGCATGTACAGTTTATCTTCAGAAACACCGTATGAGTTCCGGATATTATTTCTCCAACTTGAGAAATAAGGAAAAAAGGGGCCCAGAGAAGCAAATCAGCTAGTGAGGGGTAGAAGAGGCAGATTCTTAATCTAAGCAGTGTGCGTCTAGGGTTCAGGCATGACCATAAGGTGCCTACCATGCTGCTTAAACAAGAGGATAACCAAATTCCTGACCCAGCCTTCTAAAATTTGGCTCTATTTCTAAACACTTCTCTCTCAATACTCCTTTTCAAAAAACCTACTTTTCACTGCTGAAATATACTTACATTCGGAGATCCATGATTCTCAAAGTACTGTCTTTTGTATGGATTAACAATCGTTTGCCATTGGGATGAACCTCCAAATAAGTTATTGGAATCCCCTTAAACTCACTCTCTTTAATTTCCTAAAATGATTTAAAAAAATAGTAAAATACTACATCAAAATTTCATATAATATTAAACTTGTTCTAGAGTACTAACTTATTTTTTTTCCTTTTTTTTCACATGGGCAGGCACCAGCCAACTTAATTTTAAAAGTCATTTTTAATTGGCTATATAGTTTTTAAATTAGCAAAAGAAGTCCCAGTAACTTCAGTTAAGGTTTGAAAATAAAGCTGTACAAATTATATTTTTTCTTTTTTTGGGGGGGTGGCTGGGTGAGAGGAAGTAGTTATTTAAGGCCAACTAATGATATCAAGAAAGACACTGACACTGAAGGCATATGTGTCTGCACAAGCCTTAAATAAGAATTACCAAAGGTTCTTGTTTGGATTGCCCCAAGAAAGAGGCAAATGTAAAACTAAATTTTTTTAGCATGGACTAAAGCACACAGAGCCAAGCAAAGTCTGCCTTAACCTACAGGCAGAATTCTAAATTCACTTACTTTTCCCCACAAAGGACCCTTATTGTTTTGGGCTCCCTTCTCCCAAGGGGCTCCTCTTCAGAGGTGGGTTGGCACCAGCAAAGGGAGCTACAACATTGCTGCAACCCTGCAGTCCCACTACAGCTGCCTGATACCTGAGACCTGCTGCCAGCTATTTTGTAAAAGTTATTAAGTCAATGATGGGGAGTTTACTAAGCTGAACTGCAGTAATCTGGGGATGGAGGACGCTTTGTCGGGGATTTGGGCAACTGGAGCAACACTAACTTAGACATAAATGAACAAAATAAAAATAAGACCGCATAACAAGTTAAGTATTAGGTGCAAGGATGAGAAAGGTCCTGGCAGTTAGTGTCTGCAGTATTTGCTAGCTATTCTCCTGTATTTCTCTTTATCATATTTGCCTCAAACTAAAGATGTTCTTGTTTTGAACCTTATCCAAGGCGTATGTGAAACAGCACATGGAAGGAAAATGAGTACTACTTAGCATTCCCACTCTGCTGGCCAAACTGCATCAAGAATGAATGAAATCACAGTTTCCAGTTTGTCTCATGGCATTCAGTGATCCATTAACTACTAAAAAGAAATACCAGCTCATTTCCTAACTTTTTATTTTTGATTGTCTTCAGTAATCACCAGACTGTTCAAAGGATTCAAGTTGAAGTTGTGTTTTGGTTATTACAGAAAGGTAAAGAACACATGATCTTTATAATAGATAGTAAACATTGTATAATATACTCAAATGATAGAAATAGTACCTTTGGAGCATTGCCAATTCTCCAGGTATCTAAGTTATTAGACAGTTATTTTCAAAGTATATATAATTAGGCCAGAACAAGAATCCCAAGAAGTCATCCATTAATCTGATAGACCAGATGAGAATGACAAAAATAGGATATATTACACTGTCTTTTAAACAAATCTGATAGACTCAATAATCTAAAGTTCAGGGAAATTTTTTCCACTTACAGTGTCTTTTTTCAAACTAGGAAAACTGTTCTCATAATTTATTGTTAAAATTGAAGACAAAGGTATAAGATGTGAGGTAGAAACTACATCAATTATAGAAACATCAATTATATAAATCAAGTTTAACATTCCGTTTATTCTTCTAACCAAAAAACAAACACCAAAATAATTGCTTAAAATACAAGTCACCTTAAAAACATTCTAGCCAAAAAGTGAAAGAAGTTAATCATTTTCTTGCCTATTTAACAAATTTCGAAGGAAACTATGTGATTAAACGATAGACCCCAACATAACTAATAATTCGAAAAGACAGCAGTTGAGAAAACACCAAGCACAGCACTTGTGCAAAGATGCTACTGGAGCAAGAAAGGACACGGACAGCAAAACCTTGAAGTCACTACTTGTATACAGTAATAGAATGTATGCGGCATTTCCAGTGTGAATGTCAGCTAATGGATGGCTGAATAACATAGTGCAAACTGAAGTTCAAATAAACAAAAGCCTACCAAAAAGAGGGGAATGTTCATAAAGTCACTAATTTGCCAGAAAGACATGATAACTGTCTTTTTAGGGACTTCAATTAAATGCCCCAATATGGAATATGATGGCATACCTTATTTACACTCCACTGGCACACTGAGTGTTGCACATCAGTCACTTTGATATAGGTATTCCAAACGACAATCACTCCCGTGCAGTCTCCTGAATACATGTGATGACCTATTAACAAAAGGATTCGTTTATGACTGTTATGCAGAGTTAGAGACAAATAATAGGAAGCTGGGGAAACCACGTCCTCCTGGAACAAAGATCAGAGGGCTATTAAAAGGTATATCAGTTTAAAAACAACAAAAATAATCCACAAACTCAATTATCTTTAAATGAATTCTTCACTCTTTTGGGTATCTTTGATGACTTATTCCCCTCTGCCACTTACCTGAATTTGAATACAAAAAGAAATTAGCATCCTAGTCCATGTGTATATGGCTCACATTACAAAGTGATTTATCCAATGTATATACCTGTATTTCTCACCTTTATTAAACTATAGAAAACTATTTTATATTCTTGGGAAAATACTTATATTCTAATGTTTGCGAG
The DNA here is from genome assembly GCF_023851605.1 of Tamandua tetradactyla. Taxonomy (NCBI): domain Eukaryota; kingdom Metazoa; phylum Chordata; class Mammalia; order Pilosa; family Myrmecophagidae; genus Tamandua; species Tamandua tetradactyla. The sequence continues at coordinate 35,734,284 of NC_135351.1, forward strand.
CACAGTGCCTGAGACCCAGAGAAACTGAGTCAATAATCAGGGAATGGATAAAAACTGAACGATAGGTGACACAGTTTAACATTGATTCTCAGCATCAAAACACCTTGCAGTGCGATGGGGCCGAAGAGCCCATCATGACACCAACACTAACAGGAGGTTATTCAGCAACTGTGACTGTGACATTTCACAAAGCAGCTTGTTCAGCTGGTGAACAATGTGAGGAAGCTCGTCCTCATTCTGAGCACAGAAAATTGGTCTCCTGTAGCTCTGGTTCCACCTCTGCCCACTGGAGTAACACAGACCAATTTCTCTTTTTTCCACACGTGTATATCCTGGGGTCACATACTTGAAGAAATTCTTCAATACCCTTTTATAATCTGAGTTTTCTCTACTATAGTGGTTTTCATTCACCTTGTTATCCTTGGTTGACCTTTTCTGAATATGTTCCAATTTATTAACATTTCTATTGTTGAACTGAACACATCAATAAAATTATCATTTTGATTTGGATCCCATCCTAATTATAGCTACAGCCTACATATCTAATCTCTGAGCTAATGTAAAAAGTGACTATTTAATAGATATAATGGATTTTATTCTTTTAGCTACATCTTTAAAAAATTATCATGTTTTATTCAGTCACTAAGAGAAACCTTTTAATAACTGCAAAATTTCCCTCTGCATGATTTTATAGGGTATTTTATTTTAACTGTTAAAATATTAACAATTAAATACAATTAAAGTATATGTTTAAAAGATTCTTCGGGGATTTTCCCCCACTATCTTCCTCAATTTTTACTCTTTAACTTAAGATGATAACCACCAAACCAAGAAAATACTTTTATGAAATTTGGGGCATGGCTGTTTGCTACAGCAAAGATTAACTGCACTTACATGCTTTGGAACTGTCAGATTTTAAAACTAGGAACAGAACTCCCTCTGTGCCAACTTTAGACCCAGGTCTGTCATGTGACCTGTCAAATCTCAAAACGCACTAATAACCATCAATACATACAAAATTTCTCAAGCTTAATTATAATCCAGTGCTGGTTTGAAACTGTATGTACCTCAGGAAAGCCATGTTCTTTTAATCCTAATTCAATCTTGTGAGGGCAGCTGTGTTCTTTTAATCCTGACCTAATACTATAGGTTAGGACCTATTGGTTAGGTTGTTTCCATGGAGATGGACACACCCAACTGTGGGTGTAACCTTTTGATTAAATGCAGATGTGACTCCACCCATTCAAGGTGAGTCTTGGTTATTTTGCTGGAAACCTTAAAAGAGCTGACAGAGAAACAGACATTTGGAGACATGGAGGAAAATGCCAGAAGGCCCCAAAGGATCTGCAAGAGCTTTCTGAAACCAGAAGCCAGAAAAGGAGCCCAGTAGATGCTGTCATGTGGCTTCCCATGAGATGCCAAGCAAGCCAAACCTGAGAGCCCATAGATGCTTAGAGAGGAAGCCACTGGAATCAGAAACACAAAGCAATGAACAAGGAGCAGAGACCTCAGATGCCAGCCATGTGCCTTCCCAACTGACAGAAAAAATTAGATGCCATTTGGCCTTTCTCAGGTAAGGTATCTTTCTCTGGATGCCTTAGTTTGGGTATTTTTAAGGCTTTAGAAGTGTAAACTTGTAACTTAATAAATCCCCGTTATAAAAGTCAACCCATTTCTGGCATATTACATTCCAGCAGCTTTAGCAAACTAATACACATAGTGAAATAAAAAAAAAAAAACACTCTTCTTTCAACTACCCTTTATTTGGAGCCCATTCTCTGACATACCTTCAGGATCGAAACACACAGAGTTGATAAAACTCTTGTGTGTGTCAAACTGCCGGATCAATATGGCAGGCTCCTCTCTCGTATCGACCATCCACACCCGGATCACGGAATCATAACATCCTGTAACCACCAGCTCTATTAGAGTTGGATGGAACTTAGCCGTGTAAACAAATGAAGGATGAGGTAAAACTCTGAAAGTACTTGCATTGTTTATTTCATTTTTCCACAACCTGGAAAAGATTAAAAGTTACACATTGCTTCTGGAAAGTTGAAGTTCTTGAAAAGTTTCTCTCAAATCAATATGACGGAGCCTTAAGTAAGCATATGGCAACAACCAGTGATAAACTAAGTTTTATCAAAATAAAAAATAGGATGGACACATATTTGATACATTGAATTCTTCACATTTTGACAAAGTTTATTTCTTATAGTTATTAACAAGTCTATTGGTTAATTTGTCCATTATGTACTATAAAATGAAAAACTACCTTTGCATTTAGATTTGTCTGTTTCTTTTTCAAATCTACCTATTTTTGACATTGATTAAACACTTATCAAATTAGTTGGTAAAATACTGCATTTAGTACAATATAAAGAAAAGTAAAAATGGGACAAATTTAATGATTTACTATTTAACTTGTGTATATTCTCTCGCAAAGTGCTCATTAGTGGGGATTGAGAGAAGAAGAGATCTTATTAAAGTTTTATATTTGTAATTCAAAAGCCTAGACAGTAAACATGAAGATCTCAAACACCAAAAGCCATATTGAAATTACTGTCTGAAACCTAGTGTAAAAAAGATTAAAGTAATTATGATATTTTGATAGAAAGATTATCCTACATTAAACATTTGATATTTAATACTCTCATTATTTCTTTCTCTAAATACTGTCCGATATGTTTAAATATTCAAGGTTAGTATTACTGCTAGGCTTGACAGAGTAAGTCCTAAAGATTAAACTGCTCCTTTAGATACTACACAATCAATATTCAACCAATGTGTCAAATCAAGCAATAAATTGGTGCTGTAAGAGTATGAAATATTTGATATGCTTATATGTTTGGTTAAGTTATTAGTACTAAAAGAATGTATTATTTTTTATACTATTGGGTAATGCTTTCCAGTTCATCCTTTTAATCATTGTCTAGGAACTCAAGCAAATTAAGCCCTTTTCAAAATTATCAATAAAAGAAAAAAATAATAACATTTTGTGAGTTTTCTCAGCAGCTGCTTAAAATACAGGATATGGTCCTCAATTACTAAGAATCCAAACTCATAATGAAGGAAGTGAAAGAACATGTTTTCAAGTAAAAATAAAGCACGTGTGTCATTGCATAAACATGCTCACCACTGTAGCTTTCAATGAACTTATGCTACATGAAATAAGGTATTTATTAAAAGAACAAAACTGTTAATTTGGATGGAATATTAAGATAGTTCAAGAAGGTAAAAATCTCAGCTGTCTAGCAATAAATATTAACAGCATTATTTGGTATATTATACATATGTAACAAGGCAGAAATGAAGTAACCACAGCTTCAAAACAACTTAATAAAATTAAAAAAGATACAATGCTTTTATATCAAAATGCAACTTTTGGTATAAAAATTGAATTAGTACAAATGAAGGCTTTTGTCACCCAAGTAGTGATAGCTGCCAATATGAGAAGACTTGTACTAATGAGTTTGGGGGAAAAAAATCAAGCTCATCCTAGAATGAGAAGATTACAAGGGTACACAAAAAAATTATTAGTGTGGGGAAAGAAAAAAAATTATCAAAGTTAAAACAGTTTGTGTGCAAAGGAGGTAGAGGGGGGATATATAAGCCTGACTGGAAGTCTTTCTGATTGTATTAGGAGCTTTTGTGCTGAGAAAAGCGTAATTAGAGGAGGGAATTTAGGCTAAACTCCATATTGCAAAGAACTAACCAAGAAATTGGAAGACACTACTAGTAAAAGGGGAGAGTGAGCCCCAAAAGACAGAGGGGGAGGGAGACAGGGGCAGGAACCCATACTTCTGCCATCTTTGGCCATTAGTTACTCTGATTCTCTTCCTTTTAGACTTCGGCCTATTCATCATAAGTATCCTTCTCTCCTTAAAACTCTCATCTTTTTTTTTATTTAACCATAGCACTCTTCTCTTTGCACATTTAATGCTTTCAAGCTGATATTTTTATGATATAGAGTATTGCATGGATGTTAATTTCAAATCTACTTAAAGAAAAAAGTTTACATTATACAATACCATGTGCTACATTACGATGGGTATGTTTGTGTGGGGAAATCTAAGATGGCTTCAAGAAATGGTAAAATACGAGCTGGGTTTTAAATGATGGCCAGGAAACTACTATGGCTCACAAATGGCACTAAGTAAAGGTCTGCTGAATGAAAGTGCTAGGCAGAAAGGGTAGGAGAGGAGCACTTCAGCACAGGAGGAATAGGTAAAGGATTCTGCAGCAGTCCATGAAAATGTTAAGGGTGTTTCAAGAGATTGTGCAGGTGAGGTAAAGGTATGCTTGGAAAATGCATGAAAGGATGTATTGTCCATAGGGCCATATGCCATATATATACAGCACTGGGACATTATCCAATGGACTATCAAATATTTTTAAAAATCAAAGCACTATGAAAGATGGTTCAGAAAGATGATTTGGGCAGAGCAGAGTGGGAGGAGGCAGAGACTGGATACTGAGGAAATTTATTAGTAACAGTTTAAGCAAGAGCTGATAAGTCTTGAATTAAGGCAACAGAGGTAAGGATAAAGAGGATGCAATAGGACAGTAAACCTTTTAGGAAGGAGGATTGCGAGGCCTTAGTGCTATTTAGATGTGGGAAACAAGAAAAGAGATGAGCACTGCCCTGAGTTCCAAGCTTGGGAGAAAGGGTAGTTAAGGAACCTACTAAACTAAAAGAGTAAAGGAGGAAAACAAAGCTTGGGTAGCCAGTGAGTTTGATTTGGGATTTGAAGTGCCACCGAGCCATTCAGGAGGAAATGTGAAACAGAAAGTCAGGCTCAGAAAAGAGGCGGGAGCTGGAAGACATTAACAAGTCAAGGGCGATTCAAAGCTGGCAGAAAAAAAAAAGAGAAAGACATGAAGATAATCATACAAATCCAAAAGAATAATATCAAGCAAAGGAGCAACACTGATAAAGAAAAGGCAGAGGAAAAGAAAAGAAAGAGGATGAACAGAACTAGTCAGAGTCAAAAGAGGAAAGTAGAAGAGGTTGTCAGTAAAAACCACAAACTGGTAAAAAAAATTTCACGATTAGTCAATAATCAATTACTGCAGTGAAGGCAAAGAGAATGAGAATGAAAGCCAGCTAATGGACCCAGCAATTAGCAAGAAACCGCTGCCCTCTGGAGGGAGCAGCAGGTATAGCATGGTGGGTGTGAAAGCCAGACCAAGTGGACTGAAGTAAATACAGTGTGAGCACAATGCCCTTGATGGATAAAAGAAGAAAAGGTGGTAGTCTGAAAGCAAGAATGATTGAGAAAAAGATTTTTTTAAGATTAGGGGATTGAGCCTTTTCTTAAGAAAGTAAGAAAGAGATAAATATAGGTGAATTTACAGACATTAGGGGAAAAACCAGAGGGAAATACAGGAGGTTCATATCTGGTTAATTTCACCGAAGACCGAAGGTCACCATCTAAGGCAAATGGAAAGATGGTGATTTGGTTTAGAGGACCTGACAAGCAGTAACATTTGGATCTGCTGCCAGAGGGGTGAAAAAAGGAAGCTGACTAAAGACAAGTAAAAGGATTGCTCAACTCAGCAGAGATGGGAGCTCAGGTGAAGTTATGTCAAAGCCATAGTCAGGCCTCAGAAATGCCATGCATTTCCCTCTAGAGTTACCTGGCATCCCTCCCACAGAATGGCTATACTCAAAGAACAAACCGAGTAAACAGGTTCTTGAGGATACTGTTAAGGGGAACTAATACGTTCCTAGCTGGAGAGAGAGGGAAGTCACTTGTCACAAATTATTATCTTTTTCATTTAAAAATAAACTAAGCAGCAATGACATCTTGATCAATTAGATATATTATAATGAGAGGGGGCAGAAAAGATGAGAAGAAGAAGTGGTACAGAGTCTAGGAATCTTGTGTCAGAGGACCAGGCAGCAGAAGTAATGACAAAGTAGCCCAAATCAATCTCCACTATCCTAAGGGTCAGTTTCTACTCTGTGGAGAGAATGATGCACATCTACCTAACAGCTGTTAGGGTAAAATTAAGTGGCATATATATAAGTAGTTTGAAAAAACCGCCTAATAGTATTTTTGGAACACACATTACAAAGTAGAACCAGCAGCTAAAAAAACTGTAAATGAAACATAAGAAGCTTTTAAAATGTTTTAATGTAATATTTACTGAATTGAAAAAGGTTAAATTCAATGACTGAAATGAAAAATGTAAACCCTTAATCTGTAAAGTTCTTAAAACATAAGAAGCATCTCATTTATCTACCCTATAGCTCTGTTCTGAACACCAACCGCTATGTCCTAGCCTCTGTACCCAGCCAGCAGTGAAGACAGAGGCTGTTTACGTTCTAGAAAAATCCTCAGTTATTCAATAATGTCATTCCAAGGTATCAATAAAGCAGTATACATAATGATCATTTAAAAGCACCTAAGAATGGAAGTGTTACATAAAACATATGTAAAACATATTTAAGAAAAATGTGTTCAAGAGAAACATTTTCAAGGCTACCATGTAACCAGTCTGCCTGTTCAAGATATGTTTAGGACAGTCCCTTAGACAGGCAAAATATGACTGAAGTATAAGACTAGTTGTATCACACACAATTTTTCTTCATTTCTTTTCCCTGAAGGCAAGTAGCATACACAGTGAGGATTTCTCAAGTCTACTAACCTGGCAGTGCCATCAGACGAAGCAGTAAGTACATAACGATCATCCTTTGACCAGCAAAGATCATAAATGATATTGAGGTGGCCACACAATTCTCTCATGAAACGTCCAGAAGGGATTTCATAGACTAATGAAAATATTGAGAATCAGTAAGTTTCCAGTAATAATTCGAATATTACTTAATCCAGTAATATTCAAATTCATAAAAATCTGGACACAAGGAAAGCAGTGTTTATAAGAAAATTATCACTAAAATCCTTTGCAATGAAAACAAAATTCAAAATCTAGTTAAGAACATCATCTCATGCAATTTAGACATACGAATTTACATGCAGAATATATTATAATATGCTACAATTAAAAATTATTTTCATCTTTTCAAAACAATCTCCCTAAAGAATCTTTGATAATCAACTTTATTATTCAAATAATAAATAATAAATTTAAATTCAATTCACTTAAAATATTCTATAATTTAGGCTTTTCAATTTGTTTTCATGGATTCAGTTATTTCACCTGAAAGTCAATTAATTTTAATTAAAATGTTAATTATTGGAAATAATGAGAAATTTGAACTGTAACACTGTCAGAAAAAAACTCTAATACTAACACTATAGATACAATGAGGGAATTACAGAGACCCAATCTGATAGACAAAGCATCTGTAACATTCATTACTCCAAGTTATGTGTACACTGAAAACTAAGATAACCACTTAACACAGAGCAACAGTTTTCCAAGTCTCTATCCCCACCTAGTGGTAGAATCCATTTCCCTTGAAAATACCAAGTGCTCAGAAGTACTTCTAGCATAGTGAAGTAGGGACCTGTGAAATGCTCCTTCATAAAAGTAATGAGTGAGGACTTCTGGTGAAGATGGTGGAGAAGAGAGCTCCAGGATTCAGTCTTTCCAGAAATCAGTTGTTAAACAGGCAGGAGCTGTCTGGAACAACTATTCTGAAACTCCAGTTACCAGAAATACCCGGTATATCACCCAGGGAAGAGCCAGAGGAAGAGGCTGATAAATTAAAGACTGTAAGTGGCTCTCTCTGTGCGGCAGCTACTGGTGTCTGTCTCCTCCCTAATGGCAGGCTGTCATGGAGTCCAGTGCCCGGGTGGCTGCTGCTGACAGAAAGGAAGATAAAAATCCTCTTTCCCAAGAAGGGATGAGCACAGCTGATCACTGAGCAAGGTGTAGTTAGTGAATTGGGATCACTGGGTACCAACTCTGAGGGCAAATGGCAGTGGTAACCATTGTTTCAACACAGCCCTGGACAAAGGAAGCATCAGCCACTGTTTAAACCCTCTCCAGACAGGGGCAGAAGTTCTGGAAATTTAAAAATACAGAGCTTCCTCATCAGGGCTAGGGAGAAAGTTAGCTGAAGGGCTGCATTTGCTGGGAAGACCAGAAAGTGCAGCTTTGGAGAGCCACTGGAGAAGGTACTGGTGTCCTTCCTGACCCCCCCTTCCCACACACAGGGCACTTTGCAGCTGGTCTGTGCCTCCTTCATGAGTCCTTGGCCCTGATTTGGCTGGGAAAAAGCAAACTGGGAAACTCCTCTCCAGGGTGACCATCTTCCCAAATTTGCCCTCCAGGTAAAAGCAGCATGACACAATGAAAGGAGTAAAAAAATTATTGAGGAGGACAATCTGAGACAGAGCCTGCTAGCTTCAGATACCTGGGACAGGGAGGTCTGTCCCCTGGGAAACAGATGGAACAACCAAACTCCTATAAGCAGGGGAATTACAAAACAATTCACAGCAAAAGTCAGGACAAGATAGAGGCCCAGTAAGACAGTGAAAACCCTGCACAGTGCTCTTGCCTCGGGCAGACCTTCCTGACAAGAGGTCTGAAGCTCAGGAAAATCTGTTTTATCACTAGCTTGTTATATAGCCAAGAAACAGACATAACACAGAGTAAACTCCAGAGTTAACATTTAAAAATATTGATATGCATAGTGTGCAACAAGAATAAGAGACAAAAGAACTGGAAATGACGGCCCATCCAAAGGAAGATAAACATACAGAAAAAGATGAGAATGTGGATATACCGAAAAAAAAAAAGCCTTTAAAAAATGATCTTAAAAATGCTTAAGGAGATGAAGGAAAGTGCAGCACAAGAACTACAGGATATCAGGAAAACAATGAATGAACAATATGAGCGTCTCAGTAAAGAAAAAAACAGAAATTTTAAAAAGAACTACTGGAGTTGAAGACTGCAATAACTGAAATGAAAAAGGACCAGGAGGATTTCAAGAGCAGACTGGATCGGACAGAAGAAAGAATGAGTGAACTTGATGACAAGGCACTTGAAAATAGTCAGGCTGAGGAACACAAGAAAAACAGAAATATTAAAAGCAAAAAGAGCCTAAGACTGCTAGGGGATACCATCAAGCACACCAATATATGCATTATGGGAGTCCCAGAAGGAGAAAGAAAGAAAGGGACAGAAGGAATAGTCAAAAAAATATTTCAGAAACCTTTCCAAACTCTTAGCAAAACACATGAATATGCACATCCAATAAGCTCAGAGAACACCAAACAAACATGAAGAAGAATACACCCTGTTATATATTAATTACACTATCAAATGCAAAGGAGAGTTCTTAAAGCTGCAAGAGAAAAGCAACATGCCACATACAAAGGATTCCCAATAAGATGTGAGTTCTGATTTCTCATCAGAAACTATGGAGGCAGGAAGGCAGTGGGTTGATATATTGAAAGTGCTGAAGGAAAACTGCCAGCCAAGAATTTCAGAACCTGCAAGACTCTTAAAAAAATGAATGGGAGATTATGATATTCTCAGCTAAACAAAGCTGAGGGAGTATAAAACCAAAAGACCCATCTTAAAAGCAATGCTAAAGGAATCTTCAGACTCAAATCAAAGTACACTAGACAGGGGTTAAAAGCAGCAAAAAGAAATAAAGGCCTGCAGTAAAAGATAACTATCTGGGTAATTATAAATGCCAGGATTATTGTGTTATATTGTTTGGCATATAACTTCACTTCCTACTTCCTACAGGTGCTAAAATACAAATGCATAAAAAGTAATGATAAATCTAGGTCTGTGTACATACAATGTACAAACAATGTACAAAGATATAATAGTAACAATTAACAACAAATGGTGAGAGGGCAGAGGGATATAGGAAAAGTATATATATGCACGCAATTGAAGTTCAGTTGAAATCAAACTACATATAACTGTTATATATTCAGAAAGTCAATTTCTTGTGATAACCACAAGAAAACCAGATGAAAGATATATCCAGATGGAAATGAGAAGGTACTCAACATAGTACAATACAAGAAAACAAATAAATATAAAAGTAAGCTTTAACAGAAGTGAGGGAGAAAATGGTATAAGACTTATAAAGCCTATATGGCAAAATGGCAGAAGATAGTCCTGTATTATCAGTGATGATTAACTTCAAATACAAATGGATTAAATTATCCAGCCAAATGGCAGAGATCGGCAGAATGGATAAAAAAGCATGACCCAACTATATGCTGTCCATAAGAGACATATTATATTCAAAGATACAAGTATGTTTGATGGTAAACGGAAAGATAAATATACCAAGCAAGTATAACCGTAAGAGAGCTGTGGTAGCTATCCCAACATTGAATAAAGTAGACTTTAAGTTTGAAACAGTTATGAGCAACAGAGACAATCATTATAAACTGATAAAGAAAACAATTTAAAAGGAAGATGTAACAACAATAAATATATATGCACCTAACATCAGAGCCCCCAAATATATGAAGTAAATACTGACAGAGTAGAAGGGAAAAACTAATGATTCTACATTAACAGTAGGAGACTTTAACATAGCACTCTCAGTAATGGATAGAACACCTAGCCAGCATGGAATAAGGAACTGAATGCTTCACTGAAACAACTCGACCTAAGAAACAGATACAGAACACTGCACTCAACAACAACAACGTACACATTAGTCTCAACTGCACATGGCTCATCCCCCAGGATGGACCATACGTTGGGCCACAAGTCTCAATAAATTCAAATATACTGAAACTATATAATGTACATTCTTCAACCACAATGAAATGAGGATAGAAACCAATAACAGAGGGAGAAAGGGGAAATCCACAAATACGTGGAAATTAAACAACAGCTCTTAAACAACCAATGGGTTAAAGAGGAAATCAGAAATAAAATTAAGAAATACCTTGAAGCAAATGAAAATGAAAATACAGCTTACCAAACTTACGGCATGCAGTGAAGTTCTGAGAGCGATATTTATAGCTCTAAATGCTTGTGTTAAAAAAGAAGAAAGACTTAAAATTAGAGACCTAACCTCCAAGTTGGATGAACTAGAAAAAGAAGAGCATACTAAACCTGAACCAAGCAGAAGGAAGAAAATAACAAGTTTAGAGTAGAGATAAAAAAAAATATGCAAAAAAAAAAAAAAAAAAAAAAAACCAGTAGAGAGAATCAACAAAACCAAAAGTTGATTCTTTGAAAAGATAAACAAAATCTACAACCCTTTAGTTACACTGACAAAGAAAAAGAAAGAAAGAAATAACAAAAATCAGAAATGGGAAGGGGGATATTTCTACTGACCCCACTGAAATAAAAAGGACTTTCAGCGGATACTGTTAACAACTGTATGCCAATAAATTAGGTAACCTAGATGAAATGAACAAATTCTTAGAAACACAAACTACTTACACTGACTCAAGAAAAAATAGAAGATCTTAACAAACCAATTACTAGTAAAAATATTGTACTGATAATCAAAAACCTGTCAACAAAGAAAAGCCCAGGACCAGATGGCTTCACAGAGGAAGTCTACCAAACATTCCAAGAAGACTTAACTCCAATTCTGTAAAAACTTTTCAAAAACATTGAAGAGAAGGGAATACTCCTTACCTCATTCACCAAGGACAACATCACCCTTATACAAAGCTGGATAAAGATACCACAAGAAAAGAAAACTACGAATGTAGATGGAAAAATCCTCAACAAAATACTAACGAACAGAATTGAACAACAGCACATTAAAAGAGTTACGCACCAAGATCAAGTGGGATTTATCCCCGGTATGCATGGTTAGTTCAACATAAGAAAATCAATCACTTAATATGAAGAGGGTAAAAAAACACATGGTCATCTCAATTGATTCAGAAAAGGCATCTGACAAAATAAAGCACCCTTTCTTGATAAAAACATTTAGAACACTAGGAACAGAAGGAAACTTCTTCAGCATAACAAAGGGCATATGTGAAAAGCCCACAACTAATACCAAACTCATTGGTGAAAGACTGAAAGCTTTCTCTCTAAGTTCAGGAACAGGACCAGGATGTCTATTGTCAACACTGTTATTCGATATTTTACTGGAAGTTATTGTCAGAGCAAACTGGCAAGAAAAAGAAATAGGAGGCATCCAAACTTGAAAGTAAGAAGTAAAACTTTCATGAGTTGTGGATGATATGATACTATATACAGAAAATCCTAAAAAAAACCCACAACAAAGCTCGTAGAGATAATAAATGAAGTCAGCACAGTGGTGAGGTACAAGATCAACACCCCCAAATCAACAGTGTTTCTATGCACAAGCAATGAAGAAAGAAAAAACTCCATTCACTATAACAACTAAAAGAATCAAATATCTAGGAATAAATCTAACCAAGGATTTAAAGGTCTTATGCACAGAAATGTACAACATATTGCTAAAAGTAATTAAAGAAGACCTAAATAAATAGAAGGATATTATATGTTCATTGACTGGAAGACTAAATATTGCTCAGTTGCCAATACTACCCAAAGCAATTTATGTATTCAATGCAATCCCAATCAAAATTACCACAAGCTTCTTTGCAGAAATGGAAAAGCCAATCATCAAATTTATATGGAAGGGTAAGAGGCCCTGAATATCTATAGCCATCTTGAAAAAGAAGCATGAAGTTAGAAGGCTCACACTTCCTGATCTTAAAATTTATTACAAAGTCAAAGTAATCAAAACAGCATGATAGGAGACTTCCGGAGAAGATGGCGGCTTAGTAAGACGCGCGGGTCTTAGTTCCTCCTCCAGAAAAGCAACTAAAGAAACAGAAACAATACGAAACAGCTCCCAGAGTCACGACAGAGACCAAAAAGACAGCGTACTCCATTCTGGAACAGCTGAACGGGCAGGGAGAATCTGCTGCGGTGAGATACCCGAGGGGCGCGTGTTTTCCCGGCCGGGGCGGCTGGCGACTGGGGTCCCCTCCACGCACGTGGCTCCCCGGTCTGACTGGGAACGTTGGATAGCGGGGCCCTCCCGTCACGCTTGGCGTTTCGGGCCAGCTGGGCAATTAGGACCGGCACTCTCCCAAGCCGCGGCGGCCAGCGACCCCTGCCTCCACGCGCGGTTTCCCGGGCCGACTGCCGTGCAGACAGATGAGCGCCATGAGCGCCACCTACTGGGCAGGAAAAGAAAAACAGAGCCCAGAGATTTCACAGAAAAAGCTTTCAACCAGCTGGGTCCCACACCCAGGGAAATCTGATCAAATGCCCAGACACCAGCAGAAAATAATGGATGACGCTCGGAAAATTGAAGATATGGCCCAGTCAAAGGAACAAACCAATAGTTCAAATGAGATACAGGAGCTGAGACAACTAATGCTGAATATACGAACAGAAATGGAAAAACTCTTCAAAAACCAAATCAATAAATTGAGGGAGGACATGAAGAAGACATGGGCTGAACAAAAAGAAGAAATAGAAAATCTGAAAAAACAAATCACAGAACTTATGGGAGTGAAGGACAAAGAAGAAAAAATGGAAAAAACAATGGATACCTACAATGGTAGATCAAAAGAGACAGAAGCTACAATTAGTGAACTGGAGGATGGAACATCTGAATTCCAAAAAGAAACAGAAACTATAGGGAAAAGAATGGAAAAACTTGAGCAGGGGATCAGGGAACTCAAGGACAATATGAACCGCACAAATATACGTGTTGTGGGTGTCCCAGAAGGAGAAGAGAAGGGAAAAGGAGGAGAAAAACTAATGGAAGAAATTATCACTGAAAATTTCCCAACTCTTATGAAAGACCTAAATTTGCAGATCCAAGAAGTGCAGCGCACCCCAAAGAGAATAGACCCAAATAGGCGTTCTCCAAGACACTTACTAGTTAGAATGTCAGAGGTCAAAGAGAAAGAGAGGATCTTGAAAGCAGCAAGAGAAAAACAATCTGTCACATACAAGGGAAACCCAATAAGACTATGTGTAGATTTCTCAGCAGAAACCATGGAAGCTAGAAGACAGTGGGATGATATATTTAAATTACTAAAAGAGAAAAACTGCCAACCAAGACTCCTATATCCAGCAAAATTGTCCTTCAAAAATGAAGGAGAAATTAAAACATTTCTAGACAAAAAGTCACTGAGAGAATTTGTGACCAAGAGACCAGCTCTGCAAGAAATACTAAAGGGAGCACTAGAGTCAGATACGAAAAGACAGAAGAGAGAGGTATGGAGTAAAGTGTAGAAAGAAGGAAAATCAGATATGATATATATAATACAAAAGCCAAAATGGTAGAGGAAAATATTATCCAAACAGTAATAATACTAAAAGTTAATGGACTGAATTTCCCAATCAAAAGACATAGAATGGCAGAATGGATTACGACCCAGCAATACCACTGTTACGTATCTACTCAAGGGACTTAAGGGCAAAGACACAGACGGACATTTGCACACCAGTGTTTATAGCAGCATTATCTACAATTGCAAAGAGATGGAAACAGCCAAAATGTTCATCAACAGACGAGTGGCTAAACAAACTGTGGCGTATACCTACGATGGAATATTATGCAGCTTTAAGACAGACTAAACTTATGAAGCATGTAATAACATGGATGGACCGAGAGAACATTATGCTGAGTGAGTCTAGCCCAAAACTAAAGGACAAATACTGTAAGGTCCCACTGATGTGAACCGACATTCGAGAATCAGCTTGGAATATATCATTGGTAACAGAGACCAGCAGGAGTTAGAAACAGGGTAAGATAATGGGTAATTGGAGCTGAAGGGATACAGACTGTGCAACAGGACTAGATACAAAAACTCAAAAATGAACAGCACAATAATACCTAAGTGTAATGTAACTAGGTTGGAACACTGAATGAAGCTGCACCTGAAATATGGTTTTTTGTTTGTTTGTTTGTGTGTTTGTATCTTTTGTTTTTGTTTTTTTTCTTTTTCCTTTTTATGTATATATATATATATATATATTAGTAGTAGTATTATTTTAATTCTCTTCTCTATATTAACATTCTATATCTTTTTCTGCTGTTTTGCTAGTTCTTTTCCTAAATCGATGCAAATGTACTAAGAAATGATGATCATACATCCATGTGATGATACTAAGAATTACTGAGTGCATTTGTAGAATGGAATGATTTCTAAATGTTGTGTTAATTTCTTTTCTTTTTTTTGATTAATAAAAAAATTAAAAAAAAAAAAAAACAGCATGATACTGGGACAAGAACAAACATATATACTAATGGAACAGAGTTGGGACCTCAGAAATTAACCCTCACATTTATGGCTAACTGCTTTTAGAAAAGGTGGCAAAGGCCATTCAGTTGGGAAAGAATGGGCTCTTCAATAAATGGTGCTGGGAAAACTGGATCTTCCTTTGCAAAAAAGGAAAAAACAAACAGAGGACCCCTACCTCACAGCATCAACTCAAAATGGATTAAAGACTTAAATGTAAGACGTAGGTCTAGCAAACTCCTAGAAGGAAACATAGAGAAGCATCTTCAGGACCTTAGGTTAGACAATGTTTTCTTAGAATTTACACCCAAAGCATAAGCAAAAAAATTCAATACTCATTATGATAAAAATACTCAACAAAGTAAGAATACAAGGGAACTTGCTCAATCTAATAAGGACATTTACAAAAATCCCACCTCATATTTAACGGTAAAAGAATGAAAGCTATCCCTCTAAGATAAGGAACCACACAGGTATGTTTATTCTCACCACTTCTATTCAATACTGTACTGAAGGTTCTAGCCAGGGCAATTAGGCAACAAAAAGAAATAAAAGGCATCCAAACTGGAAAAGAAGAAAGAAAATAATTCCATTTGCAATAGCACAAAAAAAATACTTAAATTAAATTTAACTAAAAGTATGAGTTATACATTGGAAACCAGAAAACATTGTTGAAAGAAATAACGGACTTAAATAAATGGAAAGACAACCCATGTTCATGAATTAGAAGACTTAATATTGTGAAGATAGTAATATTCCCCAAAATTTATCTACAGATTCAATACAATCTCTATCAAAATCTCAGTAGGATTTCCTTTGCATAAAGTGACAAGGCAATCCTAAAATTCATATGGAACTGCAAGGGATCCTGTATAGTCAAAACAATCTTGAAAAAGAACCAAGTTGGAAGACTGACAGTTCCTAATTTCAAAACCTAACACAAAGCTAGAGTAATCAAGACACTGTAATAATAGCATAAGAACAGATACATAAGTCATTGGAGTTTAATTGAGAGGTCAGATATAAACCTTTACATTTATGGCCAATTGATTTTCAACAAAGCTGTCAAGACAATTCAATGAGGGAAAAGACAGTCTTTTCAACAAATGGTAATATGGATAACTGGTTATCTACATGCAAAAGAATGAAGTTGGACTCCTATGTCACACCATGTACAAAAATTAACCCAAATGGATCAGAGACCTAAAGATAAGAGCTAAAACTATAAAATTCTTAGGAGAAAATATAGAAGTAAAACCTCATGACCTTGCATTAGCAATGTGTTCTTAGAACTGACACCAAAAGCACAAAGAAGTAAAGAGGAAAAAATTAATAAACTGGGCTTCACCAAACTTAAAAACGTTTGTGCTTCAAAGGACACTATCAAGAAAGTAAAAACAGGCAACCACCAAATAAAAGAAAATATTGAAAATCACCTATTTGATAAAGGATTTGTATCCGGAATATGCAAAGGACTCTACTCTTATAAGTGAATAACAAAAAGACAAACAACCCAAAAAAGGGACAAAGTCTCTGAAAAGACTTTTCTCCAAGGAAGACATACAAATAACATGAAAAGATGCTGAATATTATTTGTAATTAAGAAAATGTAAAAAAGAATGATAGGCCATTTCCTACCCACTAGGCCAATATAGTTTGGGGAGGGTAAATTTACCACTCAGAAGGATAATATCAAAATACAATTCTTTTTTAACACTAGCAATTATATAACCTTATTGGATGGCCATCTAGAAAGTTTCATGTATTTTTTCTTCTGTGTTTTGAGATTTAACAAGAGTCTAAATCTATATAGCATTTTAAACAAGTCTAGTTTTCAACCATAAATTAAAAGTTTATCAAAGAAAATTTGTGAAACATTATAAAAGAAAGTGAAAATAATTTTTCTCTTGCTTGACAGCAAGCAATCACTATTAACATTTTGGGGTATGTTAGCTAAGAATGTATTTTTTTTTCCCTGATGCATAGGTCTTCAGCAAATTTTAAAAATAGCATAGTTATAATCAAGTTACATAAATAATTTTGGTTTTTTAAAGCCATCATTACTTCATTAGAAAGAATATTTATATACTAAATGCCAATCAAGCCAATTATGAGTTCCCACCAAAAGGCAGGAGTGAACCAGCTAAGGAATAACAACTATGTGTGGCTAAGGAAAGTTCCACAGGATGGAGCGTTCAAGGCCCGTGAGAGCTGACTACCCCTGCCAGGGGGAGCAAGGAAAAAGGGAGAGGAGTTAAAGCTGTCAAGTCTAGAAGACTAAGCTAATGCTCATTTTAGAAAAAAATCTCTAAAGCTATAAAAATCATTTTCTTTTTAACATGGTTTCCTTTTTTTTAAAGGCAAGTTAAGAAGGTAGGATTTAGCCTCTCTGCCTACTTCCCTATCATAATGAGAGTCTTCTTCTAGTTACTCCTGAACAAATATATTAAAGTTCTAGAGCATAACTAATTTGGGGGTTTCAAAATTCAAACTACCAATGATAGCAACTAATCACATTGGGCTAACACTCCTCATGAGACTTATTCATCCTTCATGTTTCTAAATGTCTATGGTTAAATAGAAATGCTTACCAAAAATGCCCCAGCGTTCTGTTAAAAACAAATGTACTGCCCTTCAGGTGATCATTCTTGTTCTACTTTGGGGCAGAGCTTATACAGAAAAATATAACATTACTATAGAATAACTGTTACTTAGTAACAGTTATTCTGAAGAAATCTATTTTCTTTAGTTTAGCAATACCGGAGGATGCTCAAATTGAGATATTAATGAACTTTAAAAACCAAAGAATGTCCTCCACTTGGATGACAATTGAATTAAATAGATAGGATTACTACTCACAAATAATTGGATACCCATCCCGGCTGGCACAGGCTGCCGCTAATATTCTTCCATTGTGGGAGAAAGTAAGACAAAAACATCCTCGTTCTCCTGCATTTAGTGAAAAGAGGTGCTTGTTTGGAATACGACAAGCCTAAAAAAGAAGTATTATTAAAATTTAAGTTAGGAAATATTAAAACACAAAAACTAGTTGTTAATTTCAATTACTGTAATGGCTTTTTTTTAAAAATTCCCTTTGATATGATATAGAGGAAGAGAAATGCAAGTAATTAGAATGATGAAAAACACAGTAAATTACTTTCTAAACAGAGAATCCATAAAGTTTTCTCCATAAAATTAAGTGTATTTGCACTCTTTGTCTAAATAGTATTTGGTTCACCTAAAAATATCAGTAGAAAAATGGTTTCAGTATCTGGCATACTCTAATAAATCTGTGCTTCCCATGTTGTATTTACATGGCACATTTAAAAAAAGAACGCATGTCACATCCTTCTTCCATGACAGTAACTAATAAATCATTTTTGCTCAGGCCACAAACTTGTTTTAAGACCTGAAATGCCCCATAGGGCTTAAAGTAGGCCCAGGATGAATTTTCATGCTCATTCTTGGGCTTTTTCTCTCAAAATAACCTTACTTTGTGGCTGCCTTTCAAAATGTACTTTCAAATTAAGCAATCATCTCTTATGGGTTTCTCCTTCATTCATTTTATTTATTAAAATTTCTGCATAACTTTCATTTGCTGCAACCAGTTGAAACTAAAGTTTTCCAGGTATTAATATTTACTGTAGAAAACACTACTTTTATTTGTTCTAATTTTACCTCTTCCAACCTTCAGTGAGCCTTAGTTCCTGAATTTCTTATTCAAAAAGTTGATTTAAACATACACTGGCCTGTGCTTTATGAATGCTGCCCTTAATGACCGATGTCTTTTCAAACATTCATCACAGCAATCCTATGGATTATCATGATTAGCTATAAATCATTAATAAGGATTATTCATTGAGTCCAGCCCAGCTTGATGGACTTAGTCAAAGACTACTACAGTTCAAGGCTTGCTTCCTAGATGAGGACCAGCTTTTTTCACAAACAGGGTCAAAACTTAGCAATACTGTAGGAGGTAGTGTTTTGAGCAGGTACTAGAGGGGTGAAAAATTCAGCAGACATTTATGATGTGCCAATAATGTGGTAGTCACCACACTCCCGTTTTCTTTCATTCTCCAACTGGATGATGTGGAAAAGGGAGACAGGGATTAAAAGAGGATAAAACTTGGGAGGAAAAGTGAAGGGGTTTTAGAACCACTTGCTGCTCCTGGACTAGGAAATGTGGTTGAGAGAAGCTCTGTGCCCTATCACCTAGGCTACAATCATGGAAGATGCTAGCATTTTCATTGAACGCTCAGGGTTTGATACTGGGCCCTGACCAGAATGGGCACACAATCAAAGTCTGATAATGATAACAAAGGCACTCAATGGCATTGACTCTTTCCAGTCCCTCACATCTTGTCAGTCACTTCGAGCTCTCATACTCATCTCTTACTCTTCATTTTCATTACCATTATCCCAAGGTTAGCCCCTCATTGCCTCAAGGACTACTACTGCCATGTACTAAGTTTTCCCAATTCTTATATCTCCTACTTCAATACCACTTGAATGCCACTGTCAGCATTAAGTTGTCGTAAAATGTGACTGACATTATGCTTTTCTTCTAACCAGAAACCTTCCATCGTTTCTCATTCCTACCTAATCAAGTAGTAGGCTCCCAGATGAGACACCATGACGTTGGCCTAATCTATCATCACCCCTGTGTCTTGGAAACAAACTCTCATTTCCAGTCAGCCAAGCTTTTGAGTGCTTCATGAATACAGCAGATCCCTTTCCATCCATTCATAACTCTGCCTCCACCACTCCAATTCACCTACTTACATTCACAAGTCTTTGGGTTTCAAGATACTTTATAGTCAAAAAAATTTTGAGGACCCCAAAACTTATCTGTTCATAAGCAACTGAAATTATATTAGGAAGTAAAACTGAGGAATTTGAAAAATACTTAATTCATCTAAAAGTAACTATAACAAACACATTACACACTAACAAGAGTGACATTATTATGAAAAGTAAGTGCATACAATAGAATTGTTTTATAAAGTCTTCTTGAAATTTAACTTAATAAAAGACAGCTGGGTTTTCAGAAGTGCTTCTGCATGGATGCTGAAGCAATATCACATCACTTAGCTTCTAGGAAACTCCAGCATATAGTTGTGAGAGAATGAGGGTGAAAAGGACAAATAATATCTTCAAATCACTATGAAAATGCAGTGACCACACAGATTCCCTGAAAGGGCCTCCGGGCCTCCCAGGGTGCCCATACCACATTTTGAAAACTGCTGGTCTATGCAATTGCTTTCATACCTAGTTTACCTCAAGACTTCCCTGAAGCATACTGAAAGTGAACAACATCGCAACTGCTCTCTTAATTCCCCAATTAACATGGAAGTTCCCCAAGGGCAGAGTCTAAAAGTTATTCTCTCCATATTATGATGTTTGCAGTATTTTAATTATGATGGAGAGATTTTTTAATGTATAAGTAAAAGTGACCTCAAACAGAAAGCCAATATGATGCAAAACACAGAAAGCAAAGTAGTCTAGGAAAATAATCATTCTTATTTATATATTAGACACCTGGATAAATTAAGATTTTGGGTAAAATGTTATCTGGTCATGGCTCAGATACATACAATGAATCATTCCACTCTTTATGGAAACAAGTAAGAAATTTAAAAAATTCTATCAGTAATTCTTCTGGCCACTCGAAGAAATGCTAACCAAATAAGAAAACCTTACTAAAAGCTGAACTGCAGCTCAGCTTGTGGTAGAAGGATAAGCATGTACGTATCTCCATTAAAATATGATTCAGAAATGGACAGCACAATACTACCCAATTGTAATGCAATTATGTTAAAACACTGAATGAAGCTGCATGTGAGGTATAGGTTTTTTGTTTTTGTTTTTTTTGTTTTTTTTTCTTTCTATTATTGTTTTAATTCTTATTCTGTTGTCTTTTTATTTCTTTTTCTAAATCGATGCAAATGTACTAAGAAATGATGAATATGCAACTATGTGATGTTATTAAGAATTACTGATTGTACATGTAGATTGGAATGATTTCTAATTGTTTTGTTAATTCTTTTTTTAATTAATAATAAAAAAAATATATATGATTCAGGATGAAGCCTGGAACAGTAAACACTTTGAAGAATTCGTAAAGACTAGGAGCCACCTTTCTTACAGACATCAGAAATCTGCTTGTTTGTTTGTCTTTTACTGCCTTGGCCTCCAAATCCAGAACCTAATACAGAGGTTTAATGCAGATGATAGGTACTCTATTATTAGTTGTCAAACAGAATTATGGGAAGCTCAGATCATAGTTCAGAACAAAGATAATCTGGTAATTTTATGCAGCAAGCTAGTTATCCTAGGAGCTGTCAAAGTTTTTAAAGAAAACCAGTAAACAACTAAATGAATTCAGTATTCTGAGACACCTCACCTGCCCAGGCAGTCGTTTCCACTTTACCACTTCCTTGGAATCTTCTAGTCCAGGTTCTGAGTCTGCTGAATTCGTCTCACAGTGACGCTCCTGACACACTGGCTGGCCTTTCTCCTCCTGCACAGCCACCGCAGAGCGGTGAGATGGTTTCATCTAATAGGTACAGACAATGAGGACGTTCATACATTGTGTTCGTCTTTTTCTCCTGTCTGGCACACATTGTTTTCAAAATATTGAAACAAATAAACAATATGGAAATGCTTGCCAAATATAATCCAGAAAAATTTCTACTAAATATTAGTCTAAAATAAAATAAAAGCTGCTGAGATTATGGCCCTATTATAAAAAAAAGTCTTAAAAGTTCAGAGGAAAAAAGATAGGACTCCAATGGTATACAAAATGGTTTTACTAAATTTGTCGCTTTGTTTCAGCTTCTTCATCAATACCAACAAAGAAATTATGCTGAGACTGACATATTATGATACTTCTGGCTTTAAAATCATGAAATGCAAAACTTTTTAAATCTTCCATTTCTTAAAAATGGAGTTAAACTAAATTAAAATCTATGCAAATCAACTACATTTAGTATCAACTAAAAAATGTGTAACTTATCTGAAAGGTTAATGTCTCATTTGCTAAGTTTCATTTCATTTTAGGACCAATTCTTTCCTACGATCATTTATAATTTTAGTCTACGTAAAATAGCAGTAGAAATATTATTTACTGATTATCTGAATAATATTCAGAAAAATGTGCTTTTAAATCAGGGGTCTGCAAAGTATAGCCAGTGGACTAAATCTGGTCTGTTGCCTGTTTTTATAAAATTTTATTGGAATACAGCCCTGCCCATTCACTTTGATTTATCTATATATGTCAATGTAGCTACTTTCATGCTACAAAGGCAAAGTTAAGTAGTTGTGGCAGAGACCATACAGCATAAAGCCTAAGATATTTACCGTGTGCCCCTTTACAGAAAATTTTTGCCAACCCCTGTTTTGAATCATTCATTTAACATTAAGTTTTTAAAACTGGTATTCCTAACAATGAACTCTGCATTTTAGTGCTTAAATTTTTTTTAAGTATCTTTTAAGTATCAGGTTTCACAGGCTTAATATGTAATCTCTAAGGTACTCCAGAAATCTACTGAAATCATTTTAAAGACCTTATCTTTTTGGAAATGGAAACCATATTATGCCACCACTTAATGTCACCAGCAGACGATATACATTTAATCTGTACTATTAACTTACACATTCTGGGACTTTCAATCCCCTTACAGTTACATACAATGTTGATGGATAACGATTTCTTGGACATTTTGACCACCATTCAAAAACCTCAACAACATTTAATTGAGATCGAGGCTTGGTAGGCGGGTAGTACAGCTGTAAGCGAAGTTTCGAATTGATGTTTACATTTCCATTGGCTCCTAGAAGCTTAAAATAAGAATTCAAATAAAATGTTATCTTCACAAGAAATAAATGTGTCCAATAAACTAATAGTTTACTGTCAGAAACTTACTTTAAAAAAAAGTTAATATGGCAGGCTGTAATTCCCCAGATTTATAAAGCAAAGGAAGAGAAAACTGATATGGTTGGATAGGCACAGTCCAAAAGAATTTTTGACGAAAAGTAACCAAATGAATTTTTAAATATTTTCCCAATATCTCTTTTTATCCGTACAACTTCAGACAGTTGTTAAGGTATTTACATCACTGTGCCAGGTTTTTCTTTGGCAAAGGAAGTGATCAATACACATTCATTCATTTGAAATAGTAATGATAAAGATTAAAATATATATTTAACTCAGAAACAAATCATCCCTTTATTTAGTACCATATCTTCAACTGTAAATTCTTATTATGATTTATGATCTTTAAAAAGTCAAAGTCATTTTCAAAGAGTGATTAGAAAAACCAAACTCGTTCGTACCACTCACTGCATTTTTCAATAATGTTTAGTCTACCTTTTTAAAAAGAGCTATTTAAAAAAATCTATTAAACAAAAAGATGGTTGCTTAAACTAAATAAACGGAGAAAAATAAAACCCCGCAGCTCAAAATAGTTCCTTTTTCACTAGACAAAAACTCTAAGCATGAACTATCCCTGACTTTGCTATCTTTGTGTCGTCTACAAATTAGGAGTAGAGCGACCACTGGGAGCAAGACTAGAGGAAATGGAAAGAATGATAAAAAGGGAAATCAGGAAATGATGGTGTGAAAAAAACCAAGGTAACAGACTTTCAAGGGAATGATGAAGGAAATGCAGGTGAGTATAATAAAAAAGAAATGAGAAATGTTCAATAAATTTAGCAAACAAAAGTTATCAGTGATTTGTTTTTGAAGAAGTTTTAGTAGTGGGCGCAAAACCCAGACTGTAGTATGTTCAGGAATGATGCAGCAATAAGGAAATGGAGGAGGCAAGTATATTTCTACTCCCCCAGGGAAGGATTTAAGGTCAACGGAGGTTATATGTTGAGGAGGTGACAATGGGATCAAAGTTAAATATCAGAGATGTGAAGAACAGTTTCAAATTGAGTAATAGAGATATTCAGCCATTAAATATTAAGTACTCTAAACGCCCTTTGTAAACTCTACTATCTGCCCAATGATACACTCATAAACAAAAGGGATTTTTAAGGCAATATTTCCCAGCTTCTAAATTATGTTTTCCGTAAATTGTTTTAATATTCACCAGGCAATTTAGTTTACACTTGTACGTTGTTTAGGATGACTAAACAACTAAGAACAAGCCACCATTATGGTTATAACTTATTAATGTAAGCTAAAATAAATAACGTTTTATTCTTTCATATTTTAAGAGTAACAAATATATTCTAAAAGAATGGAAAGTGGCTCAGAACTCAAGGCACAGCTGAGAATTAGTTCTCCTATCTCAACAAGGGCACTTTGGGGTTCATCTGAACCACTGTAACAACTTTATAATTATCCAGGATATCTCTGGAACCAACGAATTAGGTATTAAGACATTTAAGTTTCAATTTGATTCATGCCAATATCTCAAAAATAGTATTATCATAGTCACTGTTTTATCATTAATTCTCTCGACATTTACTGAGTACTTTGTGTGTCATTAATAGACCAGAAGCTGTTGATATTATGAAATAGAGAGTTTCAAGAGAGTACTGTATTAAATGCAAAGAGATCAGGTAAAATAAGGACCAAAAAGTGCTCAAAAAATTGCCAAAAAGAAGGCTCAAGTGATTTTAAAGAGTTTACAGTCTACTGAAGGGATACACGGGTGTTACAACAGGGGAAGCACACAGGGGCCACCTTACCCTGTATTGAGATGGTGGTGAGGTTAGAGAAACTTCTTGTCATTTCTACCAGTGTCATAAGATGGATAAGTAGATAAAGCACTACATATAGTTAGAGGCAGAAGTATGCTGATATGTGTGAACAAGGGTTCCCAAGTGCATTTATTGCAAACATTGCAGGTCTGCACAAACCCTGGCATATAAGGAATGGAAGCAATTTCTCACAAGACCACAAGATGGCAATGTTTACTATGTGAAAGTGAATATTCTGGGGTGTTTTTAGGTTTGTTTGTTTGTTTTTTTCTCTACATCAATCTAAGAGAGTTTAAAAAGGCATAACTGGCAATAAGTTATAGCTGGCATACTGGACCAGGAGATCCCTGGCCATCATAAGCACCCCTTTCGAAGCCTCTCTCTAACCAATTTCCACTGTGGACTGAGAGCTTCATTGGGGTTTTCATAGCATTTCACTCCACAGCACATCATCATGTCAGTGGATCTGTTCACATAAGGACTGAACTGGAGGAAAATGTCTAATCTGTCTTTAAATGCCCTGTATTTTGCAGGGTGCCTAGCACAGCATACACACTTAATAAATATTTGTTGAATGGATGAATAAACGAATGTAAAAATTTTATAAGGTGATACGAAAATCAACTAATTACTCAAGACCTTTTATAATTCAAATTTATATTTGAAGTCATAAATAAAGACTACCAGAGGCAAAGCATAATCATAAAATTAAAATTCTCTTTAAAGCATCTTTCAAATCTATACACGTATTTCATCTCTCCCGAAACATCTTAGTCAAAGACAGCCTTATTTTGTGCCTACACTATTATGAGAATTTCCTCATTTCATCTTCCGTATCTATCTATCTTTGCTCCCTCTCTAATCCATTCTCCACACAGTAATCCTTCTAAAATATCAATCGTGTTATTTTATCCGTCTGTTTAAAATCCTATTACCGCCTCCCACTACTTGTTAAAAGTCCACGACCCCACCCACCTCGGCGACCCCTCATGCACCATTTCTCCCTCTTGCTCAGCTCTGAAGACACCTTGCTCCTTCCAGCACCAGGTTTCTCATACACCACACTCTGTACCTAGAACTCTCTGTTCCCCAATGCCACCATCTCGCTGGTACTCAGGTTCAATGTCTCTTTTTAGGAAAGCTGTCCCTGAACCCCTAGGACCTTTTCATCATCTACCCCATGCTTTCTTCACAGCATTTATAAAAATTATAATTACATGATATCTTGTATAATCAGTTGTTTTATGCTTGCTTTCCTTGTCAGAATCTGAAGTCCATGAGGCCAAGGATTTTTGTCTTCTTTGTTCACTGACTGGAACGGTGGCTGGCACACAATTCTTCACCCCTGCAGTCTCATCTTAGATTAGTTCTCCTTATATGAAACCACACTGATTTGACAAAAAGTGGCCAATTAGAACTGAAGATTATTTTTAAACTGTTTAAAGCAGATGAAAAACTTACCTTGAGAAATGCCCAAGCAATTTTTCGAAAGCTGCATTCTTGGTTTTGAACCTCAGAATTATTCCTAATTTCATCCATTCTTAAGAAATCAAGAATCTGCAAATAAAATAAAAAACTAACCTGTATATGCTTATCTTATTTCTGAGGTTGATTACAAAAGCTGAGGAGATTTGATGGAGTCAAAAGAACTTATACTTTATGTCTGTGCTGGTTTGAAAGGAAGTATGCCCCCTAAGAAAAGCCATGTTTTGATATAAATCCCATTTCTAAAAGGTAGAATAATCTTTATTCAATACTGTATATTTGAAACTGTAATGAGATCATCTCCCTGGTTGATGAGATTTAGTTAAGAACGGTTGTTAAACCGGATTAGGGGATGACATGTCTCCACCCATTTGAGTGGGTCTTGATTGGTTTACTGGAGTCCTATAAAAGAGGAAATATTTTGGAGACTCAGAGAGATTCGGAGAGAGCAGAGAATGCTGCAGTACCACGAAGCAGAGAGTCCACCAGCCAGCGACCTTTGGAGATGAAGAAGGGAAATGCCTCCCGGGGAGCTTCATGAAACCAGAAGCCAGGAGAGTAAGCTAGCAGATGACGCCGTGTCTGCCATGTGCCCTTCCAGCCGAGAGAGAAGCCCTGACTGCGTTCGCCATGTGCCTTTCCAGATGAGAGAGAAACCCTGAACTTCATCAGCCTTCTTGAACCAAGGTATCTTTCCCTAGATGCCTTTGATTGGACATTACTATAGCCTTGTTGTAATTGGGACATTTTCTCGGCCTTAGATCTGTAAACTAGCAACTCATTAAATTCCCCTTGTTAAAAGCCATTCCGTTTCTGGTATATTGCATTCCAGCAGCTAGCAAACTAGAACAGATTTTGGTACCGGAGAGTGGGGTGCTGCTGCTGCAGTTTGCAAATACCAAACATGTTGGAACGGCTTTTTAAATGGATATGGGGAAGATTCTGGAAGAGTTGTGAAAAGCTTGATAGAGAAGGCCTAGAATGCTTTGGAGAGACTGTTGGGAGAAATGTGGACTCTAAAGATACCTCTGATGAGGCCTTAGACAGAAATGAGGTCCGTGTTATAGTAGACTGGAAGGAAGGCGATCCTTGTTTTAAAATGGCAGATAATCTGGCAAAATTGACTGGTAGTTTTGGCTGGAAGGCAGATTTTAAAAGCCATGAACTTGGATACTTAGCAGAAGAGGTCTCCAAATTAAGTGTTGAAAGTGCAGCCTGGTTTCTCCTCACAGCTTATAGTGAAATGCGAAAGGAAAGAGATAAGCTGAAAACTGAACTCTTGAGTAAAAAGAAACCAGAAACTGAGGTCCTGGAAAATTCTGGGCCTACAGAAAGGGAGACTACAGAGTATAGTGTGGATTTAACCAAATGTGGAACTAGCCAGCCATTTCAGAGAAAGTCAGGAACGGACATGGAGTTATCCAGAAAGGATTTGTGGAAACTCCTTCTGTCTGATGGGCATGATCCAAGGCTACTGCATAGAAAGCCAACGAGAGTGCTGTGGGACCTGTATAAACAGAGCTGCTGCCAGTCTGGACTGAGGGGTTCAGAGAAGGCACACATTGGAGGAAAAATAACTTCAGAGGCAAAACCGTGGAGGCTGAGGTCTGAAGTCAAGAAGCCTCGGGCCAGGAGAGTGGACCCACCCAAGCCCATGGAGAGGGTGAGTTTGCCCCAGAGGCAGAGAATGGGCCTTCCACCTAGTTGCAGTGGAAGAGTCATGCCGCCTCAGGCCTTGGAGAAGGTGAAGCACATTCCTTGGGGTTTGGGGAGAGCCTGGCTGCCACCAATTGGAGGGGTTGAGCGTGTGCCCCGGAGATGGCAGAGAGCCCGGGTGCGGCCCCAATGCTTGGAGAGGGTGGAGCTGAGAGAAAGGTGGTCTCCCCAATATCCCCCAAGGTTGCATTCAGAGAGAGGCAGGCGTAGGCATTTGGAAAGGGTGGGACTGCCACTTTCTAAAGCCCTGAGGATAAATGAGTCTCAGACTTTGAAATCTAATGGACTTTGCCCTGCGGGTTTTCGAAACTGTGTGGGTCCAGTGACCCCTGTGTTCCTTCCTCCCTATGGAAATGTGTCTGTGTATCCTGTGAATGTTCCTTCTTTGTATGTTGGCAGCAAATAATTTGTTATGAGTTTTCAAAGGTCCAGAGCAAATGGAGAGAATTTTACCTTAGGACAGACCATGCCTGTAACTGACTTGATGAGATTTTATACTGTCTCTAATTTTTTACTTCATTGTATTGCTACTGATAGGTTTAAGGATTTCTGATATTGTTATGAAATTAATGTATTCTGTATATGGGAAAAACATGTCTTTTTTAGGGGCCAGAGGGTGGAATGTGCTGGTTTGAAAGGAAGTATGCCCCCTAAGAAAAGCCATGTTTTGATATAAATCCCATTTCTAAAAGGTAGAATAATCTTTATTCAATACTGTATATTTGAAACTGTAATGAGATCATCTCCCTGGTTGATGAGATTTAGTTAAGAACGGTTGTTAAACCGGATTAGGGGATGACATGTCTCCACCCATTTGAGTGGGTCTTGATTGGTTTACTGGAGTCCTATAAAAGAGGAAATATTTTGGAGACTCAGAGAGATTCGGAGAGAGCAGAGAATGCTGCAGTACCACGAAGCAGAGAGTCCACCAGCCAGCGACCTTTGGAGATGAAGAAGGGAAATGCCTCCCGAGGAGCTTCATGAAACCAGAAGCCAGGAGACAAAGCTAGCAGATGATACCGTATTCGCCATGTGCCTGTCCAGCCGAGAGAGGAGCCCTGACTGCGTTCACCATGTGCCTTTCCAGATGAGAGAGAAACCCTGAACTTCATCGGCCTTCTTGAACCAAGGTATCTTTCCCCGGATGCCTTTGATTGGACATTTCTATAGACTTGTTTTAATCGGGACATTTTCTAGGCCTTAGAAGTGTAAACTTGCAACTTATTAAATTCCCCTTGTTTAAAAGCCATTCTGTTTCTGGTATATTGCATTCCAGCAGCTAGCAAACTAGAACAATGTCCTTTGTGAGTTTTGTACTTGGGGTCATCACTTGAGTGAACAGTTGACAGTAAGTTGTTTTTATTTTTTTGTCATGGGCAGGGTCCGGGAATCAAACCTGGGTCTCCAGCATAGCAGGCAAGAATTCTGCCACTGAGCCGCCACTACACTGCCCAACAGTCAGACTTGCTGCAAAAATGACCTGATGTAGAGCACACGGATGGCTAACTACTTGCACCAGCAAAATGCTCGGAAAACATGCTATCACTACAGCAAACCAGGGCCTCCACTCTTCCTCCACAGTATGCTCAAACGTGCAATCCTAGGGTCTCTGCTGCATTACGAACTATTAAAAATAGCAACTCATATTTCTGTTATTAATTATATTCTTAATTAAAATTTATTTTAAATTAATCCATTTGATATGTACCTCAAAGAACAAGATGACTTTAGGGCTCTCATCAAAATCTTGGAGCAAGTAGGGAAATTTTTCATTAAATATAATTTGTTCTTCCCACTCTGGAAGTCTTGATTTTAACTGTTTAAAATCATATGGCTGGGTCATAATAGGAAGAATATAATCCACACTCTCTTTTTCATAGTAAGATGAAACAGACTGTTGGCTGTTCAAAAAAAAAACATATATATAGTGTAAAAAGGTGAGGCAATCAGAAAAAAATGAATAACTATGATACAGAATGATAAATAATTTTGATTGTTCATCTAGAGGATTATAAATTTATGAGTTTTAAAAATGGCAATACCTTATCATTTTGCATTCATTTACTATCAGTTGGTTTCACAGAAATTATTTTATCACAAGAAAATAAAGCAACAGGTATGTGATTACACCTTTGGGCATACGGGGCCAGAATAAAGTAACACCTTCAGAATCTTAAATGAGTCTATTTGAAATATTACAGAAGATTTAAATAAGAAAATGAGCACAAAAGGACTGTAAATTCTTTGAGGTGTGTCATTTTCTTTGCATGATCTAAGACAATGGAATAAGTGGTCCTTTTAAATGATCTTCATGTTTTATTCCCCATCATCTTTCCAAGCAAATAATTTTTTGAAGCCCAGATTCTAACCTAGTCATTTATTGTATCGTACTTTTTATTTGGGCCTTCAAGCACGTATTAGTCATAGAAGTAATGTCAAGGAAAAAAAATTCAAGACTCATTTATCTCACCTATGAACCAGGTAACATTTTAAATTCAGATGTAAAATATGAGCTAAAACAACTAAAGGACTTACAATACCATATAAGATGATTTACAATACAAATTAGATGGAATAAATTAGTCATTAAACATAGGAAAATCTCTCTCAACCCCCTCTCTGCTTAAAACGAATGGCTGAACTAACAGAGATTCTCTATTTCTTCTACATATATAATAGATTGATCTGTGTCAGTGGTATGATGGGCACGTATCAGTAGTAGGCTAGAACAAATCCATCACTCTATTTCCAAAGACTTGCAACTATCAATGGCAGAAAAGAGGATTTCTAATGAAGACAATTTCAAATTCAAGGGTTCACTGAGCAATTAAAAAAAATTACCTGTTATCTTTCTTGACATATTGACCAGTAATCTCATCAACCACATGAATTTTTACCATCGGGTGAGATATCATAAAGTCTGACTTCAGTCGATCAGTTCGGTGAATGTAAACACCCAGGACAAGGTCATCATCAGGCAAACATTTAGGATGAAGTGGACTATCTCGGCTTGTTACTTCATGCACACCGTCTCCTTCAGTGTCTCCATTATTAACTGACACTACACGTATCGAAGAAAATCAAAGTTATGATTAATTGTTCCCATAGAATTCACATGTAACCTAATCTTTATGATCCATAATTATTTAACTTTGTTAACAAAGCAATTTCAGGAGAAAAGAAAGGAAAACACCAAGCAGCAGCAGATGACACCCTGAGAGTAAAATACCACATTTACTCATGCATTAAAATGGGGCAAAGAATCTTACTTTTCTTCCTTAATGACACAAAACATAAGAAAAATGAGAGGCACAGAGAAAAAAAAAGTAATTTTATATTTTCTAAGAGGAATATTTATCACGCAATTCTTGTGTGACTGGAACTTCTGCTTTTGAGTAGGATATAGCAGACTGCAACAGGACAATGCTCCTGACAACAACAAATAGAAAAAGCCAAATATATTACAGAAATACACATTTTAAAGGCATTAACTCTATTCAGAGAGTTGCTAAATTGTTCATTTCCTTAGATACAAAACAATCTGAAGCAAAATCACAGCTGGGCAGAGGAGAGGAGGGAAAAACGAGAAGCAGTTTCTATAATTTATATGGAAATATAAAGGGTAAAGAAGAGTTCAGGAAATCCTGAAGAAGGAAGAGAAAGCTGGGGTATTTGCACTAGTAAGTATCAAGACCTATTATAAAGTTATGATGGTGTTGTAAACCGTCTAATGGAACAGAATAGAGACTCAGAAACTGATCACCACTTACATGCTGAGATTTATGATGAAAAGTGACACTGCAACACAATAGGGAAAAGGTGCTCCCTTTGATCAATGGTACTAGATTAATTACATACTCACACAGAAAAACTGAGTCTTGTCCCCTACCACCCACCATTTACAAAAATCAATTCCAGGGGAACTGTATAACTGTATATCTACATATGAGAAGTAAAATGATAAAGCTTTTAGAAAATAATCTTCATGTCCTGGCAAAGACTTCTTAAGCAGATCACAAAAATCACTTATCAAAGCAAAAACAAGATAAAAAAACTTCCGTTTTTTTTTTTAAATAGCAATAACAAAAGACATATAGTGGTAGTATGTTTCCAATATAAATGTCTGTATATCTGACAAAGATTTTTATCTAGATATATTAAAAGAAATCCCAAAAATCAGTTAGAAAAAAGATAATCACATTTTTAAAAAAGTGCTCAGAAGACTTGAAAAAACATATAAACTAAAATATCCAATAGTTAATAAACATGAAAAAGATACTTCATTTCACTAGTTATCATGAAAATAAAATTAAAAAACAAACATAGGACCATGTAATAGTGAATTGTAAATGATGTAGTTAATAGCACAATTATAAAAATGCTCTGTCATGAATTATAACAAATGCACAACACTAAAAAGGCAAAGTGTTAATAATAGGATAGTATATCAGAACTCTATTTCATGAATGACTTTTCTGTAAACCTTCACCTTCTCTAATATTAATTATTATTATATTACCAACATTAATATACACCTCTAGGAATAACTATAACTTTTAAAGACTGACAATATTAATCGTTGGTAAATATGTTGTGAAAGTTTGAAGCTCTACATACTCCAGAAAGGATCATGTTCTTAAAGCTAATCCATTCCCGTAGATGCAGACCTCTGGAGTGGGCCCTTTAGATCAGGTTATTTCAGTTGAGGCATGCCTCAGGTGGATCTTAATCCTCTTACTGGAGTCCTTTATAGGAGTATGAAATTCAGAGAAGCTAAGAGAAACACATAAAGAAGCAGAGAGAGAACACAGTAGCTAAGAGAGACAAAAGCTAAAAGGGAAACACACAGAAGCTCAGAGAGGAGGCCACTGAAGACAGGTTGGAAGCAATGAAACCCAGAGAGAAGGAAGGGACCGGCAGATGTGTCATGTGCCTTCCCACATGACAGAGGACTCCCAGATTGGGAGCAGCCTTTCTTCAGGAAGAAGGTATCATCCTGTTGATGCCTTCATGGGGACATTTTCATGGCCTCAGAATTGTAAATTTGTAGGTTAATAAATTTCCAACCCATTTCTGGTATATTGCGTTTCGTCAGTTCTAACAAACTAAAACAGATGTGGAATAACTGGAACTCTCAAATACTGCTAATGTCAATTGGTAAACCAAGTTTGGGAAATCGGTACATAATTTATGACACAGCAATATTATCCCTAAGAATATACTCAACAGAAATGTACACATATGTTCACCAAAAGATATGAATAGAACATCCATTGCAGCTTCCTTTGTAATAGCCTAAAACTGGAAATAACTCAAATGTCCATCAACAGGATAGATAAATTATGGTATCTTCACACATTAGATAACTATACAGTACAAAAACAGAAATGAGGAGCTCAGCTGCATGCAATAACATCATCCATTGCACAGACATAATCAATGTTGAATGAAAAAGGCCAGACACAAAGAACAGAATCTTTATGATTCTATTTATATAAAGTACAAAAACAGGCAAGCGTCAAGTCAAACTGCAGAAGAGTGGTTACTCCTGGAGGCCGGGTCCTGGGAAGGGGACTCAACGTTCCTCCAGGTGCCAGCGCTCTTCTGCTTCTTGGGTGGGTGGTGATTTTGTAGGTATATTCAGCCTGTGAGAATTCACTACACTTTACACTTATTAGCATGTGCATTTTTTTGTGGGTATATTATATTTAAACAAGTTTTTTAAAAATTAGTAACAGAAACCACAAAACATCATCTACTGTGTCCTTCAATGAAACCATAAATTTTTCCATACCAATTTTTGTCCAATAAAATTGAGATTGAAAGGGAAAAAGATGTAAAAAATAGGAAAAAGGTAAAGAATATGTAAAGAAAAACAAGAGAAAAGAAATAGGAAAGGGGGAAGACAGAACGCAAGAGGAGGGAAGGAAGATGAGAAGGAAGGAGAGATAAGAACACCTAGACGGAGGAAGGAAAGGCAGCATGTTTGACAGTTTGACAGAAGGATAACATAACCGCCTCTTAACCACTGACAGCTTTCAACAACTATATGTCTTGACCACTTCGGGACTCTAAACTTAATAGTGTAAAGAGGAAATCCTCTATGCTAATATAGCAACTACAATGTCAGTATCATTCTAGACTTGAATTAAATTTAGTGAAGAATTAGAGATGGTTCAAGTAATACAAACTTACAACAGAGAGCCAGAGTTACAAATAAACAAAAGTTTAAAACTAGATGAATCCAAGAACAAGTATCAAATATTCTATGTTGGATCATTTTCAATTATATCCTTTGGAACTAGAATCTGTTTAGCTCTAAGGTCTAAGTTCTGAGTATCAATTTACATCCCACAAGTCACACATTTTTCTTTTAATTTGGATAACGAACCTGCTTTAGCCTTCTTTTTCATTTTTTTGGGTTTGGATTTTTTCTTATCCTCCCTGTTGTCTTCTATGTTTTGTTCCATTGGCCTTATTTCATCATT
Source organism: Tamandua tetradactyla (assembly GCF_023851605.1). NCBI lineage: Eukaryota > Metazoa > Chordata > Mammalia > Pilosa > Myrmecophagidae > Tamandua > Tamandua tetradactyla. The sequence goes on from NC_135351.1 coordinate 35,768,842, forward strand.
TTGATGAGAATCTGAAATGACTGTTCCAGCTGGAAACTCCTTCTTTTGTTCACCTTCAACTGTGTCACGCTCAAGTTCAGAAATTGTCAATGTACTGCAAATATAACCCCAGTACATGCCATTATAAATATTATATTATTATTGCTATTACTCATGGTGCAGCAAAGTGAACAACGAATAGAGACAAGACTTATCCTAAAACTGATAATATTTCCTACTGGGGGAATGCACGTATTTTCTTACATACCAGTTAATTGTGTGTAATAGCTAGCTGGCAAACGAGGTACTACGGGTATTATTTTATATAGGTTTATGAGCTACATATCCTAAGAGCCAACTTAAACTGAGTTTGAAACTAAAGGGAAAAATTTCATGAGCAATGGGTCAATCTGGTTTTGGATGGCACTGATCAAAGCATTCTGACCTGTTGCCAAGTAAATGCTTAATGAACAGATTTCCAAATTACTTAATTTCAAGCTCCCCCTGCTTTTACCCCAAAGGTTTTGAGTCACTTGGTTTGTTCTGTTTTTAAGAAGTTTCAAACATTCAAATGTTGCCTCCTAGGTAAAAATCAATAACCTGTGTTTTCTAGCAGCTGGCGTACCATTACATTTTCAAATTTTTACATTTTTAATTTTAATAATTAAAATTTGCATCACATGAAGTAGTAGTTGGTAAGGGGATGCAGGTCAGAATACACTGGGTTTTAACAAGAAATCAACTTGATAAAGTTTGTTTATAATTTATCAACTAAAATCTGCATTTTAATAATCAAAACTTGACTTGCAATACATGTATTCAATTTTTTTTAAAAAAATTGAGGAAAAACAGATTAGAGAAACATTTCAGATGAGTCATTCCAGAAAGTCATGCTCTTTTATCACATTACACAATACTATTATTAAAAACAGCAACTACCTTTTGCATGCCATGTTGTATGTCACGTCATAATTTTATTTAAAATTCATAAAGTAGCCCGATTTCATAGTGAGTATGGCTCATGAGTGCATCACAAATGTGGAAGCTCTGGGAATAAAGAAGAGGTACAGCATCCTGTGGTAGGTACCCTCTAATGTGACCCCTGAGGTCCCCTGTCGCTCCAATCCTGTTGGCGTCACCCCCTTTCTGGCGTTCGGGCTGCCCCTAATGAATCACTTCTAACAGAGTGAATAGGGAAAACAGCAAAAGGAATGGATGCCATTTCTGAGATTAGGCTCCAAAAAGAACGTGACTTCAGTCTTGCTCTTCTCCCTTAGGGCTCTGGGGAAGAAGTTGTGAGAAGCCCACCTGAAGCCCCCCATGGCAAAGAACTGATGTCTGTGCCAACAGCCTGTGAGGACCTGAGGCCTGCTGAGTGCCACACATGTGAGCCAGCAGAGAACCTCCGAGGCCTTCCTCAGCCACATCACCTGGCAGTACCTGCCCTGGTCCAGCCCTGAGCTGACTGCAGCCCCGCTGGTATTTCAACTGCTGCCCCCCTATGTCAGAGGCACCCTGCTAAGCCACACCCAGATTCCTGCCCCAAGGAAACTGAGATAATAAATCTTGTTTGAAGCTACCAAATTTTCGAGCAATTTTTTATGTACCTGCAGCTCCCCAATTTGCCTTCTCTCTGTTACCACAGGCTGTTTAGTTTGTGCAAGAGGGAAAAGCATTTTAACTGAGGACCTTAGCAAAAAACTGCTCCTGAATGCAAAGGAATATTCATACGCAGAATACTTCCACCTCATACTGCTTCTCTAAATGTAAGATTTCAGGAAAAAAATAAACGAAGTATGGCAGTTAAAAGTCATTTTTAATGTTATTGTTTTCCCCAAAGAGAGACCTATAAATATGAATATACTCACGGTAAACCTCATCCTATAAGCAAGCAAAGAAAAGGAGTAGAAGTCCAAATTGCTAACTGTAATTATCTTTGGCTGGCTGGATGACCAGTACCTTTTATTTTCTTCTTTGTGTCTGTACCTTCTTCAATGAGCAAATGGTATTTGTGTTAATAAGGAAAAAAAGTTTTAAAAGCTGGTGCTTTGTAGTAAAGAGAGACAGGCATTTGTAACCCCCCAAATGGGGAAGTAACTATTATTTTAAAGGCAGATGTAAATAGGTCGTTGATGGCAGAGACTCTGAATCAGGACTGGCAAGGCTCTGGCACAGGCTCTTGCTAGTGCTGTGACTTAAATCTCCAGCCTTCTCAGTCAGGTAAAGAGAGATACTATGTGACACTACCTGACAGCATTGTTACACGGATACACGAATCAAGTCTTATAAAGGATTTAGCATCTAATAAGGGCTACATAAAACGGTAGCAGGCAATGTCTCCAAAGGAAAGACTGAGAATATCTTTGCTAAATTAAAGGTCTCACTTAAGAGTTGAAAACAGTTTTGAGTGTGTTTTTAAGAGGACATTTTATATTTATCGATTTAAAGTACCTTGTTTCAGTTTTAGACAGGACTGGAACTTTCTTTTTTTTCTTTTTTCTTTTCTCACCAATCAGTTTGTCACCATGCAATGAAGAATCTGAGGGAAAGTAAGCCAACTGTTCTTTCAGTTTCTTTCTTATCTTTCTCTTAATCTCCTTAGCCATTTCTTCAGCTTCTTGGAGCATCAGTTCTCCTTTCTCATCTAGGTCATTATGTTTTCCCCCTTCATTTGCCTTTTCACTTTCTTGATGAGTGAGTCCTGGCTGGGACTTCGTGCAGGCTTTCTGATGTGCAGAATCCACCGGCCTCTCGGGAGTCTCCAGGTCCATGACTTGCGCAGTCACCTGGAGCTCCGCTTTTACAACCTTTCTATTTGCCCGACTTTGCTTGTCTTCTTCTACATTAACATCATCACGTGGCTTTTCAGTTAGTGAATGCCTATGCTTTAGTTTGTGTTTAGTGACTCGCAGGCTTTTCTCTGGAGTATTAGTGTTAGGAGCACTTCCATCGTCACTCTGAGTTTCTTTAATATTCTGAAGACTGCCTCTGAAGATGTCAGACTAGGAAAAGAAGACACAATAACAAAGTCTCAGCAAAGCATAGTTTAGTTATGTAAAGATAAGACAAAGTGACTAGTGGTCAACAATGTGTAATACTGGAAAGATCATTTAGCTTTTTACTTGGACACCAGGCTACCATTCTAGAGCCTTTGATGAACATTCCCCTAGTTTATTCTTCCAAGTACTAGATTAGTAACCTCTGAGGATACTTCAGATTAAATGACACAGTTAACTAATACAGAAAAAAGTACTTACTGATTTTTCAGAAGTGAATTAATTCCTAAAATCTCAAATACTATTTTTCCTCACTAGTAAAATGATTCACATTCTAATTAAGAGATTTGAGAAACTGGCTAAAATAGTCACTGAGAACAAAGTATTCTAGGTTTCTCAACAGAACACATATATGGATCATTCATCTTTTCATAATTATATTTTAGAACCAAAAATCCATAGCTTGAGGATTACCCTGCAACAAGTCCAAACATGTCACTAAAATGCTACAAAAATACTTAATATTATCAAGTTAAATCAAGTGACAGACTAAGCACATACCTGTAGCTCTTTCCCCAAACAAAATTACTTGAAATGAGAGGTTATTTTTCAAAAAATCAATAAAAGGCTGGAAGTAAAAAAAAAAAAAAAAAAAATGCCACTAGTAGTAAAACAAATATTTGGAGATCTTCCTCAAGGATGAAAAACAAACCAGATCAGATCTATTGAAAAACTACCACAGAAACCACAGCCCACAGGAAAAGACTGCCAGAGAGAAGGGCTGTTCTGGAGAAGCCACAACTCCAAAGAGGAGGGGATAAACCAAGCATGACCATTGCAGTCACTGGGCTGAACAGCGCTGCTCCCCACCTCCATCTGTGTTAAGTAGCATACAGCGGGCCTTTTGTCCAGGGGATTAAGCAACCAAGTATAGATACTGGGCAGTTTGCTTCGGACTGGTGCAATACCCAAAAATATCAGCGGCAGGCTATGTTAAAAGCATCCAACATGTAAGGGAACAAAAATTCTCAAATATAAGAATGACTAGACAGCTAAAATCTAGCAAATATAGAAGGAAAGCAGTATAGGGAAGGAGAGCCACCAAATCCAACAAAAGTGAAAAAGTAATACCCAAGGAAAATGAATTAGTAGCAAAATAAAAAAAAAAGAATTTAAAATAAATGTCATGGATATTTATGAAGAAATCCAAAAGGCTATTAGATGAAAAGGAAACAAATGCAGATGTTAGAAATAAAATTTTGAGGGATAAGAATAAAAACAGATGCATTGGGAAAACAGAATGGACAAAACTGAAGTGCTACAAGATAAAGCCAAAATCAAAATGAACAATTCTTCCAGGAATAGATGAGCTTGCCAATAAAGACTCAAGTTCAACTTTGGAAAAATCTCCATGATTAAAAGCTTGTAGAATGACTCATTCAATATATATGAAAAGAAGAGCTAGTATTCCAATGTCCACCCAATATTCGACTCTGGAAAAACTCCATGTTTCAAAACACCAAGCAAAATGAAACACGTGCAATATATGTGAAAACAAGATGGAAAAATGCTAAAAGAACTAGTATTCCAATAAATATTTAGTATTTTATCATCTCTAAGATGCTCTTGCTCACTTAAAAGAATCTTTATATACTTCCAAAATCTACCTATTCTGCCAGGACAAATTACAAAGCCATCTCCTCCAAAAAATTTCCCCAATCAAACCTAATAAAAATAATCTGCCTCTTTAAAATAATTTTCATATGTTCTATTATAGGAGCAAAATATGCTTAATTTAACACAATAACATAACAAAAACTTAAAAAAAATACTTTAAAATAAAAAGAAGACCCAAAGTTCAACCCTGGATGTCTTAAACAAAGAAAATGATAGTCTTTTCAAAAACTTCTGTTTGTCTTCTATGAATACAGTCTTCTCAATAACTTTAAAATGGGGCATATGCAAATTTTTCAACTTTTTCAGTGAATACCAGAAATGCAGCGCCAATATATAAAGTGTGACACTCCTGAAGGGAATAATTGGAAAACAAGAATTAGGAATAGTAAAAAGATTCTTGGTTTAAAAGCAATTATTTTTTTAAAAATATTTTTCTTATTAGAGAAGCTGTAGATTTATAGAAAAATCATGCAGAAAATAGAGAGTCCTCATATACTGTTAATAAATGGGAGGAGGGTGGGTGCCAGTTTGAAGCTATTATGTACCCCAGAAAAGCTATGTCCTTTACTCCTCACTCAATATTGCTGTGTGGGACCTTTCTGATTATTTCCATGGAGATGTGACCTACCCAACTATGGGTGGTAACTTTTGATTAGATGGTTTCCATGGACATGCGTTTCCACCCATTCAAGGTGGGGTTGCTTACTGGAGTCCTTTAAGAGGGATCCATTTTGGAAAAACCTGTAGAGCCCACGCAGCCAGAGACCTTTGGGGATGAAGAAGAAAAACAGCCCCAGGGGAGCTTCATCAAACAGGAAGTCTGGAAAGAAAGATACCAGATGTCGCCATGTTTGCCATGTGTCTTTCCAGTTGAGGGAGAAATCTTGAACATCATTGGCCTTCTTAAACCAAGACATCTTTCCCTGAATGCCTTAGATTGGACATTTCTGTAGCCTTGCATGAATTTAGACATTTTCACAGTCTTAGAACATGTAATATTGTAACTTAATAAAGTCCCCCTTTTAAAAACTGTTCCACTTCTGGTATTTCCGGCAGCTTGCAAACTAGAACAAAATTTGGTACCAGAAAGTGGAGTGCTGCTGTGGTTTGCAAATACCAAATATGTTGTAACAGTTTTTTAAATGGATAAGGAAGATTCTGGAAGAGTTGTGAGGAGCTTGATAAAGAAGTCCTAGAATGCTCTGAAGAGACTGTTGGTAGAAATGTGGACTCTAAAGTTACCTCTGACAAGGCTCTAGACAGAAATGAGATGTGTGTTATTGCAAACTGGAAGGAAGGCGATCCTTGTTTTAAAATGGCAGATAATATGGCAAAATTGACTAAGGGCTTTGGCTAGAAGGCAGATTTTAAAAGCTATGGACTTGGATATTTAGCAGAAGTGACTTCCAAATTAAATGTGGAAAGTGCAGCCTGGTTTCTTCTTGTAGCTTATAGTGAAATGTGACAAGAAAAAGATAAGCTGAGAAGTGAACCCTTGGGTATAAAGAAACCAGAAATTAGTGGTCTAGAAAATTCTGGGCTTCCTGAAAGGGAGACCCTAGAGAATAGTGCCCCATGTGAGGATTTAACCAAACACGGAACCAGTCAGCCATTTCAGAAAAGTCAGAGTTGAAGATGGAGTTATCAAAGAAGGATTTGTGGAAATTCCTTTTGTCTGATAGACATGATCCTTGCCTACTACATAGAAAGCCAACAAGAGTGTTTTGGGATCTGTATAAATGGAACCACTGCCAGTCTGGACTAAAAGGAAGAGAAAGGGATCAAACTGAAGGAAAAGTAACTTCAGAGGCAGAACCTTGGAGGCTGAGGCTTCAAGTTAAGAAACCTCAGGCCAGGAGGGCGGACCCACCCAAGCATGTAGAGAAGGTGAGTTTGCCCGGAAGGCAGATGGTGGGCCTTCCACCTTCTTACAGTGGAAGAGTCCTGTCACCTCAGGAGAGGGTGGAACACATTACTTGGGGATTAGGGAGAGCCTGGCTGCCACCACATTTTTCTGGAGGGGTTGAGTGTGTGTCTCAGAGATGGCAGAGAGCCCAGGTGCAGCCCTGATGCTTGGAGAGGGTGGAGCCAAGAAAAAGGTGGTCTCCCCAGTGTCTCCCAAACTTGCATTTGGAGAGAGCTGGGCCATTGTGTAGGCCCTTGGAAAGGGTGGGGCTGCAGCTTTCTAAAGTCCCGAGGATGAATGACTGTCAGACTTTGAAATCTAATGGAGTTTGCCCCGCAGGTTTTTGGAACTGTTTGGGAACTCTGACCCTTGTTTTCCTTCCAATTTCTCCCTAAGAAATGGGAACATTTATCCTATGACTGTTTCTCCTTTGTATACAGGATAAAGATAACTTGATCTGAGTTTCACAGATCCACAGCCAGAGGAGAATTTCTCCTTAGCACAGACCTGTAACTCATTTTGATGAAACTTTCTGTGTAATATCGTTACTGAAATGATTTAAGGCTTTGGTGATGTTGTGATGCAATGAATGTATTTTGTATATGGAAAGAACATGTCTTTTGGGGATCCAGCAGAGAGAATGTGCTAGCTTGAATCTGTTATATACCTCAGAAAAGATTATGTTCTTTTAATCCATTCTTGTGGGGGTACACCTATTGTGGTTGGGATCTTTTGGTTAGGCTATTTCAATTGAGATATGACCCAGCCCATTCAAGGTGGGTCTTAATCCTTTACTGGAGTCCTTTGTGAAGAGGATAAAAGATAGTAAAAGTCCAGAGAGCTTAGAGAGAGTTACCCTGAGGGAAAAAAGCAAGGACCCACAGGAGCTGAGGGAGAGAGCCACTGAAACCAGAATGTAGGACAGAAGGACCAGCAGACATCACCATCTGCATTCCTATGTGAGAGAGGGCACCTAGATGCCAGCAGCCTTTCCTCAGAGAAGGTAGCTTCCTCTTAAACCTTAATTGGGACATTTTCATGGACATAGAACTGTAAATTTGTGACCTAATAAATCCCCATTTAAAAAGCCAACCCATTTCTTGTATATCACATTCCAATAGCATTAGCAAACCTATACAACTACCATTCCATATCCATTAGAATGGCTACTATTAAAAAATGAATAATACCAAGTGTTTTGAGAAATAGGAACACTCATTTATGCTGGTGGAAAAGTAAAATGGTGTAGCCACTGGGGAAATAGTTTGGCAGGTCCTCAGAAAGTCAAGTATAGAATTAGTAAATAACCCAGCAATCCCACTGGTAGGTATATACCCAAAAGGACTGAAAGCAAAGACTCAGATATTTGTACACCAATGTGTACAGCAGTATTATTCACAATTGCCAAAAGATGAAAGCAACCAAGTGTCCAGCAACCGATGAATGGATAAATAAATTGTGAGGCACACATACACACACACATACCCCAATGTAATATTATTAAGCCAAAAAAGGAATGAAGTTCTCATACATGCAACAAGATGGATGAACCTTGAAAACATTGTGTTGAGTGAAACAGGTCAAACACCAAAAGAAGATACTGTATGATTTCACTAATACGAAATAATTAAAATAAGCAAATTTATCAAGTCAGAAACTAAAATGCAGGTTACAAGAGGTCAGGGTGGGGTTAAGGAATGAAGAGTGAATACATAATTGGTACAAAATTTCTGACTAGAGTGATGGAAAAATTTTGTAATAAACGGTGGTGAGAGCAGCACAACATTATAAATGTAATTAACACCACTGACATATATTTGAATGTGGCTGTATTGGTCAGGGTTCTCTAGAGAAACAGAACTGATAGGAGGTATCAATAAATATTATGGTTTTTTTAATAAGAATTGTCTCATGTGACTGTGTCATGGGCAAGTTCAAATTTCGTAGTGTAGGCTGTAAACCGGGACCTCTGACGCAGGTTCCTGATGAATTCCTCAGACAGTTTGGCTTAAAATAGAGATTAAAAATTCTCTCTTCTGACTGCTGAAATCATCACTTTTCCTTTTGAAACCTTCAACTGATTGGATAAGACTTCTCTCACTGTTGAAGGCAAGCTCTCAGTTGACTGTAGATGTAATCAACCATAGATGAAATCAATTTACTGATTATTTAAATTCACAAACTATCCTCAGGTAAATAGTCAGGCCAGTGTTTGCCTGACCAAACAACTGGACACCAAAATCTGGACAAGCTGACACACGAACTTAGCGGCTAAAAGTGAAAATTTCAGGTTATGTATGTTAATAGAAAAGTTGTTTGAAAAAACCCATAGGACTGTGCAACACAATCTGTTAAACCTAATGCAAAGTATGGACTATAATAAAAGTACAATTAAATAATATTCTTTCATCAACTGTTACAAAGACACCATGCTAATAATAAGTGTCAATAATAGGGAAAATTGTGTGTGAGGGTGGGGAACATGGGAACTCTGTATTTTCTGCAAAACAACTTCTATGATAAATATATATACATACAAATTTTAGAAGTTATTTATCCAGATCTTAGCTATGGAGGACTGATCCTTGTGATCTTATTCCCAAGCCTGTATTTGGTCAACCTTACTATCTGGCAAAAACTCTGTTACTGAGCAGCATACTGTATTTAAGAAATAGTACATATTAAAAACTTTGGAAAATGTGTATATTAAAAGAATCTCACACTTTTATTTTCCTCCTCTTAACATTCTGTGCCACATTGTCAAACCTTTTACTTCTATATATAATAAAAAAACCCATGATACATTGCTATTATATTCTTTTTTTAAAGAGATGTCTCTTTTGATGAGGGAAAAAAATCCTTTTATATTACTCACATGTTTACTATTTCCTGTGCTCTTTTTTTTCTCTTCCATAAGGAATTATTTCCCTTCTGCTGGAAAAGTGCTTTTTTTCCCCTTTAATACCATCTCTGGTAGTACAGATCTACTGACAATGAATTCTCTTAGCATTTGTTCACTTTGAAGTCATTTCACCTTTGTTTTTGAAAGAAATGTTTTCTTGATAAAGAATTCTAGATTGATTTTTCTTTCAGTGTTTTACAGATTTTACTCTACTGTGTTTTAGCTTAAACAGCTTCTGACAAGAAGTGTATTGTCATTCTTCGTTCTCCAGCACAAAATGTCTATTTTCTTTCTGTGTTTAAGATTTTCAGTTTATTCCTGGTATTCAGCAATTTTAGTATTATGTACCTGGGTATCGTTTTGTTCATGTTTCTTCTGTTTAGAATCTTTGGGCCACAATTTTTCCCTTCAAAACTCAATAGATATTGTTCTATTGTCTTTTGTATTCAGTGGTTTTGAAAGGAGCCTGAAATGCACTAGATTTTTTCTTTTTCATTTTAGATGTTTGTAAACATTAATTTTTCCTTTGAAATTAAAAAAAGAACAAAAATGTTCTAGATATATTTTCATCTCATAAAATTTACCTGGTGCAACACAGACTCATTTCTTTTAGAATGATTTTTTTTTTTTTAACTCAGAAAGGTTTCTTCATCATGCTTTTTATCTGCTTCTGTTCTATTAGTCCTGTATGGCAACACTTTATTTGCAGGTCAAATACCTCTATCTTTTCTCATTTATTATTTCTCTCACTTTAATTCTGGCTATTTCTTCTTATGGAAGAGTACTTCTAATTTGCTTTTGACCTTACTGATTACATTTTTTCCATGCTGCCAATTCTACTATTTTAAGCCTGGAATATAGTTTTAAGAAAGTAGAGCATGGACTTCAAAGTTGGAGAGATTCTGGATTTACTCTCTCTCTCTGGATTATGGCCCTGGGTAAATCATTTAACAGCTTTCAGTGGTTTTCTGTTTAAATATCTGTAAAATTTCTCATGTGCAAAATAAGAACAGCAATACCTGCCTTGTATAATTAACATGACAATTAGAAATAATATTTGTAAAATTCTTACAGCAGTACCTGATACATAGTTGTAACATGATAAAATCAGACTGCCATTACTAATTCTTTAATAGCGTTTTTTGACTTGCTTTCTTTTCTTATTTCAGTCTGTTTCTTTTTTCCCTCAGCCTGTTCTGTATGCTGGATTCCATGCTTTAGCTTCACGAGGCTCTCTGTCATTATATCTTACAAAAATAGCTAGTGTAGTTAAGAAAGTGGATACTAAAGTCACATTGCCAAGTTTTGAATCATTTTTTTTTTAACCACTTACTATATAACTTTGGGCAAGTTATTCAACATCTTTTTAACAGTTTCCTTATCTATAAATGGAGAAAAACACTCCTAAGTTTGTTGTTTAAACAAATGAATAAATACACATAAAGGGTTTCAAGAAGGGGGCTTGAAAGACAAAAAGCACTCAGATATCTAGTAAATAAAAGCAGATATTCCTCTTCTATGTCCCTAAAACAAATTACTTCATAAGTATTTTGTTTTCCTCCAAGTCCTCCAGGAATACTTCCCCTTCTTTTTTGCTGGAAAATCTCATCCCAAATATTTTTTCATACTTAACTCATCTCTGAATGTAAAGAGCCCTACCAGGCCTGGTGTTTGCCAAGAAAGGGTAGGGAGATTGTGAGACCCCTCATACTTGTCCCAACTGAATTCCCAACATCTAAACTGGACCTCAGGTAATATGACACATCTCCTACCCACTTTCAGGTTTAAGTTAGTATTGCTGGCCTAAACTGCATATTTTTCATGCTTAGAAAGCCCAGTTCTGTGACTTTCAGTGAAAAGAAATAGGAGGAATTTATGTTTTTCTTTGACCAAATAAGTACATAACAATACTCTGAATTAACTGTTTCCAGGGCACTTTTGCCCAACACGACACCCTCATACAGCAATATACAATGTCTCATTCTCTGTAGGCCACTACTCCTTCCATAATCCTTACCGGGAGCTACAGGCTCTGAATATGTCGAATCATGCTGACAGGAAAAGGCAGGGTATTTCTCTGGCCGTTTTAGAATACAATTCCTTCCCAGTAGAAAAAAACTGTTCAGTTTCTGACTACAGCAGCCCTAAAAATCTCAAACTAGAGGAAGATGTGAGGATAATAAAAGTTTACACCCATCGACTTCCATGCTTGCCATGAGCTTCAGATTCACTGCAGAGCCCCTGCATATGCCAGGTATTTCTTAATACCGCCCCTTCACTGCAGCTGTTAGCAGGAAATCCTCCCAATTACTGGCAATTGTCGCGGCTGACAGTTCTTACCTTTTTGGTCTTCAGAGATATTTAATTGAAAGAGCCACAGGGAATTTGGTGCTATTTTTTCCCAGGCTATCTTAACCTGGAAGCAAGACACAGCTCTACACATGGCAAATGATGGGAAAGTATTCAAATAAAGACCTCAACCAAATCACCTCAAGGGTGATTTTCCCAATTCCTGATGTACAATCAAGTACACCAATCAAGCATTTCAATGGCAGACCTCTAGTGGCTTCTATTAATAATCCAGAACTGAATTCAATCACAGATTAATCTTAAAATTCTAGAACCTCAGAGCTGAATTGGATGTTAATGGTCTAACATTATAAGCATCTAAAGCCTGAATTCTCTGAAAATAACCCTTCTAAAGTGACTACATGGCTGATGCATTAATACCACAAACAGCAGAAAATCAGAATCACCAGAAGCACACTCTATGAGGGCAGCATCCACTGTGGGAGAGATGTGACTCTCCCCTACTCTGTCAGCAGTTCTAACCTGGGGTGCAGTGGTATGCTGGTGTGTATACTAGGAACCCCCCATTGGTGTGGCTGGCTTCTGGCCAATGTAAGACTTATATTTGACTAATTTGATAGTATATACTGCTAAACTGGCAGTTAGCAGATAGAATACTAAAATGAACAGCTCATATGACAAAGCACAGATTAGAGTACAGCTTGCTCCAAGTAAAAGCTCATCTTCAGCTCCTGTCGAAGAAATACTATGTATCATTTACCAGACTATGTAAGAATGTGCCTTTTTTATGAGGATATAAAAGATCATGGTCAGAGAAGTAAACAGTGCAACTGAAACAGCGCAAACCGTTTGAGCTAGTTTTCAAGAATGAAAAGTGCATTAATTATGTCTGCTTTAACATTATTTATAATGCCTGGGAATCAGGTTGAATTAACTGCTGATCTGTTTTGTATTGCTTTTTGTTCTGTGTGTTTAATCCCTTCAAGTGTGCAGCCAGAAGTGTGACTCAAGCACAAAAGGTAATTATTGTTTTAAGGTTCTACTGATTTTTCTTGGTTCTGCTGGACAGACTCACACAGAATAAGTCCAAATAAAGACAACTGTTGGAAACCTGAAATAAGATATTACTTTTGAAGTTCTTCACAATGGTAGGTTAAAAATCTTGATCTTCTTCAAACCTGTGCACTAAGGCTGGTTTTGAGTTTCCCCTTTCTCCCTGTTCACTCTCAGCAGTGTGTTTTGTTCTCACAGGAAAGCTCACAAGTCTGAACTCAAAACCCCATGGGTGGTGCTGACTCTACTGTAACTATTTTATCCTGGGTTATTGACCATGACATAGAATAACTCTTTGGTTTCCAAATAACCTTAGAGTTTTCACATAAAAGCCACAATTTTATGCAGTCACAGAAGTCATAACCGACAGATTATCAATTACTCACTGAGAGGTTTTCTCCAGATTTGGTAATCTTTTTCTTCTGTTTTTTTCTTTCACTCATTAAATCATTGTGGGCCTTGAGTAATTCTTCAAAGCGAACTTTGGTTTTTACTTTGGCTTCACTCTCAACTGCAAAAGATGGAGACTCATGTCATTTTTCTAACAATTCTATTAGGACATAAGATACACACCTGCGCCGTTACTCTGTAATGGAAATAGCCTGGTAAATGCCTGCACAAGCTCTCCTCCTGTGTCCTTCCTACAATACTCCTTTCCCTTGGTTTTGGTGATACCACACTCACTTGTATCCCTCTCAGCTTTTGAGTCACATCCACAAAAAGTCTCCTTTGCTAAATTCACTTTTTTCTTCTGATCCACAGCTGCATTTATCAATGCTGGTTATGTGGCCTTAGGCAAGTTACCTAACATCTCTAAACGTCATTATCCTACTTGTAAAATCAGAATAATATATCCTGTCTCAAAGATCATTGTGTGTGCAGGAAAAATAGCTAACACTTGCCTAGGCTATCATCAGCAGTCAAGAAATGCTAAAAGTTAAAAGTGTTGATGTTTCCTTTAAAACAGAAATAGGAACATGCTACTTTCTGTTTAAGGACCTGCAGTACTTTCCCACTTCACTCAAAATATAATAACACAAGTCTTTAATGTGCCCCACAGAGTTCTATACTTCCTGACCTGCCTATCCTGATAGCTTCAAATAAAGAGAAGTAACCCCTTAGATTCCTTCCTACAATCTAGCCATACCATGCTTCTTTCAGCTCCTCCACTAGGCCAACCTTCTACCAACCTCAAGGCCTCCTCACGTACACTGACTCTGCCTGAAACAAGCTTCCCCTAACTCCTCATCTGGCTGGTCTCAAGCTGCTTCTTAAAAATTACCTCTAAAGTGCATCATTTCCTGACTACCTTATCTAAATCTGCTTTTCACATAGCTAACTGTTCTTTTCCTTCACAGCATTGACCACAACTCAAAACTGTATAATGATCTCTATACCTGTAAAAAATAAATGTGTGTATTTATCGCCTGTTCTCCTCATTAGGCTATGTGTTTCACTGCTTCATTCACCCTTAGCTACTTTCATGGGCCTGGAAGAGCAGGTGATCATCAATGTGTTTTGAATTTTTTGAGCATTAAATGAGTGAATGAATGAATGCTGCAGAGCAGGTGCTGGCAAACTACAGCACCCTGGCCAGCCAATCACCTAGTTTTATAAATAAAGCTGTACTGAAACATCATCATGCCCATTCAGTTAGGCATGGTTAGGGTTGCTTTCCTAGTACAACAATGGAGTTGAGTAGTTGTTACAAAGACCAAACTTTAAGTACTTACTAGCTGGCCCTTTAAGAAAAAGTTTGCAGATGGCTGTCCTAGATTGAAACATTCAATTTTGATGATAAAGAATGAACACTAACCATATGTTTTAATCATTATTTACCTTGTCCAGCTCAGTTCCAAACTGCCCTCCACTGAGTACATACTAACCTTAATTACCAATTAAATCTAAAATTGCTTTATCTCCAAATGTAATATCTCTAATATCTCTAAATGTAATATTTGGTTAGTGATGCCTATTTTATTTATCAACCTGTCAAAGAACCCCTTAAAATAGCCAAATTTAAAAATAAATACTATAAATTTAATAGAGAATTAATAAAGTCTTACCAGTGGGCATATCTCAGCTTTCTAGAGAACACTGAGTAGTCATGGAAAGCACTGACTCAATCAGGATCCTATTAAGACAAAGAAGATGTATTTGTAATATGGAACTTTCAAATAAAAATTATAAAATCTTATTTTTCATGCAGTACAATACCATTGTTTATTCACTACCTCATCAAGTATATACCAATACAGCTCTGCTCTTATCCAATTTTATACAAGTAACTTGAATACATTTGAATCAGTTTAGGGTCCTGGCATAGAGAATCATAGCTGAATAATATTTATATAGTTTAAACAAGAAAACCCAAAACATCTGTGTTTCCAGTAAACTAACAAACATTTCAATGCACTTAAAAGAAACTAAACTCTATCTCAGGATTGACATTCCCAAGAGCACACACTAGTTTATTAATTAATACACTTGTGGATAGCACACAAGCAGATTATAAAGTTAAATATTACAGCAACACCCACTTGAAAATGCCGCTAAAACAGGGAAAGTTAGCACAAGCACTTGTACCGTCTTTCTCAAATAAATACCTGTGTCAGAGCTACTCAAACCCACAGACAAACTCAACACATATATTCTTGAACTGCTAATTTTAATTAAAGATGGGGGGGATGAATTTAATGCAAACATACTAATTACCTATTAAAACATAAGACCTGCACATATTTTTAAAGAATAAAACTGAAGGCTGTGAAAAAAAGGAAAACATAGTCTGAGCTGGTGCAGGCATTATATTAGCTAAAAGTGTGGTCCTTGAGGATTTCCGTTCCCATTCCTCCAGTATTAGCAGTAGGGACTTTGGGCAGAAAAGCCTAAGATGAAATGCCAAAAGGTAAAGAACAATCATAGAAACCATATGAAGTAACTTATCTAACAACTATGGGTACACAGGCCAGTCATTACTATATCTACAGAGCAAAAACTTCATGGAGAGAACCCCTCTTCTTGGTACATGTAGATCTAATGAACCCGGTTATCTATTTCCTAATTAGAAAGGAGAGAGGCTGCAAAAGCAAATGCAATGATGCATTAATTACAGAAACTCAAGAGCACATAAGAAGTAGAAAAAATAAATAAAGCCAATCAGAATTTAATATTTATAGGATTCTATGGTCATCCAATATACAGGTAAAGAGCTGAACTATATTATGGGTATGAGTCATCATGGAAAGGCTTATGTCCATTTAGTATAACCTATTTTCTTTTCCCTTGAGAAGAAAATTCATTTAATT
The DNA here is from genome assembly GCF_023851605.1 of Tamandua tetradactyla. NCBI lineage: Eukaryota > Metazoa > Chordata > Mammalia > Pilosa > Myrmecophagidae > Tamandua > Tamandua tetradactyla. Next base: position 35,784,973 of record NC_135351.1, read on the forward strand.
TTAGAAAAAAAAATAAGTAGAAGGTACTGATGAGGCAGGAGAGAGAGTCAAGGATGACTGCCATGTTTCTAGAGCTAGAATACGTAGACCAGCCACATCATTAACTGTAATAAAGTATGAAAGTTCAATGGAGTTGTCTAAAACCCAGGTCCTGGAATTAGTCTCCCATGGTTACATGTATGACTATGGGTAAATTGTCTCCTCATCAGTAAAGTCAGCCTGACAGTGCCTATGCAGAGCCTTCGCACAGTACCTGACACAGAACAAGCACTGATAAATATGAGCTGCAGTTACAATATAATAGATCATTCTTATGGGGAATGTCAGTGAGCTTAGAATGGGACATCCAACTTAGGTGTCTCGAGAGCACTGAGTGGCTGGGAGCACATGCTCCATTGTCAAATTCCTGCATTCAAATCCCATTTCCATCTATCAGTGGATTCATCTCCGTGACCTCAATTTCCTAATCTTTCAAAGAGAATAAAGTAGTAAGTCACTTGCAGGGTTTTTATAAAGGCTAAACACCTAGCACAATGCTTAGCACACTTCAAGACCTTCATAAATGAGGGCTATTAGTACTTATACAAACACACACATATAATCATATTAGGTTTGGTAGGTGTTAGATATGTTAACCCAGTCGGGAGATCTAAGTGAAGATTTAAGCATCATCCGAATACAGGATGGTTGAAGGAGGGGGAAAAAAAGGCAGAAACAAAATTCTGGGAGCACACAAAATAAATAAAAAGGAAATCTCAACCATTTCATGCCCACTAGGATGGTTGTGGTAGTTAGATTCAGTTGTAACTTGGCCAGTGATGGTATCTAGTTCTGTTGCTGTGGACATGAGCCAATGATACGTGAACCTCATTTGTTGTTCAGTACATCTGCAGTTGGCTAGGAGGCATGCCTGCTGCAATGAATGATGTTTGATTTAATTGGCTGGTGCTTAAATGAGAGAACTCAACATAGCACAGCCCAAGCAGCTCAACATACCTCATCTCAGCACTCACAGCTCAGCCCAGGCCTTTGGAGATGCAGAAAGAAATCACCCTGGGGAAAGATGCTGGAACCCAGAGGCCTGGAGAGAAGGCCAGGAGAGATCACCCTATGCCTTCCCATGTAAGAAAGAACCTCAGCTGAAAGTTAGCTGCCTTTCCTCTGAAGAACTAATGAAATAAATCCCCTTTTAGTAAAAGCCAATCTGTCTCTGGTGTGTTGCATTCCAGCAGCTAGCAAACTAGAACAATGATGATAATAAAAAATAAAATAAAACAGAAAAGAAGTGTTGGAGAGTGTACCAGTTTGAAAGTATTATGTACCCTCAGAAAAGTCATGTTTTAATCCTGATCCAAACTTGTGGAGCAGCAGTTTCTTTTAATCCCTATTCAGGACTGTAGGTTGGGAACTTGATTAGATTATCTTCACCAATTGTGGGGGTGACTGTTGATTAGATGGAGATGTGACTCCACCCATTCCAGGTGGGTCATGATTAGTTTACTGGAATCCTTTAAAAGAGAAAACATTTTGGAGAAACAACAGAAAGCTCAGAGCCTATAGAAATGACAGAAGCCTCAGAGCTGATAGAGAGCAGATGTAGACACTTGAAGAACAGTTGCTTCAGAGAACAGAGACACGGATGTCTTGGAGCCCAGCAGACATCACCAAGAGATGTTAAGCAAGCCAGAACCCGGAAAGAGCCAAGGAAGTGAAGAGATGAAAGCCAGCCCCAGAGAAGCAAAGTGAGGAACCCCCGCATAGATAGAGACAGAAAGAAATGGAACCCAGGAGCAAAGGACCAACAGATGCCAGCTACTTGACTTTCCAGCTGACAGAGGTATTCCAGACCAATCAGCCTTTCTTGAGTGACAGTAACCTCTTGTCAGTGCCTTAATTTGGATACTTTCACTTCCTTAAAACTGTAAACTTGTAACTTATTAAACTCCCCTCTTTAAAAGCCATTCCACTTCTGGTATAATGCATTCTGGCAGCTTTCAAACTAACAGAGAAACTGGAACCCTCATACATTGTTAATGGGAACGAAAAATGGTACAGGTTGCTTTGGAAAATAGGACATTCCTTGAAAAGTTGAAAAGAGTTACCATATGACCAGGAATTTCATCCTAAATTTCATCTTAAAGAACTGAAAACAGGGATCAAACAGATACTTGATGGCAATATTCATAGCAGCATTATTCAGAAGAGCCAAAAGACGGCAGCAAGCAATGTCCATCAACAGATGAATGACCGAACAGAATGTGTCCCATTCATACAATGGATTATTACGTGGTCATAAAAAGAATGGTTTGGATACACACTATAATATGGGTGAACCTTGAAAATTATGCTGTGGAAAATAAGCCAGACATAAAAGGACAAATACTGTATGATTCCACTTACATGAAATATCTAGAAAAGAAAAATCCATAGAGACAGAAAGTAGATTAGAGCTTAATAGGGGTTTGGACGAGGTGGGAGTGGGAAATCATTGTTTAATGGGTAGTTTGTTTAGAGTATGAAAAAAGTTATGGAATAGATGGTAGTGATGGTTGTACAACTCTAAATGTAATGAGTTGTACACTTACAAATGATTAAAATGGCAAATTATGTTATTTATATTTTACCACAATCTAAAAAAGTATCAAAGAGGGAAAAAACTAGGAGAGAAATATCATAGAACCCAAGAGGAAAAAAGTATTAAGAAGCATGGTGTGACCCGCTACGGTGTCAAAGTTGCTTCAAGTTTTGAGGTTTATCCTCTAGCTCTGCAGTCAGAAAGTCCCCTGTGTCTTGTGCGAAAACTGTTTATTGGAGAGCCAGAAACCTGGCAGCCACCGGGGGAGAAACAAGATCTGCAGTAGTGGTGTGTAGATAGTTCTTTCTAGAATTCTGCTTCCCCAAAGACAGTGCCACAAGGCAGTATCTTCGAGGGACAAAGACACCATGGAAAGATTTTGCTGTTTGTTTGAAGATGGTTTCCATGCCTCCTTTCTCTTTTTATACCACAACCAGAGTAGTCTTTCTAAATACCAATTTGATAGGGTCATTTCTTTAAAATTCTTCACTAGCTCCCAATTATCCACTGAACAAAATGTGAAATCCAAGGCCATTTAAGGAAAGACCTCTGGTGTTTCTTTATACCCCTTTCTCCTGCCACACTTCCTACATTCTGCGCTCCAGGCACAGGAAACCACAGGCAGGCCCTCAAATATGTCAAATCCTGCCTCGACTTTGTCATTACAGACGTGCTCTTCTTCTTGAGAAATGCTCCTCCTCATCATCCATCTAACAAACTCCTAATTATCCTCTGACACTAAATGCAATGGTATGTTCTCCGGGTAACATTCTAACATCACAAGATAGTTAACTTCTTCTCTAAGTTCTCATGATGCCTTGATCTTCATACCTCTACCTGAGACCTGAATTGTGACTCAGGTAAAATGTGTCTATACTTTTCTGTGACCTGCTAGCTTTTCAAGGGTTAGGCTGGTGCTCTTTACTTCTCTGTACAGCTATTAAAAAAAAAAATTGTTAATGGTCTGGAGTCAGAAAACAGAGAGACCCAGGCCTGAGTTCTTGTTTTGCCACTTATTGAGTGACTGGCCTTGAGCAAGCAACTTAACTTCACTAAGCCCTGGTTTCCTTGCCCGGGAGATTAAAATGACACTTACCTCATTGCAAGGAGTAAATTAAATACTGTAAAGCAAAGGGATGAGTACACTGGCTAGCAGCACACTGCAGGTACTCAAGAAATTACTTTATGCCCATTATATTAAAAACAAGCAAATAATTTCATAATAAGTAAAATACATAATTAAGTAAATTATATATTTATATCACTATTTACTATTATTAAATGGCATAATACACAGTGGAATTAATCAAGACTGATATTATTTAACGGTAATGCAACTATATTATAGAAATAATTGTCTCTAAATGTTACTTTATGTGTACTACAGAACTAATGACTAATATTTAATTAGTAACATTATCTGCAAAAATAAAGTCAGACGTAAAAAGACATCCCTAAACCTTATAGACAGCATTATCTTAAATCTGCTTCATCACAAACCTTTTTTAGAAAAGCGGTTTTGAGACATTAAGAAGTAAAAGTAACTGCATTGTTTCGTCTTAATTTAACTTTCCCTGTCCACCTGATTATTATTAGGCTAACCCCCACCCCCCATAACTTCCAGGAAGCCCCTTGCAAAACCAAACCTGCCCCAGCCCACATGGCAGTTGTATGAGTGTCCTTGCAACCCCCTCTGGCAGCTGTATTCCAGCCATGCTTCCCTTATCCAACCTCCGCCTTCAGGCAGTTACAGCCCCAGTAGCTACAATCTTACATTAGCTCGCTTATCCACCACCACCCCCTCCTGGAAGATAAAGCCGCAGCAGCTACAAGCTCGCAATAACTCCGTACTTAAGCTGCCAATTTCGTACAACCAAGCTAGACGGTGAAAATCCACCACCTCCCTAGCGCCTATATAACCTATACCCCTTCCCCTGCTCAAGGTTGTCACCATCATAAGCGTCAGCCCACCAGCGCACAGCCTCACAATAAAGCTCTTTTATCCAGTTTTAGTCTCTTCTCCCTACCAGCTGAGAAACCTACCAATTATCAGTTAATACGTGAATACAAAGCAAGGGAAGAAAAGGTAGAGAGGCTTGGAAAAATTTAGTCCTTAACCAAATTTTGTATCAAAGAAAAAAAAAACCCTGTATAAATAATTCAATCAATAAATCACCAACTCTCCATAAAGCACCAGTATTCTAAATATGTTTTTAAAACCCTTTTAGTATGAGTTTTTTGTAAATATTAAACATTTTCCCCAATGTCCACGTAACTTGCATTCCTCTTGCTGAAAGCTCAAGCGATAGCAGCAATCATTAATGCAACAGGTGAAAAACCTGTTATCATCTTTCTCAAAAAAGGTAAAGCCATATACCCGTCTGTGGATGTTTTCACTGTACTGTTGAGACGCAACACAAATATTTTGTAGCGATTCCTAGAGTATACGTGTCTATTTCTATATATTTCTAAACAATTCCATGAACATAATTGAACTTTCTTTTCAACTGTAACTCATGGATTACCTTTTCTCAGATGCGATTTCACAGGTTCAAGACTCAGCATCAGGCTGACGCTATTTAAAAAAGAAATAGAATACTCAGTGCGCATCTGATTTCAAGGCTTTGAAACCGGAATCCCGGACAGCAAAGGCCGAGCCGCGCAGCGAGCGCGGGGAAGCACGCAGGGCAGCCGGCAGGTCCCTCCTTCACCGACCCCGGCCTCCCCGCGGCCACCCCCGCCCATCCGGCTGCCCCGAAAGGTCCGCCGGGCCGAACGCCCGCAGCGTACTCACGCAGAGGAGGGCGCGGACAGCCCGTCCCTCCCGAGCCCACCCCCGGTGCTGCCAGGCGGCTCCCCGCGCCCAGTGGGCCCGGCCGGGCGGGAGTCAGCGGCGGCCGCAAGGGACCCGGACTCTGCCAGCGGCTGATGCTGCGGTGCGGGCCGCGCGCCGCCGCTGACGTCAGCACTGCCTACGCCGCCGTCCCCATGACAACCGGCTGGGCCCGCGAGCCCAGCCGGGACCGCAGCCTGCCCTCGACACCCCCTCGGGTCTGGGGCCTCGCCCGGAGGCGCTGCTGATCGGCGTCTGCGCAGACAGGACGCGCGCGCCCGCGAGCCTTCAGAAGGCCGCGGATTGCGGGCACGCGCCCCGTGGTGCCCTCACCTGAGGAACGCTCTGCCGGCCTCAGGGCGCCGCAAACGCCGGGAGAAAGACGCGGGAGGGGGAGCGGGGAGGCTGGGCCGGAGACCGCCGAGGACAAGGAGGACCATGAATGAGGCAAAAGCAGACTTGTCGCCCCCTCGCATTCGCTTCCCCGGAATGAAACACGCGTTTAGAGCGTCGAGAATGAAGAGTTGCACTACAGGAAAAAATCAGAGAAAAAAGTATCCACCATCCGTCTAGCCCTGAGCCATCCCATTTTGTGTTTCATGCAGAGGAAAACGTCGTCTTTTCCACAACGCCCCCTTCCCTGCTCCTCTTTCTGCCGCGGGCGCCATCTTTGGCTGAGTCACCCGGGCTGGAGACGAGTCGCGCCTCAACTCTTGCGTGAAGAGGCCGTTTTCCGCAGCCGTAGGCGGGCGCTGCAACCTATGGCATCTTTGTAGTGAGACAAGGTGGAGCATATTTGTGTGGAGGCCCGACTTTCCCTTCCCCTTGGCACCACCACATCTAACAAAGCGTATCTCACTTGTTCCAAACAGTGAGGCAGGAGAGAAGAAACACTGCCAATCCAACGTGTCCCAACGTGGGACTCTCCATCTTTCCCCTCAAAATCTGCTCCCTTCTGGGTTTTTTGCTTGATCAGGGCACCATCGTCTTCCCAGCGTGGTGCTGATGATTAGTGTTACCATCGCCAGTAATGGGACAAACCAGCGTGGTGTGCAACCTGCAGAGAGCACAGAGAACGCCCTCGAGGGATATTTCTGCCCCAAATGCACAACCTGAATCTAATCACGAGGAAATGTCAGACCGAATTTGCGGAAAATTGCACAGAAGTCTTCAAAAGTGTCAAGGTCGGAAAGAAACAGAACAATGAAAAAACGTTTCAGACTGCAGGGAGACGGGACAGCGTGATGGATCCTTTCCGGATCCTTTTCCTAAATTGAATCTTTTTTACGACAGAGGACATTATTGGAACATCTGTCAAATTTTGAATAGGGTCTGTGGATTAGATGCTTGTTTTTTTTAACCAGTTAAAATTCCTAATTTTGATAACTACACTCTAGTAATGAAGAAGCTATCCTTGTTTTTAGAAAGTATACAGAGAACTATTTAAAGGTCTGCAACCTCCGTTAAAAGCGTTCAGGAAAAATGTATATATAAATAATAGCAATAAATAAAAATATAAATTATATATATGGAGAGGGAGAGACAATGATATCAAGAATGTGTTAAATCAAAAATTGTGGAACTTGACAAAGGTGGAAGTTCTTTATATTATTCTTGCAAGTGTTTTGTAACTTTAAAATGATTTTTAAATATTGAAAAAAGATTGAGGTAAAGGTACTCAAGTTTCTGCTTCAGATAACTGGATGGGGGATGCTAATTAATTAAGAGTGGAAAATCAGGACAAAGGCAGATTTGGAGTAAAAGAAAGATGTTAGGAAAATCACAGACAGCTGTTAAGTGGAGGTCATCCCTCAGACCCTACCTACCCCTGCTGCCTTCTCTGGAGAAGTTACTCAAGCTAAGCAGCCATTCTCTACCCCGTTTTTTATTCTGTGCCCTTCCACAGTCTGGGGTAGATGTTCTTGCTAATGAAAAGGCCCTGCCAGACCTTAAACCTGGAAATCAGTAACAAGCAGCCCCAGATGCTTATCAGAACAGGAATCTCAGTGGCAGGGCCCCTTACCCCTCCGTGGATGCAAGCCAGGCTCAGACTTGATTTCTTTTCTCCAGTGCCAAGTGGGACTTGGAAGGTACCATGTATGAATCCCGGAGCAATTTTCATTCACCCCAGGCCCTGATGGGATTTCTTCCTCTGCTCCTTAGGACTATGTAAATGACAAGGCAATTTGCCCTTTCTGGATCTTTTATTCTGTATACTGCAGAGCTCATTTGCTGGAAGTTTCAGTTGTGCCCTGACCTGTGTTCCCACGGTGCACCAAAATAATAATTCGCTCCACAAAATACTGTCCTAGAAGAGTCAAGTAATTAAGAGGTGATCGTGGTCCAATAATAATTAAGCTGGCTCCCCAGCTATGAAAAAAATTAGGTATGTATGCAAATTGAAATGTTAAGGAATAAAGTAGATTCAGAATATTCAAAACATTTAATAAATAATACTCAATTTGTTTTATAAAAAATGTAATTGATTTTCACAATTTATAATCCTGATGCCAGAGAGTCCCAGGAACTCTCAGAAATTGAGACTTCACCCAAGAGCTGGCAACATGAGAGTTCTTAACTCAGTTGCAGGAAAGAATTCTAGGAGTTGTTAGTGTGTACAGCCAAAGAATCCAAAGACTAACTAGTGTTTATAGGTCAAAACTTAATTGCGTAGCAAAAGTACACACTCTTAAGGAAGATGAGTGTGGCATTCTCCAAAGGAGGAGAATCCCTCTGAGGTCAGGACTTGTAGGGGCCTTGCCCACTTCTTGTGTGTATATATATATATGGGGGGGAGGGTCTAGATAGGTGTGTAGGTACCTAAAGAAATTTTTTGTTTCAGGTTTTAGGGTCACTTCCTCCTCCCTCCTCCCCTGTCTAACCTGCCTCAACCCAGTACACATTTGCATTAACCAATCAAAACAGATGTTGGGGACCCCCTCCGGGCGGTGCAGCGCCGCAGCCGCGAGCTGAAGCAGCAGGTTGATACTTTGCTTTCTGAGATCCAGTTGACAGAAACTCTAGAAGCCAATAAAAGGCGAGATATTTACCAAAGATGTATCCAGTTGAAACATGCAATCGATGAAAATAAAAATGCTCTTCAAAAATTAAACAAAGCTGATGAACCTGCACCTGTGGGGAACTATCATCAGAAAAAAAATGAGGAGCATAACCTTTTGGATAAGCTCACCCACCAACTGCAGGAACTTGCTGTGGCCATAAATCGAGAAAACTTGACTGAAATTGGAGCACTTACTGAAAGAGAGGAAGATGACAATTCTGCTGAAGAAGACGAAGATGAAGAAAGTGAAGAAAATGATGGGGAGGAAGAAGAGGAGAAAGAGGAAATGAGTCCCAGCAACAGGCAGCAAGTCAAGAATATGTTGCTATTGGAGATTTTGCTGCTCAGCAAGTTGGGGATCTTACATTCCAGAAAGAGGAAGTTCTCCTTATAATTGAAAAGAAACCTGATGGTTGGTGGATAGCCAGGAATGCCGAAGGAAATGAAGGTCTCATTCCCAGAACCTACCTGGAGGACTGGCGTGTGTGTGGGCTGGCTCCCACACCAGGTGGACAGCGTGTCCTGTCTCGCGGGTGTTCTCAGCCCTGTGATGAAGAAGAAGGCCAGGAATCGAGTGACGAAGGCAGTGGAGAAGACGTGGAGGGGGCAGATGAGACAGCAGGTGGAGTGGAAGGTAAACAGAGAACTGATTCTCATTGGAGTGCTGTTCAAAAAGCTATCTCAGGGGAGGGCCGCGGTGGCTCAGCGGGCAAAGTGCTTGCCTGCTATGCCGGAGGACCTCGGTTCGATTCCCGGCCCCAGCCCATGTAACAAAAACGGAGAAACAGAATACAATAAAACAAGAAAATGTTTAAAAATGTTTCCCTTTCTTCCTTCCTTCCTTCTCTCTGTCTTTCCTTTAAAAAAAAAAAAAAAAAAAGCTATCTCAGAGCAGATAAGCACTGTTGATGCGCTGACCACACTGGGCGCCATCCCTGCGGGGTTCAGGCCATCCACGCTCTCCCGGCTCCTGGATGAAGGAACTCAATTTCGAGCAAGTTATTTCTTACAACCAGAGCTCACCGCTTCACAGCTGGCATTCAAGGACCTAGCGTGGGATGCTGACGCAGGCACCATTAGGTCAAGACCAAGCCGTGCCTCACTGATTCTGACCCTGTGGAGCTGTAAGATGGTCCCTCTCCCCGGAGCAAGCGTGCAGGTCCTCAGCAGGCAGGTGCGCCTCTGCCTCTTTGACGGCGAGAAGGTTCTGAGCAACATTCACACCGTCAGGGCCACGTGGCAGCCCAAGAAGCCCCGCTCCTGGACCTTCTCCCTGCAGGTTACTGGCATCTTGCCATGCTTGCTTGATGGAGATTGTTTTGTCAGGTCCAATTCTTCATCTCCAAATCTTGGAATACTGTTTGAACTTGGAATTTCTTATATTCGCAATTCAACTGGAGGAAGAGGAGAGTTGAGTTGTGGCTGGGTGTTTCTCAGACTTTAATGACAGTGGAGTTCCTATTCCAGCAAAAACTTACGAGCTCATCTTGAATGGCGGCACCCCTTATGAAAAAGGGGTTGAAGTAGACCCTTCAATATCCAGAAGAGCACATGGCAGTGTTTTCCACCAGATGATGACAATGAGAAGGCAGCCTCAACTCCTGGTAAAGCTGAGGTCTTTAAGCCAAAGGTCAAGAAACATATTAAGTCTCCTGCCAGAAACATTGATTGGGAGCATGTGCTGCAGCCACCTGTTGGTCTTCTACCATCAAGTCCTCGGAGACGTGCTCCTGAGAGGCAGGACCTCCTGTGCTGGCCACCTTTCCCAGGCTCCTGGAGCAGCCTGACCTCATGGACGCCCTCAGGAGTGCATGGGCTGAGAAAGAAAGCATGCTAAAAAGATCAGAGAAGAGAGACAGAGAGTTCCTGAAAGCCACGTTCCTCCTGGTCTACCACGACTGCGCGTACCCGCTGCTGCACTCCACACGGCTGCCCGCGCCCAGGTGGGCCGAGGAAGAGACGGAGGCGGCACGGTGGCGGGCCATCGCCAGCTTCCTGCAGCAGGAGCAGGGCAGTGACGGCGCCCTCCGGGCCCTGCTGTCGCCAGGAGCCCATCCTGCTTTCACCCTCTCAGAGCAGACCTACGACTTCTTAGGGGAGACCAGAAAGAACGCAGCCTGACCCTGGGTGGGCACGATGCGCCACTCCCACGGAACCTTCTGGAAACACAAGTAACTCACATTCGGATTCAGGTTTTCCTCTTTTTTTGGTACAGGACATATTTTGTCAGAAATATTATCCAATAATTTGAGTATGTTTTTAAACAAAGTTAATTTTTAAAAGAAATATGTACAGTTATCTCTAAATTTAAAGAGAATTTTTTTCAAAAACTAAATTCTAAGTTGGCTTTATCTATAGAGCTGCATAAAAGTAAGCTTTTATGAAAAGCTGAATTTGTGGTTTCTTGGGAATGTGAAGACAGCCCACAAAATGGAAGAAAATATTTGCAAATCATGTATCTGATGAAGGTCTCGTATCCAGACTATTTATGATTACTGCTAATAAAATGTATGCTGCGGTGTGAAAAAACAAAAAACAAACAAACAAAAAAAAAACAGATGTTGGCCTTCCTGCTGGATGGAATCCTGGAGCCATAACAGAATGCAGTGAGTGAATCTTGGTTGGATTCTGATTCAAGCAAACCAACTCTATAAAGACATGTTTTAAACAGTCAAAGAATTTTGAATATAAGTCCAGGTATTAGTATATTAAAAATTTTTTTCTTAAATTTTTAGGTGAAATAATGGGATTGTGGTTATGTAAGAATGACTTTTTAATTGCTTAGAATAAAATGGCAAGATGGCTGAGATTTTCTTTAAAATAGTTCAGAAAAAAAGTCTGGGGCAAGGGAGATGAAATGAATGTTTAAATTTCGATGGTTGTTGAAGCTGACTGATGGATATTTGGTATTTTATTATACTTTTTCTTTGTGTATTTGGCAAATTTCACAGTAAACAGAAACATAAAAGTAGGAATTTGTATATATTAAAGATTCAAAAGATATAGAACCACAGAAAAAGGAAAAAATGGTCAGTACCAAAGAAATACAAAGCTACCCAAAGAAAATCCAATTAACGTTTTGACAAATTTCTTTTCAGGCAGTTTTCCATGCATATTTTAATTTTGGTCATGTATGTACAATGCTGATTTCAACTTTCTTGAATTAATATGTTATTTCATTTTCATGCTATGCTATATGCTATAGAAACTTTACTAAAAGTTTTTAACTTTGTTGATAACATTCCTATGTGCTTATGGCGAAAATTCACACAATCCATCCAGATGTTATAACGTAGAAACTGAAAGTCTGCCGTACGTTAATCACTGATAGTTGTCTTGTATAACACTTCCAGATTTTCTTTTATGCTTATCCTAAAGATAGTATATTATAAAGACAACACTTATTCTGAATTATGCCCTGCCACCTAATTTTGTCATTTATCATGTATTATTATCCTAGAGGTTTTTATGTCTGTAATATACATCTATCCTGTTCATTTTAATGGCTCCCTACTATGTCATTTCTATTCCAGAGTTTCTCTGCAAGTTATAATAAAGATGCCAGAAGGTGATATGATGGATTTTTAAAAGTAAGATATCTTTCATGTATTTCTCTCATATTGTTATCAAATTTATTCCCAGTATTTTATGTGTATGTGGTGCTACTTTGAATGCATTCATTTCTCATTATATTTTCTAACTGGAGATTGCACATTTTCCTCTTTTTGATCTCTTTGCTAATTTTTCCTCATCTCCTTGGCCTCTTGATGTGGTGTCTCCCAGAGCTAGGTTCCTGGTTGTCTTCTCTACCTACATTTATTCACCAGGCAATTTCTTCTCATCTCTGTCTCATTTTTACATAGATCACTCCCAAATGTATCTCGCCAGCAGTCTGTCGTGAATTTCAGACTCATATATCTAATTGCTTACTAAACAGCTCCACTTAGATGTATAATTGGCGTCTCAAGCTTAACTTTCCTAGCAATGAACTTATCTTCTGCCTCTTCAGAAAAACCCCACTTGAAGTTTTCTTCATCTTTGTTAGAGGTAACTTCATTTCTCTATGAGAGGTGAAACAACTCAAATGAAACTCCTTGGAGTAATCTTTGACTTCATTTTGTTCTACCACATGCCCAGCCTATTGAGTTAGCATAGATTTGTACTCAAATCCCACGTGTAAGAGGCTTATGTTTATGAAATCTGAGGGGAGATTTTTTTCTCCACTGTAACTTTAGCCTTGACATATAGGCTTTCTCATCTCCCTTTGCTCATTTAGTCTTTTGAGGGTTCAGTGTTATGCAAAGAGTTTCGTTCTCACAAAGAAAAAGAAGTATCTCCTGTGTTATGGTAGGCCATTCAATTCTGGGACTGTATTTCTGATACCAGTAAACAACCCCATGGTAGGCATGCTTACCCTCTTGTTTCAGCTCTCTCATCTCTTTCCTTTACCTCCCAGTGACCTCAATGATGCAATTTAATTGGTATTTCTAGCTAATTTGCAGAAGCTTTGCATTTGCTTTTATTTATATTTTAAACAGAGTACATCCTTTGACATCTTGGGTAAAGAAGAGTTCCTTCTCTCTCAACTCAATATATGTTGCAGGGAATTTGTAATAATAATTGCCTTGTAATGATTGTCATTCATATCTAGGAAATGACTTACTGAAATAACTGAGCCTTCCTTATAAACTTTCTTAAGTATGCATACTATGAAAACAATGAATCTATAGATATGGGTTAGGTCAGAATTGAGTGAGCTTTCCACAGCATATGAAGTTGTTTATTGATTTGTTGTCTAAATATGATACCATGTTACTAGGAAAATGTTTTGATTTAGGCCCAGAAGGCCCCTCAAAAAGAAGGAACTGGTACAGAGATTGAGGGAAAGAACACAAAAATAGAACCTATTTTCAGCATATGCTCAATCTAAAACTATCACCACTATATGGCAGTTTATCACCATATATTATTAGTCATGCTAAAAAGATCCTAATTCAAGGATTTGTAAAGCCTTATGATTACATTTATTGCTCACCTATTTATTATTCAAACAACTTAATTTAATGAAGTTTCATTTACTGGTTTGAATTTATTACCATTGGGGAGATACATTTGACACCAGTGGTGAAAAACATAGCTTCCAGAATAATAAATGGCAAACAGATGTAGATCATCACCAGAGTCTCTCTGTGACCAGGGTCACAGCATAAAGAATTTAGACTCCTTTCCTGTAATGATAGGGCACCATTCACACAGAGAGCTCAACTTTTATCTCTGAAGAGAGAACTCTGGTTGGACAAGAGACATATTTTCCACACTTAATTTCTGGTTTTGAGTTGCAAGGGCTTTTGTGGCTGCAGTGTTTAAATTTTCATCTTATTATTCAAATGGGTCTTATTTACTATATTGGGAACCAGCTTCATGCCTCTTACTAAGTGTGAAAATAGGGGCTTCCCAACCCCACTAGTGAGTAGTTATCAGGCCTCCTTCTCTAGTGAATTCATTAGAGGTATCTCTACCCCAACTGAGATTTATATGTATATATATATATATATTTTTTTTTTTTTGCATGGGCAGGCACTGGGAATCGAACCCAGGTCTCTGGCATGGCAGGCGAGAACTCTGCCTGCTGAGCCACCATGGCCTGCCCAAGATTATCATTTAATAATATATAATTGGTATGTAAAATGCATAATTTTAACATATAATTTATCCTTATATTCCCACTTTTTCTCTCCTTACTTGTGATGTTATAGTTTTATGTCTTTTAAAATGTTAAGAATAAATTATCATGAAACAATGCATTAAAGTACTAAAGGGCTCATAAGGAAAAATGACAAATCTATGGTTCACTTCTTCGCTCCCACAGCCCTGTTTCGGAGAGCAAGCCAGTTTGAACAGTTTCTAGTTTCATTTCTACTGGTGATTACCTCCCCATCTCTTATCACTCTTTCTTGATTTCTCAGTTTTAAATAGTGCCTTAATCTATTGCTAAGAGCACTAACTATTTAACTCATTGGCATAACTTTCCATTTTCTCTGTCCTTCTCCTCCCAAGAAAATTATGTAAAAGGCAGTATAGTATACTAAATGAGAGCACAGACTCTGGGTTTCTACTTTCCACCATTTTCCAGCTGTATGGCCTAATGTAAATTACTCAATCTCTCTGAACCTCATTTACCTCATCCATAAAATGGGGATAATAGCCAACTCTGGGAAGATTACCTTAGGATAAACGGGTCAGTGCATTTAAAGTACCAAATGAGTTTTATTAGTACTATTACTGTATTTAATTCCTCCTCTGGTTATCTTTGTAAGTTTAAATAATATTCTTATCCCTTTTATTTTTAATCAATCTCACTTTATAAGAGCAAGATACTGGTATATTACACATCCCTTCACCTTCCCTTATCCCACTTACCTCACCTCCCAAAGTTTCCATCTCTTAGCTTTTTTTTTCCTCTGTTTACTAGGAGATTTTCTCAACTTTCTCTTCCAACATTCTGTTGAAAATTTTGCTTTAGCAATCATATTTGAAATTTCTGAGTTTTATCCTATCTCAAGTGCTTGTTTTTATAGAATTTAAAGATTTTGTTATCTCATTGACTATTGTGTTAGAGTTCAGTCAGGGGACAAAAACTGCACCAATAATTTGAACAGGGAATATCATTTTGGACTAAGTAAATTGTGAACTATGTCAAAGGCAAATTAACTACCAAAAGGAGTAAAAGAGAATTCTAAGGTTTACAGAGGTACTAACTACATAGACAGCTGAGGGAAAAGAGTATAAAGAAGTAACTTGGGCTTTCCAGAGGAGCAGCTAGAGACTGCGCTTCAGACAGCAGAGGGGATACGGGGAGGGCTTGGGCTCTCAGCACTGCTTTGGTGGTCCAGGTTGTGATCAGACAGAGACATCTGCAGAAGAAAAGTTTCCTCCTCCTCTTCTGGGCTTTCACTGTCCCTCGGATGCCCTCTACTGGCAGAGCCACCACCCGCCAGCAAGCAAAGGCAAAATGTCTGTGGATTCCAGTTCCAGGATGGCAAGTAGAGCAGAAAGATCTGGGTTTGGAGCCAAGAGGCAATAACTGATAACTGGTTTAACTATGTCTAAGCCTGTTCGATATATCCACTGCTTCCTCTTTTTTTGTCTCTTCTTTTCCTTGAATTACTCTGTGGATTTTTTTTTTTTTTTTTCCTATTTGTCTCTCTTGACCTCTCTTTAATTCTTGGTACTTTTAAAAATGTCCGAGATTCTTAATTAGCTGATATTTGTTAAAAATAAAGCAACAAGAAGCTGACTGAGTGCTCTGGTTGTGGACAGGGCTTGACAACTGATGAACTTTGCTTTAGATGTTTGGGTGAGGGAGTAGCCACTGGGGCTGCCCAACTTGTATACAGAGAGTATGGCTTCCAAAGAGAACAATTTTCCAATTTGGGGGTTTGGTCATAAATATCTTCCTGCAGGACATTCTGCTTGTTGGGTTGAGGGAGTGGTGATGAGAAAAATTTAAGGGTACTGACTTTCAAATCATTCTCTCATTTTTAACTCTACATTCCACTCCCTGTTTTCGATTGGTGTTTTCTGAGATTCTCTGTATCTGCAAGGTTAATTTTCTTAGCTTCTTTAGAAACTACTTGCATTAATTTTCTGTGGCTGTTGAAAAAAAAATTCCTACAAATTTGATCAGTTAAAACAACAGAAATTTATTCTATCATGGTTCTGGAGGTTAGCAGCCCCCAGTCAAGAAATTGGCAGGACCAGGCTCCCTCCTGGAACTGTAGGGAGAATCCTTCCTTGTGTCTTCCAGCGTCTGGAGGCTGTTGGTGTTCCTTGGCTTGTGACTGCATTGTTCTAATCCCTGCCTCTGTCTTTGCATGGCCTTTTCCTCTCTTTTAAGGAAATTTATCATTAGATTTGGATAATCTCCTCATCTCAAGAACCTTAACTTAATTTCATTGGCAAAGACCTTTTCTTCAAATTGGGTAACATGCACATATCCAGAGATTGGGATGTGGACATATCTTTTGGGGGCCACCATTTGACACACTACCCCTCTTCTAACTGCATGCTCTCTTTAAATGCTGATGTCGCTTTATTCTTTATTCATTTTTGATGTGTGTATGTGTATTTGTGTACGTGTGTGTCTGTATATGTATTTCCTTTACAGCAATTTACTGAGTTTTTAGGAAGGAGAGGAGATAAATATGTTGTCAATTTGCAATATTGAATCAAGAATATATAATGTATTTTCAAATAAACTTTACTAGATAGTGTCTGAATAAAATCAAATTAAGGTAACATCTGAGTATCTGAGTAAAGTATAGAACAAATAGTAAACCATGTTATGTGAAACAGTTCAATTTAATTATGTTTTTCTTCCTTTTTCTTTTTTTGCTTCCTATTTTTTTTCAATCCATCCCATCATAGCCTCTAAAATACTCAAAACCTGCATATTTCCAAGGCAACAGTAAGCACTCAGCAGCTTATCTTACACCTCCCATTTAAGGTAACTACAAATAAACAGAAAAGAAATGTTATTAATATATGAAAAGCTGACCATTATGAGATTGTGCTGCCTATTATCTTTCAAATATTTTCAATTCTTTCTCATGATTATAAAGGCAATTTTCTTTCTAACTAATACTAGCAATAAGTGTCATATATACTGCTCAGTTCCTGAAGTTTGCTGTTGGTTATGATCAATAACCAGTCATGTCATTCTTTCTCAGTAAGCCTGGGTACAGATTCAGGATTATTTTCAATAAAGTGTCCATTCAGCCATCACCAAGTTGGAGTTGGCATGCAAGTCAAAAATTGCCGTCTTTGCTGTAAACGTCCTACTTTCGAGATCTCATAATTTATATTTATATTTATCACTACAGATCTCTTCAAATATCATTTTAATATTTCTTATGCTCTAACCAGGCAGTTAAGGAAGGCAGTGCATTGTTGTTGAAAAAGCACTAGATTGGGAGCCAACAGACTACTTTATGCTCCAGTTCTATTTTAACTTTTTATGTTATATTCAATAAATTATTTTTCTTTTTAGATCACAGTTTTCTCACTCAGGCAATAAAGGCTTTAGACTATTATCATCTAAAAGATTTTCCGGTTCCTATATCTACTATCAAGTACCCTACTAGATATTTCTACTTAAATGTCCCATCATTGCCTGAAATGCACCCTGTCAAGAATTTTAATTCAATGCCATAAAAACATCTTTGCTCTTAAAGTCCATATTTCTAATAATTCTCATTCTAAACTAAAAATCTTTGAGTTATCCTTGGTGTTTCTCTTTCATTCACCTTTTATCTCTGATCTGTCTCTAAGTCCTCTCAATATTTCCTTACAGAGGCTTTTGCGTCTATCCATTACTTTGCAGATTTAGCTGTCACCATCTGAACCAAGAATATGTGTTTCCTATTAATTTGGCCTCTTCGTCCTTCGAGTCCTCTTATATAACCTTGTAAATTTATCTCCCTATTTATTTTCACAATGTGACCCTCCTACTCAAAATCTTTGGTGACTTTCCTTGCCAATATGATAAACTCAGAACTTCTTAGGCTGTAATTCAAAGTCTTCCACATTCTACTTATGATTTAATCTCATTATCCTGAAGCGCACTATTTCTTCCTCTAAATGGTCTATACCACCCACTATCTGTCATTGCTTGGCTACCAGTATTCTTGGTGCACATATTCAGGGAAGAGAATTTGATTTGTTCAGCCCAGGCTCTGGGTCAGTTGTCCACCCCTGGGTAACTGGGGGCAGCAAAGGCTGACATAAAGAAGGAACGTTCTCTTAGAAGAGATTATAGTGGCAAGTGTATAATCAATATCCCTAGCAAGTGCTTAGAATACTGAACTTGAAACTACAGGAAAACCAAAGATGTAAGTAATACCTTCAAATAAAATATAGATCATCTGAAATCGTCTCTGCTATCTCTCCGGCTTCTGTCACTGAGCACAGAGTCTCTTGGTCAGAGGACTTGGAGTCATACTAAAAGTTATTTATACATGCTCTGGAGTTAAACAAACATGGGTTGAAAAAATAGTTTCTATATTAGTTATCTATTCTGGGGAATATACTTACTCTCTGTCTAATCATCTGTTAAATGAGATAATAATAATTGCTAACATCTTTTGAGCGCATTCTGTATGCCAGGTACTGTTCTAATGCCTTTCATATAGTAACTAATTAATCCTCAGAGCCTCATAAAAATAGGTACTAGTTTACAGACAAGAAAACTGAGCAATTTCCTCTGGTGGCTAGTAATTGATTGAGACACAAGATTTTAACTCAGGCAATAGGAGATCAGAGCTTGACCTTTTAATCACATTATTATTTAGCTCCTGACAAACAGAGGTCTATAAATGTCACTGTTATTTTATTTACTGTCTATTTTACCTACAAATTATCCATCCCATTCCCTCCATAACCACCAAATTTTACATGGGTAATGCAGTATCCCCTGGGAGCAAAAGATATCCTTGACTCTGGTCTCACCCTTCTGCAATCTATCATCCTTAGGACTTTCAAGGGCTTTCTTTGGACTACAGACTAGTTTAATTTCTCTGAAACAAAAAACTATACGTTTTAGCATGTTACTCTGTTTCCAATTCTTCCTTGACTTGCCTTGACTACCTGGTATTAGTTGCCTCCAAGAGTCTTCCCAGCTCCATTATTCTTATCCTCGTTCCTCCCTAGAAACACTGTACTTTTGTAGTTTCTGGAAGATGTCAGTCTCTTCCACATTTAAAGGAGATGCCAAATATTATTTTCTCTGGCTAGAACACTATTTCCTACCTTATCCACCTGTCAAAATACTTTTTCTCCCTTAAGTTTCCCTATCTTTCCTTTGATATCATCTCTGATTCCCCAGGATAGAACTAGGCACTTATACTATGCTCTAACTAACGGACTCTGAATACACAGACCATATTGCTTTTATATGTATACTGAACCCTGGCATTTCAATGTTCCTTTTGTGTGATAAGTGCCTTGTTACTTTACACCATTAGAGTAGCTATAATGAAAAAGAAACAGGAAAATAGCAAGTTCTGGTGAAAGTTTGAAGAAACAGGAGCCCTTAAATATTGTATACAAAATATATAACCCTTGTATGTTGAAAATAGATTCAAACAGATATTGTACACCAATGTTGATAGCAGTGTTATTCACAATAGCCAAAGGGTGGAAGTAACCTATTCCATCAACAGAACAATAGGCAGACAAAATATGTAATATACATAAAATGGAATATTATTCATCTGTAAAAAGGAATGAAATTCTGATATATGTGACAATGTGGACAAACCTTGAAGATATTATCTTGAGTGAAATAAGCCCAACACAAAAGGACAGATAGTGTATGATCTCACTTATATGAAATAAGTAAAATATGCGAAAGTAGATTGCAGGTTACCAGAAGCAGGGGAAAGAGAGGAATGGGTAATGCTTGATGGGTACAGAGTTTCTGGTTTTTGATAGGGTTTTGAAAATGGATGGTAGTGATGATAGCATGACATTGTGAATATAATTGATACTACTGGATTGTATACTCTACAGTAATGAAAATGGGAAATTTTATGTTGTATGTATGCTACCACAATACATTTTTTAAAAAAGTTGCTTGTGGTCTGTCTTCATATTTCTAGCGTCTGTCACAGTTCTCTCTATATATTAGGCACTGATTATATTTTGATTGAATTGCATTCTCTCCAAATTGCATAGAAAAAGTCAAGGCTGTAAAAGCTCAAAGCCTCCCTCCACCTAATTTTTTGGTTCAATTGATAGTTCTTAGAAATTCTTGGAAAAAATGTGGTACTTTCATATCAAAATCTACAAATAAATGCTAATCCCTAATTACTAAGCTAATTCTAGCAAAAAAAAAAAAAAAGATTTGGTTAAAGTTCTCTAAACCCACTGAAGGACTTGTTTATTGGGGCAGAGAGTGGAGAAGGCAGGGCAGAAAGTGAGCTCCTGACCCCTGGTCTCATATACCCAGAGTACCCTTGCTACCTGTGCTGGTTTGAAAAAGATGTATGCCCCCTAGAAAAGCCATGTTTTAATCAAAATCCCATTTCCTAAAGGTAGAATAATCCCTATTCAATACTATATGTTTGAAACTGTGATCAGATCATCTCCCTGGATGATGTGATTTAGTCAAAAGTGATTGTTAAATTGGATTAGGTGATGACATGTCTCCACCCATTTGGGTGGGTCTTGATTGGTTTATTGGAGTCCAATAAAAGAGGAAGCATTTTGGAGAATGAGAAATTCAGAGAGAACAGAGAAGAATGACATAGCCATGAGAAGCAGAGAGCCCACAAGTCGTCAACCTTTGGACATGAGGAAGAAAAACACCTACCGGGTTGCTTCATGAACCAGGAAGCCAGGAGAGAAAGCTAGCAGATGATGCCTTGCTCGCCATGTTCCCTTCCAGCCGAGAAAGAAACCGTGACTGTGTTCACCGTGCGCCTTCTTGGATGCCAGAGAGACCCTGAACTTCATCGGCCTTCTTGAACCAAGGTATCTTTCCCTGGATACCTTTGATTGGACATTTCTATAGACTTATTGTAATTGGAACATTATGTCAGCCTTAGAACTATAAACTAGCAAATCATTAAATTCCCCTTTTTAAAAGCCATTCTGTTTCTGGTATATTGCATTCTGGCAGCTAGCAAACTAGAACACTGTCAAGTGGTAATCACCCCCCTTTGGCTTTGTCTGAGTCATAGCTACTTTCTTTGCTCTTGGGATTCCTGAATCTCAATCTTTCCTTCTTGACTCTTCTCGCCTGGTTTATAAAGACAAATTTCTGGTTTTTTATCCCTAATCTCTAGTTTTTCTTGTAGTAATCTTAGTCCTTTTATAGGCTCAGGCTCTGTTATGTCCCTTTTAGCCCTGTTTCTGAGAAAGTACAGCACTTCTAATCTCAGCCTAGTTACAAAGTCCCTACGTTTAATGGAAAGACTATCTGGAAAATGAACTTCAAATTTTATGCATTGATAAGATTCTAGCATAGTCGGCATCTGTGTTTGTCTGTGTATGTGTGTGCACGCACATGTGTGTTTTCCTGCCCAGCATCTCTTGCTCCTTGTTTTGGTAACACTACACTGATTTTAGTATGGAAAATATTTCTTCTATTGCATGTAATCCTATAGAGGATGTCTAAGATCCTTGACATGGAAGAGATCCTTCTAAGGTGTTCTAGTTTGCTAGCTGCCAGAATGCAATATACCAGAAACAGAATGGCTTTTAAAAAAGGGAATTTAATAAGTAGCTAGTTTACAGTTCTAAGGCCTAGAAAATGTCCCAATTAAAACAAGTCTATAGAAATGTCCACTCTAAGGCATCCAGGAAAAGATACCTTGGTTCCAGAAGGCCGATGAAGTTCACGGTTTCTCTCTCAAATGAGAAGGGAACATGGTGAACACAGAGTTTCTCTCTCAGCTGGAGGGGCACATGGCAAACAAAGTCAGGGCTTCTCTTGCAGCTGGAAGGGCACATGCTAGCTTTCTCTCCTGGCTTTCGGTTTCATGAAGCTCCCTGGGAGATGTTTTCCTTCTTCATCTTCAAAGGCCGCTGGCTCATGTACTCTCTGCTTTGTGGTGCTGCAGCATTCTCTGCTCTCTCTGAATCTCTTTCATTCTCCAAAATGTTTCCTCTTTTATAGGATTCCAGAAACTTATCAAGACCCACCCAAATGGGTGGAGACATGTCCTCACCTAATCCAGTTTAACAACCACTCTTAATTAAATCACATCTCCAGGGAGAGGATCTGATTACAGTTTCAAACACAGTATTGAATAGGGATTATTCTGCCTTTATGAAATGGGATTTAGATTAAAACATGGCTTTTCTAGGGACATACATCCTTTCAAACCAGCACATAAGGCCAAGGCAGGGACCTCTGTCCTATGCAAGAAGAATCAACTCTTTCTTTGAAAATTGCTGTTGAATGAAGTGACACAGTTGCTGCTGATTAGTCTGATGGCAACATTCCAAGCAGACTATTCACTAGTCCTGATTCCTAGATTATTGGAACTATCCTGGTTCTACAGTGCTCCACCCCAAAAAAGCTTGGTTGGCTTTTTATTTAATTCAATAAATGACATAACATTCCAATAAATCATTTTTTGTGTGAGTTTAGATTAGGCAGAATTGTTTTGTATCCTAAACCCCAAACTGATGCATATAAATTCCTTGTTGTAATGCTCTTCCCAGCAATTGGGATGTTGCCTTAGAATCACGGCGCCAATGATGCTGAATCACCAACAACAACATCACTACCTTTTATTGAGTATTTAATAGTTTTCCAGTGTTCCTGTGACTGGGAACTGATGTAAATATCAGACTCCATATTTTGCCCCAGTAGCTGAATCTTTGTGGTCAGCGTTTGTCATGAGGAAAGCTCTGCCCCCATCCCAAATCTTCATTTCCTATAACTGCTATAACAAAGAACCACAAATTAGGTGGCTTAAAATAACAAAAGTGTATTTACAATTCTGAAGGCTAGAAGTCTGAAATCAAGGTGTCATTAGGGTCATGTTCCACCCAAGGCCCTAGGGAGAATCCCGAGGGGAGAATCTTCCTTATC
This sequence comes from Tamandua tetradactyla, assembly GCF_023851605.1. Lineage (NCBI taxonomy): Eukaryota > Metazoa > Chordata > Mammalia > Pilosa > Myrmecophagidae > Tamandua > Tamandua tetradactyla. Next base: position 35,808,044 of record NC_135351.1, read on the forward strand.
TCTTCTAGCTTCTGGTAGCCCCAGTAATTTTTTGGTGTCTTTTAGCATCATTCCAATCTCTGCCTCCATCATCAAGGGCTGTCTTCCCTCTGAGTCTGTGTCTCTGTATTCACATTCCCCTCTTCTTATAAGGACATCAGTCATATTGGATTAGGGAACACCTTAATCCAGTTTGAAATTACATTTGCCAAGAGTATTTCCAAAGAAACTCACCTTCAAAGGTACCAGAGATTAGGACTTCATATCTTTTGAGGGGACACAATTCAACCTACACCTGGTATTGACTTATCCTTTGGATGTGTCCAAATCAATCTAAACTTATCTTACCCATTTCCATTGTCTTATCAATCTTTTATTTTTTAAGCTTCACTAAAGTTAATTTATATACCATAAAATTCTACATATACAGTTCAATAAGTTTTAGTAAGTTTATACAGTGTGCAACTTTCACTATAATACAGATTTAGAACATTGCCTGTCCAATCTTTTTTTTATTAATTAAAAAATTAACTAACACTACATTTAGAAACATTCCATTCTACATATACAATCAGTAATTCCCAATATCATCACATAGATGCATATTCATCATTTCTTAGTACATTTGCATCAATTTAGAAAAAGAAATAAAAAGATAACAGAAAAAGGAATAAAATGATAATAGAGAGAAAGAAATAAAAATAAAAAACTATACCTCAGATGCAGCTTCATTCAGTGTTTTAACATAATTATATTACAATTAGGTAGTATTGTACTGTCCATTTCTGAGTTTTTGTATCCAGTCCTGTTGCACAGTCTGTATCCCTTCAGCTCCAATTACCCATTATCTTACCCTATTTCTATCTCCTAATGGTTTCTGTTACCAATGACATATTCCAAGTTTATTCTCTAATGTCGGTTCACATCAGTGGGACCATACAGTATTTGTCCTTTAGTTTTTGGCTAGACTCACTCAGCATAATGTTCTCTAGGTCCATCCATGTTATTACATGCTTCATAAGTTTATCCTGTCTTAAAGTTGCATAATATTTCATTGTATGTATATACCACAGTTTGTTTAGCCACTCTTCTGTTGATGGAGATTTTGGCTGTTTCCATCTCTTTGCAATTGTAAATAATGCTGCTATAAACATTGGTGTGCAAATGTCCATTTGTGTCTTTGCCCTTAAGTCCTTTGAGTAGATACCTAGCAATGGTATTGCTGGGTCGTATGGCAATTCTATATTCAGCTTTTTGAGGAACCGCCAAACTGCCTTCCACAGTGGATGCACCATGTGACATTCCCACCAACAGTGGATAAGTGTGCCTCTTTCTCCACATCCTCTCCAACACTTGTCATTTTCTGTTTTGTTGATAATGGCCATTCTGGTGGGTGTGAGATGATATCTCATTGTGGTTTTGATTTGCATTTCTCTAATGGCCAGGGACATTGAGCATCTCTTCATGTGCCTTTTGGCCATTTGTATTTCCTCTTCTGAGAGGTGTCTGTTCAAGTCTTTTTCCCATTTTGTAATTGGATTGGCTGTCTTTTTGTTGTTGAGTTGAACAATCTCTTTATAAATTCTGGATACTAGACCTTTATCTGATATGTCGTTTCCAAATATTGTCTCCCATTGTGTAGGCTGTCTTTCTACTTTCTAGATGAAGTTCTTTGATGCACAGAAGTGTTTAATTTTGAGGAGCTTCCATTTATTTATTTATTTCTTCAGTCCTCTTGCTTTAAGTTTAAGGTCCATAAAACTGCCTCCAATTGTAAGTTTCATAAGATATCTCCGTACATTTTCCTCTAACTGTTTTATGGTCTTAGACCTAATGTTTAGATTTTTGATCCATTTTGAGTTAACTTTTGTATAGGGTGTGAGAGATGGGTCTTCTTTCATTCTTTTGCATATGGACATCCAGTTCTCTAGGCACCATTTATTGAAGAGACTGTTCTGTCCCAGGTGAGTTGGCTTGACTGCCTTATCAAAGATCAAATGTCCATAGATGAGAGGGTCTATATCTGAGCACTCTATTCAATTCCATTGGTCGATATATCTATCTTTATGCCAGTACCATGCTGTTTTGACCACTGTGGCTTCATAATATGCCTTAAAGTCAGGCAGCGTGAGACCTACAGCTTCGTTTTTTTTCCTCAAGATACTTTTAGCAATTCGGGGCACCCTGCCCTTCCAGATAAATTTGCTTATTGGTTTTTCTATTTCTGAAAAATAGTTGTTGGGATTTTGATTGGTATTGTGTTGAATCTGTAAATCAATTTAGGTAGAATTGACATCTTAACTATATTTAGTCTTCCAATCCATGAGCACGGTATGCCCTTCCATCTATTTAGGTCTTCTGTGATTTCTTTTAACAATTTTTTGTAGTTTTCTTTGTATAGATCTTTTGTCTCTTTAGTTAAATTTATTCCTAAGTATTTTATTCTTTTAGTTGCAATTGTAAATGGAATTCGTTTCTTGATTTCCCCCTCAGCTTGTTCATTGCTAGTGTATAGAAACACTACAGATTTTTGAATGTTGATCTTGTAACCTGCCACTTTGCTGTACTCGTTTATTAGCTCTAGTAGTTTTGCTGTGGATTTTTCAGGGTTTTCGACATATAGTATCATATCATCTGAAAACAGTGATAGTTTTACTTCTTCCTTGCTAATTTTGATGCCTTGTATTTCTTTTTCTTGTCTAATTGCTCTGGCTAGAACTTCCAACACAATGTTGAATAACAGTGGTGATAATGGACATCCTTGTCTTGTTCCTGATCTTAGGGGGAAAGTTTTCAATTTTTCCCTATTGAGGATGATATAAGCTGTGGGTTTTTCATATATTCCCTTTGTCATTTTAAGGAAGTTCCCTTGTATTCCTATCCTTTGAAGTGTTTTCAACAGGAAAGGATGTTGAATCTTGTCAAATGCCTTCTCTGCATCAATTGAGATGATCATGTGATTTTTCTGCTCTGATTTGTTGATATGGTGTATTACATTAATTGATTTTCTTATGTTGAACCATCCTTGCATACCTGGGATGAATCCTACTTGGTCATGATGTATAATTCTTTTAATGTGTTGTTGGATTCGATTTGCTAGAATTTTGTTGAAGAGTTTTGCATCTATATTCATTAGAGAGATTGGTCTGTAGTTTTCTTTTTTTGTAATATCTTTGCCTGGTTTTGGTATGAGGGTGATGTTGCCTTCATAGAATGAATTAGGTAGCTTTCCCTCCACTTCAATTTTTTTGAAGAGTTTGAGCAGGGTTGGTACTAATTCTTTCTGGAATGTTTGGTAGAATTCATATATGAAGCCGTCTGGTCCTGGACTTTTCTTTTTGGGAAGCTTTTGAATGACTGATTCAATTTCTTTACTTGTGATTGGTTTGTTGAGGTCATCTATTTCTTCTTGAGTCAAAGTTGGTTGTTCATGCCTTTCTAGGAACCTGTCCATTTCATCTGCATTGTTGTATTTATTAGCATAAAGTTGTTCATAGTAGCTTGTTATTACCTCCTTTATTTCTGTGAGGTCAGTGGTTATGTCTCTTCTTCCATTTCTGATCTTATTTATTTGCGTCCTCTCTCTTCTTTTTATCAATCTTGCTAAGGGCTCATCAATCTTGTTCATTTTCTCATAGAACCAACTTCTGGTCTTATTGATTTTCTCTATTGTTTTCATGTTTTCAATTTCACTTATTTCTGCTCTAATCTTTGTTATTTCTTTCCTTTTGCTTGCTTTGGGGTTAGTTTGTTGTTCTTTCTCCAGTTCTTCCAAGTGGACAGTTAAATCCCGAATTTTTTCCCTTTCTTCTTTTTTGATATAGGCATTTAGGGCAATAAATTTCCCTCTTAGCACTGCCTTTGCTGCGTCCCATAGGTTTTGATATGTTGGGTTTTCATTTTCATTCGCCTCGAGATATTTCCTAATTTCTCTTGTAATTTCTTCCTTGACCCACTGGTTGTTTAAGAGTGTGTTGTTGAGCCTCCACGTATTTGTGAATTTTCTGGCACTCTGCCTATTATTGATTTCCAACTTCATTCCTTTATGATCTGAGAAAGTGTTGTGTATGATTTCAATCTTTTTAAATTTGTTGGGACTTGCTTTGTGACCCAGCATATGGTCTATCTTTGAGAATGATCCATGAGCACTTGAGAAAAAGGTGTATCCTGCTGTTGTGGGGTGTAATGTCCTATAAATGTCTGTTAAGTCTAGCTCATTTATTGTAATATTCAAATTCTCTGTTTCTTTATTGATCCTCTGCCTAGATGTTCTGTCCATTGATGAGAGTGGGGAATTGAAGTCTCCAACTATTATGGTAGATGTGTCTATTTCCCTTTTCAGTATTTGCAGTGTATTCCTCATGTATTTTGGAGCATTCTGGTTCGATGCATAAATATTTATGATTGTTATGTCTTCTTGTTGAATTGTTCCTTTTATTAGTAGATAGCATCCTTCTTTGTCTCTTTTAACTGTTTTATATTTGAAGTCTAATTTGTTGGATATTAGTATAGCTACTCCTGCTCTTTTCTGGTTGCTATTTTTATAAAATATCTTTTCCCAACCTTTCACTTTCAACCTATGTTTATCTTTGGGTCTAAGATGTGTTTCCTGTAGACAGCATATAGAAGGATCCTGTTTTTTAATCCATTCTGCCAGTCTATGTTGCTTGATTGGGGAATTCAGTCCATTAACATTTAGTGTTATTACTGTTTGGGTAATACTTTCCTCTACCATTTTGCCTTTTGTATAATATATATCATATCCAATTTTCCTTCTTTCTACACTCTTCTCCACACCTCTCTCTTCTGGTTTTTCATATCTGACTCTAGTGCTCCCTTTAGTATTTCTTGCAGAGCTGGTCTCTTGGTCACAAATTCTCTCAGTGACTTTTTGTCTGAAAAATTTTTAATTTCTCCCTCATTTTTGAAGGACAATTTTGCTGGATATAGAATTCTTGGTTGGCAGTTTTTCTCTTTTAGTAATTTAAATATATCATCCCACTGTCTTCTTGCCTCCATGGTTTCTGCTGAGAAATCTACACGTAGTCTTATTTGGTTTCCCTTGTATGTGATGGATTGTTTTTCTCTTGCTGCTTTCAAGATCTTCTCTTTCTCTTTGACCTCTGACATTCTTACTAGTAAGTGTCTTGGAGAACACCTATTTGGATCTATTCTCTTTGGGATGCACTGCACTTCTTGAATCTGTAATTTTAGGTCTTTCATAAGAGTTGGGAAATTTTCAGTGATAATTTCTTCCATTAGTTTTTCTCCTCCTTTTCCCTTCTCTTCTCCTTCTGGGACACCCACAACACATATATTTGTGCATTGCATATTATCATTCAATTCCCTGAGCCCCTGTTCAAATTTTTCCATTCTTTTCCCTGTAGTTTCTGTTTCTTTTTGGATTTCAGATGTTCCATCCTCCAGTTCACTAATTCTAACCTGTCTCTTGAAATCTACCACTGTAGGTTTCCATTGTTTTTTTCATCTCTTCTGCTGTATCTTTCATTCCCATAAGTTCTGTGATTTGTTTTTTCAGACTTTCCATTTCTTCTTTTTGTTCATCCCTTGCCTTCTTCATGTCCTCCCTCAATTTATTGATTTGGTTTTTGAAGAGGTTTTCCATTTCTGTTTGTATATTCAGAATTAGTTGTCTCAGCCCCTGTATCTCATTTGAACTATTGGTTTTTTCCTTTGACTGGGCCATATCTTCAATTTTCCTGGTGTGATTTGTTATTTTTTGCTGGCTTCTGGACATTTAATCAGATTTCCCTGAGTGTGAGACCCAGCTGTGTTCTTTCAGACACAGGTTGAAAGACTTTCCTGTGAAGTCTCTGGGTTCTGTTTTTCTTATTCTGCCCAGTATGTGGTGCTTGTCTGTCTGTGTGTCCACCAGCAAAAGATGTTGTGGCTCCTTTAACTTTGGAAGGCTCTCTCTGCTGGGGGCGTGGTGGAGACAGAGGAAAGGTTGTAGGCTGGTTTTAATGGCTTCAAATTGTGAAGTCCTGGGATCTGAATTCCTTGAGAGATGGATTCCACCTAAGTTTATTTCACCCCTCCGATGGGGAAGGTTCAGGTGGTAGAGAGCCCTGAAAGCAGCCTGTTTCTGCGTTTGGGGCAGTTGCAACCTGTGTAATCCCGGCGCTGAGTCCAGAGGTGACCAAGCCGCCATAGAAACAGCTGTAGAAGGCTCTGTTTCACCCCCTTTCCTCTTTTTCAGTTAGCCCATTAGGCGACTTCTGCCTTGATCAGTTTCACCTGAGCTGGGGGCCTATTTTTGTAGTCAGAATTTGTTTATTAATGCCACTATTGGTGTTTGGTTGGACTCAGTCCCTGCTACTGTTGGAGACTCTTTCCTTTCCCTCTGGAAGCCACCTGTGGGGGAGGGGCACCGGCCGCTGGCCACCACAGCTTGTGGAACTCGCTGATCCGAGCCTCGCAGCCGGACCGGGAAGCTGCCTGTCGGGGAGGGGCGCCAGTCGCCGCAGCTTGGGGAACTCGCTGATCCGAGACTCTTAGTCAGTCCGGGAAGCCGCCTGTGAGGGAGGGGCACTGGCCGCCAACTGCCACGGCCCGGGAAAGCGCGCGCTGCTTGGGGAACTCACCACTGCGGAATCACGCAGCTGGTCCAGCCGGTCCAGACTGGGGTACGCTGTGTGTCTGATCTCTGTCGTGGCTCCGGGAGCTGTTCTGTAGTGTTTCTGGTTATTTAGTAGTTGTTCTGGTTGCGGAACTAAGACGCGCGCACCTTACTAAGCCGCCATCTTGGCCCCTCCTCTGCCTGTCCAATCTTGATGTACGTAATTTTCCATTGATCATTGATGGAGTCTCAGTTCATGTACTGCATAGGCTAAAGCAAGGGTGAGGGGCATATAGCAGACAGTCCTGGAGATATGCTGATGCACTCAAATTTAATTTAAAGGGGAAACTGGTAATATGGCCATTTTTTAGTAATTGTATTAATTATACTTGCATAGTTTTCTGTAAAATTATACAACTAATTATCTAATTACTTGTATGATTGAAAGAGTGATGCCAAGAGCCAAATAAGAAAGGACCTAGAAGCCCAAAATGGAATCCTCATGTAGTAGGTAGGAATCAGAAAAGTAGACAGGGAAATAGGAAATAGGGACATGGAAGGTGGCATAGGATCCAATCTGAGTCTGCTTGACAGAATATGCATCTAATGGTTGTGGCACACTTCTGCCTGATGATGCCACCTGATGCCTGATACCCCAGATGTTTCAACCCCTATCTCTCTGAATATAGATTTTAGTAAATGAGAAGAAACATATTGGCAAATGTAAGGTTAGCCTGGGAATTAGGGTGGAGAAATCTTTATACTTCCCTCTTCGCCACTCATTTTAATGTAAATCTGTAAGAATAGTAGGTAATATAAGTGAATAAAATAATGATGATACCTTCTTCTCCTAGTTTATATGAAAATGTCTTTGAAATCGCTGTCTTCTTTCCCATCCTAAACTTACTGATCAATGGCAATGTTTAGGAGTTTCCAAAGATTAAGTTTTCAGATTTCTGAGACTGTAGAAGCTGATAGTTATCATAAGAAGATTGCTGTTGAATATTGAATATTCAAAATTGAAAAGAACTAGACTGAACTTGCAAGAGAATAAAACTTTTTATTATTTACCTCCCCAGTTCTCTTTGCTCTCTGAGAATACATAGGTAGCTTAGCATTGAGTGGCCGGGCTGGCCTTCCTGTTGCTTCTCTAATTCCCAGCCTATCACTTTTTTAGAACATTATTAAGGTCTATAAATATCTCTGCTTGGGTCCAGCTACACATTTTTTTGACGAAGAATGTAGTTTGAGAAAGGTGAAGAAAACAAGAGTTCCCCTCGGTAACATTTAATTAACTTATCTCCTAAGGATAATTTAAATTTGGTGCCAGGACTACTTTTTGAAGTATAAAAGAGTGAAACAAAAGCCCTGAAAAATCTAGACCTTTCTTTCTTTACCTTTATTACATGGATTATCATGGAAATTGAAGGAGTTGGGACTGAGAAGATGTGATAATATTGGGAAATTATGAAAATTTCTGTTTCAGAGATAGGTTCAACTAGGACAACTGACTGACTCAGAATGCATTGTGGACATCAAATGGCCAATAGAAGTTTCTAAGATTTTTCAAGGCAAATGTTGCCTATCTCTCACCAAAGACAATATCCTATGTCTTGTTAATTATACTTCCTAAGTGTCTCCAGAATTCATTGATTTCTCCATTGCTGCATTTTTCTCAAGCCCTCGTTATTTCTTGCCTGGATCACTGACTGTGATAGCCCCTCACTAGATTCTCCTTCAATCTTGTACCTCTGGAATCTGTTCTGTGCATGATTGTCAGTGTGACCTGCCCACCATGCTTAAATTTTAATTCCCCATTTCTTTCACTACAAAGTTCAAGTTCTTTAATTTGACTATTGGAAGACTTTTCCTGACAGGCATCTATATAGTTTTCCAACATCATCTATCACCGCTTTCTTCTTTGTAGACTCTATGTCTCAACCAATTGCAACTACTTCATTCATTCATTTATCCACTTAACAAATACTTATTGGGCAGTCACTATTTGTGAGACACTGTTCTAAGCACAGAGGAGATGGTAGTAATACTTTCAGTTTTCAGAATGAACCCTGTTTCCCCTTGTATCTAGGAGGTTCCTCTTACTCCCAGGAATTCCTCCCTCTTTGTAAGTGCCCTTCTGACTTATTTCTGGTAAGCCTCCCCGATTCCCCAGGAGAAATTAGGTTAATGCTGGGTCCTCTTAGAGCCCTTTGCCTTTTATGCAACTACACACTGCTCAATCTACTCCCCTAGAGTGCAAGCCCTTAAGGCAATATATCTTATTCCTTTTTGCCCCCACCCCCACTCCATGATAGTACTTGTGCATAATCGATGTAATTAATGGGAGAGTCTTTGAACTACATCCAAATGGGCCCTGAGATGCTAGACTCTGCCTAATAATGGCTTGTCCTTCTCATAGGTATAGATGGATCTATTGTACCTTGAACTTTGTCTTTAAAGCAAGTTATGCAGAGGTGGCTATTTTCATTTTCTGAAGGATATCAGCCCTAAGGGAGAATAAATAACTCTGGCAAATTCTTTGCTAGAGTAGATTTCTTAAAAAATCCTGTTGGTGGCTTTTGCATGTGTGTGTGTGTGTGTGTGTTATATGTCTCTCCTTAGCTAGATGAGGAAATTTTTTAGAACTTTTATGCACCAGTAAGGCAAATGGAAGCTGTAATGTATTTCAGCACAGGCCACATTCCTGCCCTGAAGAGAGTCAGAGCATCCTCTCATATAGTGGTGCAGTTTTATTATAGTCTCATAAGGTGTGGGCAATCCCCTCTGTGGTCTGCTGAGAATATCTGTATACAGCAGGTTAATTTGGGAAGCCCTTGGCATCTATACCTGTAGGGGAGTGAAGAAAGCAGGTCTGGGCTTCAACCAGTCATACAGAGAGGTCTGGAGCTGGGATGGGCTCAGCCTGGAGGCAAAGAGGGTTAGGCTTTTATGCTCCTATTTACACAAGTCATCATGTGTGAGCTTCTCCCCCTCCCTCTGCCCCATTCTCTTCCAGCCTGATAGATGGAGGCTCTCTCTTCAGTGGAGGATAACTCCCCCCAGGGAGGGAATCAGGTGAGAGCTGAAGTGGCCAACAGTCCCAGTAGCTGGGGGAGTGAATGCTTCACTTCTGAAAGGGTGGATAGAGACCTGGGCTCTAGTATCTTGCAGCTCCCAATCACTTAGTGAGAAAATCCAGTGCTGAAGCTCAGGATTATTGAAACAATTTAAAATATCTGCCCACTTCCCCCCTGCAGGGAGATAAGGAAGGCCAAAAGCAGGGTAGGAATAATATATCCCGGGGTTTGGCAGATTCATTTCTGTGCTTTTTTGCTGTCAAAACTTGTTCATTTGTTCACCTATGTAGCCATTGGCTCAAGGAAGTTGAGATCCCCTGTCCCATGGGGATAAATATGATTACTCTTAGCTGATCATGGTCATTCTATTCTGCTTGCCAGAGATTGATTTAAGAAGAGGCATGTGACCCTTCTGGCCAATGAGAGATGAGGGGAAGTCTACTGGGTTGCTTCTCAGATAGATTTGCTCCTAAAAAGAATTAGGCTTGCAGACACAGATACCTTTTTTGACTCTGGATGTGGCTGGGTGAGGAAGTGATGTCCAGAGCTGCTGCAGCCATTTCGACCATGAAAGGAACCAGCATAAGATGGCAAACCAAGATGCTAGAGATTGCAGAATGAGAAGGCAGCAAGAATAGTTCTTGATGTGTTGAGCTGTGGAACTAACCAACCCTGTAACTCCCCTTCTCTTGACTTTCTTAATGAGTGAAATAATAAAAGTCCCCCTTATTATTTAATAGAAAAAAGATGTGTAAAATCCTTCAATTAGTCTCTGGCCTTTTGTTGATCTGCAATTGCAGAATCACTGAGATCTAAATAACTCAAAGTACATGTAGACTAGAATGGGGAGTCATCTCTAACTTTTGCCAGCCCCAGGGCAAAGTTAATAAATATTTGACTAATTCATTCTTTAATTCAACAAATATCTGTTGGATCCTGACTATGTGAGCAAAAAGACAAAGATCCCTGTCCTTGTGGAGCTAACATTTTCAGTATATAAATGAATGGTCCATTTTAATATACTTTTGGGTTTATTTAAGTTTATTCCACAATGAAAAATTAATGCCCCAAACTGACAGTTCTTATATAATCAGGTCCAGTAGCAAGTACTACCTGACATCAAGTTGTATCACCAAGTTGTGATACAAATGAGATCCAAGTTTGGCAGGATGTCAGGTGCTCCATTCCTATCACTAAATGGAGTCTGGAATTCAACTGTTGTCCTGAGCCTGCTGTTGAATGAGCAGTATGTAAACATCTGTGTGGCCACCAAGATTCGGCCCTTTGCTCCTGACTCCAACCCTGTCATGTACCTAGACTTTGGCCTCTGTTCTTGGTGTGCACTTCATTTCCTGCTAGTAATGGATATCAGCCCTGAACCCCAGCCAAGCTGTCTGGGCCTGAGAAGCTGAGTAGTCTTGCCAACCCTCTTCTCTGGGGGATCTGGATCCTATCCCAGTGTTCTCCCCTCTACAGTCCACTGGCTAATGTCCTACTACAACCCAGACAAACATCAAACTGTCATTCATTGAATAATAACATTTCCTACATAACCAATTTCTGGTGCCATGCTCCCACCTGGCATATTTGAGGTGTTGACTATCAACATTAATTTGGATTGGACTCAAGTTTGGCACATTCCCTTAGATGCTGAAACTGCGGGGGGTGGGTCGGGGTGGCTCTATAGGCAAATCCATCAAGTTGGCCCCACCAAGTCTTGGCTTACCTCATGCTCTACGAGCCTGAGGTTCTCAAGGCTAATCAGATCAGAATATGAAAGAGTAAGCTATTTCAGCATTCGTTCTGTAGTGTCTGCTTTTCTAAATAATTCTTTAGGTTATAATAAATCTTAATAATAGTTATAAGTAACATTTTATCCTGTCTGCAGCAGATGAAGCCTCCTGCAAAATAATCATTTTTAAAAATTGTCTAAGATTCAGATGTTGAACCAAATGCCTACGAGATTTGCAAGCAATGTTGTCCCAATCCAACATATCATTCAGACTGCAGACCATTGTTTCTTCTAACTTCAGCACTGATAAATATTTATTAAGCCTCTACTCTGTTCATGGCACTATACCAGGGGCTGCTCAACAACTTTTACTTTCCAAGAAAAATAAATTCAAAGGTGGAATAAAAAACCCAATCTCATGAAACTGGACTGATTTTGCTACTTGCAAACTCAACATACTGCAGCTGTGTGCTTAAACCTGGTTCAAACAGGATGATTAAATAAAACATTATTATTGTTGGGAATATAATACCATCTGAATAAACAACCAAAGTGAAAACTGTCTCTGAAAAGTAAAACATATGTATATGCAGACTGCAAGGAAGTCAGATATTTCTCTGCTGTTCTGTGACATGGTCACATCAGAATGTCTTCCCATTAGTCTTGAAGATATTTAAAGATGTTTGCCTTTAAAGTATTTGTGAACTCTACTGGCAATTAAAATCTTATTATATTTTACTTCTTTTTGATGTGACATTTTTGTCAAATGATTGTCTGGAATAAATCAGCTTTGACTTTTCAGATTAAGAATGTTATTCCAGAGTTTCAACAGTTGTAGCACATATTTATATTTTGTAGTACACTTACTAACAATGAATATAAACACAGAGACAAAGAAAAATTATGCACGTTGGATAAGAACCAGGCTATTTGTGTCACTTGAAACTTCTTGCAGCAGGCTTTTAATGTTTGGATTTTAATTACATGCTTGAACAGTTAAGATATTTTAGTTCTTATTTTTCAGATATGTATTAGTGGAAAAGAGATTGAAAAATGGGCTGTACCAATGAGTGTCTAGAGATTTATGTATTTATTCGATTATATTTGAATTAAAATTATAAATCTTTTGATTTTATACTTCAATTTTTACACATAAAATCCTATATGCTTATAACTATACAGAAAAAAAATCTTGCTCAAGTAACTAATAAATCAGCAAGGTTTTAGATAATTCTGACACTATTACAATCTATTCCCAAGGGTATTTTGTTCTACAAGATTTTCTGGTCAAGAACAATATTTTATAGATGAAAGGATAGTTGGCTTGTGGAGGAAAGCATTTGGTCTTGAATAGTGCTGAAGCAAGGAAATGGGAAATATCATTACACAATAGATATTTCTGCATACTAGTAAGCTAAACCCTCATGGTTGCAAATGATTTTCATAGATTAATAAAGGTCCCTTGTTTCCTGAAACAATTCAACATTTTTAATAAAAGCCATGCCTTCTTCCTAGATGATGAGAAGCTAGTTAAGAAAGCTGCTCACTCCCATATTATTTCCATATACCATTCAATAATGTTAATGTGTAAATAATAATTTTCTTGTTTCTTGAGGCATATACCATGAAGCTCAGAATCAGGTTAATATCTAATAAAATTATGCAGTTAAGTAAGAATAAGTTGTCATTTTCAGAGGTAATACCAGAGAATATTTTTTCAACATTATGTGAAATAAACGTCTTAGTAATTAAGTCAAATAGCAACAGGAAGCACTATCACTTGGCACTTAGTGAATCCTTGCTGTGTGTCTAGTATTTTGCTAAATATTTTATACATTTCTTTCATTTAACTCTCGTTAGAGCCCTATGAAGTCTGTTCTATTATCATCCTTACTTTAATGCTGCAGAAAACAATGTTGTGAGCAGAGGCTAGGTGGCCTGTGAGAAATGGCTAGGGAGTTGGAGACCCTGAGCCAGGAAATCTCACTCAACTTCCTCTGCTCCAACAACATTTTACTCGTGTCTCTCTTATACAAGTATGTCTTATCTTCCCTTTTAAACTGTAAGCTCATTGAAAGGAAAGGTCACTTCTTGTTTTTCTTTTTGTTCATTGTTTGCTTTGGGCATAGTAGGGGTTTATAGATGTTTAGTGGAAGGAACATCTATAAAAATGCAGTAATAATAATGATATCATATATAGTAATAGTTATTTTTTACTTTTAAGTATTAAATAGAGTTGTCTCAAGTGATTGCTGCTTTATGTATTTTAAAGGTCCAGTATATACCTTTTTTTTTTTGCATGGGCAGGTACCAGAATTGAATCCAGGTCTCCAGCATGACAGGTGAAAACTCTGCCTGTTGAGCCACCATGGCCCACCCTAAAGGTCCAGTATATAGATTGACACTACTATTACTGATTTCATCAATTGTCATTTGCTATTCTGATTTAAGCAAAGTAGCCCATAAATTCCTTGATATTGTTTTGCTGCCGAGGGGTATAATCATTTATTCAACATATATTTATTTAGCATCTACCATCCACAAACCCCTGCTGCAGGTGTTGAGGTTACAGTGGTGAACATAGGACAAGTTCTGTGCTTTTTTGGAGCTTAAGTTCTAGTATAAGTAAACAGATCACAAAGGAGTAGTAGAGCTATTAAGAAAATAAAACATGGTCATGGGATTCAAAATGATAGGAGGGATTCAGAATATTAGCCTGGGCAGTTGCATAGTTGGGAAAGGCCCTGCCTTGAAGCTTAAAGTTTAGCCCGGATCTGAAGAGGGAGAAGGACATGAACTTGTCCCGCATGAAGAAAATAAAAAAGGATAGAGTAATTGGAATATAGTGACCCAGCATCCTTTCTGCCTCTCTGAAGCCCAGCACTGCCCATTGCCATTGCAGACTTCCCTGCTGAGTATTGATTAGATAATTACAAATCAAATATCCCTGTGAAAGATTCTAGTGCCAGAGTTCCATTTACAATTTCAAGTGACATATCATTCTTGTCATTTACTGCTGGATGATGTAGAAATGACTATGGGACATTATCTTTTCTCACCCCTCTGCTTCTCCATCCTGCGTGGATCCACCCATGTGGTACTACCTTCCCACCCCAGAACATTTCAGCTCTACCTGACAAATAGTCTCCTATTCAGAGTGTTCCTTTGTCCTCGTTATGATTAGTTCCTGCCTCTCTCAGAAAGATCACTATTCTGAGTCATTTGCTTCTTTTCCTCTAAGACTGTCCTGACACCTGGCTCACATTCTTATCCTCTGCTCCCAGTCCTGTTATCTTCCCTGGCTTCACTATTCTTCTACCTTTCTAACTCTAGTTACCTTTTCATCCCCCCCCTCAGATGCTGACATCCTTGGACATACTGTGGACAACTATACCTTCTATATTCCAGCTCTCTCCTTAGACCTTATTCTCCATAGACCTCCTTTTGTGTCCCAAGACATCTCCTATCTCATGGGCTCTATTTTATCCCAGTTGATCTATGTACATTGGCCCTATTTATGTCTCTCCCCAGCTTAGATCCCATGACTGAATGCCTGACTCACTCGTTCTCACTAATGTTCCCAAATCTCTTGTATCTCTGTACTTTCACATGCATAATATCTGGGCTACTGAGTGGTCCCAGAAAAAAGTCACTTAATGGGTGGTGCAATGGTGACTGAGTGGTAGAATTCTCACCTACCATGCCGGAGACCCAGGTTCGAGATCTGGTGCCTGCCCATGTAAAAAAAGAAAGAAAAAGTCGCTTGATAGTTGCCGAAGTCCAATAATATATCCAGCTTAGCTGGGGCCTAATACACGCTTGGCAGCCATATTCCTTGTCCTTGGTCAGTAACTTGTAACACTCCTCTCAGGAACTTCTCCAAATGTCTGCCAGTCCTCCACTTAACATCTTTCTTAACTCTCTGTGGATTCCTTGGCCTTTCATTCTCTTGAGAAAATTGAAGTGTTTAACAGTTCAAACACACATATCTTCCTTCAAATTTTGGACCATCCTTAATTCTCCCTCTAATTTTAGGGAATGAGGTGCCTCCTCCTTCTTAAAGCCAGGCCTTCCGCTTAGCTTCTCAATTAGAATTCCATTGTCTGCGCTCCAGTTTCCTCAAGTGTCTTCAGCTTTTCCTCCTCTCTCAGTTTAAGTATCCCTGACCTTGCACGTCCCTTCCATGTCAGCTCCATACTTCTTAGTCCCTCTCTGTGGTACCTGTTGAGAGCTGTCTATACTTCACCATCACTACTTCTTCACTTTACATCCCACCCCACCCCCCCGTTGGAATGTGGCTTCTTCCTCTCTCTCCTGCAGCAACAATATTCTGGCTAACAAGAAGTGAACTTCAAGTTGCTGAATCTACTCAGTCTTTTTCTTTTTAAAAAATTTTATTTTATTAAAGAATTTGTAAATTTACAGAAGAATCATGAAGAAAGCACAAAGTCACTCCTACCCCTTAGTATCAACACTTTGCTTTACGATGATATATTTGTTGCAAATGGAGAAAGAATATTATTATACTTGTATTATTAACTGTAGTTAATGATTAATGTTAGGATTTACTGTGTGTGTTGTACAATGCTATGGTTTGCTTTTTAAAATTTTTTCCTTCTAGTCACCTGTATACAGCCTAGAATTCCCCCTTTTAAGGACATCCAAATATATTCAATTCAGTGGTGTCAATTACCTTCACAATGTTGTGCTATCATCACCACAAGCCATTATCAAAACTTTTCCATCATCCCAGAAAAGCTCTATACAATTTCCCTTTCCTACCCTGACCCCTGGTAACCTGTATTCTAGTGTCTCACTCTATGAATTTGCTTATTCTAATTATTTTATATCAGTGAGCTCATACAATATTTGTTCTTTTTTTCTGGCTTATTTCACACAACATGATATCTTCAAAATTCATCCATATTGTTCGATGTATCAGAACTTCATTTCTTTTTATGGTTGAATAATAAGTCCATTGTGTATATATACATACATTTTGTTTATCCGTTCATCTGCTGATGGACACTTAGGTTGCATCCATCTTTTGGCAATTGTAAATAATGTTGCTATGAACATGCCGACAATTCTTTTAACCACACTTCTCTATTCATTTAGCTTGAAACTACCTTTCTGAAACCATTCCTTCCTTTCCATGACACTACCCTCTTGTGGGTATCATCCACCCTCTCTGGCTATTACTTCTTTGTCTCCAGTGTCTGTCCTTGTTTCTCTGCATAAGCCTAACAGGTGGTGCTTAGAGTTCTATTCTGAGCCCACTGATCTCACTTTGCATATGCTTTCTTGGAAAAGGGCAGATGGAGTACAGTTCTTATTTAACTTTATAGCATTTGCTACCACCTGTGTGCTGACTTGTCCTCAAAGATGCCCAACAAATTTAGCTTCCACTTGGAAAGCCCATTACTAACTGAAAAGCCAGCCCCCAAATTATTTTAAAATCCTCCATACCAGGTCTTCTGTTACTCACACACACTCCCACAAATGATGGTGCCAGTATTCCCTAGAAACCAAAGCCAGCAATCTGGGGATCATGTGGAACTCCTCCCCAGTCATGTTCCATATCCAGCAGCTGCATCCTGCTGATTTCACCATCCAAATGTGGCTCTTCTGCATTTCCTCTTACACTTCAGCTCTGCTGTTACTCTCCTAGTAGTGGTATCCACCCTTACTGATTTGATCATTGTTTTAGCCCCATCATCTGCCTCACCTTCCCGAGCTGAACCACGTCTCCTTCCAAAAGAGGAAATCTGACCCTGTCAGGTCCCTGATTAAATCCTGAATGGATATACTCTCACTTCTCCACTGCCAGTTTTTCACAGCACTTCACAACACTTACTACATTGAATTGCAATCCTGTTTCCCAGATGAGGCCAGATGCACCTCAGTGGCCAACACCTCTTTCTATGGCCTTGCTTTCTAGGATTCTGCCCAGCACACAACACGCATTTAATTAAAAAAAAAAACAAGTTAAACTAAATAGATTAGAGTTAAATGGTCATGTAACTCATGTTAACATCCGTATTGGAGAAAAACGATGGCCACAAGTAATTATATGGTGAGCATCTAATATATGCTACAATGGATATTGGTTTATTAGATATTTGAGCCAAAAGGCAGGAATGGAATAAAGAACATGGATTTTGAGTGAGAAGGACCTTGAGTTAACTCTAACTGGGCCACTTGGCAGCTGTAACTTTGGGAAAGGAACTGGACATCATTTTTCTCCATTGTTAAAGGGGTCACAGTGCATTTCTTGAGGGGTAGATGTAAATTCTAAATGAGATTGAAAATTCTGGCATGAAAGTTTAACACAACTGTCTCTGAGATTTGAATCTTTGTCAAAGTATGACAGATGCTGAAAAGGAGAGAATCTTTAGGCACCTTAAGGTCTCTAATTTCATGAATGAAGGGGCTCCTTGGGGTCTCAATGGGATTGTTTCTGTAGGGCTTTGAGAATTTTGTGCCAGGCAGATTTAAGAGTTCTTACTTTCTGAAACCAAGGGCAGTGGGAGTCTCTGTGTTGTTGCAGAGGGATCCATATGCTTGAAGACACAAAGAAGAACTCAGTATTTGTGTAAATAATGCAAAGAAAATGCTGTAAAAATTTCTAGAACATGTAGATAAGATCATAAGCAGAATCCATGTCACATATTCAGATGTATAAAAACAATAAGCTAACTTTTTCCCATAGTAACTCCATTTAGTACTTGTATCTTGCTGTTGGGTCTTAGTCCTTTCAGGTTTAAGCTCAGCTTGTTTAGGATTTTCCTCAACCCCTCCTCCCTGAGGCTGACTGGAGGCTCTGACAGCTTATGGAAGGAAGCATCTACTTTCAGGTCTTGCTCTGTCCTATAATAATGATGTCCCCTGGGATGTACCATCACTGAACCCGGTCCAGCCTGGAACATACACTGTCCATGTGGGGCCCTTTGTAAGACCTCAGGCTTCTGGATAAAGGCTGTCATTCTCAACCAGGAGAGAAAATCTCTCCCTTTCTCTGTATCCTGCTGCACAGAAGTGGCCATCTCTGTGTTAAGCTCACCAGCATCAACTGCTGCCTGGGGAGCGCTGGCAGCAAACTCAGCTCCATTCTCTTGTTGGGATGCACAAGAAGTCCCACAAAGTATAATCATTACTTCCTCTACTCCTGGATAGACAAATTGTTCTGGGGTCGAACACCACCCCTCCCCTGGAGCCACCCCCACACTTTGCAACTCCTTCCATGATTGGGATGGATGGTGAAGTCTTTCTTCATCCCTGAACCTCTGTACTTTCCTCCCTAGTTCTTAATATCTTTAGTGTATGTGTGGGGTTGTGGTGGGAGGGGAAAGGCAAGGTGGGATGTTCTGCTTCATTGCATCTTTTCCCCAATATTTGTTTGTTTTATATTTGGCCTCAGTTTATTTTTTTTTTTTTAACTTAAAGGCCAATATTTGAGATCTTTGTTCTCAGTCTTCATGACTGTTTTTCTAAGGCAATGGGGGGATTTCCATTCTAGATGTCTGGCCTGGAGAAAGGTCTGGAAGTTAAATGAAGAAATTAATTATGTGTACCTTGGGCAGGGGAAATAAGGGGGGGAATGGAAAACACATCAGTTAATATTGCTCTGCCATAAATTATGCAGTTGATGTTTCTACCACAGTGCTTGGTACAGAGTAGGGACTGGAAACGCACTGCACATCTGTTTCATGCTGGGACCATTAGCCCCTCAAAATGCTGACCTTAAATGAGGGACATGTGCTGACAGAATATCTAAGTTCACACAGAAAAGCAATAGCAGTAAAAATATGGTTGATGTCTCCTGACTTTTGATTCTGAGATATGCTATTCTCCAGGGCAATTAACTTAGATAAAGCATTTATTTCTTTTACTATTGGGTCTTTTTGGGCTTACATCATATAAATCATACAAGACTAGAAAAAGAAAGCACTCTATTCATTTAACTTATGCATAATTAGAAATAATTTTATAAATTGTATTAAATTTGAGTCTATTTCATTATTATGAATGTTATAGAATATTTGGAAATGGCTTAATATACAAGACCTTTGCTTTGGAAAACTATTATAACTTCTATACTTTCAGAGTAAGTTATTTATATTTTTAAAGAGTTTCGTTCACTAGCTATAGTTCTTCCCTAATATATTCATTCATTCAACAAATATTTATTGAGGTCACAGCAGTGGAGAAAGTCAAAATTCCTGCCTTTGAGGAGCATACTTTCTTGTGAGAGAGACAAAATATAAATAAAATAAATTGATAAATTATTAAGTGTGCTAAAAGTTGACAAGATCTATGGAGTAAAATAAAGCAGGAAAGTCGTCAGAAGATGTTGAGAAAGGTTTGGAATTTTACATTTTTTTTTAATCTGCTCTGCATCTACTTATTGAAGTGTACTTTGAAAATTATTGCTTTTTTTCCTCCTTTCTTTGTATATATGTTATATTTAACAATAAAAAATGTTTTGTTTTTATTATAAAAAAATCTTTACTTTTTCTCATATGTTACCCCGGAGAACAAAATCACCTTTGGATGACAGCCACTGCTCAAGGGATTGCAATAATTTAACACAATCTACTCAAAGTTAATATTGTACTACTTCACATAGAATATGGGAAACTTGCAAGGGTATATGGTTCACTATACACTTCCTTATAATTTGTCTTATTGTTAACATATATGTGGAATCTATATATGTTATAAATCTCACAATGCAATATTATGCTTTTTGCTTCAAACATGTCTTTTATCAAGATTAGTGGAATAAAAACTCCAAACTCTCTCCCCCAAATTCTACATTTTTAAATATTGTTGTACTTCCATCTCACCTCCACAGGCAGATACATTCCCTGGGCCCCAGGAGTCTCATTGTACAGATAGCATCATCCAGAACCACCCTGACTTCCAGTTGGGTTCAGCCAATGGGAACGCAGGAGGAGAGAGAGGTAGGAGTGTTGTTCTGTCCTTCTCAACTGCACTGAAGCTCCAGCAACAGCTGTGTTCCTCAACAGCCCCCACTCATCACAGGACATCCCTTTATCCACAGCTCCAGCTCTTACCAGTCTCCCTATCTTTACTCTCCAGGTTTAATGGCTTGGTAATGCCTTCTCGCTTTTGCTAGCCATCATGTGCTTCACCTACTTTTGTTGGTGCACTCATTTCTGCCCATATATTGATTGGTAAGTAGTCTTTTCTTGAACTCTCCAATAAATCCTTTCAGAGTGTGCATTTTCTGCTGTGACTCGGACTGATTCAGCTCCTAAACTATTTCAAAAGAGATATAACATTACTTATTGGTGATAATAAAGTTTTCCTAAAACTTTTACATGAGCATGTTCATTGCAGCATTATATTCAGTGGCAAATAAAATACAAATAACTTATATAACCAAAAGGCATATGATTAATGATGTTACAGCATTAATAAACATTATTAGTAAATGATCTTATATCAACATGATAAGATATTATTACATCAACATGATAAAAATCTTTTATAAATGAGACTTAAGAAAACTGTAGAAAACATGGAAATATAAATAAAGTGCCAGGCGTGGAACGGATCTACTGTAGGATTGCAACTATGTAAAAAATACAACTGTTTATGGATAGGGACAGAAAGATAATATGCAAATATGAAGATAATTATGCTTGGATGGGAGAATTTAGTGATTTGTTTTTAATTTCAGACGTTTATATCATTAAAAATTTGTAATTATTTTAAATGTTATGTGAGCAGCAATATTAGCATATAAAATATTATATTTATATAAACCAAGATAAATGTTCCAAGCAAGGAAAAACAAGTACTAAGTTCTTAAATTAGTCTTTTTAATTTTAAAACCTAGTCATAAATTATTAACAGATGCATGATTAAAATACAGATCTTCTTAAATAGAAAATATAATTTTATGGATAGTTTCTAATGACTTGTAGTGAAGGCACAATCACTTAAACAATCAGCTTTAGAATTAAATGTAAGCAAAAGAAAACTCATCAATAACTGGACAATGATATTATATAACCTAATTCTTAGCCTTGTGGTGTGTGTTCAACAGCCTTTATATCTTTTAGGTACCTTCTAAAATGTTCAGATTTCAATTTATTATACTGAAATCACATGACTAGATTTTAAGGAGAAAATAATGAAAGAGGAATGAATAATTATCTGAAGTGCAGGTTTATCTTAGATTTCTTAATCAAGAATGTATAGGTAAATCTGATTATTTAGGCAACGCTCGTGAGGGAACCGTACCCTTCTCTGGAATTTTGAAAAGTGATATTCCAGGACTTATTGGAAATAGAGATCATCTTATGAAATTTTTGTCCAAGTAACTATGCTTAAATTTTATGCTTGGTATTTTAATCAATTCACTATGTTTTTGGCTAGTATTCTAATATTAAGTATTGTGGACTTTATCTCATTCATCAGTTGTTACTCTTGAGGTATCCAGAGGCAACAAACATCAAATCATCATGGCCTTGAAAGGATACTAGTTGGCTTTGTTAGGGGTTGGACAAATAACCTAGTCAGTGTCATCCAACTCTAATTTCAATTAAACACCGAAATCCTTATTTGTTTCTAACAATGGTCTCTATTGAATGAAATAGTTGACCATGTAAATGATGCAGAGTAGCAAAAGACCCAAATGTCACCACAAGGTATGCAATATGCATGTTTTGCTTTAATGCTACGGGACTACTCAAGAGTAATTTTTCCTACTCATTTTTCTGATTTTTTTAACAAGCTCACTTACTCTCTGACTGTGTATTCTCCTGCCTATCCTTTAGATGGGTATAAATTATTTTAGTTTAAAAATCCCCATCAATCAGGATGCTTTTTTAAAATTGAAACTATTATACTTTCCTAAAACAGACCAATTTAGACAAATTCCTTTAAATGCAAATCCGAATTACATTTTTTAAATATGAAGTCATTCATTCGTTTTAGTCAATGTTTACCACATATACCTGTGTACTTTTTGCCAAGCACCAAATTATAATGTATTGATCTATACAAATGAGACAGCATATAAAGAATGGGCGTGCAACATAACAATAAAGGTTCTTTGCCTACTATGTGGTAATATTACATTAAAATATCTAAATTTATGGAGAACAAGAAAAAGAATTTAATGATGAAAGACTGAAAAATGAACTTAGAGGAAAAGCAGAATTCTGAAATTCTGAAAACCAATTTCTTTATGAACAGTAGACCATATGCAATACAATTATTGCCCCTTGATTGATGACTTTTATGGTGTGTGAGCTTTTCTAGATTCTTACAGGCTCACTGTACCTATCTTTTTCTCCTGTACCTATCTCAGGTTCCATTCTACAGCTGTTTTCTTATGGAATCCTAGTAAATTAGCCCACAAGAGGTCACCCACGCTCCAGTTTCTCGTTGTGTGGTTGGTTTGTTTTTTTTTTTTAGTTTATGAAAGAATATTGTTATATTTGTACTATTAATCACAGTCCTCATCCATCACAGGATTCACCACTGTATTATAAAATCCCATGTTTTATCCCTAGCTTTCCTTCCAGTGACCTACTCTATCCTAACCCTCCACTTTCAAGCACAATCATGCACATAATTCAATGCTGTCAATTACACTCGCCATACTGTGCTACCATCACTTCCATCCATTTCCTAACTTTTAAATTCAACCTAGTTATAAATTCTTCACACATTAAATATTCATTCTGCATTCTCTACCCACTTGCTATCTCCTGGTAACCTATATCCTAGATTTGAATTTGATGAGTTTACTTATTATAATTAGCTTATATGGTATGTGGTTGTCCGACTTTTGCCCTTTCTGCAAAGGTATTGAAAAAGATTTTGTTTTCTGTCTTCTACCTACTCATGGGTAGGTTTCTCTGTTTGTTCCATTAGACACAAAGGCAATAACTGAGAGTCAAGGCTGTGACAGGTAGGGCTCAGGAAGCTCAGGGAAGTTTGCAGCAGTTAAGGGGAGTTCTCAAGTCTATGTTATGGGTTCCTTAAGACAACTGAAGCATGAGAAGAAAGGGAAGCACAGCTAGGCACCTTCTGCACTCAAATTTCAGGAGCAGTACTATTAATCTTAGCACCCCTGGCCAGTAAGATTTCTGACTATTTATCTTTTGAGCCAGAGTCACTGCAACCTTCTTAAATTTGTTACATTATATAGGGGCAGAGCGTAAGGCAAGGCCTTCCTAATCTTTTCACTTCGTTTCTCTAAAAGGGGACTTTAAAACTTAACTTAGTTTGATCTAAACGTACATAAAAAGGAGATTTTATTTATTGTTGTTGGTCAAGTATTTGAACAATCTCATGTTTTTTATATAATAAAGAATGTTAAGATTGTAAAGGATGGGAAAAACTGTTTTAATCACAACACATGATGGGGTTTAGACGCGATGATTTCTAAAGGCCCTTCCAGCCCTAAACTGCAATGACTCTATTTCAATCTCCATGTTTTGTTTTTGTTTTTTTTTTTTTACTATAACATATCCCTTTCTATTTGAATGAGATTGCTTTAGGTGGGCGCTTTTCTTGATTGAATAGTCATCTTGTTATGGCACTGTGGTTTAGGAGTTTAAAGTCAAATAGCTAACATTTCATTTTCTGCAGTTACTGAGATTTTGTAAACAAGCTTTGACAGTGTTTTTGTAATTTATGTTTCAAAAGTCTGTGTTAATGAACCCATTATGTCATGAAATGCCCTTGCAATATGCTGAACACAAATCTTCCCTCCTATTCCTTTTTGGCAGTGGGGGACTTATGTACTTGTATCAGAGATGCTCAAGTGAATAATAATAGAGGGATCCTGAAATTTTATTTGACTTGAGTCACCACCAAGGAAAAATGAAACACTGGCTAGCCAGCAGAGTGGGAGTAAACCAGTCATGATGGATCAGAAAGCAAATTATAGTAACTACAATCTCAAAGAATTATATAATAAGCCTGTTTTAAAAAAACATTACCATCTACTCCACCATAATGTTAGCTGAGAAGGCACAAGTTTACTCACATTTGAAAACATTTCAAATATGTATGGGTGACAAGCATGTCATCAGCTCTTTGTCCAACTGAAATTATATTGTCAGGAGAGGATTGAGGCTGCACAGTGTTCTCTAACACTTACCTCGTCCCTGGCACTGTGCTCTGTGCTCAGGACAAAGGCCTTCCTAGACCTTACACACAAGTAACTCATAGTACAGTTGGGGAAAACAGACAAGAACTCCAGTATTACGTGTGTTCCAAGGCACACAGTTTATTGCAGTTTATACTCCTTGGAAACCAGTTTACATCTGACAATTGCTGTTTTCTGGGCAGCAGCTGTGAGTAGTCTTGGCCTGTGTGGACCCAAACTTGGTCATAGCTGTTCATACAGTCTTCCCTTCACTGGGTTACATATATTGTTAATACTGTGTGAGTTGAGTTTAATTTCACTTAAAAATACCTTTTCAAAAATTACTTTATGAGTCAACATTTGAACAAAACGTTATTCATACGCAGAAAGGCTGGGCTTAGTGCATTGGGTATATATTTGACATCAGTCAAGTAAATATTTATTGTTGGAGGGATTCAGTTTCATATTTTCTTGCAAATTAATAAAATGTTTTATGGGTTCTAAGAAAGGAGGGTACCTACAAGTTGAATAAATTGCATAGGTATTATTATTGAGATAGGCCCAAAAGGATTGCCTGTCATTCTGATATTCCACATGTGCTCTCCGAACCTGCAGCATCAGCAGCACCTGGGGACTTGTTAGAAATGCAGACTCTCAGGCTTCACCCAAGACTTAAGATCCAGGTGATTCACAGGCGCATTAAAGTCTAAGCAGAACTGACATCACATGCTAGCCAGCATAACCAAAGGCAGGAGGAATTGTCAATCCCCGTGAAGAAATGAAAGACATTTCAAAACAAGAAGTTGATGTGACCAATTCATTGATCATGCAAGACTATCATTAAGGTGTCAAATTCAATATCAGAAAACTCTGCTGACTTTGAAGAGAAGCTGCATAACTTTCAGTGACATGTGAGGCATTTGAAGAATAATTGAAATGGTGGGTTGGTTAAATAGGAAATGCTAACAAAACCCTGGGCTCTTTGATATGTCTCAAAAGCATACCAAAATAATTCTTTCAGTATGTATAAAATAAAAATTCCAAGGGATAAGAAAGCATTGTGTTTTAAATTTATTGGCAGCTCTTTGGTTCTTAGTGTTACATAAAATAATAGTGTGCCTCATAATTGATAGTGTCTTAGACATGATGAAAAAAGCAGTATAATACAATGTGCCACAAGTGATAATAGCAAGAAGCAAGGAACGCTAGAGAGCAAACAGGTGATCACAGGCCCCCCCACCCCCCACCCCCCATAGCCAGGGAAAGTTTATTTTCTTAAGCCAAGGTAAGTTAAGTGAAGAAGGAAATGGAGTAAGGTAGGTGCAGGGAAGGGAACGTTCCAGGAAGAAAGAATCACAGGTGTAAAGATCAAGGCTGCTTGTCAAGTAGCAAATTGAACCTTTTTTCTTTTTTCTGGTGGAAGGATGGGGGTGGGGTGGGGTGCTGGATTTACAGCTTTACCTTATGGTAGTGTTTAATAGAAAGAGCAAAGCAAAGGAAACCTCCATGGCTAACAGTTCCCATGTCCATATGGAGAATGGACTGGGGACCGATTTTCTAGAGAATTAGATTCAGGATCAAAGGTTGTTTGGCAACCGGATATTCTTAAATGAGAATGACCTCCACTTGAACAGAGGATGCATTTGTTTTTTGTTTTTAACTTTTTAAATTGTATTATATAACATATATACAAAGCAAAGCAAGAAAAAAGCAACAGTTTTCAAAGCAGTCTTCAACAAGTAATTACAGGACAGATTCCAGAGTTTGTTATGGACTACCATATTATCTTCTCAGATTTTTCCTTCTAGCTGGGAAGCATTTGTTTTTATGGCTAAGAATGAGGCTCTCAATCCTGTATGCACATTATAGTCCTGAAGATGATGCCTGGGTCCAGTTCCAGAAATTCCAGTGTAATCAGCTGGGGAGAAGCCTGAGCGTTGGTAATTTTGTCCCACTTCCCTCCATGACTAGTGGGCAGCTTATTTTAAAAATGTGTGCTTAACTCAGGGTGAATTGGGAATTAGGTGAGTACCTGGTTAACAGTAAAATGGAGCTCCAGGGGCTGTAAGGTCATAGATGGAGTCAAGCACCATTCAAACCTTTGCCCTCTTAAGGGAAACCTGTTTGGGAGCAAACATGGTGGAGAATTGGGGGATAAATTTCTGTTATTAGCTGGTGAGCCCCAGGATCACCAAACACCCTTGATCATCCTGAGCCGTTTATCTCTAGGATAAAAATTCTCTTTTCTAGCATCATGTGAGTGTCTGGGATGTAAAATGTCTATTCAGCACTTTCACATCCAGGCTTTCAGATGCACGCTTCTGTGGGCAACCCCCAGGTGGGGCTGCTTTATGGGGGATCGGGGATTGGCCGTGGTGTGGAAATCCTGGAAGAGGCATGGTACTCTCCCCTTCATTCCTCTTTTTCTCTTTGCACAAAAAATAACCAAAAATTGGTGTCTGTATGTTTGTGCAGAGCATTTGAGCTCTAAGAGAGCACGTACCTGCAGGAAAGAAAGCGCCCACTCATTCAAAATGAGTTGTGCTGGTACATCTTAGCCCAGGTTGTGACTCCCATCGGAGAAATGGAATCAGTCTCAGAACGGAGAAAGCAGAGTGGGGTATCTGAGAGAATGTACGTAATAATGGGGCAAGTAATCCTTTGAACCAAAGAGTATAGTGGACATATTCTAGAAAGAAAAGAGACTGAGTTCACCACCACAGAGGCCAAGGGCATCCTAGGTGGCAGGGCTGTTCCCTTAGCAGCCTTGGTGCAGGGCAAGAGACTGATATTAATGGTAAATGCCCTTCATTACCCTCAGTAGGTGCTGTCCCACTAGTCTACTTACCCAGGGACCAGCTTGCAAGGTGGATGGCTTGTCTGACTCTACCTTACTTGTTCCTCAGAACTATGGAACACTTTCATCTACTATAGGCTGTGCTTGGAGGTTGCTTGTTCTGAAGACAGATTTGTAGTAGAACTCATGGAGGATTCTCTGCTGGAAATTTGGGGGCCAAGGCACCTGGGTTATTGAAATAGCTTACTACCAGGTGTCCCTGCTCTACCCTCACCCCCCAAAATCCTATTCTCAATCAACATTCAAAGTGATCGCTCGAAACAGTGAGTCAAATGATATCCTGAGTCATTACAGTGCCCTTAAGGGCCCATGATGATGTGTGAGCCCTCCCCTATTGCTTTTCTGACCTCAACTTCTCCTATTCGCCCCCTCACTTGCTCAGTTCCTGCCACATTCTCGTTAGTGAACATGCCCAGCGTGCTCCTGCCTCAGAGCCTTTGTACTTGTGGGTTTCGCTAATTGAAATGCTCTTCCTAGGTGTTTGGGTAACTCACTCCCTCACCTCCTTCAAATCTTTGCTCAGCTGTCACCTTCACAATCAGGCCTTCCTTGACCACCCTATTTAAAATGGCATCCCAACATTCCCTGAACACCTTCTTTGCTTTATTTTCTATTTTCTCCATATATGCATTTATTTATTATTTTTGACCCTATCTACTAGAATTTTAGCTCCAGTAGGGCAGGGATTTTTCTCTTTTGTACACTTTTGCATCCCTAGAACCTGGAACAATGAGTGGCAACCAATAACTATTTGTTGAGTAAATGAAAGAGTGTGTAGGTCAGTAAATTAAGGCCCATTGGCCAAAGCCCGCAGGCTGCTTGTTTTTGTGAAGCCTGTGAGCTACGAGTGGCTTTCACATTTTCAAATGGTTTAAAAAATCCAAAGAAGAATAATCTTTCATATGTGAAAAATTATATGAATTTTAAATCTCGGTCTCCATAAAGTTTTACTGTAATGTCCACACTCATTCGTTTATGTTTATATTTGATATGGCTACGTTTTTGCCACACGGCAGAACTGAGTAACTGCGACAGAGACCATCTGACCCATAAAGCAGGAAAAAGTTGCTATCTGGCTCATTACAGAAAAAGTTAGCGAGCCCTATGCTAGAGTATTCTATTCTAATGACCACAGTCTTTGGTTAAGTACAATACCCAGAATTAAGTTCCTGTATATATTTTTTTAGCTATTGGGGCAGTTGGTTTTCTCTTCTTTCTCATAGAATATTTTTATGGTGAGAACCTGAGGATGTCAGAAACCACCAGGTAGACCCTAAGGATCTTAGACAAACTTTTCTGAGACCGTTCTAACACTGGAATTTCCAGATGTGCAAATCCATACATTCACTGTAATCATAAATTAGTTAAAATCGTTATTATTATTTTAAAAATTTGTTTGCGGTTTTTGCTGCTTGCAGTCAGAGAAACTTAGCTGAGAAAGTAGGTTGGAGGAAATCCTACACCAGCTGTGGCGGGCACAGGATTAATTAGTTCCCAAGGTCATTGCTTTACGGTAGAGGCAGGAGCAGCCTCTGGAAGGACGGTGGGAAAGCTGTCTTAATAGCACCAGCTGTGACCTGAATTTGCCCTGTTCTGGGAGAAATCCTGACTCAGGAGTACAGGAGAAGCACTTGGTGTCTAGGACCTCTAAGGTATAGCACATGTTGTATCCTGGGGGAGCTCAGGATTGAAAATTTTTATATCCTCTTATTGGAATTACCTATATATGATTTAACTCCTATTAGATATTTTCAATTTCTATGTACATAGTAGCAGCACTACTATATATGTTTTAATTCTAATGAAATGCATGAAGGTATTCAGGAAGGTGAGGATGGAGAAGCTTAGTAACATGTTTCATTATTTTGTTTGAATCAAGTGTTCAGAATTTCAGACATTTTGAAGTATAGACTTACCATCAAATAAGATTGTAAATACACGCAATATAATGATTACATTGTTTTAAAAAATGTAAATCTGTTTCAGTCCTATTGAATAATCTGAGTCCCTGCCATGTAAGCTGCAAAGTGGGTTTCCATTCAAAATCTCAGGGAAAGATGTGACATGGAAGGAAACAGAAAAACAACAAAACCTTGCAAATAAAAATTCAGGAACATTCCTGGCATTAGTTTTCAAAAGCTCACACTTTTAGGACACTGTTTCTAAACATTGGATGAGTGCCGCTTTCTTCTTCATGACAAGAAAAGGTTCACTAGATGTCTCAATCTCCTTGGGCTTCCGCAGCAAAGTATCACAGACTTGATGGCTTGAAACAGTAGAAATGTATCATTTCAGTTCTGGAGGCTAGAAATCCACCTCAGGGTGTCAGCTCCCTATGAAGTCTGTAGGCTCTGGCTCTGACTTGCTGGCAATCCATGGCAACTTTGGCTTGTGGCAAAACTTAATGCCTCCATCACATGGCTGTCATTGTCCATCTCTCTCTCTGTCTCTTTGTGTTTAAATTTCCCTCTTCTTATAAGGACACCAGTCATACTGGATTCAAGATCCCCTAATCTAGTTTGGGCTGATCTTAACTAATAACTTCTTCAAAAATCCCATTTACAAATATGTTCGTATTCACGGGACTAGGGATTAGGGCTTGTACATGTCTATTTGGGGGACACAATTCAATCCATAACACCGGGGTAGAGGAAAAGAGAAGGATGTGCTAGCAGTAGAGAGGAGGAGGTGTCAGAGAGAGGGGTTAGACAGAGACCCTGGAGGCCTCACTTTGGCCTTCCGTGGGATTCTTCAAGCCAAGGGAGATACCCACCAGATCCTGCCTGGGCTTCCTGCTCTGTGGGCTCGAGAAGCTGCCAGGACAGGGTGTCAGGGTGTCAGGGTGTGACCCTGCTCGAAGGGGGGTAACCTTGGCCTGAGGCCTCCATTTGTCCCCCTCCCCTTCATGTTTCAAATGGGCCTGAAGACCCTTCCTTAGCAGAGACCCCAACACGTGGCAGGATTCCCAGATAGTTTTGGAAAGGAGAGATCCCCACAATATCTGAAGAGTTTACCTATCCTCTACCCCCATTGAAGTATCAGGATTTGACACAGAAATTAGGTTGAGTCAAATAAAAGCATTTCCCACAAACGAGTTTATAAGTGAAGATTGATGACCATCTAGGACACATATATCTGTTTCCATTCATGTGGGAGACCCAGAGTTGACTTCACTCCTCAGTCATTCCAAATGTGACAGTTTAATTTTGGATGCATTCAACAGTCAACATCAGGCAAGTCTTAGAACAGGTTAAGTGCATTTCCTGTCACTGGATGTCATCTCATTGCAAGGTGCTATTGCTCATTTTGAGGAGCTACCTTTTCTTCATATGATTATTGTGCTGGTTTGAAAGGACATATGGACCCTTGAAAAGCCATGTTTTAATCAAAATCCCATTTTGTAAAGGCACAATAATCCCTATTCAATACTGTATGTAATTAGATTGTCTCCCTGGAGATGTAACCCAATCAAGAGTTGTCGTTAAACTGGATTAGGGGAGATGTGTCTCCATCCAATTAGGTGGGTCTTGATTGGTTTACTGGAGCCCTA
Organism: Tamandua tetradactyla; assembly: GCF_023851605.1. Lineage (NCBI taxonomy): Eukaryota > Metazoa > Chordata > Mammalia > Pilosa > Myrmecophagidae > Tamandua > Tamandua tetradactyla. The sequence goes on from NC_135351.1 coordinate 35,838,957, forward strand.
TAAAAAGGAAACATTTTGGAGAATGAGAGATTCAGAGAGAGCAGAGAAGAACAACATAGCCACGAGAAGCAGAGAGCCCACATGCCAGCGACCTTCGGAGATGAAGAAGGAAAATGCCTCCCAGGGAGCTTCATGAAACAGAAAGTCAGGAGTGAAAGCTAGCAGATGACGCTGTGTTCACCATGTGCCCTTCCAGCCAGGAGAGAAACTATGACTGTGTTCGCCATGTGCCTTCTCACTTGAGAGAGAGACCCAGAACTTCATCGACCTTCTTGAACCAAGGTATCTTTCCCTGGATGCCTTTGATTGGACATTTCTATCGGCTTGTTGTAGTTGGGACATTTTCTTGGCCTTAGAACTGTAAACTAGCAACTTATTAAATTCCCCTTTTTAAAAGCCATTCTGTTTCTGGTATATGGCATCCCAGCAGCTAGCAAACTACAACAATTATGAAGCCGACTCTTTTTGTTGTTGTTTTTGTTATTCTTATTATGCATTATCTTTATATTTTTTTGTTATGAACAGCAAACATACAAACATTCTTGACATGGTTGTAATCAGTGGCTCACAATATCATCACATAGTTGTGCATTCATCACCATGATCATTTTTTTGAACATTTGCATCTCTCCAGCAAAAGAAAGAAAAAGGAAAAAGTCATACATACTATAACCCTTACCCCTCCCTCTCATTGACCACTAATATTTATGAAGCTGACTCTTAATTGAGAAGGAGTAAGTCATTGGGTTTCATTAGGAAGCTCTTGAGAGAGATTTATATTTAGTTCATTTTGTTTAACAAATGGCCAATGAAATAATAGAACAAAAATATTTATCTTTTATAATCGTTTTCTTCTTCTAATGCATAGCAGATTTTGTTGAAACATGAACATAACAGCTGTGCTAATTCTCTCAACGAAACAGAGTAATATGATTAAACTATTCTATTTCTAAAATCTCACTTTCTCTGATACAGTTTCTCTCATCCTCCATGTGAGGAAAAAGTGAATAATGATAAAAGCCTTTCACTGGCAACAGGATGTAGTTCTTGAAGCTTTTAAGGTCGACAGGAAGGTATGAGCGCTATACAGTACAGTAGTTCTCAACCAGGGGTGATTTTTGCCCAGCAGGTTAATATTTGTATATTTCTGGAGATATTTTATGTCCAAACTTGTGGTGGAAGGGGAGGGGTGTGTCTACTACTGGCATCTAGTGGGAAGAGGCCAGGGTTGCTGCTAAACCTCTTTAAGGCAAAGCACAGTTCCTACTCCTCAGCAAATAATTATTTGGCCTCAAGTGTCAATAATAGTGTTGAGGTGAAGCCTTGATATAAGATAATCATAAAAGGAGGTAAAATTTAAGCAAGGTGTGGGGAAGGGCAGGGTTTTTATAGATTGAGAGGAGGTACATAGGCACTTGTTGAAAAGGGAGGAAACAAGAGGGAAGTTCTGGAAAAACAGGATAATTCTTTTCTGTTTCAGGCACATTTTAAAGGGACGCTGTGTTTAGAGGGCATATTGTCACCAGCTTTTTAAGGAGAAAATAACATTCTGTGAAATCAACAATACTGTGGTTATTTTGAAAGCAAGAAAAGCAGCACCACAGTTTTGTTTCACAATTTGGCTTGCTAATTTCACAGACTAAGATGTTTTCAGGTACTGAGTGGATATTGGTGTGTCAGAAACATGAAGGTGGAAAGCATGGGCTATTCCCCTGAGCAGATTGTGTAATCAATGCGGTGTGTGCTGGGGAGAAGGTGGTCCTGGAGAAAGGCAAGGCTGATCGTGATAGCAGGTTATGGAATCTGAATCCATTCAACAGAAATGAAGTTGGACTGAAAAGGAGAGTGACACTTTGAATTATCCTTATATTGGCAGCACTGCAAGGTTTACTCTTTCTTAGGATCCTCAGTTATAAGACAATGTTGCAATAAAGGAACATTATCTTTCCTAGGAACCTCAGTTAGAAGACAATGTCACAATAAAGGCAAATGGAGCAGAGTCCTAAAATACTTGTGAATCTTTATTTTATTGTAAAGATAACATAGTGTAAAAATTCTCAGAGTACAACAATGTAAAACACAAAAAGCAAAACAGTATGTTGCTCCACAGAAAGATCCAATTTTAGCAGTAGTATATCTATATTTGAATATACATTTATTATAAATGGGAACCATAGTGTATATACTCTAGTGCAACCTCCCCTCCTTTTCTACTTTGAAGTATATTTTGGAAATCGTATCAATTTATAAAGAGCTACTCATCATTTCTTACTGACTGCCTCATATTCCATTTAATGAGCATATCATATCTGTGTAGTCAGTTCCTTATTGAGGACCATTTGAGTTATTTCCAAATTTTGGGTTTTACAGGAAATGTTACAGTGAATGTTATTGAACACCTGTCTCTGTACACTTCTGCAAGTATTTTCTGCTGGAGATAAAATTGCTATCTATAAAGATAGAATTGCTGAGCCAAAGGATATGGCCATTTAAAAATATAATGGACATTTCCAAATGTCATTCAAAAATGTTGTGCCAATTTTTTTCCCCACTAAAAATATAGGAATCAGATTAGCAATCCCTACCTAGGGAAAAGTAAAATAGGCCACATCAACACTTTACTTTAAATAATTCCAATATTAATCAAAGAACACTACCTTTGACACATTTATTTGTCCTCCAGTAAACTTTGTCAACAAATTTTAGCTTATTGTTAAGATTTTAGACTCCTTTGGTACTCCCCTCAGAATGGAGTTTATGTTTAAATGCTGATTACACTGCTACCAAATGTTCACTTTTGTATATCTGTTTGGATGTTTCTTATCAAAATTACAGTTCTTATAGTCCATTGTTCTAACTTCAACTTCGTGAAATGAATTAAAATGTGTTAAAACCATAATATTTGATATCTACTTAAAATGTTCAAAAATTTGAACTTTAAATATCAGTGTGTAGGGTTCAAAAAATCAAATTGTTTTAAAACTTTTTCTGGGTGCTCCTCCCTGTCCCCTGGAATGTGGGTCTGATGGCAAGTGTGGACTACGTCCTACGGTTTTATTTTGCTGGAACCAATAATCATGTCTTGCAAAAGAGCTACCTGAGTTCAGTCTTGTGTAACTTTTTAGGAGCCCAGAGGACACAGGGTCAACCAGCTTTTTGTGGTTTAATATGTGGTCAATTCAAAACTGTTTTATGTGCATTGGAAAAGCACATGGACTTCGGTTTAAATCAATAGATCTACTTTATTGGTTAGGTCATTTGGTTCATCATTATTTTTTGTTACACTTAATGCTTTATTGCTGAAAGAGATGATTTACCCTTCCATGTCTATTTGTGTTTCTGTTTCTTTTTGTATTTCTTTTTTTTTATTAATTAAAGAAAAAAAAGAAAATAACACAGCATTTAGAAATCATTCCATTCTACATATGCAACCAGCAACTCTTAACATCATCACATAGATGCATGATCACCACCTCTTAGTACATTTGCATCGATTCAGGAAAAGAACTAGCAAAACAACAGAAAAAGATATAGAATGTTAATATAGAGAAAAAAATAAAAATGATAATAATAGTAAGAAAAAAAAAGACACAAACAGACAAACAAACAGACAAACAAAAAAAAGACCTATAGCTCAGATGCAGCTTCATTCAGTGTTTTAACATGATTACTTTACAATTAGGTATTATTGTGTTGTCCGTTTTTGAGTTTTTGTATCTAGTCCTGTTGCACAGTCTATATCCCTTCAGCTCCAATTACCCATTATCTTACCCTGTTTCTAACTCCTGATGGTCTCTGTTACCAATGACATATTCCAAGTTTATTCTCGAATGTCGGTTCACATCAGTGGGACCATACAGTATTTGTCCTTTAGTTTTTGGCTAGTCTCACTCAGCATAATGTTCTCTAGGTCCATCCATGTTATTACATGCTTCATAAGTTTATTCTGTCTTAAAGCTGCATAATATTCCATCGTATGTATATACCACAGTTTGTTTAGCCACTCTTCTGTTGATGGACATTTTGGCTGTTTCCATCTCTTTGCAATTGTAAATAACGCTGCTATAAACATTGGTGTGCAAATGTCCGTTTGTGTCTTTGCCCTTAATTCCTCCGAGTAGATACCTAGCAATGGTATTGCTGGGTCGTATGACAATTCTATATTCAGTTTTTTGAGGAACCGCCAAACTGCCTTCCACAGTGGTTGCACCATTTGACATTCCCACCAACAGTGGATTAGTGTGCCTCTTTATCCACATCCTCTCCAGCACTTGTCATTTTCTGTTTTGTTGATAATAGCCATTCTGGTGGGTGTGAGATGATATCTCATTGTGGTTTTGATTTGCATTTCTCTAATGGCCAGGGATGTTGAGCATCTCTTCATGTGCCTTTTGGCCATTTGTATTTCCTCTTCTGAGAGGTGTCTGTTCAAGTCTTTTTCCCATTTTGTAATTGGGTTGGCTGTCTTTTTGTTGTTGAGTTGGACAATCTCTTTATAAATTCTGGATACTAGACCTTTATCTGATATGTCATTTCCAAATATTGTCTCCCATTGTGTAGGCTGTCTTTCTACTTTCTTGATGAAGTTCTTTGATGCACAAAAGTGTTTGATTTTGAGGAGCTCCCATTTATTTATTTATTTCTTCAGTGCTCTTGCTTTAGGTTTAAGGTCCATAAAACCGCCTCCAATCGTAAGTTTCATAAGATATCTCCGTACATTTTCCTCTAACTGTTTTATGGTCTTAGACCTAATGTTTAGATCTTTGATCCATTTTGAGTTAACTTTTGTATAGGGTGTGAGAGATGGGTCTTCTTTCATTCTTTTGCATATGGATATCCAGTTCTCTAGGCACCATTTATTGAAGAGACTGTTCTGTCCCAGGTGAGTTGGCTTGACTGCCTTATCAAAGATCAAATGTCCATAGATGAGAGGGTCTATATCTGAGCACTCTATTCAATTCCATTGGTCGATATATCTATCTTTATGCCAATACCATGCTGTTTTGACCACTGTGGCTTCATAATATGCCTTAAAGTCCGGCAGCGTGAGACCTCCAGCTTCGTTTTTTTTCCTCAAGATACTTTTAGCAATTCGGGGCACCCTGCCCTTCCAGATAAATTTGCTTATTGGTTTTTCTATTTCTGAAAAATAAGTTGTTGGGATTTTGATTGGTATTGCATTGAATCTGTAAATCAATTTAGGTAGGATTGACATCTTAACTATATTTAGTCTTCCAATCCATGAACACGGTATGCCCTTCCATCTATTTAGGTCTTCTGTGATTTCTGTTAACAGTTTTTTGTAGTTTTCTTTGTATAGGTTTTTTGTCTCTTTAGTTAAATTTATTCCTAGGTATTTTATTCTTTTAGTTGCAATTGTAAATGGGATTCGTTTCTTGATTTCCCCCTCAGCTTGTTCATTGCTAGTGTATAGGAACACTACAGATTTTTGAATGTTGATCTTGTAATCTGCTACTTTGCTGTACTCATTTATTAGTTCTAGTAGTTTTGTTGTGGATTTTTCTGGGTTTTTGACGTATAGTATCATATCATCTGCAAACAGTGATAGTTTTACTTCTTCCTTTCCAATTTTGATGCCTTGTATTTCTTTTTCTTGTCTAATTGCTCTGGCTAGAACCTCCAACACGATGTTGAATAATAGTGGTGATAATGGACATCCTTGTCTTGTTCCTGAACTTCGGGGGAAAGTTTTCAATTTTTCCCCATTGAGGATGATATTAGCTGTGGGTTTTTCATATATTCCCTTTGTCACTTTAAGGAAGTTCCCTTGTATTCCTATCTTTTGAAGTGTTTTCAACAGGAAAGGATGTTGAATCTTGTCAAATGCCTTCTCTGCATCAATTGAGATGATCATGTGATTTTTCTGCTTTGATTTGTTGATATGGTGTATTACATTAATTGATTTTCTCATGTTGAAGCATCTTTGCATACCTGGGATGAATCCGACTTGGTCATGATGTATAATTCTTTTAATGTATTGTTGGATTCGATTTGCCAGAATTTTGTTGAGGATTTTTGCATCTATATTCATTAGAGAGATTGGTCTGTAGGTTTCTTTTTTTGTAATATCTTTGCCTGGTTTTGGTATGAGGGTGATGTTGGCTTCATAGAATGAATTAGGTAGCTTTCCCTCCACTTCTATTTTTTTGAAGAGTTTGAGGAGAGTTGGTACCAATTCTTTCTGGAATGTTTGATAGAATTCACATGTGAAGCCGTCTGGTCCTGGACTTTTCTTTTTAGGAAGCTTTTGAATGACTGATTCAATTTCTTTACTTGTGATTGGTTTGTTGAGGTCATCTATTTCTTCTTGAGTCAAAGTTGGTTGTTCATGCCTTTCTAGGAACCTGTCCATTTCATCTACATTGTTGTGTTTATTAGCATAAAGTTGTTCATAGTATCCTGTTATTACCTCCTTTATTTCTGTGAGGTCAGTGGTTATGTCTCCTCTTCCATTTCTTATCTTATTTATTTGCGTCCTCTCTCTTCTTCTTTTTGTCCATCTTGCTAAGGGCCCATCAATCTTATTGATTTTCTCATAGAACCAACTTCTGGTCTTATTGATTTTCTCTATTGTTTTCATGTTTTCAATTTCATTTATTTCTGCTCCAATCTTTGTTATTTCTTTCCTTTTGCTTGCTTTGGGATTAGTTTGCTGTTCTTTCTCCAGTTCTTCCAAGTGGACAGTTAATTCCTGCATTTTTGCCTTTTCTTCTTTTCTGATATAGGCATTTAGGGCAATAAATTTCCCTCTTAGCACTGCCTTTGCTGTGTCCCATAGGTTTTGATATGTTGGGTTTTCATTTTCATTCGCCTCGAGGTATTTACTAATTTCTCTTGCAATTTCTTCTTTGACCCACTCGTTGTTTAAGAGTATGTTGTTGAGCCTCTACGTATTTGTGAATTTTCTGGCACTCTGCCTATTATTGATTTCCAACTTCATTCCTTTATGATCCGAGAAAGTGTTGTGTATGATTTCAATCTTTTTAAATTTGTTAAGACTTGCTTTGTGGCCCAGCATATGGTCTATCTTTGAGAATGATCCATGAGCACTTGAGAAAAAGGTGTATCCTGCTGTTGTGGGATGTAATGTCCTATAAATGTCTGTTAAGTCTAGGTCATTTATAGTAATATTCAGATTCTCTATTTCTTTATTGATCCTCTGTCTAGATGTTCTGTCCATTGATGAGAGTGGTGAATTGAAGTCTCCAACTATTATGGTATATGAGTCTTTTTCCCTTTTCAGTGTTTGCAGTGTATTCCTCACGTATTTTGGGGCATTCTGGTTCAGTGCGTAAATATTTATGATTGTTATGTCTTCTTGTTTAATTGTTCCTTTTATTAGTATATAGTGTCCTTCTTTGTCTCTTTTAACTGTTTTACATTTGAAGTCTAATTTGTTGGATATTAGTATAGCTACTCCTGCTCTTTTCTGGTTGTTATTTGCATGAAATATCTTTTCCCAACCTTTCACTTTCAACCTATGTTTATCTTTGTGTCTAAGATGTGTTTCCTGTAGACAGCATATAGAAGGATCCTGTTTTTTAATCCATTCTGCCAGTCTATGTCTTTTGATTGGGGAATTCAGTTCATTAACATTTAGTGTTATTACTGTTTGGATAATATTTTCCTCTACCATTTTGCCTTTTGTATTATATATATCCTATCTGACTTTCCTTCTTTCTACACTCTTCTCCATACCGCTCTCTTCTGTCTTTCCGTATCTGACTCTAGTGCTCCCTTTAGTATTTCTTGCAGAGCTGGTCTCTTGGTCACAAATTCTCTCAGTGACTTTTTGTCTGAAAATGTTTTAATTTCTTCCTCATTTTTGAAGGACAATTTTGCTGGGTATAGAAGTCTTGGTTGGCAGTTTTTCTCTTTTAGTAATTTAAATATATCATCCCACTGTCTTCTTGCCTCCATGGTTTCTGCTGAGAAATCTACACGTAGTCTTATTCGGTTTCCCTTGCATGTGATGGATTGTTTTTCTCTTGCTGCTTTCAAGATCTTCTCTTTCTCTTTGACCTCTGACATTCTAACTAGTAAGTGTCTTGGAGAATGCCTATTTAGGTCTGTTCTCTTTGGGGTGCGCTGCACTTCTTGGATCTGTAATTTTAGGTCTTTCATAAGAGTTGGGAAATTTTCAGTGATAATTTCTTCCATTAGTTTTTCTCCTCCTTTTCCCTTCTCTTCTCCTTCTGGGACACCCACAACACGTATATTTGTGTGCTTCATATTGTCATTCAGTTCCCTGATCCCCTGTTCAAATTTTTCCATTCTTTTCCCTATAGTTTCCGTTTCTTTTTGGAATTCAGATATTCCATCCTCCAATTCACTAATTCTAGCTTCTGTCTCTTTAAATCTACCATTGTAGGTATCCATTGTTTTTTCCAGCTTTTCTACTTTGTCCTTCACTCCCATAAGTTCTGTGATTTGTTTTTCCAGTTTTTCTATTTCTTCTTTTGTTCAGCCCATGTCTTCTTCATGTCCTCCCTCAATTTATTGATTTGGTTTTTGAAGAGGTTTTCCATTTCTGTTCGTATATTCAGCATTAGTTGTTTCAGCTCCTGTATCTCATTTGAACTATTGGTTTGTTCCTTTGACTGGGCCATATCTTCAATTTTCTGAGCATGATCCATTATCTTCTGCTGGCATCTGGGCATTTAATCAGATTTCCCTGGGTGTGACACCCAGCAGGTTGAAAGATTTTTCTGTGAAATCTCTGGGCTCTGTTTTTCTTATCCTGCACAGTAGGTGGCACTCGTGGCTCTCATCTGTCTGCAGGTCCCACCAGTAAAAGATGCTGTGGCTCCTTTAACTTTGGGAAACTCTCTCTGTGGGGAGGGGGTCACCGGCCTCCGCGGCTTGGGGGAGCACCTGTCCAAATTTCCCAGCCGGCCCGGGGTGCCAAGCGTGGTGGGGGGGTGCTGGCCTCTGCGGCTTGGGGGAGCACCTGTCCAAATTTCCCAGCCGGCCCGGGGTGCCAAGTTTGGCGGGGAGGCGCCAGCCACCGCAGCTTGGGGGAGTGCCTATGCACCGTTCCCAGCCAGACCAGGAAACCACGTGTTTGGAAGGAACCCTGGTTGCTGTTCTCCGTGGCTTGGGGATCTCCGATCCAATTCTCCCAGCTGGTCCAGGGGGCTGTGCGTTGGGGGGGGTGGGTGCCAGCCGCCGTGGCTTCAGGGGACTGCCTGTCCAATTCTCCCAGCCGGCCCAGGAAGGAGGGAGGGAGGGACTCCGGCCACCTGCCGCCCCGGCCCGGGGAAGCCCGCGCCCCTCGGCGATCTCACCGGAGCGGGTTCTCCCAGTCAGTCAGCCGTTCCAGAATGGGGTACGCTTTCTTCTTAGTCTCTGTCATGGCTCCAGGAGCTGTTCTGTATCGTTTCTACTTGCCTAGTAACTGTTCTGGAGTAGGGACTAAGACTCGCGCGTCTTACTAAGCCGCCATCTTCTCCGGAAGTCCAGGGGCCTCGTCCTCTTTTTGTATTTCTTGATTCTATTTTAAAAATGTTTTGCTGTTTGATGTTTAATACTCACGACTGCTAGATCTTTATTGTGAACTGCAGACATGGTTCCAAAGTGCCCTTCTTTGCTGCATCTTGTGCATTTTGATTTGTATTCAACATTTTCTGAGATCACTATCATGGCCCTGTTTTCTTTTGGTTTATATTTGCCAGATATGTCTTTGTTAATTCTTTTATTTTCAACTCTACTTTGTCGTTTTGTTTCAAACTTAGCTTTTTTGTACACCATACTTTACTCTGTATTCTATCTGATTATTTTGCTTTTATTGCCTTTCCCATTATTTTCTTTAAAAGATTTATGTTCTTGTGTTTCTGTTGGTTATTTTATGCCTTTAGATAATATACTGAAGGTATTATTTGGGCAGTACATGAATTGTGAGTTTTAAAAGACATTTATTGATTCTCTCCCCTGAAAGAAGAGGACACCCCGACTCCAGAACTTGGACAGGTCATAGCACTTGTCCATCGGTGTGGTCAATACTGCACCTGGTCTGACCTGGGACTACCGTTCTCATGTTTATTCAGCCTCAGCTCTGCTCTATTTCTTTGGACTCAGATTTGTCATCTATAAAATGATGATGCTTTGACCAAATATTTGCTAAGCTCTTTCCAACTCAGTGTGATGATCAATTTGGACTTGAGGTATTGGGAGGTATTTGGCAATAAATTTAAATTGGCCCTTGGAAAACTGCTAGAAAACATCACAACAAAAGTTTCAGATGAAAGGATGAGGCTAAGTATAAAACCATAAAAAATGCACCTTCAGGGCAGGCCACAGTGGCTCAACAGGCAGAGTTCTTGCCTGCCATGCCGGAGACCCGGGTTCGATTCCTGGTGCTTGCTCATGCAAAAAAAAATACACATTCAAACACTGCAACAATTCAAATTGCTGCTTAGGGGACATTGAAGAGAGAAAGGACATGTCCTCATTTTGGTTGTGGTCTTTTCATTCAATGATTGTGTGAGTGAAAGAGGCTCAAGAAGCCTGGAAATGTCAGAATGATTTCATTTGAGCTTTTCACTGGCAAAGAGGAAACAGATGGGAGCGTGTGGAAACTGTGCCTGCAATGTGCTTTGAACACGAACATCTTCATGTTTTTTTTTGTTCCAAGAGTGACAACTCATTTATAAAAAAGGGAACAGGCTAGAGAACTCTGAACTCACTAGCAGTCTGCAAGGAACTTTGATCACTCTGGGTAACTCAGGCAGAAGGTGGAGGAGTGGGAGATAAAAGAGTTCATATCCCCATGGTTTTCCTACTCTTTCTCCTCCTCTGTAATTTGCCACCCCACATAACTTTTGTTCATCTTTATCTAGGTAGTCCTTATGTAATGCTATGATCATGATGCATCTTGCCTTAGAATCATCTGCCAACAGGAACAAGACTTGGCATATATTTGTTCTGATATTATGCTAACTTTTAAATTAGCTTTAAATAAATTAAGTGTTTCTCACCCAGTTTGCATCCTCCACATTTATTTGCCCATAACATAATTAGTGGAAGCAGCCTCTATGCTAGACTTCTTTTGTTTTTCATATTTTTCTACTGCTGGCTGGTATATAATAATAAAAGCATCAGAGCTTTACAATTTGTGAAGATTTCATTTGGTCTTACTGAAATTATAGTCAAGACCATTTTGTCAGTAACTTAGAGAAAATAATTATAACCTTCAAGCTTCATTCACAATATATGATTAGGAATTGAATAAGCTTAAAAATCCATTATATTTACACACATTTGAGACTTCCATTAGGGCAATAGACTATAAAATCGCTGGTTTAGCAAACCAAATGAAATAAATGCATTAGGTTTCTAGAGCATTTGGAACCATTTTAGATAAATTCTAAATGAGAAAATAACCCATACGTATTAAAATCTATTAAATTTGCTGTACATTGAGGATATATTCATAGTCATCATAAAGCTGTTTTAATAATGACTTTATACAGACATATGATGCTAACAATGTTAAAATGCCAAATATCTTTTCATTGCACAAATAATGCAAAAAATCCTACCAAATATTAGAAGATAGGAAAGCCCACAGTGCTTTTGACTCTGCAGATTTTTGCACAAAGTTGTATTATCTGCATTTTTGCATTTACAACATTTTTTATAATCTTATTTTTAATGATGGAAATAGTAATATTCTGTAAGTATTTGTACTGTAACTTGCTTAATCATTGCTCACTTTTTAAATATCTTCCATCTTCTATTAAAATATCATTACTGAAACTATGTGTGCATGTAGTTTTTTAAGACGCATTTTAGATTGTATTATTAGGAAGCATAATTATTAAAGTGTGCCCTGTTTTTTATTGTTATAAACAAATTGCTTTCTAAAGTGGTTATACATATTTAGAGTGCAATTAGCAATGTAAGAAACTGCCACTTTCCTTGCTGCATCACCAAATTATAATTACTTAAAGAAACTACTTTAACAGTTAAAAATTTCTTTTCTATTCCATTTTGTTTTGTTTGTTTGTTTTCATGAGCTTAGTAAAATAGGTCTAGCATTGCCGTGAAAATGTGGTTGAGACCAGAGCAAGGAGAAAGAGACTTAGACTTTTTTTTATGGCAGAATTTAGAGGTAAAGGTAAGGAGAGTGTTAGAAAGGTGTTTCAGTTGGCAGTGGAGTGTAGAAGAGTTTCTATTCAAAAGCCCAGGACTTTTTTCCTACTCTTCAGATTCTGGTTTTAAAATTTTGCTCATTCCCCTATAAGGATTTTGCTGAGAGTTAAAGAAACAGTGCCTGCCACTTGCCACTTGCCACTTGACTTCATTACTTTTGATGCAAAGGACACTGGCACTGTGTGTCTTGAATGAAGGTAAGAGTCTCATTTTAAGCATGCCCTGGACCTTTCTGAACACTCCTGCTCTGCAGCCCTGGCAAGTTTAGCAGCTGATATCAGAGTGCAGCCATGTATATGGGTGGGTGAAGTCCCAAATTTTGAATCTAAAGTCTGACTCTGGAGATGCCAGGAAGTTTGGGGGATATGGTATGTTTTATAATTTCTGGTACATAGAAGGCCTGAGACTTCAATGGCCTTGGGACATTTAGCCATGGGCCAAGTACAGCAAGTGATTCCACTGCTCCTGCAAGTGGCAGCAGGTGGCATGAAGGTATCTGGTCAGGGACTGGCTGGATTTGAGGCATCAGGAAGAGTTTGTGACTGTCTGTGGCCATGAAAGATGTGTTTGCACATGTGAGTGCATGCGTGTGAGTACATGTGTGTGTACATGTGCACATATGTGTGAATGTGTGTATGCATGTGAGTATGAGTGGGTGTATGTGTGTATGCATGGACAAGGGAAGTGATGGTGTTTGTGATTATGTTATTTAAGTATAGGGGCTAGGGAAACCATTACAGCCCTAATTTTTGGTCTGAATCTTTGCCTGAAAGGCCTTCTTTTCTCATTAGGTTGAAAACTAGAACAGTTTCCTTGGCTATAGGGTCTACTATCCAGGCCCCATTGTAAGGAGGACACACCATCCTGTGCATTAAATAGAGCAAAAGCCAACCCTCTGAGTGTGTGTGCATGCATGCATGCACATAACTGAGTTCAGCATTCAAAACATGCCTGGTGGGCCACTAAAAGGGACACAGTTAGACTGTTTTTGTTTTTAAAGATGGAAGAGACTTAAGCAAGTTTGTTATAGGGAAAGCAGGTTGAACCAGATACTTCTAAATCTTTTTAACTGGATGGCCAGGCTTTTAAGTAGTTCAGGATCCAAGAGAGAGAGGACAGGGCTGGGGAGTGAATTTGGAAAACATTAGCCAGAGAAAGTAACTGAAGTTATGGGAATGGTGAGCTTGTCAAGGGAGACCATGTTGAAGAGGGAAAAAATAACACACTCTTAAATGCAGAGTCTTAAAAGGAAGGAGCAAGTGGAAGAAAACCTCACAATGAGAGGCCAATCCTGTATTCATCACTTTCAACCATAAAACTTGAATTTATGGCCTAGGAATTTTCGAATGAAATATTTGCATGTATTTTGCTAACTTATTAAGGGTCTTATAGGGACTATATCTGACAAAATTATAGTCATCTTTTGCCAACCACAGTTTTCAGAACTCTTGTATCCATATGCCAGATGCCTTGGTTCATTCTCAATGTCGTTCCCAAACCTGGCTGTCAATTCACCTATTAAATCTTATAAATACATAAAATACAAATGTCTGGGTCCTACCCCAGACCTGTTGAATCACAATCTCCTGGGATAGGGGCAGGGAATAGTATTTCAACAGGTGTTTCAGATCCCATGCACCAAAAGGACACTAAGTTCTGCAAGTTGCTCTTTCCTCTATCAGACCTGTGTGTAGTGGGACCATGCAAAGAAAGATCTTGTACATCTTATCCTTTCAACAAATGCATCCATGACCAGTCTTGGATAATAGTTCTTCTTATCACCTTGATTGCTTGTAAAAAAGTGTAAGAATTTTGTAGATGGGCATGGTGGAGCACCAATAATAACTGATGTAGACATTCTTGCCTTGTGAATGGGCTTCAGACACAGTTATGATTTGATTTAGAAAAATAAATATGTTTGACAATTTTAACACCTCAAGTGTCGTGGAACAATTTATACATTTATATAGTTTTACTCTTTCTTCCTTTAGGTTCCTTTCATGATACCAGTTTTCTGGAAGGACCTTTGGGTTTATATATACGAAGAATCTAAATGTACAACATTAAATTTTAAGCCAGTAAAAGATGCTTCTCAATCTTTTTAACTGGATGGTCAGGCTTTTAAGTAGATCTGTTTCAGCAGATTGCAGAAAAGCAGCACTGCTTTTAGAACAATTGAAAAAGGTGCTCATGGAAGATTTCCTGCCAGAGCAGGCTTTTAATGACGAATATGATTTATGGTGAACAAATGTCTTCCAGAACTTTAATTTACTGTGCTTTAAAATATTATATGCATTTAGCTATTTTTCCCTGTCCAGGCAAAACAATCAACTGTTTTGCCAGCCCCAGACCTTTTCAAGAACATAACCCCCTTGTGATTGGCAAGGATTTACTGTATTTATTTTAGGCATGAAAATAAGCATTTATACACACTCTTCATTACCTTAAGGAAAATTGAACAGGCAACTGTAAGCATTTTAATAAATGTGGCAGGACAAGGCATTCATAATTTAATGGAACAATCTCCTCATGCCTTCCACTCTTCCCCATACTCCATGGAGCAAATTTAGGGAAAAGAAAGACAGAAAATAGCTGGCTGCCCCTGTGGGGTACAAACCTTAGGGACTGGAGCATTAGGAGCAGCTGTCAGAGTTCCTGTGGAGGAGCTGACAGTCAGTTGAGATCTGGGAGAAACGTCTCTGTTCTCTGTAATCTGCGCTGGCTCTCCATCAGCAGTCCCCAGTAATGGGGCAGGATAGGTATGCCACAGCAGGATGCTGTGCTCAAATGAGGGGTAGCAAGATGGCAGCCTCAATGGGGGAAGAACCTCAGCCCCATCCCTTCTTCTCTGGACTTGTCAGCCCTGGAGTCCTTGTATAATTTCGTGAAGGGAGCTGGAGGAAGTACCAGTAATGATTGAGAAGGATCCTCTTCTATATCTAGGTGGGTAGGGGACTCAGATCCAGAAATAATTTAATATAGAAAAGTGCTTTGGAACAAGTTGTACATGTTATATATAAATCTCATTTTCACAAGACCTATTTTATTTTGAGGGGGTGTGGTGGTGGTCTTCGATTTTACCGATAGTGGAACAGAGCTTTCCCTTATTTGGGTACAGAAAAAAGAGGGTAAGATTATGGAAGTGGCACACAGCAAAAGCAGAAGCGACACCATTGTAGAAAAGGTCAATGCAAATTCCGATACTACTGGCTTTATCAAACTCTATTTTAAAGTCTTAATTAGCAGCTATAAGAATCCATATACAATTTTTCGTTGCATTTTGTATTGCCATAATATAATAAGTTTGCTGTTGAAAGTATGTGTGAAAATACCGGTGGGTTTTTTTTTTTAACTGATTAAAATGTGAGGAACTGCTGTGACGACTTCCTCTGTGTTTCTTTTGGCTACAGATAATACCACAGAGCTATCTCAGTGACGCACATAAGCAGCTGATAACAGCCGACATGTGGAGAGTAAGCCAAGTATGTACTATCAGAAAATGAGCTAAAAACCCCATAAAACTCCCCATTGCCTCACTTGAGAGCATTTCTTTTGAAATCTCTTAATGGCACAGTACGTGATATTTTTTATTTTGTGTGCAAAAATACTACAAGTGAAGTATGAGATGAGAAGTAAAAGCATATCTTTATTGAATAGGCTCTGGTGATATAGCGTATGTACTAATGTACTCTTCAATAGCAAAATATCTTGGAATTGCATTAAATTAATATTAGTCATTTGAATTTGCAACAAAGTATTGAGCAGCCTTTCTTTATCTTTGTCTATTTAATTTTGATATTTTATTTACCTTTGATTAATTTTGATATTTTAATCAAAGTTAAATAGGAACTGATTTTTAAAAGCTTAAAAAGAAATAATAGTCTTCTTCTAAACCCCTCCCTACCACAGGATCCCGATGCTGCTGACAATAATTGTCAATTAGTTTAGTTGTTATTTCTATTATTTACTTTAATATTTTTAAATAACCTGATCATATTTATTTCTTAATTTTCTATTCCTAGAAATTATCTAATAACTTCCTATTACAGAAAACGTAAGGTTTGATCTCTTCCAATCCTCTCTCTGTTCACGCTTTTCCTCTCCCGTGCAATATAGGCTCTGGTCAAACCACTTGTGTACATTTTTCTTGGTTAAATTCAATGTTTAGTATGATTATGCAACTGTAATTCACTGCTGGCCTGTGCAGAATTATGATCATATTTCTTTCTAGGTTGCAATCTTATTGTTTGAGCAACCACTAGACTAGATGTTGCTATAGAAGGATTCTGTAGAAGGGATTAGCATCTATTGTCAGTTGACATTAAATAAAAAAGAAATTATTTGATAATGTGGTTGGGCCTTCTCCAAACAGTTGAAGGCCTTAAGAGAAAAAAATGTTTTCTTGTAGAAGAAATTCTGCCTCAAGTCTACAGCATTAGCTCCTCACAAATTTGGGTTCAATGGGGTTGTAAGTCCAGGGATACTCTAAGGGTCCCAATTAACTATAAGCTATAGCTACTACCAGGGAATTTTGAACTCATTGTATCCAGAGACCAGAAGTGAGAGGAGGAGTCACCATCATGGCAGGGGCAATCAACAGGAGAAGGTAGCATTGCTCCTACCCAGTGGAAAGAAAGAGGAAGATACATGGAACCAAGTGGTTCTCTCAGCACTCCATCAGTCAACTGTAAGTGTGGATGGACATATGCAGCAACCCAGCCCAAGAAAGTTGATTAGGGCTCAGGCCTCTTTAGGATGAATGCTTTGGCCAAACCCCCAAGCCAATCCCAAGACTTTCTGAGATAAGAGCCGAGGATGAATGGAATTTTGAATGGATAGTGGAAGGACAAGAGGTTGAGTCCCTATCACATCCTGAGACCAATCTCAGCAATGGAAAGTATAGTTTATCCCATTAACTTCTGTCTTACAAGTTTCTTTTCAAGCAGAGAGGCCCATAGGAACCATCAGGAAACTGTTTCCTACATATTCATGGAGAAGTGGATCTTTCCAGAAGTTTAGCTCTAATGGCAATGAGAGAGAAGAGACAGACCAGAGGGGAATGTGTTGTCAAGGAATTTTGTTTAATATGAGGGAGAACATTTTTTTAAATTACTTTTTATTGACAGACATTATATATTCACATATCATGTAATCATACAAAGTGTACAATCAATGGATCACATCATCATATAGCTGTGCATTTATCATAAAAATGACTGTTTTTTTCTTTTTTTGTGAAAAATAACATATACCAAAAATCCTTAAATTTCAAAGCACATCACAACAATTAGTTGTAGAACAGGTTTCAGAGTTTGGTATGGGTTACAATTCCACAATTTTAGGTTTTCACTTCTAGCTGCTCTAAGATACTGGAGACTAGAGGAAATATCAATGTAATGATTCAACAATCACGCTCATTTGTTAAACCCTACCTTCCCTGTATAACTCCACCATCAACTTTGATCTTTCTCTGAGGGGGCCCATTTTTTGGTCTTTTTTTAAAACAAGTAGTTAATAGAACTATGCCATAGTTCCATGATTTTTCATTTTTCTTCTAGTTGCTCTAAGATACTGGAGACCAAAAGAAACATCGATATGATTCAGAAGTCATACCCATTTGTTAAATCCTATCTTCTGTTATACTCACCCTTCTCTTTAAATAATATATATACAGGGCGGGCCACGGTGGCTCCCTGGCAGAGTTCTTGCCTGCCATGCCAGAGACCTGGGTTCGTTTCCCAGTACCTGCCTATGTAAAAATAAATAAATAAATAAATAAATAAAACATATATGCAAAAAAGCAATAAATTTAAAAGTACATTGCAGCGATTAGTTGTGGAACAAATTTCAGAGTTTCTATGAGTTACAATTCCACAATTTTAGGTTTTTACTTCTAGCTGTCTTAGGGTACTGGAGACTAAAAGAAATATCAGCATAATATTTCAGCACTCATTTGTTAAACCCGACCTTCTCTGTATAACTCCACCATCACCTTTGATCATTCTCCCACTTTTTAGGAGTATTTGGGCTATGCCCATTCTAACTTTTTCACGTTAGAAGGGGCTGTTGATAATATGGAATAGGAGGATGGAAGTAGTTGATGTTCAGAAAAGGCTCGCCCTTCTTCATTTTAGTATTTATCTGGTCCAGGGACCCATCTGGAGGTTATAGGTTTTAGAAAGTTACCCTAGTGCATCAAACTTTTATAGAATCTTATATAATGCCCTAGTTATGCTTTATGGTTTGCAGGAATTGTTTTGGTTGGGGTTTGGCAAGTTATGATAGGTGGCAATGTCTAACTGAAGCTTACAAATGAGTGACCTCCAGAGTAGCCTCTCAACTCTATTTAAACTCTCTCAGCCACTGATACATTATTTGTTGCACTTCTTTTCCCCCTTTTGACCAGGATGGCACTGTGGATCACATGGTTCCAGGGCCAGACTCATCTCTGGGAGTCATCTCCCACTCTGCTGGGGAGACTTTCACCCCTAAATGTCATGTCCCACATAGCAGGGAGATCAATGGTTTTACTTGCAGAGTTGGGCTTAGAGAGACAGAAGCCACATTTAAGCAACAAAAGAGGTCCTCCGGAGATGACTCTTATGCATGCCTATAAATAGGCTAAGTTTCTTTGCTACATACCTAAGCTTCACCAGAGCAAGCTTCAAGATCAAAGTCTTGGCCTATTGATTTGGGTGTCCCTAATGTTTAGCATAGTATCTGGGGTTTCCCTGGTGGTGAATTTTAATAGTTCCTTATTTTTTCCCTGAAGACACCCATTTTAAAGGACAAAAGGTAAGAGAGATTTATTGGAGACGTATGAGCAAGGGAAGAGATGAGTGATTGAGACAGATTACGGTCCCCAAGGGGAGAGGAGAGCATGGGCCCTCAGTGGAGGAAGGGTCTAAAGGGAAAGACATTTATTCTGTTGTAATTGGAAAGAGCCAAAGGATGATGTGCCAATAGTTAAGTATATAGTTTTAGATTTAGATGGTGGCATCCCTATCTAATGCCTCTATTTCCCTCTTGAAGTTTGGGACAATCCTGTCTGCTTAGAGAGAAGGAATTGGTTGTTACAAGGTGGTGAGAGAGAGAGAGAGAGAGAGAGAGGTGATTGTGAAATTATAGTTGGTGCCATACCTACTATATACCTGTTCAGTAAATGAATAAGATTTTAAAACACCATTTATTAAGCAAACCATGCCAGGGACTATATTAAATTCTACTGAGGTATTATTTCTAATATTTATAACATATCAAATTATACCCTGAGAATTAGCTAATATTGTCTATATTTTATAGGAAAGGGATAGTGTGTTACTTTCCTAGTTCATTACTTTACTTATTTAACATATATTGACTGACCATAAGTTGTGTGCCAAGCACTGTTCTTGGCATAGTTAGTAAATGTATCAGTAATGTGAACCAAGGCCTCACTATTTATCTACTTTCCTTCTGAATATCTAAAATCAATCTTTTCAATGATTTTCCAACCTTATGGTAAAATTACCATTAATTCAGCATATCTCAGTTGGGGTCAAGTTTAAATTGGCACTAACTGTGAAGAAATACTTTGATAATATAAATTAAATTTAATCAGTAAAATAATTTACACAAAATTAAAAGAAAGTTTGTGAGTGGTGGTTGTACTTAACCTATTTTAATTTCCTAGGGTTACCATAACAAAATATCACAATCTGGGGACTTAAAATAACAGAAATTTATTGTCTCACAATTCTGTAGTCTAGAAATCCAAAATTAAGGTGTCAGCAGCACCATTCTTCCTCTGAAGTCTGTACTATTATAAATATATGGCATATGTTCAAGAAGGTAGAGGAAAACATGAACATGGTAAGGAGTGAAATATCTCCAGTGGAAATTTTAAAGCTGAAAAATATGAAATGAAAAATACATTGAATAGGGTCAATGGCAGATTAAACAGTGTAGAAAAGATAGTGAACTTTAAGACATAGAAATTATTCAGAATGAATTCAAAGAGAAAAAAACACACAAAAACAAACAAACCTTCAAGGACTTATGGGACAATATTGAACAGTCTAATATAGGTGTAATTGGAGTCCTATATGAAAGGGGGACAGAAAAATATTCAGCAAAAAATAGCCAAATATGTCTTTTTTTTTTTTTTTCGGTATGCTGTATGGTGGGGGTCACACTTCATTCTTTTTCCATGTGACTACCCCATTATTGCAGCACCATTTGTTGAAAAAAAAAATTTTTTTTTAAATATATAGGCCAGGAATAGAATTCTGGTCTCCTGCATGAAGAGAATTCCCTCGCACCCCCTCCAAATATGTTTTTAAATTTGATCATAAACAGAAATTTTAAAAATAACTAGAGAAAAAGAAGTTATGCTCAGAGGGACAAAGAGGAGCATTAAAGCAACATATAACTAGAAAGTTTTCAAAGAGAAAAAAAATCTAAATCTATAGCATTGACAATATTTTTCAAAATGAAGTCAATGTAAAGACATTCACACACATCCATACACCGACACCCACATATCCACACACCCACAAACCCAACTGAGAACATTTATCACCAGTAGATATGTGCTATAAAAAATGTTAGAAGTGCTTCACACAAAAAGTTCAGAACACTTTTCTTATTGGTTACAACTCTTCATAAATATTAACATTGTTCCTTTCATTTATTATATTTTATCATGAAATTTATTTTATCTGAAATCAATATTGACATTTTTTGCTTAATTTTAATTTATTTTTGCCTAAATTATTTTCTCTTATCTTTTGCAATATTTCATAGATTCATTTATATATACCTTTTCCAAGGAGGGTAGTTTGCTGTTTGGTAAATTTATCTGGAGTGTTAACCATTTTAAATTGAATTCAGATGAACTGAATTTATTATTATAGACAATATATACAGTATTCCTCCTATAACTTTGTTTTATATATGTTTATGTTTTCTGAGGCTTCATTTTCTATTCCAGTACTTTTTATTCCTAACTTTTAGGAAATATTAGTTGGTTTGTGTGTGTGTTTGCATGTGTGTATGTGTTTGTTGCTTATTGAATTACCTTTAATTTGTTTTTTTCTTACCTACTTAGTTGAAAGACATCTTTATATTTTATTTCTAATTCTATTAGTGATCACTTTCAAAAATATGCTTGAATCATTTATTTCTCTTTCTCAATTTCAAGTGTGATAAAATGAATTGCCTACATCTAATGTAATATGAGTAATTTAATGTATTTTACTACTCTGATAAGGGATAACCTGATATTGCTATTTCATTATGGTATAAACTTTTTAGGACACTACCAAAATATTTGTCAAAGTGATTATTGCTACTTTACAGTTCCACTAGCAATGTAGGAAAGATGCACTTGCTATTTTCAGTTCTAAAAAATATTAGCCATTTTAGAAGTTTTATAGTTTTAGAATTAAGTCCTGTTTTCCATTTTGAGTTTATTTTATAAAAATTTTGAGGTAAAGTTTAAGTTTTATTTTTTCCTATATGAATATCCAGTTGTTGTAGCATCATTTATTGAAAAGACTCTCCTTTGCCTCATTGCCACATTTGTTGAAAATAAATTGACTAGATATTTAGATCTGGGTTTGAGTTCTCAGTTTGGTTCCATTGACCTATATATCTACTTTTATACTGATACTACATTCTGAGGATTACTGTAGCTTTATAGTAAGACTTGAGATCAGCTAGTGTATAATCCCCATTTTTTCCTGGCTATTTGGGTCCTTCTCATTTCTACATCAATTTTAGGATGAGCTTGAAAAATTTACCAAAAGGAAAGCTTGTTACAATGTTCATTGTGATTGCAATGAATTAATATCAATTTAGGTAGAATTGACATATTAAAATTTGAATTGTCTAATTCATAAACATGTATTCTCTCCATTTATGTATATTATTTACGTTTTCTCAAGAATGTTGATAATTTTTAGTGCACAGGTCTTGCACAAATTTTGTTATTTTACCTCTCTCTCAAAATAGAAAGTACAAAACAATCGCAAAGACTAATGTCACTATCAAAAATATAAGTATAGTGAAAATTCTGCCATAAACATTTAAGTAAAAGTTTCAGTGTAGTCACATGTTTTCATTTCTCTTAGGTGTATTACTAAGGAGTTGAATTGCTGGATCATATGACAACTTTTTGTTTAATTGAGAAACTACCAAACTATTTTCAAAAGTGGCTGCATCATTCTCCATTGCCAGAAGTGTATGAAGTTTCTATTTTTTGCACATCATTGCCAACACTTGTGATTATCAGATTTTTAAAATTCTAACCATCCTAGTGAGTGTGAAGTGATATCTCATTGTGGTTGTGACTTGCATTCCCCTGATGACTAACGATATTGAGCTTCTTTTCATGTGTTTTTCTGGCCATTTGTATGACTTCCTTGGAAAAATATCTATTCCTGTCCCACCCTCATGTTTTAATTTGATTTTTTTTTGCATTTTTATTATTAAGTTGTAAATGTTCTTTATATATTCCATTACCAGGTGTATAATTTAGAAATATTTTCTCCAAGTCTGTGGGTTCAGTTTTCACTTTCTTGTTGGTGTCCCTTGAAGCGCATGCGATGGTTAAGTTCAGGTGTCAACTTGACCAGGTTTTGGTTATCTAGTTATTTAGTTAAGCAAGCTCTGGCCTGATTGTTACTGTGAGGACACTTGGTAAACGTAAATTATCCATAAGTTAATTGCTTCTGATTACGTCTACAATCAATAGAGGAGCTTGCCCTCAACAATGAGAGAAGTCTCATCCAATTAGTTGAAGACCTTAAAAGGGGAACTGATGATTTTATCAGTCAGAAGAGAAAATTTCCATCTCTGCTTTAGCCAAAGAGCTTCTCCTTGGGAACTTATAAAAAATCATCAGAGGTCCCAGCTTGCAGCCTGCTCTGTGGAATTTGGACTTGTACATCCCCACAGTCTTTTGAGACAATTCTTATAAAAACCTTATAATATTTACAGATGTTCCCTTTTAGTTTTGTTTCCTTTGAGAACCCTAACTAATACAGCACAAAATTTTATATTTTGTTAAAGTTCCATTTATCTATTTTTCTTTATTGTTGTGTTTTTAGAATCATATGTAAGAATTTTTTACCAAATTTGAGGTAATGAAGATTTACCCCTATGTTTTTATTTGAAGAGCTTTATAGTTTTTGTTGTTACATTTAGGTCTTTGACCCATTTTTGAGCCAATTTTTCTGTACAGTGTCAGATGTTTTCAACTTTGTTCTTTTGCCTGTGGCTCTTCAGTTGTCCCAGCACCAGTTGTTGGAAGGTCAATTATTTTCCCCTTGAATGGTCTTGGCAACCATAGTTCACCATAGATGTATGGTTTTTCTCTCTGAATTCTAAGTTCTGTTCCATTGACCTACATGTCTTATACCAGTACCACACTGTCTTGATTACCATTTTTGTGTATTGTTTTGAAATAGGAAAGTGTGAGTCCTACTTTGTTCTTTTTTATTTTTTACAAGATTATTCTGGGTATTCTGGGATCCTTGAAAATCTGCATGCATTTTAGAATCAGCTTTTAAATTTCCAAAAAGAAGTCAGCTGGTATTTTGATAGGATTGCATTGAATCTTGTTGATCAGTTTAGGGGCATTGCCAAGTTTACAATGTTAAGTCTTCTGATCAATGAAGCTGGATATTTTCTCACTTAAGTAATCCTTAATTTCTTTCGACAATGTTTGGTAATTTTCAGAATTGAAGTTTTGCGCTTCTTTGTTAAACTTATTCCTAATTATCTTATATTTTATGCTATTGTGAACGCAGTTGTTTTCTTAATACCATACTTGGGTTGTTCTTTGTAAGCATACAAAAATATAATTGATTTTTAAAAATATTTTTATTGAGATATATTCACATACCATATAATAAATCACACAATCAGTGGCTTTTAGTATAATCACAGAGTTGTGCATTCATGACTACAATCAATTTTAGAATGTTTTCAATATTCTAAATAGAATATTCCATAACACTTAGTGGACACCTCTCAATCTCTCTATCATTCCTCAGCCCTATATAAACATTAATCTATTTCTGTCACTATAGATTTATTTATATCTACATTTTATATAAATGGAAGCATACAATATTTAGGACTTTGTGTCTGGTTTCTTTCATTTAGGATAATATTTTTTAAATTATTATTTTTTAATTAGAAAAGTTGTAGGTATTTAGAAAAGTCATGTAAAAAATACAATGATCCCACATACCCCACTACTGTTGACACTTGGAATTAGTGTGGGACCTTTGTTAAAATTGATAAAGTATATTGAAATAGATAGTAAGAACTATAATATTTACAGTTTACTTTAGGTATGTTTTTTCTATATACCACCCTATTATTAACACTTTGTAATACTGTCATTTATTTGTTATAATTCATGAAAAAACATTCTTATATTTGTACATATTAATCCCAGTCCATCATCCACATCATGGTTCACTGTTACACAGTTCCATGTTTCATCTTTGAACTTTCATTCTAGTAGCATATATGACCAAAAACTTCCTCTTTGAACCACATTCACATGCATAGTTTAGTGCTGTTAATTATATTCACAATAATTGCTACCATCACCACCATCCATTTCCAAAGCTTTATGATCAACTGAAATAGAAATTCTATACAAATTAAGCATCAGCTCCCCATTCTTTACCTCAGTCTATCCCATGACAACCTATGTTCTGAATTGTATCTCTATGAGTCTTCTTATTATAATTTGATCCTTTCGGTGAGACCATACACTATTTCACTTTTTATGCCTGCCTTATTTCACTTAGCATAATGTCTTCAACGTTCATCCATGTTGTGTTCTGTATCAGGATTTAATTTCCTCTTATAGCAGAATAATATTTCATCATATGTATATTCCAAATTTTGTTTATCCATTCATTGATTGATGGACACTTGGTTTGCTTTCATCTTTTGATTGTTATTACTATAAAGGCAGTACTTAGTTCAGCCATTTTATCATTTGGATTTTATGTATCAGATCTTTTTTTTTTTTTTCCCTCTCTTTTTCTTTATTCACCCTCCTTTTCTGTATGGTTGATGTGCTGGTTTGAAAGGATGTATGTCCCCTATAAAAGTCATGTTTTAATCTAAATCCCATTTCATAAAGGCTGAATAATCCCTACTCAATACTGTATGTTTTAAACTGTAATCAGACCATCTCCCTGGAGATGTGGTTTAATCAAGAGTGGTTGTTAAACTGGATTAGGTGACGACATGTCTCCACCCATTTGGGTGGGTCTTGATAAGTTTCTGGAGTCCTATGAAAGAGGAAACATTTTGGAGAATGAAGGAGATTCGGAGAGAGCAGAGAATGCTGCAGCACTATGAAGCAGAGAGTCCATGAGCCAGCGATCTTTGGAGATGAAGAAAGATAATGCCTCACAGGGAGCTTCATGAAACCGGAAGCCAGGAGAGAAAGCTAGCAGATGCTGCTGTGTTCACCATGTGTCCTTCCAGCGGACAGAGAAGCCCTGACTGTGCTTGCCATGTGCCTTCTCACTTGAGAGAGAAACCCTGAACTTCATCGGCTTTCTTGAACCAAGGTATCTTTCCCTGGATGCCTTAGATTGGACATTTCTATAGACTTGTTTTAATTAGGACATTTTCTCAGCCTTAGAACTGTAAACTAGCAACTCATTAAATTCCCCTTTTTAAAAGCCATTCCATTTCTGGTATATTGCATTCTGGTAGCTAGCAAACTAGAACAGTTGATCTTTTGTGATGTATCTGACAGATCCCTTGTTCATTTCTGTGGTTTGTATAATTTAAAAATACTTTCTTTGTGGTTAACATGTTGTTATTACATAACCTACCAATTCAAAAAGGTACAAACTTTGCATTAGTACCACACATGTTCTCTGCTCCCATATTCCTCCTGTTTCCCCTTTTTATGTTGTTTTTATCCCACTTTACCATTTTATATTTTGCATATCTCTTATTGGGAAATATGCCTTTTACTTGTTCAATTGTATTCTGATTCTTATATGAATTAAAGAGCAGAGTTGTATGTTAAGGACACAGTATTATTGGATTTTGCTTTAACCTTTTAGTTACCCTTTCTGATAATCTTCATTTTTAAACACTACCACAAACCATTCCCTCCTGTCTTATCCTTTCAACCTGCAGAACTCCTTTTTGTAATTTTTGCATGGCAGATCTCTTGTTTACCCTTGAATAACACAAACTCTCCCTCATTTTTGAAGGACAGTTTTACTGGATAAACAATTTTTGACTAGCAGTTTTTTCTTTCATACCATTAACTTCTCACTCCTGGTTTCTGATGTGATATTAACGCTTAGTCTTATTGAGGACCCCTTGTATGTGATGAATCAATTTTGTCTTGTTGCTTTCAGGATCCTCTCTTTATCTTTGGCATTTTAAATTCTGATTGGTATGTGTCTCAGAGTTGATCTATTAGGATTTATTCTGTTTGGAGTGTGTTGCACTTCTTGGAAGTTTTTTCATAAGAGCTTGGAAGTTTTTGGCCATTATTTCCTCACATAATCTTTCTGCAGTTTTTCCTTCCCCTTTCCTTTTGGGATACCCATGGTACATGTGTTTGTGCACTTCATGTGCCACTCAGATCCCTGAGACACTGCTCAATCTTCTCTATTCTTTTCTCTATCTCTTTATCTGATGGTATAATTTCAATTGTCCTGTCTTCTAGCTCACTGTTTCTGTCTCAGATCTGCTGTAATATACCTCTAGTGTATTTTTAATTTCTACTATTGTGACTTTCATCCCCATAATTTCTCTTTTGTTTCTTTATACATTCAAATTCTTCTTTATACTAATACATTGTTGTCATGATATCCTTTACATTTTATGAATATTTTCCTTCATCTCTTTGGATTGATTTAGGAGATTTGTTTGAATATCTTTGATTAGTTGTTTCAATTTCTGAGTTTCTCTGAAGTTTTAATTTGTTCCTTTGACTGAGCCATATAATCCAGTTT
Organism: Tamandua tetradactyla; assembly: GCF_023851605.1. Lineage (NCBI taxonomy): Eukaryota > Metazoa > Chordata > Mammalia > Pilosa > Myrmecophagidae > Tamandua > Tamandua tetradactyla. Next base: position 35,866,130 of record NC_135351.1, read on the forward strand.
TTTAGTATGGCTTGTGATATTTTTGCTCATTTCTAGGCCTCTGATTCTCTTGATGGGTTAATGCTGAAGGTCTTTTTCTCCTTATCTAGGGTTTTATGGTTGATTGGCTTTGTGTTAAGGTTCTTCTTTGACATTTGGTATAACTTGTGAATAGCCATGTTTAACCATTGAAATTTTCTCAGCTCTTCTTCATCTTTTTATTGCTCTAAATATACAATGCAACCTTTAAGATTGCGTTTTTGTACAATTGTTTCACCACTAAAAGAGAGCTTCCCTTTCTCTATTTCTTATCCAGGAATCTTGACCTGTTCTGTTTGTTTTTTGTGTGTGTTTTTTTTTTTTTTTTGGTAAAACATTTCTTTCCAGCTCTTATGATTTTTTAAAATTCTCTGCCTCACTCTGTGCCCCATTTTCATTACACTTTTCAGTTCTGGGACCCATCCTGTCTTACAGCAGTTCAGTTTTAAATTACCCACAGGGTATCACACCTCACTGAGCCAGTTGGATCAATCCAGAAAGGTGGATCACTTCAGAAAAATCCATTTTGCTTTTAGGTGAAAAATCTAACAGACTCAAACTGGATTGGTCACAACAGTTTTTTCAACCCTTTCCGTTGAGGTCTCTCTCTCTTTTTCCCTCTGAGGTCTCTTTCGTATGCAGCACTCCTCAACCACTTGCATCCCACCCTGGGTCTCTGCGGACTTATGTCCCTGTGCCTGGGTATGTGTGGAGTTATAACTTCCTACTTTGATTTGGTCAACAGTCTCTGACTGCAGTGAGAGAGACCTGGAGCCATTATGCCTCTGTGTGTCTCTCAAGCTACAAGAGACAGAGTGAAGGGGAGGGGAAACAGAACTGATCTGTGGTCTAGGATGAACTTCTCATACTTGAGATTTTTCTATTTCTTCCATTCAAGAGACTGAAGTGGTTTTCCAGTCTCTACCATCTTCCAGAGTTCAAAGCCTATGAAATTTGTCCTTTTATCTGCTAAATCTCTGGGGAGGATTTTTCAAGGGATGTTTATGTCACCATGTGGATAATATTCAGTTTATAATAATTTTTTTTCATTTTGATCTTATATCCCGAGATTTGCTGGACTTATTTGTTAGCTCTAATAATTTTTTAGTGGATTTCATAGGATTTTCTATAAAGAAGATCATATTACTTGAGATAGTTTTACTTCTTCCTCTCTAATCTGGATGCTTTTTGTACCTTTTTCTTGCCTATTGCCCTGACTAGAAGCCCCAGAATAATGCTGAATAAAAGTGGGAGGAGTGGACATCCTTGTATAGTTCTTGATCTTGGGGAAAAGCATCCAGACTCTTATCACTATGTCTGATGGCTTTCCATATGTACCTTTAATGAATTTGAGAGAGTTTCCTTCTAGTTCTAGTTTGCTGAGATATTTTATCATGAAGTTATGTTAGATATCATCAAACACTTTTTCTGCATCTATCATGATGATCATGTGATTTTTATTTTTCAATCTATTGATATGATGTATCACATTAATTGATTTTGATATGTGGAGTCAACCTTACTACCACCTTACTGGGATAAATTTTACTTGATCATGGTGCATAAGTCTTCCATCTGCTTGCCTTAGGTTTACTTTCCTCTTCTTTTAAAAAGAAGGCTTAAAGTAGAAGGTTCAGTTATTAATTTGAGATATATCTTCTTTCAATGGACATTTACTTCTATAGATTTCTTCTAAATACTGCTTTAGCTGCATCAGGTTTGTTTTGTTTTGGTATGTTGTATATTCATTTTCACTTATGCAAAAGTATATTCTGATTTCCCTTTTAATTTCTTATTTGACCCTTTTGGTTATATAGGAATTGCTTGATTTCCACATATTTTGGGGTTTCCCATAGTTTTCCCTGTTATTAAGTAAATTTCATTCTATTGTAGTTAGAGAACATATTTTGTATTATTTACATCCTTTGAAATTTATTGAGGTTTGTTTGATGGCTTTGCATAAAGTTCAGTGTGAATGTTCTATGTGTATCTTAGAAAAATGTGAAATCTGTTGTTGTTGGATCAATTGTTTATAGATATCTGTTAGGTCTGGCATATGGTGTTGTTAAAGTCTTTTATTTCCTTATTGATCATGTCTCTGGTTTTTCCATCCATTTTTGAAAGTGAGATATTGAACTTCAACCATTATTGTTGAATTGTCTATGGCTCCCTTCATTTCTGTCACTTTTTGCTTCATTATTTTGTGCTCTGTTATTAGGTGCATATATGTTCATAGTTGTTATAACTTCCTGATGGACTGACCCTTTTATCAATATGAGATGTCCCTTTTTATATCTAGTAACATGTTTTGTTTTAAAGCCTATTTTGTTTGATATTTGCATAGCCATTGAAACTTTCTTGTGGTTGCTGTTTGTGTGATATATATCTTTCCATTTTTTACATTCAATCTATTTGTACCTTTCAATCTAAAGTGTGCTTTCTGTAGACAATGTACAGTTGGATCATATTTTTGTTCAGTCTGACAATCTGTGCCTTTTGTTAGGATTGTTTAATCCATTTACATTTAATATTATTATTGATATAGTTGAGTTTACTTTTTGTCTTCTATATATCTCATGCCATTTTTGTCCTTCTATTCCTCCTTAACTGCTTTATTTCTCATTAAGTGAACATTTTCTAATATGGTATTTTAATTTCTTCAGTGATTTTGGCACTATATTTTGAGTTAATTTTTTTTTTTTTTTGCATGGGCTGGCACCAGGAATTGAACTCAGGTCTCTGGCATGGCAGATGAGAACACTGCCTGCTGAGCCACTATGGACCGCTGTTAAGTTACTTATTTTTTTTTTATTTTTACTGGGCAGGCACCGGGAATGTTAAGTTACTTTTTAGTGTTGCTTTTTTTTTTTTTTTCTTGTAGTGGGGATAATGGTAATATTGCAAATTATTGCCCCCTAGATTTTTTTTTTTTATTTATTAAAAAAATAAACTAACAAAATGTTTAGAAATAATTCCATTCTGCATATACAATCAGTAATTCTTGATATCATCATATAGTTGCATATTCATCATTTCTTAGTACATTTGCATCAATTTAGAAAAAGAAATAAAAAGACAACAGAATAAGAAATAAAACGATAATAGAGAGAAAAAAAAACCTATATCTCACATGCAGCTTCATTCAATGTTTTAACATAATTACATTACAATTAGGTAGTATTGTGCTGTCAATTTCTGAGTTTTTGTATCCAGTCCTGTTGCACAGTCTGTATCTTTTCAGCTCCAATTACCCATTATCTTACCCTATTTCTATCTCCTGATGGTCTCTGTTACCAATGACATATTCCAAGTTTATTCACTAATGTCGATTCATAACAGTGAGACCATACAGTATTTGTCCTTCAGTTTTTGGCTAGACTCACTCAGCATAATGTTCTCTAGGTCCATCCATGTTATTACATGCTTCATAAGTTTATTCTGTCTTAGAGCTGCATAATATTCCATCGTATGTATATACCACAGTTTGCTTAGCCACTCATCTCTTGATGGACATTTTGGCTGTTTCCATCTCTTTGCAATTGTAAATAATGCTGCTATAATCATTAGTGTGCTAATGTCCATTTGTGTCTTTGCCCTTAAGTTCTCTGAGTAGATACCTAGGAATGGCATTGCTGGGTCATATGGCAATTCTATATTCAGCTTTTTGAGGAACCGCGAAACTGCCTTCCACAATGGTTGCACCATTTGACATTCCCACCAACAGTGGATAGGTGTGCCTCTTTCTCCGCATCCTCTCCAGCACTTGTCATTTTCTGTTTTGTTGATAATAGCCATTCTGGTGGGTGTGAGATGATATCTCATTGTGGTTTTGATTTGCATTTCTCTAATGGCCAGGGACATTGAGCATCTCTTCATGTGCCTTTTGGCCATTTGTAGTTCCTCTTCTGAGAAGTGTCTGTTCAAGTCTTTTTCCCATTTTGTAATTGGGTTGGCTGTCTTTTTGTTGTTGAGTTGAACAATCTCTTTATAAATTCTGGATACTAGACCTTTATCTGATGTGTCGTTTCCAAATATTGTCTCCCATTGTGTAGGCTGTCTTTCTACTTTCTTGATGAAGTTCTTTGATGCACAAACGTGTTTGATTTTGAGGAGCTCCCATTTATTTATTTATTTATTCAGTGCTCTTGCTTTAGGTTTAAGGTCCATAAAACTGCCTCCAATTATAAGATTCATAAGATATCTCCCTACATTTTCCTCTAACTGTTTTATGGACTTAGACCTAATGTTTAGATTTTTGATCCATTTTGAGTTAACTTTTGTATAGGGTGTGAGATATGGGTCCTCTTTCATTCTTTTGCATATGGATATCTGGTTCTCTAGGCACCATTTATTGAAGAGACTGTTCTGTCCCAGGTGAGTTGGCTTGACTGCCTTATCAAAGATCAAATGTCCATAGATGAGAGGGTCTATATCTGAGCACTCTATTCGATTCCATTGGTCGATATATCTATCTTTATGCCAATACCATGCTGTTTTGACCACTGTGGCTTCATAATATGCCTTAAAGTCTGGCAGCGTGAGACCTCCAGCTTCGTTTTTTTTTCCTCAAGATACTTTTAGCAATTCGGGGCACCCTGCCCTTCCAGATAAATTTGCTTATTGGTTTTTCTATTTCTGAAAAGTAAGTTGTTGGGATTTTGATAGGTATTGCGTTGAATCTGTAAATCAATTTAGGTAGGATTGACATCTTAACTATATTTAGTCTTCCAATCCATGAACACGATATGCCCTTCCATCTATTTAGGTCTTCTGTGATTTCTTTTAACAGTTTTTTGTAGTTTTCTTTGTATAGGTCTTTTGTCTCTTTAGTTAAATTTATTCCTAAGTATTTTATTCTTTTAGTTGCAATTGTAAATGGAATTTGTTTCTTGATTTCCGCCTCAGCTTGTTCATTACTACTGTATAGGAACACTACAGATTTTTGAATGTTGATCTTGTAACCTGCTACTTTGCTGTACTCGTTTATTAGCTCTAGTAGTTTTGCTGTGGATTTTTCAGGGTTTTCAACATATAGTATCATATTGTCTGCAAACAGTGATAGTTTTACTTCTTCCTTTCCAATTTTGATGCCTTGTATTTCTTTCTCTTGTCTAATTGCTCTGGCTAGAACCTCCAACACAATGTTGAATAATAGTGGTGATAGTGGATATCCTTGTCTTGTTCCTGAACTTCGGGGGAAAGTTTTCAATTTTTCCCCATTGAGGATGATATTAGCTGTGGGTTTTTCATATATTCCCTTTGTCATTTTAAGGAGGTTCCCTTATATTCCTATCCTTTGAAGTGTTTTCAGCAGGAAAGGATGTTGAATCTTGTCAAATGCCTTCTCTGCATCGATTGAGATGATCATGTGATTTTTCTGCTTTGATTTGTTGATATGGTATATTACATTAATTGATTTTCTTATGTTGAAGCATCCTTGCACACCTGGGATGAATCCTACTTGGTCATGATGTATAATTCTTTTAATGTGTTGCTGGATTCGATTTGGTAGAATTTTGTTGAGGATTTTTGCATCTATATTCATTAGAGAGATTGGTCTGTAGTTTTCTTTATTTGTAATCTTTGCCTGGTTTTGGTATGAGGGTGATGTTGGCTTCATAGAATGAATTAGGTAGCTTTCCCTCCACTTCAATTTTTTTGAAGAGTTTGAGCAGGGTTGGTACTAATTCTTTCTGGAATGTTTGGTAGAATTCACATGTGAAGCCCTCTGGTCCTGGACTTTTCTTTTGGGGAAGCTTTTGAATGACTGATTCAATTTCTTTACTTGTGATTGGTTTGTTGAGGTCATCTATTTCTTCTTGAGTCAAAGTTGGTTGTTCATGCCTTCCTAGGAACCTGTCCATTTCATCTACATTGTTGTATTTATTAGCATAAAGTTGTTCATAGTATCCTGTTATTACCTCCTTTATTTCTGTGAGGTCAGTGGTTATGTCTCTTCTTCTATTTCTGATTTTATTTGTTTGCATCCTCTCTCTTCTTCTTTTTGTCAGTCTTGCTAAGGGCCCATCAATCTTGTTGATTTTCTCATAGAACCAGCTTCTGGTCTTATTGATTTTCTCTATTGTTTTCATGTTCTCAATTTCACTTATTTCTGCTCTAATCTTTGTTATTTCTTTCCTTTTGCTTGCTTTGGGGTTAGTTTGTTGTTCTTTCTCCAGTTCTTCCAAGTGGACAGTTAATTCCCAAATTTTTGCCCTTTCTTCTTTTCTGATATAGGCATTTAGGGCAATAAATTTCCCTCTTAGCACTGCCTTTGCTGCGTCCCATAGGTTTTGATATGTTGGGTTTTCATTTTCATTCGCCTCGAGGTATTTCCTAATTTCTCTTGTAATTTCTTCCTTGACCCCCTGGTTGTTTAAGAGTATGTTGTTGAGCCTCCACGTATTTGTGAATTTTCTGGCACTCTGCCTATTATTGATTTCCAACTTCATTCCTTTATGATCTGAGAACGTGTTGTGTATGATTTCAGTCTTTTTAAATTTGTTGAGACTTGCTTTGTGACCCAGCATATGGTCTATCTTTGAGAATGATCCATGAGCACTTGAGAAAAAGGTGTATCCTGCTGTTGTGGGGTGTAATGTCCTATAAATGTCTGTTAAGTCTACGCATTTATTGTAATATTCAAATTCTCTGTTTCTTTATTGATCCTCTGTCTAGATGTTCTGTCTATTGATGAGAGTGGGGAATTGAAGTCTCCAACTATTATGGTAGATGTGTCTATTTCCCTTTTCAGTATTTGCAGTGTATTCCTCATGTATTTTGGAGCATTCTGATTCGGTGCGTAAATATTTATGATTGTTATGTCTTATTGTTGAATTGTTCCTTTTATTAGTAGATAGTATCCTTCTTTGTCTCTTTTAACTGTTTTACATTTGAAGTCTAATTTGTTGGATATTAGTATAGCTACTCCTGCTCTTTTCTGGTTGCTATTTGCATGAAATATCTTTTCCCAACCTTTCACTTTCAACCTATGTTTATCTTTGGGTCTAAGATGTGTTTCCTGTAGACAGCATATAGAAGGATCCTGTTTTTTAATCCATTCTGCCAGTCTATGTCGCTTGATTGGGGGAATTCAGTCCATTAACATTTAGTGTTATTACTGTTTGGGTAATACTTTCCTCTACCATTTTGCCTTTTGTATTATATATATCATATCCAATTTTCCTTCTTTCTACACTCTTCTCCACACCTCTCTCTTCTGTCTTTTCAATTCTGACTCTAGTGCTCCCTTTAGTATTTCTTGCAGAGCTCGTCTCTTGGTCACAAATTCTCTCAGTGGCTTTTCGTCTGAGAATGTTTTAATTTCTCCCTCATTTTTGAAGGACAATTTTGCTGGATATAGAAGTCTTGGTTGGCCGTTTTTCTCTTTTAGTAATTTAAATATATCATCCCACTATCTTCTTGCCTCCATGGTTTCTGCTGAGAAATCTACACATAGTCTTATTGGGTTTCCCTTGTATGTGATGGATTGTTTTTCTCTTGCTGCTTTCAAGATCCTCTCTTCTCTTTGACCTCTGACATTCTAACTAGTAAGTGTCTTGGAGAACGCCTATTTGAATCTATTCTCTTTGGGGTGCGCTGCACTTCTTGGATCTGTGATTTTAGGTCTTTCATAAGAGTTGGGAAATTTTCAGTGATAATTTCTTCCATTAGTCCTCCTTTTCCCTTCTCTTCTCCTTCTGGGACACCCACAACACGTATGTTTCTGCGCTTCATATTATCATTCAATTCCCTGAACCCCTGTTCAAATTTTTCCATTCTTTTCCCTATAGTTTCTGTTTCTTTTTGGATTTCAGATGTTCCATCCTCCAGTTCACTAATTCTAACCTCTGTCTCTTGAAATCTACCATTGTAGGTTTCCATTGTTTTTTTCATGTCTTCTGCTGTATCTTTCATTCCCATAAGTTCTGTGATTTGTTTTTTCAGACTTTCCATTTCTTCTTTTTGTTCATCCCTTGCCTTCTTCATGTCCCCCCTCAATTTATTGATTTGGTTTTTGAAGTGGTTTTCCGTTTCTGTTCTTATATCCAGAATTAGTTATCTCAGCTCCTGTATCTCTTTTGAACTATTGGTTTGTTCCTTTGACTGGGCCATATCTTCAATTTTCCTGGTGTGATTTGTTATTTTTTGCTGGCGTCTGGACATTTAATCAGATTTCCCTGAGTGTGAGACCCAGCAGGTTTAAAGACTTTCCTGTGAAGTCTCTGGGCTCTGTTTTTCTTATCCTGCCCAGTATGTGGCACTTGTTTGTCTGCAAGTCCCACCAGCAAAAGATGTTGTTGCTCCTTTAACTTTGGAAGGCTCTCCCTGCTGTGTGCATGGTGGAGACAGAGGAAAGGTTGTAGGCTGGTTTTAATGGCTTCAAATTGTGAAGTCCTGGGATCTGAATTCCTTGAGAGAGGGATTCCACCTGAGATACATTTCACCCCTCCTGTGGGGAAGGTTCATGTGGTAGAGAGCCCTGAAAGCAGCCTGTTTCTGCGTTTGGGGCAGTTGCAACCTGTGTAATCCCGGCACTGAGCCCAGAGGCACCAAGCCTTCATAGAAACAGCCGCAGAAGGCTCTGTTTCACCCCCTTTCCTCTTTTTCAGTTAGCCCAATACGCGACTTCTGCCTTATCAGTTTTGCCTGAGCTGGGGGCCTATTTTTGTAGTCAGAATTTGTTTATTAATGCCACTATTGGTGTTTGGTTGGACTCACTCCCTGCTACTGTTGGAGACTCTTTCCTTTCCCTCCGGGTAGCCGCCTGTGGGGGAGGGGCGCCGGCCGCTGGCTGCCGTGGCTTGGGGATCTAGCTGATCCGAGACTCGTAGCCAGTCTGGGAAGCCGCCTGCGAGGGAGGGGTGCCCACCACCACGGCTTGGGGAACTTGCCTCTTCAAGACTCACAGCCGGCCCGGGAAGGAGTGAGGGAGGGGCGCCGGCCGCCAGCCGCCATGGCCCGGGGAAGCGCATGCCGTTCAGGGATCTCACCGCAGCGGAGTCTCGCAATCGGTCCAGCCAGTCCAGACTGGGGTGTGCTGTGTGTCTGGTCTCTGTCGTGGCTCCGGGAGCTGTTCTTTACTGTTTCTGGTTATTTAGTAGTTGTTCTGGTTGCGGAACTAAGACGCGTGCACCTTACTAAGCCGCCATCTTGGCCCCTGTCCTCGTTTTTAATGGCTTCAAATTGCGAAGCCCTGGGATCTGAATTCCTTGAGAGAGGGATTCCACCTGAGTTGCATTTCACCCCTCCCGTGGGGAAGTTTCAGGTGTTAAACAGCCCTGAAAGCAGCCTGTTTCCGCTCCTGGGGCAGTTGCAGCCTGTGCAATCCCAGCGCCGAGTCCAGATGCAACCAAGCCTCCACAGAAACAGCCGCAGAAGGCTCTGCTTCATCCCCTTTCTTCCCTTTCAGTCAGCCCAATAGGCGACTTCCGCCTTGATCAGTTTCGCCTGAGCTGGGGGCCCACTTCTAGCAGTCAGAATTTGTTTGTTAATGCCACTATTGGTGTTTGGTTGGACCCAGTCCCTGCCACTGTTGGAGACTCTTTCCTTTCCCTCCGGGAAGCCATCTGTGGGTGAGGGGCACCGGTCGCCAGCCACCGCGGCTTGAGGAACTCGAGTCTCGCAGCCAGTCCGGGAAGCTGCCTGTGAGGGAGGGGCGCCAGCCGCCGGCCGCTGCGGCTTGGGGAACTTGCTTTTCCGAGACTCGCAGCCAGTCCGGGAAGCTGCCTGTGAGGGAGGGATGCCGGCCGCCGGCCTCCACGGCTTGGGGAAGTGCACGCGGCTCGGGAAACTCACTGTTGCGGAGTCTCGCAGCTGGTCCAGCTGGTCCAGACTGGGTTACGCTGTTTGTCTGGTCTCTGTCATGGCTCCGGGAGCTGTTCTGTACTGTTTCTGGTTCTTTAGTAGTTGCTCTGGAGGACAAACTAAAACGTGCGCACCTTACTAAGCCGCCATCTTGTATAGTGTTGCTTTCTAATGTTACTTTTTAGGTTGCTATATTGTTTATCATATTCATCTTAACTTATCAGACATAATTTCAGATTTATATCAGATTAATACAGTTTATATCTAGAAACAACTTCTGTAGAACGATATTCCATTTCCCCCCTTTTTGTGGCTCTGAAAGGGCTATGGAGAAGAAACAGTCCTTGGAAGGAAGAATTTTGAGGAAAGATGCAAGGATATTAATGGTTTCATGTAATTCTTGGAATCGTTGTCTTTGAAATTTCCAGAGTCATATTAGTAAATAACAATGGATCGCATGGTGTACCATCAGCAAAGTCCAGATTTGTCTTGAACTTGGTGAGTGAGGGCCACAGCACATCCCACTTCCTTCCAAAAGCTGGATTCCCTTGCAAATTTCTGGAATGAAACTATAACCCTGAATAAAAGAAGGTAGACTGGGAAATCCCAATTTTACTGAGAAAAAAAAATTAGAATTAAAAAGTTTACCAGATATTAACTAATATTATATTTCTTCCACCAGAAAAGCTGAGCCAGAAATAGGTTTGGTTATTAAGAAAACATCCATCCCCAAATATATAGCCTGATAATTCAGACCTATAATTAGAAGTGTTGGCATCTTGCTAAATGGGGGTACAGCCTAAGAGGGAGAGAAGAGAAAACCTAGAATATTTATATTTTCTTCTCTGTGCTTCTTTATGTATCTTTTTAATTTCCAACAGCATGTATGCATTACTTTTGTAATCAGAAAAACACAAACAATACTTTAGAGGAATATCCTTGATATAAATATGGTCCTAAAACATCAGTATTGCACACCCATGACTGGCCACTTGTACTATACAGTTAGTATTATTCAATTTATTCTGATAAAAATTATAACAGATTAAAACACTTAGTTAAATTGGTCTTACTGATATTTTCTCAGCTAATGATATCAATTTATAAAACTGTGATTTCTTTTACTTTTCACAAGTTCCTGATATTAAGAAAGACAAAATCCTACCTATTGGCCAGTGGCAGTTGTGAAGGCAACTGAGTTCAGGCTTATATAAAATCTCAAATATGTGTTCATATAGACCTCACACCATCAAGCAAGAAACAATTCAGTATAATAATATAAGTTCTGAGGCAGGTAAACTCATATTTAAAAGGGCTACATAGGAAATGTTATGATATTCACATCTGTGAGCAGTGGGGATAAGGGATATTTGTTTTCAGCCATAATTCAAGCAGAACATTTCTTTTTCTACAAAACAATGTGTTAAACCCCCTTTGCATTACCACAGTGTACACGGAGCCAGGTTTGTCATGCAACTAAGAAAAGGCAGTGCCCAGAGCAGAAGGACCTGGGCAGTGCAGAGGACAGGGAGAGCATGCTGAGTGGCCACCATGGTACAAACATGCTGCCAGGATTCAGAGCCACTTTCAGTGCTAATTAGCTAATGTAGACTCATTACTAATGTGTGTATCTTCAGAAAATGGCCCATCAAAGATGAAAATAGAGATGAAAAAAATGAAGATCCCAAGACAATGATTAGAATGGGACAAGAGTAAAGACGGATAACATAGAAAAGACCCATATGGCATCAGTCCAATATTCAGCTGATCCTGCTAGTGAGCTGGAAACATCCTGGGACTGTGAAACTATAAAGAATACATATGGATTTGATGATGCAGAATGAAAATTTCAGTATATTACTGATATTATCAATATGATTTTAAAATAAAGTACACATTGGGAACATATTTGGCACAAAAGAACTTATGTTCCCCTCTGTCTGAGTATGTGCCTAGTGTGTGCAATTTTACGTGCCTTCAGTAATTTAGTTTTCACATTAATATTATGAGGCAGGTACTAGAATTCTCCTCACTTGGCGATCTGATGTTTCAGAGAGATGGAGTGACTTGCTTAGGGTCCTACAGTGAACAGGCGGCAGAGCTGAATTCAGACCAAGATATCTGAGTCCATGGGCTGAGTCCTCAATCTTTCCACATGCTGCCTTTCTCACCCAATTGAAGGCCAGCCTCAGATGTTTTGTGAGAAGGAACTGGAAACTCATCAAATGTACCATATATTGCTTACAGTTTAAAGTAGATCTCGGTAGAGAAAACTTGAGTGTGTAGGTTCAGCGTCTTCCAATTCCTGTGCATAAAGTGATCTAGGTAAAGCATACTCTCAGGAATTAATATTTATGGATAACGGGACCAGATGTATGGTTGTAAGTATTCAATTGCCTCTGGTGCCTATACTGAGCAGGGAGGTACTGTGGTCACTCTCACAACTCTTCCTTAGTGAGGTTCATTTCTACGCGGAGCCACATTTCACACTTTCACAGCATAGAACATTACCCTAGAGATTCTTAAACAGATTCTTAACCTCCTAGATTGAAAGGTTGTGCAGTAAATAAATTTGTTTTGGAAATCAAATAAATGTCACTGAAATTTGGAAACAGATGCATTTGTAGAGGGTAATGGGACAGTAAAATAAGCACCCAAGTATGAAAATGCTTTTCTTATTTCACTTGAAAATCGTATTTGCTTCTAAATTAGTGGGTATTTTGCAAGAATACGAATCTCTCAAGCCTTTTTAATTTGGCATATTCCTCAAGGGCTCAGCTGGAGGCATAAGAAGCACAAGGATAGTTTTCAATGTTCAGGCTTAGACAGTTCTCTCTTCTTCTGTGAAGAAAAGATGGAAAGAGCAATGCAAAATAAATAAACCTGTTCTAATCTAAATAGATCTGACACCATGGGAGATTTTGTAAATACCCGGGTTTTACTTTTAAACACATTATTCTGCTTGACCACAGCTTTTTCATGCCAGATTAATATTAATGTTTGACACATCAGATTATTAGATATTCATTACAGTTGATTTCTTTGGCTACAATGGCTCATTCTTTTATTCAGTAAATATTTACTGAAAGACTTCCATGAGCTGAGCTCTCTTCTGCTTCTGGGAATATACTTGGTAAAAAAACAGACAGGGTCCCTGTTCTCTTGGAATGTACACTCTCATGAGAAAAGGTAGACAGCATTCAAAACTTAAAAAGATTATTTCAGAGTGATGAGTGCTCTGATGAATAACATAGAGTGCTGTGACAAAGAAGGACTTGGAAACTCTTGGGAATGGGCATTCAGGAAAGACCTGAATGCTAAGCAGGAGCTAGCTCCAAGAGAGAATGAAAGAATTCACCAGGCAGAGGGAAATCTGCAAAAAGCAAAAGATGCTGGTCATGAACCAACTACCAAGATCCAGGCTGTTCATGGGAGTGACTGCAAAAATCACAGATACTTCATCTGGACAAAATCATCCAAATTGATCAGGAGACCCCCTTCTGTGGGCCATGCCCCACTTCCAAACACAGGACAAACGGGTTTTTTTTTCAACAAATGCACATTGATTAGAAAATCTGGTCTTTAACTACCTTCCAATAATGGCAGAAGCAACAGAATTGACATTCCTGCATAATAAATGCAACTGGTCAGTAGGAGACCTGGAGAAGCTTAATACGGCCGTGTTCAGTTAACTAATCCCATTAACCATCAGTTAATAGTTAATCCTAGATTGAAACCCTGAAAGAGAAAGAATACACTAAAGATGCCACAGGGCCCAGCGTCTTGTTAGCATCTGTTATTGAGAAACACACTACTTAGCACACAGGCTACATACTGTTTGCTATTGGTGGAGCTTATTTGGAGGGGGCCTCTTCTGGATGTTTATATCAGAAGCACATTCCTGCGCCACTGGCCCAAGCCTGTTAATTCCACCTCATCATTCACGTGGCTTTGCTTGAAGCTGATGTGCATAAATGTGTCTTTTTTTTTTTTTTAAAAAAAAACATGTTCTGGAAAATTACAGATGATGCAAAACGTCGTAGGGCAGTTTATCTTTCCAGATATAGACCAAAGTAAAAAACCTCGAAAATGCGGGTGCTAAGCAAACTAAATCTGTGTGTTTAGTTTGTCTTTCTATTTAAAAATAAACAAAAATTTAAAAAAGACTAAAAAGTCAAGAATCAGTGCAGAATAATACTCTTGAGCCTATAGAGAAAAACAACAGGCAAAAATATACCTCCATATGCTGCCTGCCTTATCTCTATCTTTTTTTTTAATGTTCTTTCTCTCTCTCTCTCTCTCTCTCTCTTTCCTTATTTATTTATTTATTTATTTATTTAGTATGGGCAGGCACCAGGAAATGAACCTGGGTTTCCGGCATGGCAGGTGAGAACCTGCCTGCTGAGCCACTGTGGCCCACCCTGCACATACTTTATTTTATGACAGTTTTAGGTTTATAGAAAAATTGAGTAGAAAGGGCAGAGAGTTGCTATATACTCCTCTCTCCCCTGCTGACAGTTTGCCCTATTATTAACATCTTGCACTAGAGTGATTAACTTGTTAACATGCAGTGAACCAATGTTAATATATTATTATTAACTAAAATTCATAGTTTACATTAGGGTTCACTCTATGCTATACAATTCTTTGTGTCTTGGAAAATACATAGGGTCACATATACACCAAAATGGTATCATACACCAAAAGCACCAGAGTGGTTTTACTGCCCTAAAAATTCCTCGGGGCTCACCTATTCGTCTCTCCTCTCCTATCTCCAAGCTCTTGACAACCACTGACCTTTTTACTATCTCTATAGTTTTGCCTTTTTCTGGAATGTCATGTAGTTGGAATCGTATGGTATATATTCCTTTCAGACTGGCTTCTTTCACTTAGCAATATACATTTAAGGTTTCTCCATGTCTTTTTGTGGCTTGGATAGGTCAGTTCTTTTTATCACTGAATAATATTCCATTGTATCAGTTTGTTTATTCATTTAACTATTGAAAGACAACTTGGTTGCTTCCAGTTTTGAGAAATTATTAATAAGCTGCTATAAACATGTACAGGTTTCTGTGTTCATATGTTTTCAAGTCACTGGGACAAACAGCTAGGAGCATAATTGCTAGATCATACGGTAAGATTATGTTTTGCTTTCTGAGAAGATGCTAGACTGTCTTCCAAAGTGGCCAGACCATTTTGCATTCCTAGGAGCAATGGATGAAAATTCCTGCTGTCCACATCTTCACCAGCATTTGGTATCATCAATTTAAAAAATTTTAGCCATTCTAAAAGGAGCAGAGTGGAGCATTGTTATTTTAATTTCCAATTTCCTAGTGACATACGATGTTGAACATCTTTTCATATGCTTATTTGTCTTCTGTATTTATTTGGTGAGGTCTCTTCAGAGCTTTTGCCCATTATAAAAATTGGTTGTTTGTTTAGTTTGTTGAATGTTAAGAGTTCTTTGCATATTTTCAACACAAGTCTTTTACTAGATATGTGTATTGCAAATATTTTCTCTCATTCTATAGCTTGTCTTTTCATTCTTTTAAGAGTGTCTTTCATGGAGCAAAACTTTCTGATTTTAATAAAGTCCAACTTAACAATTTTTTCAGGGACTTCTGGTGCTTTTGATGTTTTATCTAAAAACTCATTGCTATCTTGTATAGTTTTATAGCTTTACATTTAGGTATATGATCCTACTCTGATTTAATTTTTGTGAAATGTGTGAGATTTGTGTCAAAAAGTGCCACACTACAATACTGAATCAGGATTAGAGGAACAGCTTTTCTTGGGTACTTAACAGTTTCAAATCAGCACATATAATGGGTCCTTTTTATTCCTGATAATTTTCCTTTCTTTGAAGTCTGCTTTGTCTAATATTAATAGAGCTATTTCATCTTTCTTTTTTTCTATTTATTTATTTAGAATCTGCAGATTTTGTTGAGATATATTCATAAAGCATATATTCTATCCAAAAATAAGCAACGTCTCACAGTTTCCTCACTAAGTTGTGCAGTCATTGTCACTTTCAGTTTTAGACAATTTTCTTTACCCCATAAAGATAACAGTTAGATACACCCACACCAAAGAGAAAATCCAAAACTCCCTAATCTCTTATCTCTGCCTCCATTATTTTCCCCTCATATTGTTGTGGTTCTAGTGAGGTACTCCTGTTAGATACAGAGCATGGCATGCAAGAGATAGTTTTCCCCATAGAGCCCTCTATTATTAACTCTTTGTATGGGTGTCATACCTTTGAAGTAGTTCATGAAAGTACTTATTTATATTTGTAGTGCTGATCAGTGAGATACAGGGCTCTAAACAACCCCTTTCAATCTATTCACCTTCAATACAGCATTATTACTTATAATCTGACTAAAAAACTACTGTCACCTTGATCCATTCCCATGCATTTAACTTCAACGTCGTTAAAAAGTCTGTACTTATTAGGTCACTGTTTTCCCTTCTCTGTCTTCTGTCTATCTCTAGGCCCCCTGTATTCTACATTTTAAGACTTTGAGTTTACATTTTCTAGAGAGTCCATATTAGTGAAATCATACAGTATCTATTCTTTTGTGTCTGGCTTATTTCACTCAGCATTATGTCCTGAAGGTTCATCCATGCTGTCACATGCTTCAGGACCTCATTTCTTCTTATGTTGTATAATATTCCATCATATATATATATATATATACCACATTTTTTTATCCACTCCTCTGTTGATGGACACTTGGGTTGTTTCCATATTTTGGCAATTGTGAATAATGCACACATTAGTGTACAAATGTCTGTTTGTGACACTGCTTTCAGCGCTTCCAGGTATATACCAAGTAATGGTATTGCCAAGTCGTAGAGCGACTTTATATCTACTTGAAACCTCCACACTGTCTTCTGCAGCAACTGTAGCATTACACATTTCTACCCGCAGTGAATAAGTGCTCCAATTTTTCCATATCCTCTCCAACATATATAGTATCCTGTTTGTTTAGTGACAGCCATTCCTGTAGGTATAAGATATCTCATTGTGGTTTTATTTGCATTTCCCTTATTGCTTAATGAAGATGAACATCTTTTCATGTGCTTTTTAGCCATTTTATTTCCTCTTTGGAAAAATGTCTGTTCATATCTTTTCCTATTTATAATTGGGTTGTTTGTTCTTTTTTTCTTAAATTTAATTTATTTTGTATTGTCAAACCAAAACAACATGCAAACATGAACATTCTTAACATTCAAACATTCCATGTATGGTGTATAATCAATGGCTCACAATATCATCACATGGTATATTCATCACCATGATCATTTTTAGAACATTTGCATCACCCTAGAAATAGGAATAAAAAGAAAAAAAGGAAAAACTCACGCATACTATATGCCTTACCACTCCCTTTCATTGTTCATTAATATTTCAATCTACTCCATTTATTTTAACATTTGTTCCCCCATTATTCATTTTTCATCCATAATTTTTACTCATCTGTCAATATCGTAGGTAAAAGGAGCATCAGACACAAAGTTTTCACAATCACATAGTCACATTGTGAAAGCTATATCATTATACATTCATCTCCAAGAAACATGGCTACTGGAACACAGCTCTACAGTTTCAGGCACTTCCTACTAGTCTCTCAAATACACCTTAAACTAAAAAAGGAGATATCTATAAAATTCATAAGAATGATTTCCAGGATAACCTCTAGACTCTGTTTGAAATCTCTTAGTCACTGATACTTGATTTTGTCTCATTTCTCTCTTCCCCCTTTCGGTCGAGAAGATTTTCTCAGTCCCTTGATGCTGAGTCCCAGCTCATTCTAGGATTTCTGCCCCACATTGCCAGGGAGGTTTACACCCCTGGGATTCATGTCCCATGTAGAGAGGGGAAGGGAGGTGAGTTTACTTGCCGTGTTGGCTGAGAGAGAGATAAGCCACATCTAAGCAACAGAATAGGTTCTCTGAGGGTGACCCTTAGACCTAATTTTAATAGGCTTAGTCTATCCTTTGCAGGGATAAGTTTCATATGAACAAACCCTAAGATTGAGGGCTCGGCCTGTTGATTTGATTGTCCCCACTGCTTACGAGAATATCAGGAATTCTCCACATGGGGAAGTTGAATTTTCCCCCTTTCTCGCCATTCCTCTAAGGGGACTTTGCAAATACTTTTTAATTCACTGTTCAAATCACTCTGGGATTTATTGGGGCATCACTCTGGACAAACCTGCAAGATCTTATGCCCTATTCAAAGTTCCATGTACTTTGGTGTTCAATTAAACTGTCCATATAAGTTATAATAGGAAATGCACTATTCAAAATATAAATTTTACACCAAATAAACATTTTTGTCTTTAGTCTCACATATAAGTTAAAGTTTTAAAATATGAATTACCATCTATTTTCAACACCCTGCAATTTTGACATTCCTTTGTTCTCATGCAAAAGCATTTTTTAATTTGTACATTTAGTCACTATCATTGTACACTCTAGGCATTCTTAAATTATACCATCTCAGTCTTTATCATCTGTCTTTCCTTCTGGTTTCATTTGTGCCCCCAGCCCTCCTCCCTCCATCATTCTCACATTCAGCTTCATTCAGTGTTTTAACATTATTGTGCTACAATTAGGTAGTATTGTGCTATCCATTTCTGAATTTTTACCATCAGTCCTGTTGCACAATCTGTATCCCTTCAGCTCCAATTACCCCAAATCTACCCTATTTCTATCTCTTGATGGCCTCTGTTATTAACTGAAATTCTCCAAGTTCATTCATTAATGTTAGTTCACATCAGTGAGACCATACAGTATTTATCCTTTTGTTTCTGGCTAATCTCTCTCAGTATAATGTTCTCAAAGTCCATCCATCTTGTTATAGGCCTCATGACTTCATTCTGTCTTATAGTTGTGTAATATTCCATCGTATGTATATACCACAGCTTGTTTAGCCACTCTTCTGTTGGTGGACATTTGGGCTGTTTCCATCTCTTGGCAATTGTAAATAATGCTGGTATAAACATTAGTGTTGCAAATGTCCATTTGTGTTGTTGCCCTCATGTCTTCTGAATAGATACATAGCAATGGTATTCTAGACTTAGTTTCCTGAGGAACCGCCAAACTGCCTTCCACAGCAGTTGTACCATTTTACATTCCCACCAACAATGGATAAGTGTACCTCTTTCTCCATGTCCTCTCCAGCACTTGTCATTTTCTGCTTTATTGATAATGGCCATTCTGGTGGGTGTGAGATGATACCTCATTGTGGTTTTGATTTGCATTTCCCTAATATCCAGGGAAGGTGAGCATCTTTTCATATGCATTTTAGCCATTTGTACTTCCTCTTCTGGGAAGTATCTGTCCATGTCTTGCCCATTTTGTAATTGGGTTGTTTGTCTTTTTGTTATTGAGTTGAACAATCTCTTTATAAATTCTGGATACTAGACCCTTATCTGATATATCATCTCCAACTATTGTCTCCCATTGTGTAAGCTGTCTTTTTACTTTCTTGACAAAGTTCTTTGATGCACAAAAGTGTTTAATTTTGAGGAGTTCCCATTTATCTATTTCTTTCTTCAGTGCTCATGCTTTGGGTGTAAGATCTAGGAAACTGCCTCCTATTATGTGATTTATAAGATATTTCCCTATATTTTCTTCTAAAAGTTTTATGGTGTTAGATCTATTGTTTAGGTCTTTGAGCCATTTTTAGTTCATTTTTGTATAGGGTGTGAGATATTGATCCTCTTTCATTCTTTTGCATGTGGATATCCAGTTCTCCAGGTACCATTTATTGAAGAGACTGTTCTGTCCTAGGTGAGTTGACTTGACTGTCTTATCAAAGATCAATTGTCCATAGATGAGAGGTTCTATATTGAACACTCTATTTGATTCCATTGGCAGTATATCTCTCTTTATGCCAGTACCATGCTGTTTTGACCACTGTAGTTTCATAATATGCCTTGAAGTCAGGTAGTGTGACAGTCAGAGTCAAGTGGACCTCCGACTTCATTTTTCTTTTTCAGGATATTTTTAGCTATTTGGGGGCACCCTGCCCTTCCAGGTAAATTTGGTTATTATTTTTCCTATTTCTGAAAAGTAACTTTTTGGGATTTTAATGGTATTGCATTGAATATGTAAATCAATTTAGGTAGAATTGACATCTTAACTGTATTTAGTCTTCCAATCCATGGACACCATATTCCCTTCCATTTATTTAGGTCTTCTGTGATTTCTTTTAGCAATTTCTACAAGAAATTTCTTTCTATAGGTCTTTTGTATCTTAGTTAAATTTATTCTTAATATTTTATTCTTTTGGTTGCAATTGTAAATGGAATTTTTTTTTTTAACATGGGCAGGCACCAGGAATCGAACCCGGGTCCTCTGGCATGGCAGGCAAGCATTCTTGCCTGCTGAGCCACCGTGGCCCGCCCGAATTTTTTTCTTGATTTCTCCCTCAGATTGCTCATTACTAGTATATAGAAACACTACAGATTTTTGAGTGCTGACTTTGTAACCTGCCACTTTACTGTACTTATTCATTAGCTCTAGTAGTTTTGCTGTGGATTTTTTGGGGTTTTTGACATATGGTATCATATCATCTGCAAACAGTGAGAGTTTTACTTTTTCCTTTCCAATTTTGATGCCTTGTATTTCTTTTTCTTGTCTAATTGCTCTGGCTAGAACTTCCAACACAATGTTGAATAACAATGGTGACGGTGGCATCTTTGTCTTGTTCCTGATCTTAGGGGAAAGTTTTCAGTTTTTCCCCATTGAGGATGATGTTAGCTGTGGGTTTTTCATATATTCCCTTTATCATGTTGAGGAATTTCCCTTCTATTCCTATCCTTTGAAGTATTTTCAATAAGAAAGGATGTTGAGTTTGTTGAATGCTTTTTCTGCATCAATCAAGATGATCATGTGGCTTTTCTGTTTTGATTTGTTGGTATGCTGTATTACATTAATTGATTTTCTTCTGCTGAACCATCCTTGCATACCTGGGATAAATCTTACTTGGTCATGGTGTATAATTCTTTTAATGCGCTGCTGGAATCAATTTGCAAGAATTCTGTTGAAGATTTTTGCATCTATTTTCATTACAGAGATTGGTCTGTAGTTTTCTTTTCTTGTAATATCTTTGTCTGGCTTTGGTATGATGGTGATTTTGGCCTCGTAGAATGTGTTAGGTAGCTTTTCCTCCTCTTTCAATTTTTTTGAAGAGTTTGAGCAGGATTGGTCCTAATTCTTTCTTGAATATTTGGTGGAATTCACATGTGAAGCCACCTGGTCATGGACTTTTCTTTGGGGGGAGCTTATTAATGACTGATTCAATTTCTTTACTTGTGATTGGTTTGTTGAGGTCGTCTATTTCTTCTCCAGTCAATGCTAATTGTTCATGCCTTTCTAGGAAGTTGTCCATTTCATCTACATTGTCTAGTTTATTAGCTTTACTGTTCATAGTATCCTTTCATTACTTTATTTCTGTGGGGTCAGTGGTTATGTCTTCTCTTCCATTTCTGATTTTATTTATTTGCAGCCTCTCTCTTTTTCTTTTTGTCAACCTCACTAAAGGTCCATCGATATTACTGATTTTCTTATAGAATCAACTTCTGGTTTTGTTGGTTTTCTCGATTGTTTTCATGTTCTCAATTTCATTTATTTCTGCTCTAATCTTCACTATTTGTTTCCTTTTGCTTGCTTTGGGGTTAATTTGCTGTTTTTTCTCTAGTGCTTCCAAGTGGACAGTTAATTTCTTGATTTTTGCTCTTTCTTCTTTTTTGGTATAGGCATTTAGGGCAATTAATTTCCCTCTTAGCACTGCCTTTGCTGCATTCCATAAATTTTGATATTTTGTGTTTTCATTTTCATTTGCCTTGAGATATTTACTGATTTCTCTTGTAATTTTTCCCTTGACCCACTGATTGTTTAAGAGTATGTTGTTGAACCTCCATATATTTGTGAATTTTCTGGCAGCCTGCCTATTACTGATTTCCAGCTTCATTCCTTTATGATTTGAGAAAGTGTTTTGTATGATTTCAGTCTTTTTATATTTATTGAGACTTGCTTTGTAACCCAACATTTCTCTATCCTTGAGAATGATCCATGAGCACTTGAGAAAAAGGTGTATCCTGCTGTTGCGGGGTATAATGTTCTATATATGTCTGTTGAGTCTAGCTCATTTATTGTATTATTCAAATTCTCTGTTTCTTTATTGATCCTCTGTCTAGATGTTCTGTCCATTGATGAGAGTGAGGAATTGAAGTCTCCAACTATTGTGGTAGATATGTCTATTTTTCTTTTCAGTATTTTCATTGTTTGCCTCATGTGTTTTGGAGCATTCTGGCTCGATGCATAAATATTTATGATTGTTATGTACTTTTGTTGAATTTTTCCTTTTATTAATACATAGTGCCCTTCTTTGTCTCTTTTAAATGTTTTACATTTGAAGTCTAATTTGTTGGGTATTAGTATAGCTACCCCTGCTCTTTTCTGATTGTTATTTGTATGGAATATCTTTTCCCAACCTTTCACTTTCAACCTATGTTTATCCATGGGTCTAAGATATGTTTCCTATAGACAGCATATAGATGTGTCGTGTTTTTAAATCTATTCTGCCAGTCTATGTCTTTGATTGGGGAGTTTAATCCATTAACATTTAGTGTTATTACTGTAGGAGCAGTACTTTCTTCTACCACTTTGCCTTTTGGAGTTTGCATGTCACATCTGGTTTTTCTTCATTTTACCTTTACTGATAGTCGCCATTTCTATACTCTTCTCCACACTCTCTCTCCTGTCTTTCCTTATCTGTCTCTAGTGTTCTCTAAAGCACTAGAGAGCTGGTGTCTTGGTCACAAATTTTCTCAGTGAATTTTTTCTCAGTGAATTTTTGACTGCAAAAGTTGTAATTTCCCACTCATTTTTGAAGAACGGTTTTGCTGGATATAGAAGTCTTGTGGCAGTTTTTTTCTTTTAATATCTTAAATATATCATTCCACTGTCTTCTCACCTCCATGGTTTCTGCTGAGGAATCTACACACAGTCTTATTGGGCTTCCCTTGTGTGTGATGGATTGCTTTTCTCTTGCTGCTTTCAAGATTCTCTGTTTCTCTTTGACATCTGACATTCTGATTAATAGTTGTCTTGGAGTATGTCTGTTTGAATCTATTCTGTTTGGGGTAAGCTGCATTTCTTGGACCTGTAATTTCAAGTCTTTCATAAGTGTTGGGAAGTTTTCAGTGATAATTTCCTACATTAGTTTTTCTCCTCTTTTTCCCTTCTTTTCTCCTTGTGGGACACCCACAACATGTTTATTCATGTGCTTCATGTTGTCATTCAATTTCCTGAGTCTCTGCTCCTATTTTTCCATTCTTTTCCCTCTATTTATTTTGCTTTTCACATTTCAGATGTCCCATCCTCCAGTTCACTAATCTTATCTTCTGCCTCTTGAAATCTAACATTGTAGGTTTCCATCGTTTGTTTTCTTTTTCATCTCTTCTATGTGCCTTTCATTCCCATAAGGTCTGTGATTTGTTTTTTCAAACTTTCAATTTCTTCTTTTTGTTCATCCCTTGCCTTCATTATATTCTCCCTCAATTCATTGATTTAATTTTTGATGAGATTTTCCATGTCTGTTTGAACATCCTGAATTGTTTCAACTCCTGTATCGCATTTGAATTGTTGGTTTGTTCCTTTGACTGGGCTATACCTTCAATTTTCCTAGTATAATTCATTATTTTTCCTGGTGTCTAGACATTAATTTCCTTAATTAGTTTATTCTGGAGAGTGTTTTCACTTTTTTACCTAGGATCTTCTTGCTGGATGACTTTGTTGTCTGTCTGTTCTATGACATTCAGTTCAGGTTATTCTAGACCTCTAGCTTAAGTTTAACAGATTAGAATTTTTCAGTTCTAACTTTCTTGTTTCTTGCCCTGCCTGTATCATGCCTTTTTTTTTTTTCCTTGGGAGGTCATGTATTATGTTTTTCTTAGAAGGTTAGGTGTTATAGACTCCAGTCAGATTTTCCCAGATCAGACTGGCCTTCTCTCAGGGTTAAAGAGTTACCTGCATCAGTTTTCCCTGAGGATGAGACCTAGCAGGTTGGAAGACTTTCCTATGAAGCCCCTAGACTGTGTTTTTCCTCTCCTGCCCAGTATATGGTGCTTGTCTGTCTGCGGGTTCCACCAGCATAAAGTGATGTGGTACTTTTAACTTCAGCAGATTCTCCCTGCTGGAGTGTAGTCGAGACAGAGGTGAGTTTGTAGTCTGGCTTTAATTGCTTCAGTTTTCCAGACCCTGGGGTCTGAGTTCCTTGAGGGAGGGATTCCACCTGAGCTGGGCCCAACCCCTCTGCTGGGGAAGGCACAGCCTCCAGGGAATTACTTCCTTTCACCTGACCAACTTCTTTGCCTCTCAGACAAGCTTAATTCCACCCTTGCCTCGGGCAGCTGGAACCTGAGAAGCCTTGCAGTTGTATGCAAAGAGCAGTCAAGCTATAGAAACACAGACACAAAAAATGAAAAAAGAAAAAAAATCTTTTTCAAAGCAGGGCCCCTGTTCCTCAGGTTTGCCAAGCAAGAGCTTAAGTTGGTACATTGCTCTATGTATCTCCAGGTCCTATGTGCTCTTCCTTTACTTCAGGGCCCAGACCTTTTCAAGTATTTTGTGCTGTCTGATCTGAAAAACCTGCTGTTGTTATTTTCCTTTTTCCATCAGCCCTGCCCTCTCTGCGCTTGGGCAAAAACCAGCAACCTTGAGCTTTTACTCGAGGTTCAGCTGAGCTGGGGTCTATTTTTAGTAGTTAGAATTTGTTCATTAATTCTACATTTGGAGCTTGGTTGAGCTCAGCCCCTGCTGTTAGTAGTCTCTTTCCTTTCCCCTCTGGGAAGCAGCCTGTGGGGGAGGGATGCTCACCTCTGTGACCCAGCTATTTACTAGCTGCTTTGGAGGACAAGCTAAATTCCACACCTCACTAAGCCACCATCTTGGACCCTCTCTGCAGGTTGTTTGTTCTTTTGTTGTTGAGTTGTGTGATTTCTTTATATTTATTAGATATCAAACCCTTATCAGATAAAGGTTTTTCTCCCATTGAATTGGCTGCCTCTTCATCTTTTTGACAAAGTCATTTGAAGCACGGAAGCATTTGGTTTTGAGGAATTCACATTTATCCATTTTTTTCTTTCATTGTTTGTGCTTTGGGTATAAGGTCTAAGAAGTTACCTCCAATTACTAGGTCTTGAAGATGTTTCCCTATATTTTCTTCTAAAAGTTTTATGATGCTATCTTTTATATTTCAGCCTTTGATCCACTTTGAGTTAATTTTTGTATAGGGTGTGAGGTAGGAGTCTTTCATTCCTTTAGCTATAGATATCCAATTTTCCCAGGCCCATTTATTGAAAAGACTATTCTGTCCCAATTCAAGTGGATTTGGGGGCCTTGTCTAAGGTCAGTTGCCCATAAATCTGGGGATCTATTTCTAAACTCTGAATTCAATTCCACTGACCAATAAGTCTATCCTTGTGCCAACACCATGCTGTTTTGACCACTGTGGCATTATAATAAGCTTTAAAATCCGGAAGTGTAAGTCCTTCCACTTCATTCTTCTTCTCTTTTTTTTTTAGTATGTTTTTGGCTATTCAGGGGCCCTTTCCCTTCCAAATAAATTTGATAACTAGCTTTTCCAAGTCTTCTTTTAGGAATTTTGATTGGTATTGCATTGAATCTGTAGATCAATTTGAATAGAATTGACATCTTAAAGACATTTAACCTTCCTATCCATGAACACAGAATGTCTTTCCACCTATTAGATCTTTGATTTCTTTTAGCAATGTTTTGCAGTTTTCTGTGTACTAATGCTTTCCACCCATGGTTAAGTTTATTCCTAGATACTTGATTCTTTTAGTTACTAATTTTCTCTTAATTTCCTTCTCAGTTAGGTCATTACTTGTGTATAGAAATATTACAGGTTTCTGCACATGAATCTTGTATTCTGTCACATTGCTGAATTTGCTCATTAGCTCATGTAGCTTTGTCATAGATTTCTCAGAATTTATCAGAAGTAGGACCATGTCATCTGCAAATAATGAAAGTTTAAGTACTTCCTTTCCAATTTGGATGCCTTTTATTTCTTTTTCTTCCTTGATTTCTCTAGTTATAAGTTCCAGCACAATGTTGAATGATAGTTGTGGCAGTGGGCATCCTTGTCATGTTCCCAATCTTAGGCTTTCAGTCTCTTACCATTGAGTATAATGCTGGCTGTGGGGGGTTTATCTATGACTTTTGTCTTATTGAGGTAGTTTCCTTTGATTCCTACCTTTTGAAGTCTTGTTCTGAGAAAAGGATGCTGAATTTTGTTGAATGCTTTTTCAGCATTAATCAAATGATCATGTGATTTTTTTCCCTTTCTATTTGTTTATGTGCTGAATTACATTGATTGATTTTCTTGTGTGGAACCACCCTTGCATGCCTGGAATAAACCTAACTTGGTTGTGGTTTATAATCCTTTTGATGTATCATTGGATTTGATTTGCATGTGTTTTTTTTTTTTTTAACAATTTTTATTGTGAAACATAAATATGTACAAAAAAGCACTAAATTTCAAAGTACATTTTAACAAGTAGTTATAGAACAGATTTCAGTGTTTGGTATGGGTTACAGTTCCACATTTTCAGGTTTTTCTTTCCTACCTGTTCCAAGATATTGGAGACTAAAAAGAAATATCAATATAACAGTTCATAAGTCCTGATCAGTTGTTAAATCCTAACTTTTCTGTTATAACTCCTTTTCCATTGATCCCTTTCCCAATCTTTAGGGATATTTGGGCTATGCCCATTTTAAGTTTTTTTTGTGTTGAAAAAGAGATAAAACTTGTTGCTTTTGTAGAGACTGACATCTCTGGGTTTCAGGGTTTATCTGGCCTGGGAACCATCTGAAGGTTTTAGGTTTCTGAAAAGTAAAGAGTGAGTGAAACTATTATAGGATCTCAGCTAGAGCCCTGGGTTTGTTTAGTGTTAACAGGAATGATATTGGTTGTGGGTTGGCACACTGTGGCAATTAGCAGTACCTAGCTGAAGATTGCATAAGCATAGCCTCAGAATAGCCTCTGGACTTTACTTGAACTCTCTAAGTCACTGACCTTGTTTTGTTATAGTTTTTGCCAATTTGCGAGTATTTTGTTGAGAATTTTTGTATCTATATTAACTATGGAGATTGGCCTGTAGTTTTCCTTTATTGTAATATCTTTATCCGGTTTTGGTATTAGAGTGATTTTCACTTCATAAAATGAGTTAGGTAAAGTTCCATTTTCCTCATTTGTGTATTTATTTTTTGGAAGGGGAAGAGTTTGAGCAGGAATTGTGTTAGTTCTTTTTGAAACATTTGGTAATATTCCCTGTGAAGCCAACTGGCCCTGGGTTATTCTTTGTAGGGAGGTTTTTGATGACTGATTGAATCTCTTTACTTGTGATTGGTTTGTTGAGGTCTTCTATTTCTTCTCAAGTCAGTACAGGTCATTCATGTGTTTCTAGGAAATTGTCTATTTCATCTAAGTTGTCTAGTTTGTTGGCACATAGTTGCTCTTAGTATCCTCCTATGATTTTAAAAATTTCTTCAGGATTCATGATAATGACCCTCCCTCTCATTTCTGATTTTATTTATTTATATCCTCTCTCTCATTTTCTTTGTCAGCATAGCTGAGGGTCCATCAATTTTACTGATTTTCTCAAAGAACCAACTTTTGGATTCATTGATTCTCTCTAGTAGTTTGTTTTTTCTCCAATTCATTTATTTTTGTTTTAATCTCTATTATTTCTTTTATTTGCTTTGGGATTAGTTTCCTGTTCTTTCTCTAGTTCTGCCAGGCAAGCAGTTAAATCCTTAATTTTTGCTCTTTCTTCTTGGCATTCAGGACAATAAATTTCCCTCTCAGCCCTGCCTTTGTCACATCACATATGTTTTGATATGTTGTATTCTCATTTTCATACATCTCCAGATATTTTTAAATTCCTCTTCCAATTTCTTATTTGACCCACCAATTGTTTAAGAGTATGTTATTTAATCTCCATATGTTTGTGAAGGTTCTGGTTCTTTGGCAGTTATTAATTTCCAGCTTCATTTAATTCTGGTCAGAGAAAGTGCTTTGAATAATTTAAACCTTTTAAAATTTATTAAGACCTGTTTTGTAACTCAGCATATGACCTATCCTAGAGAACATTCCTTGAACACTAGAGAAGAATATATATCCTGGTGCTTTGGAGTGTATTTCTATCAGTTCTAATTAATTTATTGCATTGTTTATGTTCTCTGTTTCTTTATTGTGCCTCTGTCTGGTTGTTCTGTCTATAGAAGAGAGTGGTGTATTGAACTCTCCCACTATTATTGTTGAAATATCTATATCTCTCTTCAGTTTTGTCAATATTTGCCTCATGTACTTTGGAGCTCCTTGATTGGGTATATAAACATTTATGATTTTTATTTCTTCTTGGTGAATTGCCCCTTTTGTTAATATGTAGTGTCATTCTTTGTCTCTTATGACGTCTTTGCATTTAAAGTCTATTTTGTCTGATATTAATGTAGCTACTCCTGCTTTCTTTTGGTTATAGCTTCTGTGTTATATCTATTTCCATCCTTCACTTTCAATCTAATTATATCCTTGAATCTAAGTTGAGTCTCTTATAAATAGCATATAGATGGATCATATTTTTTTAATACATTCTGCCAATCCGTATCTTTTAATTTGGGGATTTAATCCATTAATATTCAAAGTTATTACTGTAAAGGCCGTTCTTGAATATACCATCTTTTCCTTTGGTTTCTAATTGTCAAATCTCTCTCTATTTTTCCCTCTCTCTTTTTATTCTTTAAGTTACTCTTATTAATGCTCTTCAATTCTGTGCTATCCTCCAGACCTATCTGTCCTGTCTTTTTTTTTTTTTCAGACCACAAACTCCCTTTAATATTTCTTGCAGGGGACGTTTCTTATTAAATAATTCTCTCAGCATTTGTTTATGAAATTTTTAATCTCTCCCTCACTTTTGCAGAACAACTTTGTGGATAAGGAATTCTTAGCTGGCAATTTTTGCCTTTCAGAATCTTAAATATATCATACAACTGACATCTTGCCTCCATGGTGCCCATTGAGTAGCTCGAACTTAGTCTTATGTGTCTTCCCTCGCATATAGTGAATTGCTTTTTCTCTTGCAGCTTTCAGGACTTTCTACTTCTCTTCAACATTTGATAGTCTGATTAGTGTGTGTCTTGGAGTGAGTCTATATGGACTTATTCTATTTGAAGTTCATGGGGTTTCTCTGATTTGCATATTTATGTCTTTTATAAGAGTTGGGTTATTTTCCCCACTACCTCCTATTTTAGTTTGTTAGTGCTACCAGAAATGTGATAAACCCAAAAATGGGTTGGTTTTTATAAAGGGAATTTATTAAGTTACAAGTATACAGTTCTAAAGCCATAAAAATGTCCAAACTAAGGCATCCAGATAAAGATACCTTGACTCAAGAAAGGGCCGATGACATTCAGGAATTCTCTATCAGCTAGGAAGGCGTTTAGTGATTCTGTTAGCTTTCTCTCCTGACTTCTCCTTTCAAATGGCTTCCCCAAGGGGCATTTTCTTTCTGCATTCCTAAAGTGTTCTTTCTGCATTTCTCTGAATGTGTGGGCTCCAAAGTTTTTGCTAAAATCATTCTCTCTTAAAGGGCTCCAGTAGGTGACCACCTTGAATGGGTAGAGAATCATCTCCAGGGAAACCACCTAATCAAAAAATACCCACCCCCAATTGGGTAGGTCACATTTCCATGGAAATAACTTAATCAAAAAGATCCCACCCAACAATATTGAATCAGGATTAAAGAACATTGGCTGCTCTGGGGGTACACAATAGTTTCAAATAAGCATGCTTCCTCAAATAATCTTTCTAGCCCTTTATTCTTCTCTTCTCCTTCTGGGACACCAGTCATTCTTATATTTGTGCACTTTGTGTTATCCATCATTTTCCTGAGACCCAATTCAAAATTTTCCATCTTTTTTCTTGTTCTTTTGTGTGTTTGAATCCAGCTGTCCTATCCTCTAGTTCACTCATTCTTTCTTCTGCCTCTTCAAATCTGCTATTGCGTGTTTCTAGTATATTTTTAATTTCATCTACAGTATCTTTCATTTCTGTAATATCTGCTATTTTTCTATTCTTTCAAATTCTTCTTTATGCTTTCCTAGTGTTTCCTTCATATCCTTTATTTCCTTAGCCAACCCACTGAAGTTATTTAGGAGATTTTAATGAAAACCTTATATTAGTTGTTCCAAATCTGTGTCTACTCCAGTGTTTTAATTTGGTTATTTGGCTTGGCCACATCTTATTGATTTCTCGTGTGCTTAGTGATTTTTTGGCATTTAATTGTCTTGATAAGGTTATTTTGAAAGTTGATTTCCCTTGTTCATCTAAGATTTTGTAGTTGCTTGAGTTTGCACTGACGGTTTACTTTTGCACTTGGTTTGTCAGTAATTCCCCACCAAACCAAAGCCAGCACCTCTTGTAGAAGGTACAATTCTAACTGAAGATCTGTTAAAAACTAGAAAGGCAGTTCACCAGACTGCACTTCCGTGGTCTTCCCAGAGGAGGATGCTTTTGGGCCCCCTTTTCCCCTCAGGCCTGTCTCTACCTGACTGCATCAGCCAGCTGGGCATGATGGAGAGCAGATGCAAAACCAGTCAAGGCCCTAGGTCTCTATGCATTGAAAGCTACCAACCTCAGTGGTGGGGGTTCAGAGACAGGAGGTGGGCCTGTGTACCTCGGAGGAGAATCCACTTGGGGGCACGATGGATCTGGTGATTCCCAAGCTCCATGTGGAATGGCCTTGGGTTGATGGGCTGACAGTTTCAAGTTCCCCTGTGAGCCTAACAGTGCCTGGTGGTGCAGCACAGCTCACTTTCTCATCCCCGCTCTCCACCTGTGCATGCAGTGAGCACTCTAGGCCTCGTGGTTAGCAGGACTCAGAGGGTGTCTTTTGCCGGCTAATTGTCTGATTGGCTCTGCTTTGTATCCCCTCTCCTCCAGAGGGGATGGTCACTAAGTCTCTGCCAGAATCAGGCACCCACAGTGGCCTGCCTCCGGAGTGGAGGGTAGGCACTGTGCAAGGTCTCTGTGCATAAGTAAACCAAGTCTTTGGCTTGGGATTCCCCAAGGTAACTCCTGGCTGTGAAGCTGAGAGGGAAGGTCTTTCAAGCTGACTATGGAGGAGGAGTGCGGGAGCATGCCACTCCCTTAGCACTTTCTCCAGCCTGCATGTGGCAGCCTGCCTCAGGGGCAGTCTGGACTGAGTCTGCAGGTTGCCCCAGGTACAGTCTGGACTGAGTCACCCTGTCCTCTCAATTATAGTTTCTTTGCATTTCCATCCAGTTCTTCCCTATAGAATATAGAACCTAGAAATGCTGTCCTGTAGTTTTTCTGTCCTTTCTGTAGTGGTTCCACAGTGTAGAGGTGAACTCAGCCTATCCTACTCTCCTATCTTCCTGGAAGTCTCCTCCATCTTTCTTTTGATTATTGTTAGTATGGTATATTTTTCTTCATCTCTTTTCTTCTAACTTACATATCTTCATATTTAAAGTGGATTTCTTTTTTTTTTTTACATGGGCAGGCACCGGAAATTGAACCCGGGTCCTCTGGCATCACAGGCAGGCATTCCTTAAAGTAGATTTCTTATAGACAACATATAGTAGGGTCTTATTTTTTTTAAAATCCACTTCCAGCCTCTGTCTTTAAAGTAGGGTCTTAAGACCATTAACATTTGGAGTGCTGATATCATTGGATTAATATCTAAAATAGTTGTAATTTTTTTCTGTTTGTTTCCCTTTTTGTCTCTTCTTTCTTTCTTTCCTTCCTACCTCCCTCCCTTCTTTCTTTCCTTCTTTCTTCTCTTTTTCTGCCTTCACTAGGTTTAACTGTGCATTTTATATGATTCTATTTTCTCTTATATTTTAGCACATAGGGTATTCTTTTTTTAAAAAAAACTTTAGTGGCTGCCCTAGAGTTACAATATACATTTACATCTAATCTAAGTCCACTTTCAAATAATGCTATACTGTTTTATGGGTAGTACAGGCATCTTATAACAGAGCATTCCTAATTACTCCCTTCTATCCATTATTACTTGCTGCCATTTATTTAATTTATCCATAAGCTATAATCACACAAATTATCTGAGATCAATTAAGAATTTATTCCCCTCTCTAATGTGCTTACTTTCTTTTTTGTAGATATGGATTTCTAATCTATGTCATTTTCCTTCTCTCTGAAGAATGTCTTTTAACATTTCTTGCAAGGCACTTCTACTAGCAAAATATTCCCTTAATTTTCATTTGTCTGAGAAATTCTCCTTCACTTTCAAAGGATAATTTTACAAGATACAGAACTCTAAGTGGTCTTTTTTCCTCCAACACTTTAAAAATTTCATTTCGCTCTCTCCTTGGTTGCAGGATTTGTGAAGAGAAGTCCTATATAATTCTTACTGGCAATGTGGTTCCCGCCCCCACCCCCCAGCTTCTTTCAAGATTTTATCTTTGGTTTTCAGAAGTTTGAATATGATATTCCTAGGTATAGATTTTTGGGTATTTATTCTAGTTTGCTAGCTGCCAGAATGCAACACACCAGAGATGGATTGGCTTTTAATAAAAGGGGATTTATTTTGTTAGTTCTTCAGAGGAAAGGCAGTTAACTTTCATCTGAGGTTCTTTCTTACTTGGGAAGGCTCAGGGTGATCTCTGCTGGCCTTCTCTCTAGGCCTCTGGGTTCCAACAGCTTTCCCCGGGGTGGTTTCTTTCTGCATCTCCAAAGGCCTGGGCTGAGCTGCGAATGCTGAGATGAGGTATGCTGAGCTGCTTGGACTGTGCTATGTTGAGTTCTCTCATTTAAGCACCAGCCAATTTACTCAAACATTACTCATTGCAATAGGCATACCTTCTAACTGACTGCAGATGTAATCAGGAACAGATGAGGTTCACATGCCATTGACTCATGTCCACAGCATTATAACTAGGCATCTTCACCTGGCCAAGCTGACAAGTGACTCTAACTACCACAGTATTTGTCCTGCTTGGGTTTGTGGTGGCTTGAAGTTATGTACCCAGAAAAACATGGTCTTAATCTTAATCCATTCTTGTGGGTGTGAACCTATTATAAATAGGACCTTTTGATAAGGTTACTTCAGTTAAGGCATGGCCAAGTTGAAACAGGATGCATCTTAATCCTGTTATTGGAGGCCTTATAGAGAAGCCACAGAGAAAGAAGGCACAGGAGAAGCAAGAAGATGAAAGTCAGTGGAACCTGTAAGAAAAAAGAGATGCTACTGTGAGCATTGCCATGTGACAGAAAAGCCAAGGACCAGGGATTGCCAGCAGCAGCCTCAGAATGCCACACTCTGCAGGGAGAAAGCGTTATCTTGCTGACATCTCAGTTTTGGACTTCTAGCTTCAAAACCATGAGTGAATTTACTCCTATTGTTTAAGCCAACCCAGTATTTGGTATTTGTTTTTCCAGCCAGGAAATTAAGACAGTGCTCTCTGTGCTCCCTGGTTTGGTGTCTGTCATTAATTTTGGAAATTTCTCAACCTTATTATTCTTCTTATTAAGAATTTATAACTCGGCAAAGAGTTGTAACTTCAAATATTTCTTCTGCTCCTTCCTCTCTGTCTTCTCCTTCCCATTATGTGTATGTTACACCTTTTATAATTGTTCCACATTTCTTGCCTATACTTTTATAATATCATTAAATATAATTATTATAAATTAATTTTCTCTTTTTCTGTTTGGGAAGTATCTATTGATCCATCTTCAAGCTCACTGATTCTTTGCTCAGATATATCCAATCTATTGGCGAGCCAGTCATCAAAGGCATTGCTGTTACGGCGTTTTTTATTTTGATTCTTTTTCTTTTGATTGGTCCTTTATTTGGTCCTTTTTCTTTTGATTCTTTCTTAGAGTTTCCATGTCTCTGATTACATTGTCCATCTTTTCTTGCATATTGTCCACTTTTACCATTAGATCCTGGTACTGTTTCCAGTGGGTGGCTTCTACTCCTGGGCTTCTGCTTCTGAAAGCCTATTGCTCTCTGTTTCCACCCCTCTCTTCAGTTTTAAGGACAGTCTTTTGCCTGTGACCTCAATTATCTGATAAAGCTAAGTTGTTTTTCAATTTGTTCATTTTTTTTTTCTTACTGTGAGGATGGGAGTGACAATTTCCACATTCATTACCTTTTGGAGTAGAAACTGAAGTCCTCTATCTTTTTTATTTCATTTATTTTGCAGGGGCAGACACCAGGAATCAAATCGGGGTCTCTGGCATGGCAGGCGAGAACTCTGCCTCCTGAGCCACTGTGGCCCGTCCATCCTCTACCTTTTTATAACACATCTGAGCTGTGCTTTTCTTAAAGCCTGAGAATACTTTGTGACAATTATGATATAAGAAAGAATAATATAACACACTAATTCATAGTAACTATGGGAAAAGAGAAAGATTATTAAGAATTTATAACTCAGCAAAGATAAGTGATCCAGATTGTAAATATGGTAAATCTGTATTTTTCATCTCTATTCCAGAGACTAATTCATAGGTATAATTCAAGAATATTTAAAAATACTTCCTGATAAGGCCAATTAAAAGGGTATCTGTGTAATCTGAATTAGTTGTTTCCAATCTCAAAAAACTCCTTCTAGTATTCTAAGAGAAATTAGAATTTAGTGTGAGGTGTTGTCCTTTATGGGCCTTCCTCTTCCTTTTTTAATCTCTCTCTGGCAAATTCTGTCTAAGGAACAAGTTAGATCTTTCCTTTTCTCTTTAACTGCAGAATATTTGTTTTTAAAGGAAAAAACACTGCCTAGTTGTGTAAGGAGGAGGGTGAGTAGAAGAAGCTCCCAGTCCTCATCCTCACTTGAGGATTTCTTAGGTTCCATGAATTATATCAAAGTTTGTTGTAAGATATGGCTTGAGGATTGACTTCTGCTGCAAAATAAGCTGTAAAAATGTCTTAATTTGTTCCAACCCCACTGTGTATGGATGAAGAAACTTGGTTTCAGAGTAAGCTCTACTTTTTATTTATTATGAATAAAAATTAATTATTTAAAATTATTAATTAATTTTTTATTTAATTATTACTGATTATTAATACCTGAAAGGATTAAGGTTCGACAAAATGCCCTTGTCCCATTGGGTCATCACAACAAAATTGTCACCTAGGCTAGTGTGCCAGTTTGAAACTATTGTATAGCCCTGAAAAGCCATGTTCTTAAATCCTCACTCAGTATTGCTGGTGGTATCTTTTATTGTTTCCATGGAGATTTGGCCCGCCAAGTTGTGGGTGGTATCTTTTGATTAGGTGGTTTCCATGGAGATATGTCTCTAACCATTCAAGATAGATTTGCTCACTAAAGCCTTAAAGAGGGAACCATTTTGGAAAAAGCTTCAGAGTTGACAGAGCCCACACAGCCAGAGACCTTTGGAGCTGCAGAAGGAAAACACTTCCAGGGAATCCTTATGAAATGAGAAGCCAGGAGAGAAAGCTAGCAGATGTCACCATGTGCCTTCCCAGCTGACAGAGGTGTTC
Source organism: Tamandua tetradactyla (assembly GCF_023851605.1). Classification (NCBI taxonomy): domain Eukaryota; kingdom Metazoa; phylum Chordata; class Mammalia; order Pilosa; family Myrmecophagidae; genus Tamandua; species Tamandua tetradactyla. The sequence continues at coordinate 35,901,535 of NC_135351.1, forward strand.
TGGATGGCATCAGCCTTTCTTGACTGAAGGTAACCTCTTGTTGGTGCCCTAATTTGGATATTTTCATGCTGTAGAACTATAAACTTGCAATTTAATGAATTCCCTTTTTAAAGTCATTCCATTTTGGGTATATTGTATTCCAGCAGCTTTAATGCACTAAAACAGTTGGGTAGAGCAGTGCTGTCCATCACCTTCCAGGTGAGGAAACTGTTTTAGGCTGCTCCAGGTTGCTCAAAGCAAGTAGGATGAAATGGTTTGGTTTAAACAATGGGAATTTATTACCCTACAGTTTGAGGCCAGAAAGATGTCCAATCAAGGCAATGCTTTCTTCTCAAGGATGGGCTGCTAGTTATCTTTGGCTCCTCTACCACAACAGCATCTGCTGGTCTCTCCCTTCTCTTCTGGGTTTCACTGATTTCAGCTTCTTGCTTCTGTGGCTTTCTTTCTCTCTGATTGAATTTAATACTCTTATAAAAGGACTCCAGTAAGAGGATTAAGACTCCTCCTGACTGAGGTGGATCATGCCCTAAGTAAAGTAGTCTCATCAAAAGGGCGTCCTAACAATGGATTTATACCCACAGCAATGGATTAGATTTAAGAAGGTGTTTTACTGGGGTACATAGAGCTTCAAACTACCACAGAAACTAACACTCAGAGGGTTCCACAATCTGCCCAAGCAATGGCACACATACCTGCCCTCTCGTCCCTGTTTCTCCTCCTCATCCTCCTCTTCCCATTCCTTCTCAAAGCTCTTTCCACATGACCAGGCTCTTCATCAGGGCTTTATGTGTTTTTAATGCCAGGTGACTTCTGTATAATTCATAGTATGCTAAAAGAATTCCGTTGGAACTATTATTAGAAACAACTGATCACAAACAGCAGTCCTCTGTATGAATATACCCAGTAATGGCAAACTCTAACCCGCAAGTGTTCAGAACAGCTTTACTTCAAAATTTTACAATTTGGGGTGTGTGTACATGTGTCAATTATTTTATGCATTTTTTCTATAGTATGTTTTAATAAATGGCATATTTGTAACTTTGAAAGTTATATTAAAGACCTATAATTTGAACACAGCAGCATTGTTAGCATAAAGGTTCTTCTTGGCAGTTGTATTAGTCAGGGTTCTCCAGAGAAACAACTGACAGCATACATATATGTAAATGTATGTAAATACTAAGTGATTTATTATAGGAATTGGCTTACATGACCATGGAGATTGGCAAGTCTGAATTCCACAGGGCAAGCCACAGGTTAGGAGCTCCAGTGAAGATTTTAGTGAATTGCCCAGGATAAGATAGCTGGTGATGTAGAGATAAAAATTCTTCTTTTTGTCTGATGATATCATAAATTCTCCCTTTTAGGCCTTCAGCTGATTGCTGAAGGCAGTCTCCTTTGTTGACTGCAGGTACAATCAACCATAGATGTAATTGTGCTGATTTGAAGCTACTATGTACCCTAGAGAAGCCACATTTTAATTCTTATCCAATCTTGTAGGGGCAGTTCTTTCTTCTAATCCTAGTTCAATACTGTAGGGTGGAAACTTTGATTAGATTCTCTCCATGGAGATGCGACACATCCAATTGTGGGTGTGATCTTTTGATTAGATGGAGATGACTCCACCCATTCCTGGTGGGTCTTGATTAATTTACTGGAGTCCTTTAAAGGGGGAAAGATTTTGGACAGAGCTCAGAGCTGACAGAGAGAGAGAGAGCAGATGTAGATGCTTGGAAAATAGTTGCTTCAGAGAACAGAGGCATGGATGTTTGGAGAAACTTGGAGCCCAGCAGACATTGCCGTGTGCCTTCCCATAAAATGTTACATAAGCCAGAGAACCAAGTGAAGCCAGGAAATGAAAGCCAGCCCAGAGAAGCAAAGTGAGGAACCCTCATGGGAACAGAAGCTGAAAGCAAAGGAGCCCAGGAGCAAGGGACCAGCAGATGCCAGTCACATGTCTTCCCAGCTGACAGAGGTATTCCAGACCCATTGACCTTTTGTGAATTAAGGTATTTTTTCCTGTATGTCTTAGTTTGGACATTTTCAGAGGCTTAGAACTATAAACTTGTAATTTATTAAATTTCCTTTTTAAAAGCCATTTCATTTTTGGTATATTGTATTCCAGCAGCTTGACAAGCTAATACAGCAATCAACTGAATAATTATTTAAATACATGAAATATCCTCAGGGATACAATCAGGTCAGTGCTTGCTTGACCAATAACTGGATGCCATAGCCTAGTCAAGTTGACACATGAACTTAACCATCACAGTGGTAGTATAGGTGGGGGGAAATGTATTTCTGAGGCTTCCATAAGCTATTCCTCTCGGTGGATTGAGACATGTTCAAAAATATTCATTGGAACCTCAGTATTCTTTTAGCTGAGGATCAAGGAATCTGTGGGAAAGTATACATTTAGGGAAAAAGTCTTGGGTCAAATTGGTTTTTGTGAGGATCTTATAGGAAGTGAAGAATCAAATGGATGCTAATGGCTGTATTCTATTCCGTATTTTAATACCAGATTTTATTTAACCATTCTTCTATTGTTAGACATTTAAGACATTTAAGATGTTTCTGGATCGTTGCTATGATTTAAAATAATGCTGCAATAAACATTTTAGTGCATCTATCTTTGCATGCATTTCTAAGTTCCACAGGATAGACTCTTACATTTAAAATAATGACTGTATGACCGTACTTCACGAATATTTACTTTTTGTACATTATTTTACTAATATCACTGAAAAATGGCATCTCATTATGTTAATTTGTGTATTTTCCATTATGCGTCAGGTTGAACTTTTTTCATATATTCATCGATATGTTTTTGTCATCTATAGGCGACATGGGGAGTCTATATCTTTTGACAGGGTACTTTGATTTACAAACTATAAATGGAATGAGAGATTACGTATCATTAACATAGACTATCTCTGGATTGAGGATGAGCAATATTTGTTTCCTTCTTTATAAGTTCCAGGAGTTTCTAAGCATACCATATTTTATAATAAAAATATAATAAAAAAGAAATTATTGTCTTCCTCCTTGCTAGACTCCTCCTTGCTAAAAATACATAAACTAGAACAAGATGTATTTGAATTATATAGCATGTATGTAAATTTACTATTAAGTGTTTTTCCAACACTTATTCAACAGTAGGGAAAGGCATATGGTCATATGATGGAAGCAGAGATGCAAGCCAGGGAACACCAAAGAGGGCAGCTAGCCAGCACCAGAATGCTACAATGCTGGGAGAAAGCTTAGCTTGTCAACACCCTGACTTCGGGCTTCTAGCCTCCCAAACTGTGATTCAGTTAAATTCAATAAATTTCCTTGTTGCTTAAGCCAAACATAGTTTGGTATTTGTCTTAGCAGCTCTGGCAAGCTAAAACACCAAATATTCAAATGGGGGCAAATATTGTTACAATTTCATTTTCTTTTTGTGAAAGCCTCTGTCACATCCAGGGCACAGGGAATGACATGACATAAACTAAGTTCAGGGTATAATAAAAACTTCTAGAGAATTCACAGCATGACGCTATTCTAATATCATCCTCAATTTACTAAACAATTATTCATGTTTGGTCTACGTGTAAGGATGAAATATGTTTAAACACTTGAATTTAGTATTTATACAGTAAACACAACTATATAGCATGTGACTGTATTTCATGGGTCATTCTAATCAGCAGGATTGCAGATAATTTTTAAATCTGGAGAAACAGCAATGTGACCATGGCAGTGCCTAGAGTAATTCTCTTGCTAGAGAAGCAATTAGTAACCCTGCATTACAAGGACTTATGTACTAAGCCCCGAACACAGAAGTGGCAGGATCTCACTCCCATAGCATTAAAGTCTGAACTATAATGCATCTACAGTTGCTTTCTCAAAAGCAACAATTAGGTATTTGAGACCGTTTGTGATGAGTAATTAAGCACAGATTGAATATGTTACTTTGTTGTAAATGAATATCCACCTCCAAAGGGCTAGCTGTTATTGATAGAGAGTAATTTAAAAATGATTCTTCTAGTTTTGTCTTTTTATTATTCTTTTAGTTTTTGCTGTTAAAAAAATGTTGACACTAGTCATAGGCTAAAAGTCTCAGTGAGAGGTTGAATCTCCCCTTTCTTTTCTCACAGAAGAACCCTTGAAAGTTTCTTGGGAAAATTCCCTCAAAATACTGTGGAGATTTGAATAGATGCAGGATCAGTTTCATATTTTATGTTCACCCTGTCAGTCTGTACCTCCAGCAGGTGCTAGGCTGGCCCCCAGTGGGTTAATCTGATCAGCTGCTTCTGGCTTTTATTTTAAGGTCACTATGTGGTGTATACTTTTTAGACAACCTCCTTAGTGTGGTCCCACAGGAAACTTTATTTGAATTCCATGTAAAAAGGGATTTGTGAGTTTCTTATCCTTAAATCATCCCTTTGACAGTATTTTATTTCACTGTAAATGGAAATTACCACACAGAAATATCTGACGCTTTCTGGTTGATCCATTTTGAACTAAAGGATCAAGATAATTTGTCAGAACATATGCTCAGGTCCTTTCTTTTTTTATGAAGCTATTTTTTAAATCTTTCATCTGCTATTTTTTTTTTCATCAGGAAACAAAACAAAACTCACTGAGAATAGAAATAAAACATCTCTCTATGTGAACTTCACCAGGATCAGATTCATAGAGCTTAATTTCTGCAGAACTCTTGGTTTTATTACATTTTAAGTTTCTAGATCAGATTCTGAAGCTGAGACTTGGATATGCAAATGGACAATTTCTTTTTCTTCCAATCTAAAAGTACCCCCATGGACACCCATGACATCCTCTGTTTTCTCTTATTCCATGCCCCCCCCCCACTTCAGCACTTATTACCACCTCTTAAACTACTTATTTCACTTACTTATCTTGTTGTCTATTTCTCCCATTAGAATGTAAGCTCACGAGGGCAGGAATTTTTTGTGTCTTGTTCACTGCCTCATGCACAATATCTGGAAAAGTACTTTGCTTATCCGATGTGCATAATAAATTTGAATGTAACCAGTCACTTTCTTGTTTGAATGTCTTCACCTGGTAGGCATTCCGTGGATATTTAAGTATTTGCAATCTTTACAGGAGAAAAGGAAATAGATTTTAAAGAAGTAAACTCAAGGGACTTGATAGTATGGAGGTCATTGGCAACATGGAAATATCCACACACCTGTAAACACACTTTTAGCAATGAAAATTTATTTTTATCATTAATCTGGATTTACTCACATCAAAGATTTATCATGTATTTATACATGGCTACAACCTGCTTATGATTTATGGTGCTTTACAAAATTTATTTTATTACTGGATGAGACATAATTCTTTCCCTACTTTAGATATTATTTTTTAGCCATGAGCCAATTTTTTCTAGTTAAGTTAAAAAATTTTAGAAACATGAATCCATTGCCATTTTCCTGGAAGTAGTAAAATCATATTTTCCAAGGTGGGGTTTAATGATTACATGTGATGTGCCTCATAGTCTCCTTAGTCTCTACCCTGCCACAATCAATCCACTTTGCCCCTCCCTAAGAAGGATCTACTCTGCATGAACCGCAGCTGCTTCCATGAGTTTTTCACCTGTCCTTTCTCTTAAGCAGAACCACCTTGAAATTACACACTGGTTAGGTTAGGGTTAATAGAATTAGTAATGTTCAAAGTTCTCAGGCCATTCCAGCAGAATAGGGCATCAATACTCTCCAGCCAAAAACTACTGGGAACATACCTATACTTGAGAAAATTGGATTTTTTAAAAAAGCTTTATTTGATATGGTTAGCATGTTATATAATCCATCCACTAAAAGGTACAATTCAGTGTTTTTAAGTACATTTACAGATATGTGTAGCCATTACGGGGATCAATTTTAGAACATTTTCATCATCCCACAAAGAAACTCATACATTTTTCTTACCACCACCAAAACCCAATAGTACCTGTCTTTCTCCCAGCCCTAGGCAAAAACTAATCTACTTTCAGTTTCTATAGATTTCCCTGTTCTGGACTTTCATATTAATAGAACCACAAAATGTTTTATCTTTTGAGATTGGCTTCTTTGACTTAGCATAATGAATTCGAGGGTCATCCATGTTGCAGCATGTATCATTCCTTTGTATGACCAAATAATATTCCATTGTATGATTTTATGACATTTTGTTTACCCTTTTGTCAGTTGATAGACATTTGGATTGTTTCCACCTTTTGGTTATTATGAGCAATGCTACTATAAACATTCACATAAAATATTATGTATTAACATGTTTTCATTTCTCTTGTGTATATACCTAGGAGTAAAATTGCAGGGTCATAAGATAACTCTGTATTTAATTGTTTGAGGATTGCCAATGCAATTGCATAATTTTATAATCCCATAAGTGGTGTATGAGGGTTCCAATTTCTCCTCATCCTTGTCAACACTTACTATGTTTCCTTTAGATTCTAACCACCGTACTGGGGATGAAGTGATATCTCACTATGATAATTAATTCTCATGTCCCTGATGACTAATGATGCTGTTCTAGTTTGCTAGCTGCTGCAGTGCAATATACCAGAAACAGAAAGGCTTTTAAAAAGGGGAATTTAATAAATTGCTAGTTTACAGTTCTAAGGCCAAGGAAATGTCCCAGTTACAACAAGTCCATAGAAATGTTCAATCAAAAGCTTCCAGGGAAAGATACCTTGGCAAGAAGGCCGATGAAGTTCAGGGTCTCTCTCTTTCAAGTGAGAAGGCACATGGCAGACACAGTCACAGTTTCTCTCTTGGCTGGAAGGGCACATAGCAAGCATGGTGTCATCTGCTAGTTTTCTCTCCTGGCTTCCTGTTTCATGAAGCTCCCTGGGAGGCATTTTCCTTCTTCATCTCCGAAGGTCGCTGTCTTGTGGGCTCTCTGCTTCTCGTGGCTATGTCGTTCTTCTCTGCTCTCTCTGAATCTCTCATTCTCCAAAAGGTTTCCTCTTTTTAAGGACTCGAGTAAACCAGTCAAGACCCACCCAAATGGGTGGAGACACATCTCCCCTAATCCAGCTTAACAACCACTCTTGATTGGGTTACATCTCCAGGGAGATGATCTAATTACATACAGTATTGAATAGGAATTATTTTGCCTTTACAAAATGGGATTTAGATTAAAACATGGCTTTTCTAGGGGACATACATCCTTTCAAACCAGCACAGATGCTGAACATATTTTCAAGTGCTCACTAGAAATTGGTATCTTTTCCTTGGAAAAACGTCTGTTAAAATCCTTTGCCCATTTTAAAATTAGGTTGTGTGGCTGTTTATTATTAAGTTATAAGTGTTCTTTATATATTCAGGATACAAGATAGGTCTTTAATCCATTTTGAGTTAATTTTTGTATATGGTGTGAGGTAAAATTTCCAACTTTATTCTTTTGCATGTGGCTCTCAGTTGTTCCAGAACAATTTGTTGAAAAGCCAATTCTTTCCCCATTGGTCTTGGTACCCTTGTTAAAAATCAGCTGAGTTTATTTTTGGTCTCTCAATTCTATTCCATTGATTCATATGATTATTCTTATGGCAGTAACACATAGTCTTGATTACTATACCTTGTAGCTAGTTTTGAAACAGGGAAGTGTGAATTCTTCTACTTTATTTTTCTTTTTCAGCATTGTTTTAGATATGCTTGGTCTCTTGCAATTCCATTAGAATCAGTTTGTCAATTTCTACAAAGATGTCACCTGGGATTCTGATAATGATTAAATTGAATCTGTATATCAGTTTGGGGAGTATTGCTATCTTAACAACATTGTGTCTTGCGACTTATAACATGGACTTTTCCCCCTATTACTTAGATCTTCTTTAGTTTTTTTCAATGTTTTGAAAAAACATTGTTGTATATTTATATATACAACATACATATGAGTTGGGTTTGCATTTCTTTTGTTAAATGTATGCTTGTTTTATTCTTTTTATGCTTTTGGAGTGGAGTTAATTTCTTTTTCAGATTGTTCATTTCAAGTATATAGAAATACAATTAATTTCTTTTTGTATGCTGTATGCCTGGGGTCACATTTTGTTCTTTTTCCATGTGAGTATCTCATTATTGCATCACCATTTGTTGAATTTTTGTTTGTTTTTTCTTTCTTTGTTTTGCTTGTTTGTTTGTTTGTTTTGTTTTTTGGGAAGTGCATGGGCCAGGAATTAAACCTGGGTCTCCCGCATGGCAGGTGAGAATTCTACCACTGAATTACCCTTGCACCCCAACAACTGATTTTTCATATTGATCTTGTTACCTGCAATCTTGCTGAACATGTTTATTATGTCTAATAGCTATTCTGTGGATTTCTAAGGATTTTGTATATGTAAGAGCATGCTATCTGTGAATACAGATAGTTTTACTCTTCCTTTCCAATTTGGATGGCTTTTATTTCTTTTTCCTTTGTAATTGCCCAGGCTGTAACATCGAGTACGAAGTTGAATAGAAGTGGTGAGAATAGACATCTTTCTCTTGTTCCTGATCTTAGGGAGGAAAGCATTTAGTCTTACACCATTGAGTATAATGTTAGCTGTGGATTTTCTGTAGATGCCCTTCATCAGGTTGAGAAAATTCCCCTCTATCCCTAGCTTGTTGAGGTTTTTATTTTTAATTTCATTTCACTGTTTTTGGACAACATACTTTGTATTAGTCTATTCTTTCAAATTTATTGAGATTGTCTTATGGTCGAGCATATGATCCATCAGGAGAATATTCTGTGTGCACTTGAGATGAATGTTGTCAATGGATGAAGAGTGCATCTAGTTGATTTATAGTGTTTCTTAACTCTTCTATTTCCTTGTTGATCTTCTGGCTCTATACACTATTGAGTATGTAGTCTTGAAGTGTCGAACTATTGTTTTGAATTATCTGTTTTTCCCCTCATTTCTATATAATTTTATTCATATATTTAGTGCTCTGTTATTAGGCACTTATTTTTCATATCTTTCTGGTGGATTGAATCTTTTGTCATTATGAAATATCTGTTTTTATTTCTAGTAATTTTCTTTTTGTTTTCAAGTCTATTTCATTTAAAATTAGGATAGCTATTCCAGCATTCTTTTGGTTGCTGTTTGTATGATATATCTTTTTCCATCCTTTAAGTAAGCCTTTCTTTTGTATGGGCAGGATCCAGGAATCGAACCCAGGTCTCTGGCATGGCAGGTGAGAATTCTGCCACTGAGCCACTGTTATACTGCCCTCCATCCTTTACTTTTGATCTATTGATATACTTGACTCTAAAATGTGTCTCCTATAGACAAACTATGGTTGGATCATTTATTCCCCAGTCTGACAACTCTGCATTTTGATTGGATGGATTAATCCATTTACATTGAATATTATGATTGATGTAGTTGGATTTATATCTATTTAACTTTTTTTCTATATATCTCAGGTCATTTGTTTTTCTGTATTTATCCTTTATTCTTTTTTTTTTTCATTAAATGAACACTTTGTAATGTAGCATTTTAATTTCCTTTTTTTTTATATTAGAGAAGTCATGGGTTTACAGAATAACTATGCATAAAACACAAGATTCCCATACATTACCCCATTACCAGTACCTTGCATTGGTAGAACATTTGTCACAATTGATGCTACCACATTTTTATAATTGTACTATTAATTAAAGTCCATGATTTAACTTAAGGTTCACTGTTTGTGTAGTGTAGTTCCATGGGTTTATTTAAAAATTTTTATTCTGATGCCATATATACAATCTAACATTTCCACTTTTAACATTATCCATACTCAGAAATATATTTCAGTGCTGTTAATTGCATTTACAATGCTGTGCTACCATCACCATCATCCATTACCAAAACATTTCCACCATTCCAATTAGGAACTCTGTATATTTTTTTTTATTAATTAAAGAAAAATAAAGAAATTAACCCAACATTTAGAAATCATTCCATTCTACATATGCAATCAGTAATTCTTAACATCATCACATAGATGCATGATCATCATTTCTTAGTACATTTGCATTGATTTAGGAAAAGAACTAGCAAAACAACAGGAAAAGATATAGAATGTTAATATAGAGAAGAAAATAAAAATAATAATAATAGTAAAAAAAAAGAAAAGGAAAAAGAAAAAAAAGACAAACAAACAAACAAAAAAACCCTATAGCTCAGATGCAGATTCATTCAGTGTTTTAACATGATTACTTTACAATTAGGTATTATTGTGCTGTCCATTTTTGAGTTTTTGTATCTAGTCCTGTTGCACAGTCTGTATCCCTTCAGCTCCAATTACCCATTATCTTACCCTGTTTCTAACTCCTGCTGGACTCTGTTACCAATGACATATTCCAAGTTTATTCTTGAATGTAGGTTCATATCAGTGGGACCATACAGTATTTGTCCTTTAGTTTTTGGCTAGTCTCACTCAGCATAATGTTCTCTAGGTCCATCTATGTTATTACATGCTTCATAAATTTATTCTGTCTTAAAGCTGCATATTATTCCATCGTATGTATATACCACAGTTTGTTTAGCCACTCGTCTGTTGATGGACATTTTGGCTGTTTCCATCTCTTTGCAATTGTAAATAACGCTGCTATAAACATTGGTGTGCAAATGTCCGTTTGTGTCTTTGCCCTTAATTCCTCCGAGTAGATACCTAGCAATGGTATTGCTGGGTCGTATGGCAATTCTATATTCAGCTTTTTGAGGAACTGCCAAACTGCCTTCCACAGTGGTTGCACCATTTGACATTCCCACCAACAGTGGATAAGTGTGCCTCTTTCTCTGCATCCTCTCCAGCACTTGTCATTTTCTGTTTTGCTGATAATGGCCATTCTGGTGAGTGTGAGATGATATCTCATTGTGGTTTTGATTTGCATTTCTCTAATGGCCAGGGACATTGAGCATCTCTTCATGTGCCTTTTGGCCATTTGTATTTCCTCTTCTGAGAGGTGTCTGTTCAAGTCTTTTTCCCATTTTGTAATTGGGTTGGCTGTCTTTTTGTTGTTGAGTTGAACAATCTCTTTATAAATTCTGGATACTAGACCTTTATCTGATATGTCGTTTCCAAATATTGTCTCCCACTGTGTAGGCTGTCTTTCTACTTTCTTGATGAAGTTCTTTGATGCACAAAAGTGTTTAATTTTGAGGAGTTCCCATTTATTTATTTCCTTCTTCAGTGCTCTTGCTTTAGGTTTAAGGTCCATAAAACCGCCTCCAATTGTAAGTTTCATAAGATATCTCCGTACATTTTCCTCTAACTTTTTTATGGTCTTAGACCTAATGTTTAGATCTTTGATCCATTTTGAGTTAACTTTTGTATAGGGTGTGAGATACGGGTCTTCTTTCATTCTTTTGCATATGGATATCCAATTCTCTAGGCACCATTTATTGAAGAGACTGTTCTGTCCCAGGTGAGTTGGCTTGACTGCCTTATCAAAGATCAAATGTCCATAGATGAGAGGGTCTATATCTGAGCACTCTATTCGATTCCATTGGTCGATATATCTATCTTTATTGCCAATACCATGCTGTTTTGACCACTGTGGCTTCATAATATGCATTAAAGTCAGGCAGGGCGAGACCTCCAGCTTCATTTTTTTTCCTCAAGATGTTTTTAGCAATTCAGGGCACCCTGCCCTTCCAGATAAATTTGCTTATTGGTTTTTCTATTTCTGAAAAATAAGTTGTTGGGATTTTGATTGGTATTGCATTGAATCTGTAAATCAATTTAGGTAGGATTGACATCTTAACTATATTTAGTCTTCCAATTCATGAACATGGTATGCCCTGCCATCTATTTAGGTCTTCTGTGATTTCTTTTAACAATTTTTTGTAGTTTTCTTTATATAGGTTTTTTGTCTCTTTAGTTAAATTTATTCCTAGGTATTTTATTCTTTTGGTTGCAATTGTAAATGGGATTTGTTTCTTGATTTCCCCCTCAGCTTGTTCATTACTAGTGTATAGAAATGCTACAGATTTTTGAATGTTGATCTTGTAACCTGCTACTTTGCTGTACTCATTTATTAGCTCTAGTAGTTTTGTTGTGGATTTTTCTGGGTTTTCGACGTATAGTATCATATCGTCTGCAAACAGTGATAGTTTTACTTCTTCCTTTCCAATTTTGATGCCTTGTATTTCTTTTTCTTGTCTAATTGCTCTGGCTAGAACCTCCAACACAATGTTGAATAATAGTGGTGATAATGGACATCCTTGTCTTGTTCCTGAACTTCGGGGGAAAGTTTTCAATTTTTCCCCATTGAGGATGATATTAGCTGTGGGTTTTTCATATATTCCCTCTATCATTTTAAGGAAGTTCCCTTGTATTCCTATCCTTTGAAGTGTTTTCAACAGGAAAGGATGTTGAATCTTGTCAAATGCCTTCCCTGCGTCAATTGAGATGATCATGTGATTTTTCTGCTTTGATTTGTTGATATGGTGTATTACATTAATTGATTTTCTCATGTTGAACCATCCTTGCATACCTGGATGAATCCTACTTGGTCATGATATATAATTCTTTTAATGTGTTGTTGGATACGATTTGCTAGAATTTTATTGAGGATTTTTGCATCTATATTCATTAGAGAGATTGGTCCGTAGTTTTCTTTTTTTGTAATATCTTTGCCTGGTTTTGGTATGAGGGTGATGTTGGCTTCATAGAATGAATTAGGTAGTTTTCCCTCCACTTCGATTTTTTTGAAGAGTTTGAGGAGAGTTGGTACCAATTCTTTCTGGAATGTTTGATAGAATTCACATGTGAAACCGTCTGGTCCTGGACTTTTCTTTTTAGGAAGCTTTTGAATGACTAATTCAGTTTCTTTACTTGTGATTGGTTTGTTGAGGTTGTCTATTTCTTCTTGAGTCAAAGTTGGTTGTTCATGTCTTTCCAGGAACCCATCCATTTCATCTAAATTGTTGTATTTATTAGTGTAAAGTTGTTCATAGCATTCTGTTATTACCTCCTTTATTTCTGTGAGGTCAGTAGTTATGTCTCCTCTTCCATTTCTGATCTTATTTATTTGCATCCTCTCTCTTCTTCTTTTTGTCAATCTTGCTAAGGGCCCATCAATCTTATTAATTTTCTCATAGAACCAACTTCTGGTCTTATTGATTTTCTCTATTGTTTTCAATTTCATTTATTTCTGCTCTAACCTTTGTTATTTCTTTCCTTTTGCTTGCTTTGGGGTTAGTTTGCTATTCTTTCTCCAGTTCTTCCAAGTGGACAGTTAATTCCTGAATTTTTGCCTTTTCTTCTTTTATGATATAGGCATTTAGGGCAATAAATTTCCCTCTTAGCACTGCCTTTGCTGCGTCCCATAAGTTTTGATATGTTATGTTTTCATTTTCATTCGCCTTGAGGTATTTACTAATTTCTCTTGCAATTTCTTCTTTGACCCACTCGTCTTCTTTGACCCACACCCAAACGTATTAAAAGTGTGTTGTTGAGCCTCCACGTATTTGTGAATTTTCTGGCACTCTGCATATTATTGATTTCCAACTTCATTCCTTTATGATCCGAGAAAGTGTTGTGTATGATTTCAATCTTTTAAAATTTGTTAAGACTTGCTTTGTGACCCAGCATATGGTCTATCTTTGAGAATGATCCATGAGCCTTTGAGAAAAAGGTGTATCCTGCTGTTGTGGGATGTAATGTCCTATAAATGTCTGTTAAGTCTAGGTCATTTATAGTAATATTCAGATTCTCTATTTATTTATTGATCCTCTGTCTAGATGTTCTGTCCATTGATGAGAGTGGGGAATTGAAGTCTCCAACTATTATGGTATATGTGTCTATTTCCCTTTTCAGTGTTTGCAGTGTATTCCTCACGTATTTTGGGGCATTCCTGTTCGGTGCATAAATATTTATGATTGTTATGTCTTCTTGTTTAATTGTTCCTTTTATTAGTAGATAGTGTCCTTCTTTGTCTCTTTTAACTGTTTTACATTTGAAGTCTAATGTGTTGGATATTAGTATAGCTACTCCTGCTCTTTTCTGGTTGTTATTTGCATGAAATATCTTTTCCCAACCTTTCACTTTCAACCTATGTTTATCTTTGGGTCTAAGATGTGTTTCCTGTAGACAGCATATAGAAGGATCCTGTTTTTTAATCCATTCTGCCAGTGTATGTCTTTTGATTGGGGAATTCAGTGCATTAACATTTAGTGTTATTACTGTTTGAATAATATTTTCCTCTACCATTTTGTCTTTTGTATTATGTACATCCTATCTCATTTTCCTTCTTTCTACACTCTTCTCCATACCTCTCTCTTCTGTCTTTTCGTATCTGACTCTGGTGCTCCCTTTAGTATTTCTTGCAGAGCTGGTCTCTTGGTCACAAATTCTCTCAGTGACTTTTTGTCTGAGAATGTTTTAATTTCTCCCTCATTTTTGAAGGACAATTTTGCTGGATATAGAAGTCTTGGTTGGCAGTTTTTCTCTTTTAATAATTTAAATATATCATCCCACTCTCTTCTAGCTTCCATGGTTTCTCCTGAGAAATCTACACATAGTCTTATTGGGTTTCCCTTGTATGTGATGGATTGTTTTTCTCTTGCTGCTTTCAAGATCCTCTCTTTCTCTTTGACCTCTGACATTCTAACTAGTAAGTGTCTTAGAGAATGCCTATTTGGGTCTATATTCTTTGGGATGTGCTGCACTTCTTGGATCTGTAATTTTAGGTCTTTCATAAGAGTTGGGAAATTTTCAGTGACAATTTCTTCCATTAGTTTTTCTCCTCCTTTTCCCTTCTCTTCTCCTTCTGGGACACCCACAACACATATATTTGTGTGCTTCATATTGTCCTTTAGTTCCCTTATCCCCTGTTCAAATTTTTCCATTCTTTTCCCTATAGTTTCTGTTTCTTTTTGGAATTCAGATGTTCCATCCTCCAAATCACTAATTCTATCTTCTGTCTCTTTAAATCTATCATTGTAGGTATCCATTGTTTTTTCGATCTTTTCTACTTTATCCTTCACTCCCATAAGTTCTGTGATTTGTTTTTTCTGTTTTTCTATTTCTTCTTTTTGTTCAGCCCATGTCTTCTTCATGTCCTCCCTCAATTTATTGATTTCATTTTTGAAGAGGTTTTCCATTTCTGTTCGTATATTCAGCATTAGTTGTCTCACCTCCTGTATCTCATTTGAACTATTGGTTTGTTCCTTTAACTGGGCCATATTTTCAATTTTCTGAGCGTGATGCATTATCTTCTGCTGGCGTCTGGGCATTTAGTCAGATTTCCCTGGGTGTTGGACCCAACAGGTTGAAAGATTTTTCTGTGAAATCTCTGGGTTCTGTTTTTCTTATCCTGCCCAGTAGGTGGCGCTTGTGGCAGTCGTTTGTCTGCGGGTCCCACCAGTAAAAGGTGCTGTGGGTCCTTTAACTTTGGAAAACTTTCGCAGTGGGGGTGGTTCAGCAGCCGAAGCGGTTTGGAAGAGTGCCAGCCGGCCTGGGGATCCGAACGCGGGGAGGGTCGCCAGCCTCCGCAGCCCGGGAGAGCACCCGTCCGAATCTCCTAGCTGGCCCGGGGCGCCAAGCGTGGCGGGAAGGCGCCAGCCGCCGCCGCCCGGGAGAGTGCACCGTTCCCAGCCAGACCGGGAAGCCACGTGTTTGGAAGGGACCCCGGTCACCGTTCTCCACGGCCTGGGGATCTCTGATCCAATTCTCCCAGTTGGTCCGGGGGGCCGCGCGTGGGAGGGGCGCCAGCTGCCACGGCTTGAGGGGACCGCCTTTCCAATTCTCCCAGCTGGCCCAGGAAGGAGGAAGGGAGGGACTCCGGCTGCTTGCCGCCCCGGCCCGGGGAAGTCCGCGCCCCTTGGCGATCTCACCGGAGCGGGTTCTCCCAGCCAGTCAGCCATTCCAGAATGGGGTACGCTGTCTTCTTGATCTCTGTCATGGCTCCGGGAGCTGTTCTGTATCATTTCTACTCCCCTAGTAGCTGTTCTGGAGGAGGAACTAAGACCTGCGTGTCTTACTAAGCTGCCATCTTCTCCGGAAGTCAGGAACTCTGTACATTTTAAGCCTTAACTTTCCATTCATTCCCTACTCCTATACTATACCCTAGTAGCCTATAGTCTAGATTCTGACTCTATGAGTTTGCTCATTCTAATTGTTTCAAATCTGTGAGATTACACAATATATATCCTTTTGTGTCTGGTTTATTTCATTCAACACAATGTCTTCAAAGTTCACCCATGTTGCCTCATATATAAACACTTTATTTTTACAGCTGAATAATATTTCATTGTATGTATATGCCACACTTTATTTATCTATTCATGAGTTGATGGGCATTTGGGTTGCTTCCATCTTTTGACAATTGTGGCTAACGCCACCATGAACATCAGTGTGCAAATATTGGTTGGAGTCCCTGCTTTCTATTATTTTGGGTATACACCTAGTATTAGGATTGCCAGGTTATGTGGTAGTACTATACTTAGCTTTCTGAGGAACCAACCATCTTACACACCAGGTGCACCATTTTACTTTACCACCAGTAAATGAATGTGTTCCTATTTCTTCACATGTTCCCCAACACTTGTTATTTTCTTTCTTTCTTTTTTGAATAGCAGCCATTCTAATGGATCTGAAGTCATATCTCATTGTGGTTTCATTTTACATTTCCCTGATGGTTACTTGATGCTGAGCATCTTTTCATAATGTTTCTGGCCATTTGCATATCTTCTTGGAGAGATGTCTGTTCAATTTTAAATTGGCTTGTTTGCCTCTTTGCTATTAAATTGAAGGATTTCTTTATATATTCTGGATATTTTTCTCATATGGCATATGTGGTATCAAAATATTTTCTCCCATTGAGTAGGTTCTCCAAAAGTCCTTGGAGGAACAATATATTGTTTTAATTTTGATAAGGTCCCACTTATGTGTTTTTTCTTTTGTTGCTTTTGCTTTTGATGTAAAATCTAAAGAAACATTGCTTAACATAAATTCCTGAAGATACCTCAGTACATTTCCTTCTAGGATTTTGATAATTCTAGCTCCTATATTAAGGTTTTTTGATCCATTTTGAGTTGATTTTGCATATGGTATGAGGAAGGGGTCCTCCTTCTTTTTGTATAAATTAAGATACAGTTTTCCAAGCCCAGTTTATTGAAAAAACCCAATTCTTTCCCAATTGGAAATCAAAAAACCATTGGCCATAAATGTGATGGTTGATTTCTGAGCTCACAATACTATTCTATTGATCTATATGTCTGTCCTTGTGCCAGTACCATGCTTTTTATGATTTCTCTAGTTTTGTACTTCATTTAAACATAGATGTGTAGTCAGGGTTCTCCATAGAAGCAGAATGAACAGGAGAGATCTGTAAATATGAGCTTTATAAAGGTAGTACATGCAACTGTGGGAATGGAAGAGTCCAAAATCTGTAGGGCAGGCTGTGAATCTGGTGCCTCCAATGAAGGATCTGGAAGAACTCAACAGGAGGGGCTCACTAGTTGAAGAAACAGTGAAAGAATCTCTCTTCTTTCTTAAAAATCATCAACTGATTGGATTACCTCATTGTGGGGGACATGCCTTAGTTGATCAGAAATGTAATCAGCCAAAGATGCAATCAACTTACTGATGATCAAAGATGCAATCACACTAACCTTCAAGTTTATCAGCCAGCCATGAAATATCCTTGCAGCAATGGTCAGGCAGTGCTTGCCTGACCAGACAACTGGGCATAATTACTTGGCCAAGATGACACCAGAACCTAACCAACATAATAGGGAAATGTGAATTCTAGAATTTCATTCTTTTTCATGATGTTTTTACATATTCAGGGCCCCTTACCCTTCCAAATAAATTTGATGATTGGCTTTTCTATTTCTACAAAGAAGGATGTTCAAAATTTGACTGGGATTGCATTGAATCTATAAATTGCTTTGGCTAGTACTGACATCTTAATTATATTTAATCTTCGAATACATGAACATGAAATTTCTTCCATTTTTTAGGTCTTCTTTAATTTCTTTTTAGTAATGTTTTGTAGTTTTCTATTAACAAGTCACTTACATCCTAAGCTAGGTTTATTCCTAAATATTTGATTCTTTTAGTTGTGTCATGGTTGGGGACAGGTGTCAACTTGGCCAAGTTGTGGTACCTGTTTATCTGATTGGGCAAGCGCTGGCCTGTCTGTTGCAATGAGGACATTTCATAGGATTAGGTCATGATCACGTCAGCTACATCCACAGCTGATTCCATTTGTAATCAGCCAAAGGGGAGTGTCTTCTGCAATTAGTGATGCTAAATCTAATCATGGGAAGCCTTTTAAGGAGGACTCAGAGGAGACAGGTTCCATTCCTGCTTTGGCTGATGAGCCTCTCCTGTGGAGTTCATCCAGGCCATCCATCGGAGTCATCGGCTTCGCAGCCTGTCCTGTGGATTTTGGACTCTGCATTCCTATGGTCACGTGAGACACTTTTATAAATTTTATATTTGCAAGTGTTCCCTGTTGATTCAGTTTCTCTAGAGAACCCTAACTAATACAAGTTGCTATTGTTAATGGAGTTTTTTCTTAATTTCTACTTCAAAATGTTCTTGACTTGTGTAGAGAAACAATGCTGATTTTTGGGTGCTGATCTTGTGTCCCACCACTTTGCTGAATTCATTTGTTAGCTCTAGGAGTTTTGTTGTGGGTTTTTCAAGAGTTTCTGCATTTAGGATCATATCATCTGAAAATAGGGTAATTATTACTTCTTCCTTTCCAATATGGATACCTTTTATTTCTTTTTCTTGCCAATTTCTTTGGCAAGAACTTCTAGTACAACGTTGAGTAACTGTGGTGACAGTGGTCATCCTTGTCTTCTTCCTGATCTTAGAGGGAAAGCTTTCAGTCTTTCACCATTAAATAGGATGGTAGCTACTTTTTATATATACCCTCTTTCATATTGACCAAATTTCCTTCTACTTCTAGTGTTCTAAGTGGCACCCCACCTGATTCCCTTTATAGCTCACTTTGGAGCTATTCTGTGCCCCTTTTGTGGGTCCCTGGCCCTGTTTTGGCTGGAAAAGACTGACTTTGTGAAAGCCCTCTCCAGGGTGACACTCCTCCCAGAATTTATCCTCCAGACAAAAACAGCTTTAGACCATGAAAGGAATGTAAAATTGCTATAGAAGTAGACACTCTGAGACAAAGTCCTGTTAAGGTCAAACCCAGGAGAGAAAGGTGTATCTCCTGGGAAAGAGAGGGACAAACAACAAACTCCTCACAAACAAAAGCACAGGGCAAGGGAGAACCAAGAAAGGCAGGGAAAACCCTTCACACTGGATTCACTTTTGGCCAACCTTCCTGATAAGAGGGCTGAAGCTAAAAAAAAATCTCTGTTCACCTACTAGTTGCAAAGACAAGAAACAAATATCTCAGGGAACAGACCCAAGAGTTAACATTTTAAAATATTAACATGTACAGTATGCAACAAACAGGAAATGGTGACCCATCCATAGAACAACTATGAAGATGTGAACATACCAAACAAAGCCTTTAAAAAGATGATCTTAAATATGCTCCAGGAAATGAAGGAAGGTACAGAGAAATAATTAAAAGATATTAGGAAAAACAACAAATGAGCAATATGAGAGTCTACATAAAAAGACAGAAAGTTTTAAAAGGAACCAAATAACTATTGGTTTTAAAACTACAATAACTGAAATAAAAACTGCCCAGGAGGGTTTCAGGAGATTAGAGCTGGCAGAAGAAAGAAACAGTGAAATTGAAGGTAAGGCACTTGAAATTAGGCAGGCTTAGGAGCAGAAAGAAAAAATAAATAAAAGCAAAAGTGGTCTAAGAAAGCTATGTGACACTATCAAGCATACCAATATAGGCATTATGGGAGTCCTGGAAGGAACAGAGAAAGGGGCGGAAGGAATAATCAAAGAAATAATGACAGAGACTTCCAAAATTTAGCAAAAGACATGAATATGCACATCTAAGAAGCTCAAAGTATACCTAACAGAATAAACATGAAGAAAAATGCCCCCTGTCATATATTGATTACACTACCAAATGCAAAGGACAAAGAGTTCTGAAAGCGGCAATAGAAAAGCAACATGTTACATACAAGGAAGTTCTAATTAGATTGAGTACTGATTTCTCTTCAGAAAATAAGAAGGCAGTGAGTTGAAATACTTAAAAGTGCTGAAAGAAAACAACTGCCAGTCAATAATTTTGTACCTGGCAAATCTCTCCTTCAAAAATGAGGGAGGGATTAAGACATTCTCAGATAAATAAAAACTGAGGGAGTTCATCCCCACTAGACTTGACCTACAAGCAATGCTAAAGGCAATTCTTCAGACTAAAAGGAAAGGGACACTACACCGTGGTTCAAAGCAGCATAAAGAAATTAAGTCCTGTGGGAAAAATAATCATTTGGGTAATTATAAATGCCAGTATTATTGTGTTTTATTGTTCGATATGTAACTCCACTTCTTACCGCCTACAAGTGCTGAAATGCAAATGCATGAAAAATATTGATAAATATATGTTTTTAGACATACAACATAGAAAGATGTAATAACAAGTAAAAAAAATTGTGAGGGAACAAAGGTGTATAGGAAAATTATGTTTTCATGCTATAGAAGTTTAGTTGGTATCAAACCAAATATGACTGACATATATTTAGGATGTTAAATTTTAACCCCATGGTAACCACAAGGAAAATAGATGAAAAATATATCCAGATAGAAATGAGGAGTCACCTAATATGGTACAAGAAAATCAAATACATATAAAAATAGGCTTTATCAGAAGTGAGGGACAAAAAAAGTATGA
Organism: Tamandua tetradactyla; assembly: GCF_023851605.1. NCBI lineage: Eukaryota > Metazoa > Chordata > Mammalia > Pilosa > Myrmecophagidae > Tamandua > Tamandua tetradactyla. The sequence goes on from NC_135351.1 coordinate 35,922,289, forward strand.
CTTGCAGAAGCTAAATGGCAAAATGGAACAAGAAAGGCTGGCATTATCAATAGTGACTTTAAATATAAAGACTTGCAAAGGTAGTGGCTTTAAATTTATATTTTGACTAGTGCATTTCCTAATATAACTTATGTAGATAGTTTGATTGAACGCCATTGGAATCTCAGGTAGGACATGAGATTTTGTTGGTTTGTCCAGAGTGATACCCTGATGAATCCCAGAGTGATTCCATCAGTGAGTGGAAAAGTATTTGCAAAGCCCCCTTGTGGGGAATGGTGAGAGTGGGGAGAAATTCAACTTCCCCAAGTTGAATTCTTGATATTCTCACAAGTAGTGTGGACAACCAAAGCTATAGGCTGAGCCCCCAATTTGGGGTTTGTTCATATGAAACTTAACCCCACAAAGGATAGGTCAAGTTTACTTAAAATTTAGGCCTAAGAATCACCCCCAAGAGAGCCTCTTTTGTTGCTCAGATGTGGTCTCTCTCTCCAGCCAACACAACGAGCAGTTTCACCACCCTCCCCCTCTCTGCATGGGACATGACTCCCAGGAGTGTGGACCTTCCTGGAAATGTGGGACAGAGATCCTAGCTGAGACTCAGCATCAAGGAATTGAGAAAAACCCTAGAATGAGCCGAGAATTAACATCAAGGGATTGAGAGAAAATTCTCGACCAAAAGGGAGAAGAGTGAAATGAGACAAAGTGTCAATGGCTGAGAGATTCCAAACAGAGCCGAGAGGTTATCCTGGAGGTTATTCTTACGCATTAAGTAGATTTCACCTTGTTGTTCAAGTTGTAGTGGAGAGGCTGGAGGGAACTGCCTGAAAATGTAGAGCTGTTCCAGTAGCGATGTTTCTTGATGATGATTGAACAATGATATAGCTTTCACAATGTGACTCTGTGAATGTGAAAACCTTGTGGCTGATGCTCCTTTTATCTACTATATCAACAGAAGAGTAGAACATATGGAATAAAAATAAATAATAGGGTGAACAAATGTTAAAATAAATTTAGTTTGAAATGCTAGTAGTAAATGAAAGCGAGGGGTAAGGGGTATGGTATGTATAATCTTTTTTTTTTCTCTGTTATTGTTTTATTTCTTTTTCTGTTGTCTTTTTATTTCTTTTTCTAAATCGATGCAAATGTTCTAAGAAATGATGAATATGCAACTATGTGATATATTAAGAATTACTGATTATATATGTAGAATGGAATGATACCTTAATGTTTTGTTTGTTAATTTTTTAAATTAATAAATAAAGAAACAAAACAATAAATTTTTTTAAATGTAAATATTTTAAATGTAAAGACTTGCAAAGGCTAAATAGCAAAGTGGAACAAGAAAGACTGGCATTATTGGTAGTGACTTAAAATGTAAATAAAACTTTTCAGTCAAGAGGCAGAGAACGGATTAAAAAAAAGCATGACCCAACCATATGCCTTAAATTCAAAGATACATGTAGACTGAGGGTGAAAGGGTGGAAAAAATATACCTTATAAGTAATAACCAAGAGAACAATGGTGTCTATACTAACATCAAAAAAAATAAAATTTAACCAAAAAGCAGTTACAAAGGACAAAGATGGTCATTCTATGCCAATAAAGTGGGCAATTCAACAGGAAAATGTAACAATTATATATGCATGTAACAACAGAGTCACAAAATACATGAAACAAATACTGATAGATTTGAAGGAAGAGAAATTTGCAGCGTTACATTAATAGTAGGAGACTTTAACACACCCCTCTCAGTAATGGATAGAACATGTAAACAGAAAATCAATAGGAAAGTACAAGACTTGAATGATACACTAAAACAACTAGAACTAATAGGCATATATGGAATACTTCACTCAATAAAAGTGGAATACACATTCTTCCTAAGAGTACATGGCTCATTCTCCAGGATACACCATATGTTGGGTCAAAAGAAATCTCAATACATTAAAAAGTATTGGAATCATACTGTGTCTATTCTCTATTCATACTGGAATGAAGCTAGAAGTCAGAGAGGGACAAATGGAAAATTCACAATATGTAGAAATTAAACAACATACTCTTAAACAACCAACAGTTTAAAGAGGAAATCTGAAGTGAAATTAGGAAATATCTTGAAGTGAATGAAAATGAATATACAAAAAACAAAACTTATGGTATGTAGTGAAGGCAGTGCTGAGAGGGAAATGCATAGCCAGCCCTAAATGCTTACATTAATAAAGAAGAAAAACTTCAAATCAGAGAACTAATCTCAAAACTGGAATGACTAGAAAAAGAAGAGCAAATTAAACCCAAAGAGGTAGGAAATAAAGATTAAAATGGAGATAAATGGAATAGAAAACAAAACAAAAGAGAATCAACAAAACCAAAAGTTGGCTCTTTGAAAAGACCAATAAAATCATCAAACCTTTGACTAGACTGGCAAAGAAAAAAAGAGAGAGAATATGAGTAATGAAAATCAGAAATGAATAGGGATACATTATTACTGACCCCATTGAAATAAAAGTGACTATAAGAGAATAAGAACAACTGTATGCCAATGGATTAGATAACCTGGATGAAATGGACAAATTCTTAGAAACATACAAACGCCCTACACTGACCCAAGAAGAAATAGAAGATGTCAATCAACCAATTACTAGTAAAAAGATTGAAACAGTAATCAAAACCTCCCAACAAAGAAAAGCCCAGGACCAGATAGCTTCACAGAGCAATTCTACCAAACAGTACAAGAAGACAACTCCAATTCTGTTCAAAACACTTCAAAAACATTAAAGAAGAGGAAACATTTCCTAACTCATTCTACAAGGCCAACATCACCCTCATAAAAAAGCCAGATAAAGGTACCACAAGAAAAGATAATTAGACAAATATCCTTTGTGACTATAAATCCAAAAATTGTCAACAAAATACTAAGAAATCTAATCCAATAGTATTAAAAGAATTGTACACCATGTTCAAATGGGATTTATCCATAGTATGTGATGTTGGTTCAACATAGGAAAACCAATTAATGTAACACACCACATTAACAGAAAGAAGAGAAAAAACACATGATCATCTCAGTTGACAGAAAATGCATTTGACAAAATACAGCACCTTTTATGCATTTTAATTTCTTCAATGATCTTTTATTCTATTTTGAGTTATTTTCAGTGGTCATCTTAGTGGTTACTATATACACTGTATGTAAATCAGCTTCAGATTTATACTTTATTCCAGTGATATATAAACATTACTCCTCCTTGTGTCTGATGCTCCTTTTATCTACCTTGTCGACAGATGAGTAGAACATACGGAATAAAAATAAATAATAGACGGAACAGATGTTAAAATAAAAAAAAAAAAAAAAAAAAAAACATTACTCCTACATGTCCCTATTCCACTTCCCACTTTTTGTGGTTTTGTTACACTTATTACATCTATTAATGTTACAAATTCAATGGAATATTTTTTAATTATTACTTTACCGTATCTAGTCACTTCCTTAGCCTATTATGTTTTTTTCTACCAATCACCTCCTTCATTGTTATTGGAATATATATATACACACACATTTCCATATGCTATAGACTCAACAATGAATTATATACATATTATTTTATAAAACTACTTTTAAAATCATTTAAGAAAAGAAAGGAGAAAAATATGCACTTGACCTTTCATTTATAATTGCATATTTACCTTTACTAGTGTTTTTGTTTTTTCGTATGAATCAGAGTTACTGTCTGGAGTCATTTCCTTTCCTTCTGAAGCATTTCCTTTCGTGTTCCTTTTTTTATGCTATGTGCTGTGGGTCCCATTTCATTCTTTTTTCCATGTGAGTATCCTATTATTACAGCAACATTTGTTGAATTTTTTGTGGTAGGGGGGTGGTGAAGGTGGTTGGAGAAAGTGCATAGGCCTGCAATCGAGCCCGTTTCCCCTACATAGCAGGCAGGAATTCTACAACTGAACTTGCACCCTCTAGGTGTTCCTTTTATGATGGGTCTGCTAGCAACACATTCTCTCAGTTTTAGTTTATCTAGGAAATGCTTTATTTCACCTTCAGTTTTGAAAGGTAGCTTTGCTGGACATAGGATTCATGACAGTTTTTCTTTGATCACTTTGAATATATTATTCTACTGTTTTCTGCCTTCCATTGTTTCTGCTGAGAAGACAGTTGCTAACTTAATTGAGGTTCTCTTGTAAGTAATGAGTCATTTTTCTCTTGCAGATTTCAAGATTTTCTCCTTGTCTTTGATGTTCTTCATTTCTACTATGATATGTCTATGGATCTCTTTTCAATTGCTATACTTGGACTTTTTTGAGCTTCCCATATGTATAGGTTATTGTGTTTCAATATCCTTGGGATGTTTTCAGCCATTATTTCTTGAAATAATTTTTTCTATTCCCTTCTCTCTCCTCCTTCTGGTGCTCCAATTACATATAGGTAGGCTCATTTAATGGTTTTCCAATTTTCTTTGAGGCTGTCTTCATTTTTCATTCTTTTTTCCCCTCGGTTGTTCAGCTTGCATAATCTCTATCAATCTCTCTCAAATTGACTTATTCTTGTATCTTCCAATTAAAAACTACTTTGAGCCTCTTTAGTGAATTTTCTTATTTCAGCTATTGATGTTTTCAACTCCAGAATTTCCTTTTGGTTCTTTTAAATAATTTCTTTCTTTTTATTGATATTCTCTATTTGAGACTTCATTGCCATCATACCGTCTTTATTTCTTTAATCATTGTTTTCCTTAGTTCTGGGAATATTTTCATAATGGCTATTTTGAAGTCTTTTTCTTATAAATTCAACATCTGTTCACTCTCACAGGTAGTTTCCATTGTTTGCCTTCTTCTAGTATATGTATCATACTTTCCTGTTCCTTTGAATGCCTCATAATTTTATTGCTGGAAACCAGGCATTTTAGATAATATAGTATAGCAACTGTGGGTCCTGCCCCACCCTCTACCTCCTCTCCTGGGCTTATTTTATCTTTGTGTGTGTTTAGGAACTGGCTGGGTTATTTTACTGAAGGGAGACACAGTCTTGAGGGCCCACAGTCACTCTGGGATGACAGTGATTTTGGTAGGGTCATTTTCCTTTTTCTCTGGCCACATCTAGATGTCAAACTACACCAGCTGCTGGCTGTTGCTTCATTGTTTTCAACAGTGCTCCAAGACATAAACTGCTGGACATACTAATCCAGTCAAACTGCGTGTCTTTCCAAAAAAATTTTTAGGTCAATATTTGATATTTGTTGTGATCCCAGGAGTCTTAACTGACTTATTCCCCAGTTCTCACCTGCAAACAAGCTGGCCTACAGTAAAGCTTGTGTCTTGAATAGCCTTCAATGGACCTTTTAAAGCAACCTCTGTTTTTGAGGATGCCCCTTGGCTTGATTTTCTGCAAGCCCTGTTACTTGTCCAATGACATACATTCAGTAGATGGAATTGTTGGAATTTGAATTTAAGGCCTTTGAAATGCAAATTTGAGTTCCTAGCCATGATACTCACTGTTTCCTGCTTATTCCCTGAAGTTAAGAATAGGCGGGATTGCATAATCTAACATATGCACCTTGTTCCAGGAGGTAATGAGGTAAATTGCACCTTGGAAAATCCTTTGGGAGGAAATTGAATATTGTTACAGCCCCTTTCCCTGCAGGTGATTGTGAAGTATCTTGAGGATAGAGACTGACAATCCACTTGCCAGTGTTGATAAGGAAAGGAAGAGTGTTTTCCTTATACATTTGGTTGAAGATCAATTTGATTTTTTCAAATATTGACCTTTTATTTGCAGATAATGTAGAAAAACAAGAGAATAAAAGATGTGAACTATTAATCATGTTGCTTAATATTATGCAGTGGCATGAAATTATGGCTTTCTCTATCTAGACAGTAGTGATTTTATAAAATAATCATGAATGGTCTGTTTGAATGACTTGCAGAATAATTATGCACAACACTGGAGTGTACTTTCTGGAAAGGTCACCTTGACTTCCTAATAATTTTTTAAGCATCTATGATTGCCATATCCCAATCATCATGGTACAGGTTGAAGTGCATTTAACTTGGTTTTGCTTTAAAGGAGAATGTTTATTGGAATAAGATAGTTGCCTAGAGATTAGAGAAATTAGAAAGTGTGGTTGCTTGCAACTGAACTCTTAAGGGTTCTAAATGCTGTTTTTAAAATCTGTAGCTTATTCTTCTTTTCTTATTTTTTTTAAGATACCAAGAAAGAGAAGTTTCCAATGCACTTAGCTTATGTTCAGTAAATGAGTAAGAGAGTTCATTCATTTAGCCCGATCATGAGGACAACTAATATTCAGAGTAGTTAAAATTATAGCAGGTGCTGAATTGCTCATGGAACAGTTTCAACCTAATGAATTGGTTTGAGATGCCTGGTGCATCATTAAATAGCAATTAGTCACCAAAAGTCTGAAATGGACCATTACAAGCAATGGAAAGTTTTGTATGTTAGAATAAAATGAAACATTCAAATTAATATACATTTTAAACTTTTATATAGTAATTGCATATTAATTGTTCCATCATGTGGTGATAAACAGTATATTATTTATGAACACAGTATCTACTTTTTAAAATTTTATATAGTAAATAGGTAGCTGCTGTGTGATGATAAAGCATAATAATTTTTTAAACTCATAATCCAAGAAGAAAATATATGTGAAAGTGTTTTGTAACAATGTCAGTTATTTTCATTTTATTCCTATAAAAGATGCACTTTGAAGACTGATTTTGTTTCTGTAACACATATTTGAAAATGTCACTTTTTCAAATCATAGAAGTATTGAAAATATTTGAGATTTTGAACCTAAATGGGGCTGTATTGAATCGTTAATTCTCATAAAAACCTTTTGAAAGAGGTACCAATATTAAATAGATCCCAGTAGGTATGTGAGTTTTTTAGACAAGCAAACTGAGGCATGGGGAGGTTAAATAACTTGCTACACCACTGAAAAATGGAGAGGCTGGAATCAAACCCTGGCAGTTTGACTTCCCAGGAGGCTTTTATCTATTTTATGTGTCTTCCCTAGGACTTAGATTTAGATCATAAGCCATAAATAGAGTTTGTTTTCTTGATCATTTCTTGTTTATGATGAAAGTTCTAGCCTCCTGCCATTAAATATGTTTTAGTTTCCTAGATGCTAAAACAAATACCGTATAATGGATTACCTTAACAACTAGAATTTATTGGCTCACAGTGTCAGAGGTTAGAAGGCTTGCTTCCCCTTGGGGTCAGTACCTTCTGGTAAACAAGCCATCTTTAGGGTTCCTTCACTTTCCATCACATGGCAATGTACAAAGCAATTTCTTCTTTCTTTTCCAAGTTCCTTTGATTTCCAGCTTCTATGTACTCCCTCCAGCTTCTCTTTCTGTGACCTTTTCTGTAAGGCCTCCAGTAACAGGATTAAGACCCATCCTGATTCAGTTGGCCACACCTTAACTGAAGTCACCCACATCAAAAGGTTTTTTTTAGGGTGCACGGGTAGTTCAGTGGTTAGAATGCTCATCTTTCATGTGGGAGACTCCGGTTTGATTCCTGGACCATGCACCAAAAAAATAAGTTTCTTTTTACAATTGATTCACACCCACAGGAATGGGCTAAGATTAAGAACATGTGTTTTCTGGAGTACATAACTACAAATCACCACAATGTCTAATTTATATGGAAATCATAGCTCAAGGATATTCAAGTCCTAGAGTTTGTATTATTATTCCAATAGTCATTCTAATTTTGAGCCCAAGTTATTCTTATATTCAGCCCTGTTCCTTTTGCTTCCTTTTTAATGGTGATTTGGAAATCTATGGCTTTCTTATGATATGTTCCTAAAAATCTTTCAAGACATCTCTCATATTTTCTCTTCCTTCCATGCTCACAGCCATCAATTTAGTTTAATTTAGAGTCTCTTTAACTTTGTCAATGATAATCCTAAATCTAGTCTTCTTTCAATTGATTTTCTAGACTAACTTTACTTTAGTAGAGTTCTGATCACAAAACCTTCCAAAGTATCCTCATTTTTCACTGTATAAAATCCAAACTGCTACATCTGATGGTTAAGTCCTTGGTACTCTGGATCAAACTAACTTTCTAGTCTTACCTAAAAATTAAGAAAAATCATGGTAACTATCATTTATTGAGCACTTACTATGGATGAAGTCATTGGGATTGAGTCATGTCCCCCACAAGAATTCCGTTCAGGTCCTAACCCTCAGTCCTGTGGATGTGAACCCAACTGTAAATAGGACCTTTGAAGATCCTATTACGAGTTAAGGTGTGGTCAAACTGAATGAGAGCAGGCCTTAATCCAATATGACTGAAGCCCTTACAGCAAGGGAAATTGGATACAGGAGTAGAAGTCAGAAGAAGGAGAAGCCAGCGAGAGAAATTGCCATGTGAAAGAGGACTGCCATCACCCAAATGCTACAGACTTTGGAGAAAGCATGGCCTTGCTGACTCCTTAAATTTAGAATTTCAGCCTTCAAAACTGTGAGATAATCAATTCCTTTTGTTTAATTCAACCATTGGGTGGTTTTGCCATAGAAGCCTTGGCAAACTAACACACAAACACTGTGCTGGCCTCTGGGGATAGAACCATGAATATAACATGACTTTCTACCTTTGAGAGCATCCCAAGGATTTTTTCATTTAATTTTCACAGATAGGTGCTCTTATTAACTCCATTTTACTGAAAAGGAAACTGGGGCTTTAAGAGTTTATGTAACTTATTCAAGGTCTCAAGGTTGCTAAGTGGTAGTAGAGCTTGGACTCATACCTTACCTTCAAACCTGATACTGTATTCCCTCCCGTAATTTTTCTGCCCTTAACACATTCTTTGACTATATTGGGACCCTCACTGTTCCCTTACATCCCCACTGCTTCCACCTGATTGTTTTGTCTTATTGTCAATCCTTCCTCCTAGAAATTTTTTTCCAGTTCTCATTTCGGTCTCTGTTAAATAATGATTACCCTTCAAGGCCATGGCTTTAACTGACTCTTACCACAGGACAACAGCATCTTTTCTGTAAACCCAAATGGTGCTATAACCTATTCTGGGTATATAAACTGCTTCTTTTTAGTTTCTTATATGGAGATTTTATATTCTTCAAAGTGCCTAATGGTGCCTAGTGAAATAGGCCACAAACTGATACTTTGGAATGATTCATGCTTTAAAATTATTGCTGTCCCTTATTTATGTAAAGAAACAAGAGCCAGTTTCAGGATTTAAAGAATCGTCATTTGCAGCCTTTTATATTATACTAGTGATCTATTTGGCTATTCATGTATCAAGCTGAACTTTTATGAAAAGTGTTTATTTTTGAAAACAATTTTAGGCCCTAAAAGTGTGTCATAGCAAAGAAAGTCCTCAGAGAACTAATTCTGACTTTCCACCAAAAGGTTGTGTTGGACACAGAATACACAAACGTCAGCTATGTTTTTAGCACTACTTTAATCATTCTTTTGTGGTTTGACTTTTCAGATGATGTCTAAACTTAAACATAAAAGGAAACCCCACCTTTTATGGGTGACTTGGAATGGAAAAGAAGTTTCGTGGCTTTCCTGTTCTTTTGACCTTTTCCACGTGTGCATTTGCTTTGAACTCCTTCTAACTTAGGTGCTATGTAAATACAAGTTATAATTAACATATTTTTCTTTAGATGTCCTTGAACAAAGTGCTCTCTGTCTCATGATATGCTGTATGTATTTACTCTGAATGAGTTTGAGTTTTGCATTTGGATTTAGAAAGGAGATAATATGGCTGAAATTCATATCTCTTCTATGCCATGGATGCTGGATTGGGCCCAAATGTGAAGGGAATAAAGCATGAGAAAATCTTATTGTTTGGCCACAAAGTTAGCAAAGAGAAGAGGTTTTGCTTATAGGCTTAATGAAAGGTATTACTTTTCATTTTCTTGAAGAGCTGACTGTTGGTATCACTGCACAGCTGCTAACCAGCTGTTCCTTTTCTGTTATGGTTCTTGGGAACTCTGCTTTAAATTTATATATCACTTGGGATCCTGGAGGATGAAATAATACTTGTAGTTTCAGGGTAGTGGTTGGGATTTGTTTGTTTGAGTTTAGATTTTTAGTTTAATCCTACATGTTTAAAATGTTTTCTCACTTGCTAGTACGCATATGTGAATGAGTGTTTAAACCTGTCCAGGGTGGCCGCTATGCTTAAGTGAGGGAACAATTAATAGGCTAATTCAAACAGGTTCTCACCTCTTTCATTTGTCCTTCACTGTTCTGCCAAGCCTCCATGATTGCCTCATTCTTCATTTAGCCCTGAAGTTGGAGACTTGATCCCGGAAAGAAAAGACATTTGGATGTGTACATGTTTACAGATAATAATAAACATTGTGGTCATGTAACAATAACCTCAGTCATTTCACACCTTAACGGGCCTTGCGGCTGAGTTCTACCAACAGGGGAAAAATCCTTTGGTTTCTCACAATGAGTATGGTCTGCAGTGAGCTAGGTCAAAGAATTGTAAATCAAGGACATGTGGATAATACCACTATTTAGGATTCCCATGAGATGAGATTAAATGTAATGGGGTGTGTTTGTTACCATTTTTACTGATTAACAAGTCAATACAATTACCCTGTGCCATATAACTTTCTGTATGTCATAATCTATTTAACCCTCTTCATAGGTACTATTACCATTCCCATTTTTCAGACAGGGAACCTGAGACAGAGAAGTGTTAAGACATTTTTACATGATCACACAACTTATGCATGGCAGAGCCAGGATTTGAATGTAGGCAGTTTAGTTTTTCACCTGGTACTATACTACCTCAAGTTGTCCCAACAAATAAATAAGTAAGCCTAGTACAGATTTAAGATTTTAGAATTAGCCCAGTGTCAATTGCCTCTATAATTTCCTGTGTTTGACATGTCTTATTAACTTCCACCAAACTGCTCGAAAAGCTTTTCTGTGATTCCTGGGGAACACCAGTGTGGGCAGCAGAGCTATCCAGGGCAGCGGCAAGTCAAGGTGAGAAAGCCACAGAGGACATATCGGGGCACACCAGGCAATGTAAACCAAATGCAGTGTGGGTTGAACTGGGCTTACAGCTCCAATAAATAGACTTCTCACAGGAAACTCCCTTTTCTGAAGCCAAGTGCAAAGTTCTCATACATTATCATGTGAATATGTCCTAAATTTCAGAGTCTTCAAAGGTTCTGTCACCTGGGGTTCCCTTGAATTAAGGACATCAAACTGTTTGGCCCACGGACTGAAGAAATGTTTTTGCTTGTTTGCTGGTGGATGAATAGATAGATGGGTGGATACACGAGTGAAAGGAAAATAAAGTATGTAAGATTTCAATTTGTCATGACTCAGTGTGACTGCCAGAAACTTTATAGCAATCTTTCAATGCCTTACTCTTCATTCATAGCTTTGTCCCCTCCTAATCCTAAATAGTCAGGGAAGAGGAGCTGCAGAGACAGGGAGTGCTATTTGAGTTGCTTCCTTTATTCTTTTCCTGACCACTGTTGTCACAGAATTGGGAATCATTTAATCTCCATATTGGTTTTGGTGACAGTCCAGGAAAATAAAGAGGAATAAAAGCTAAAGTAAATTTTTTTTAAAGCTGCTTAGTTTTCAATGACTAAGATCCAGATAATAACAACCTAATATATGGACTCTGTAGGCCATTAGAATATAGACTGTGAGTGTGTTACAACAAGGCACTGAGTAAGGGCATTAGTCAATTCTTAGCAAAGAAATCCTATCTAATTGAATGAAAAAATGTTTTCATTTATATATTTGAGATGTATACGTACTATATTTGTCATCAAGACATTGGTTTCCTTTGATTCAAATAACACTTCTAACTAGAAAAAACTGATAGGCATCAATAGGTTGAAATGTCCAAAACCAGGTATTCACCAAACAAGGCAGGAGCTAATATGGGCTTTACATATAGCAGATACTCTACAAATTATTGAGAAAACATTGATGGACATGAACAGTTGGGAATGAACAGATGAACTGATGGATCAAAATCTGAACTCCTCTTAAGAGATCAAGATAGCCCTTCTGAGGAGGTAGAGTGAGCAAGTAAAATGGCAATCATTGTTAGCATAGATTGTCAGAAAGCAGGATGAGGTCCCAACCAAATGAAGGAGTGGGAGGTGAAGATAATATTTAATGACTTAGAGATAAACAGAAGGAAAGTGTTTTCCAGGGAAATACTTGCCTTGGAGGAAGAAAAGGATGGTAGCTGTTTAAGAAATTCATGAGAACTGTTAGCTATTAGATCTGGTATTTTGCTATCAGAAGAAGAAATAATCTCAAAGAACTGGCTCAGGAAGAAGCAGAGTGGAGGCCAGTGGGAACAAATAGCCTTTGGAATCAACACTATTTTAATCAAATGATTTAGGACTTTCCACCATCCCTCTCTCCAATTTTCTTTACATCATCTTAAAGAACACCTCAATGACTACAGATTCATGGAATCCACATAACAATCATGTAGAAAAAAAAGGGTAAGTGTAAAATTTTGTATTTAGCTTAAGAAATTAATTACTTAAGTGGAAGATGGAGAAGAAAAACTAGATCAATAGCAGTTTGCATGAAAAGAAAACTAAAACAAAGCATTATGTTAGGAAATTGTAGATGTAAGCATAACTGTCACAAATTAACTGTGTGACTTTTGGCACAAAATCTCTTGGAATCTTAATTTCCTCATCTGAGAAATGAAGGCAGTAAGATAAGATCATCTTTGAGATTCTTTCTGGCTCTAATTTTATACTTCTATGGCTTAATATTTTTTTAAAGTACAAATTCAATAATAAAAAATGGTACAACATATGCTGTCCAAATTTAATGGACCTCAGGTTTCATTAAGAGAAAAACGAAGACTAGATCATCCCACTATATTCGGTACTAACCACTTCATATGGCTGGACAGTCTAGTCCTGGCACCATACATTATGAGAGATATTGACAAAACAACAGCACCTGGGGTCAAAGGCATAACTGAGGTAGTTATTATTCTGGAAACAATATCATGGAAGAAATGGTGGGAGGGTTCTTTAGCCCAGGTCAGAGATGAAGGACACTCCTAGTAACTTTCTTCCAAAATTTCTTCTGGAAGTAGAATTACGTAGTTCTAGGGGGAAAGTTATAGGAAAACTTTCCTATCAGCTTCATAAAAATAAGTGAAAAGAAGGATTTTCTAATGATTAAAGTCATAAACTGGATTGCTATATGTGCTGGTTTGAAAGCCATGTTTTAATCTTGATCCATCTTGTGGAGGCAGATGTTTCTTTTAATCCTTATTCAGTAGTATAGGTTGGAAATTCAATTAGATTATCTCCATAGAGATGTAACACACCCAATTGTGAATATTGATTTAAGGAAGATGTGATTCTACCCATTGAAGATGGGTCTTGATTAGTTTACTGGAATCCTTTAAAAGAGGAAACATTTTGGAAAGAGACATGAGGAGCACAGAGCCCATGCAGCCAGAGACATTTGGAGATGAAGAAGGAAAACGTCCCTGGGGGAGCTTCATGAAACAAGAAGCCTGGAAAGAAAGCTAGCAGACGTTGCCATGCTTGCCATGTGCCTTTCCAGTTGAAAGAGCAACCCTGAACTCCATCAGCCTTTCATAAGTGAAGGTAACCCTTGTTGGTGCCTTAATCTAGACATTTTTATAGACTTGCTTCAATTGGGACATTTTCATGGCCTTAGAACTGGAAACTTGGAAGTTAACAAATTCCCCCCTTTAAAAGCCATTCCATTTCTGGTATATTGTATTCTGACAGCTAGCGAACTAGAACACTGTATTAGTTAGGGTTCTCTACAGAAACAGAATCAATAGGATGTGTTCATCATGTATTTTTTAAAGACATTTTTTAAAAGGGATTGGCTTATATGATTGTAGGGGCTGGCAAGTCTGTAGGGTAGTCCAGTAGGATGGAAATTCCAGTAAGAGTGAAGATTCTGTCTTGATTCTGAAGGGGCAGCTGGGAGCCTGGAAATTCTGATAGGGATAGATGAAGTAGCCTTGGAGAAGAATTTTTTTCTCCTTCTGGAAAGCATTGTTCTTTGCTCTTAAGGCCTTCAATTAGTCGTATGAGGCCCACCCACATTATGGAGGGTAATCTCCTTTACTTAAAGTTGGTTTGTTGTAGAGGCTAATCCCATCTACACAATCCCTCCACAGCAACATGTACGCCAGTATTTGACCAAGCACCTGGACACCAGAGACAAGCCAAGTTGGCCCATGAAATTAACCATCCCAATTGCTTTGCAATGAAAGTATTTCCCTCAGAGGGCAATGGTCAGGGAAAAGTTGAATGACCATCTCTGGATGGGAAGCTGCTTTTCATGACCTCTAGGGTCCCAGGCACTCAAAGTGGCTTCCATCCTATGTCATTTCTAAATGCTGTTACTTTTAAAATTAAAATAAAAACAATTAATGTACTATGTCATGGGTGACTAACTTTAATGTCAAATCAGCTAGCTATTTTTAATTATTATAATAATAGTATACTTATGACAATATTATAAAATATTAGCACTGTCAAAAATCAAACTACTTTGTTCATTTATAAGTAAGAGAAATATAAGAGACTGAAGCAAATTCTGGAGACTTTTGCTACCTCCTTCACTCCTTTGCTTCCTCATCCATCACAGGCATTTTCCTCAGTACCTCTCTTTCATGTCTAACCCTGTCTTGGCATCAGCTTCTTTGAGGATCTAAATCAACACAGTAATGAACACTTATTATTACTTTTTTTTTCTGGCTGAAGAATTGAAATTTGCATACTATAAGATAAAGTTATAAAGTGATTTAATATTTTAAGTGGCTCTTCATGATTTAGAACTGAAGAATTTTAAGAAGAAATGAATATATTAAATGAAAAGAATGTCTTGTCTCAAAATGGACTGGTAAAATTTATACTGATTGGGTACATTGTTCACTGATTATGTGTAGACATGACTTATCAAGGAAAAGCAGGTGAGAAATTTAGAAATTCAGACACTTGACTGGGCAAAAATTATTACACTGTGTGGATCGGGTGTCACCTCCTCCTCTGTCGCCTCTGCTAGCATTTCCAGCCAACGTATTTCTGATTACCTCAAAGCTAGGTATTTCCTGTAAGGAAACTCCATGTGCTTCCTGGTTTGGGAGGTGAAATAGGACTGCAAAAGCAAACACCCAAAATGGGAAGGCATTCCCTGACCTCGTCCACAGTGTTTTGCTTTTCAGCAGAATGATACAATTACTTGTTAAATTTCAGTCTGGACTCAGCTCCTGGGTGCACAGTCACTGCAGAAGCTTCACTTTTAGGGGGTCCAACTTAATAAGATAGAAAGGATAAGCACCAAGTCACTATGGGGAGAGAAACAACAGTGCACCCAACTTTAGTAGTATGAGAGCAAAGCTGTGTCCCCAGCGGTGATAAGCAAACATTTTTTTGTCCAGAGTCAGTTAAGACCATTCAGGAAGCTTTGTTGAGAAGAGCATTGAGGAAGGTTGAGGATAAAAGGTATAAAGGTGTGTTTTTGACTGAGAGAGAAGGGGCAGTCATCCATACTACAAGGAACTGCCCCTAGTGTTTCTCTGAGATGGAGAAAATTATTTGTAAATGGAGCCAGGAACTTGACTGTACCTTTGGGGCTTTAAACATGGTATAAAACTTCATATTTCAAGAAATGGTATATTTTAATTATGAAAATTAAGTGTCTATTAGGGCAAAGGAAGAGGATTAAAACCTACTGTGGCCTCTTAGAGACTTCCTGCCACTTCTCCTGGTGCTGGTGTTTCCTTGCAAGGATTGGACAACATTAAGTTTTTGAAATAGGAAGAAGCTTTATTCCCAAGTGGGATATCATATAATATAGAGATTAAAGTCTGGGTGGGTTAGGTTGGATTTGGATGCAGTGAGGATATAAATCAGTTCCACCACAGGTCCATCACCTTGGGAAAGTTACTTAAAGATTCTGAGCTTCAATGTCTTCATCCATTAAATGGGGTAAGTGATAATACCTATCAACAGGATGGTTGAGAGGAATAAATGAAATAGGGACAGTTTGGTGTTTAGCACAGAGCCTGGAATATTTTATGGGAGCATAGTTTCAAGTAACTAATTAGAGGATTTACTGAAGCATCTCAGCCCAATGCCTGTGTTATGATTAAATTACTTGCAAAAATGGGCACACATGGCTTTTAAAAATTTTTGTTAAAAATTAGCAATTTATGATGGCCTTAGTAAAATGTGTGACTGGTATAGTGATGTTTGAATTTTCAATGGTAAGATCAAAAGACAAGAAGATTTTCTGTAGTGTGAGCCTGTTATAATCTGCTAAAAAAAACTTTTTTAGTTAAGAAGCAGAGACAATGAAATACTTTTATGTGATAGGGATTCAGTAAATAATTGTAAAATGATTAAAAACATTTTAAATAGTGATAATTGCTATAAAGAATATAAAATGGGGTGATATGAGAAAGAGTGAGTGGGCTGTGGGGGTGGGGGTGGGGCTCTGCAATTTAGATGGATGTCTAGTCTTAAGGTCTAAATTCCAAAGTTGCTAGAAAATCACAGCTCTTAAGTATGCTAATATAAAAATGCCAGGTGTATTCTAATTTAATTCAACATTTCCTTGTAGAATTTCAAATTTTATTTTAGGATTCACATTTTTTCTGGGGTTTTACTTTCTGTCCATTTGGAAATGAAATTGGGAAAAAGCAAATTTACTGTGAATAAATGAAGGTAAAACCTTACCTGTAGATTTTCCCATTTGGCTAATGTTTTACTGACCTCCACAATACTAGCATTTCTAAAATTCCAACCAAATGATTGCTCTGGACTCTCTTCAGCTAATTATCAATTGAAGCTATAAGGAACTATTAAGAAATCATTTACAGATATGTTTTTGTGTTTGTTCGGTAGTTAGTTTGCAATCATGGGCTATTTTGTTGGATATATGAAGTTGACTTGATGCATTTTACTGCAGTGCATTTCCAAGATAGAGTAGAAAATATGATTGAGTTACTAAGTTCCTCTATTCATTTAAAAAGAATTTATCAAGTGCTTATCATGTGCCATGTGCTTGTGACTTTAGATTGAAACATGTGCAACTACTGTTATTCCACTGTTTTTAACCTGAAAAATGGACATTTTATATAGTTCAACCTATTCAAAAGCAAGCTCCTATTTAGAAGGCCTTCAATCTGGTACAATGGTTTAGATATAAAAAGAAATGAATGCCTTTAAATGTTTTGTTGGTACTTAATATAGAAATTTTACAGCCAGGGAAATCTAAAATTCTATAGGTCAAAAATATTTCTGTATAATGAATCTATTTCCATGATATATTGTCTCATGAAAGGAATTTGTTTTCTATATTAAGAATCCCAGAGCAATAAATGATTGCATAACACTATGCTGTACCATAGAGAATTACTTCCTTTTCTACTTTGTTGTAATTTTTAAAGCTAATTTAACATTAAAAGTGAAGAGTTGAAAAGTAGCCCAGTTATTGTTCTGGCTTGAAAAAAGTAATTAATCTTTAATTTCCCATATCCCAACTACTGTCTATCAAAGTCAGAAATAATCTCCTTTATCAGAAACCTCCTAAATCCAAAGCATTTGCAACATACACTATGATGCAGGAAATTGGAAAGTACTTGAATAGGGGCACGCAGAAGTGATCTGTATGTGTTTGAATTCAGTGATTTTTTTCTCTCTTTCTCTTTTGATTTAATGCTTGACAAAAGCAGTGGCATTTAGGTTCTGTTCCTATCCAAAGTCTAATTGTGGTGTGACTCCTGGCATATGTTCATCTTTACAGAGGACCACAAAAGGCTTTGAACTGTGGATCCTACTCAATCACCCTAAAAGAGCTCCTTGGTCTTGGTTACTTGTGGGCAAGGTGAACCAAGGAGGAGAACAATGGCAGGGGTAAGGAGAGTAAGCAGAGAGCCAAACACAGAGATTACAAAATGCTATTATTTTAAACTTGAAAGCTTTGGTTTAATTTACATAATATAATAGAGAGAGCACAGCATTGAAAAATTTAAAAGACAGTGTTCCAGTTAGACTGTACCCAACTCTCCTTCTGCATTGGAAGCCTATCGCCTCTGCACCCTTGTTTACTTCTTATTGCATTCCAGTAGAGGAGGTAGCCCACCTTGCCTTAGGGCCAATACCTTCACCTCTACTTGGGATCCCATTCCCTTACTCCTTTCTTCATTATCCCCTTTTACTTTTCCATTTTCTGCTGGATCCATTCCATCAGCATTTAAACATGTATAATTCTTTTCATTGAAAAGTAACCCCTTCCCCCAGTTATCATCCTAACTTTCTCATTTTTTTGTATGCAAAAATAGCTCAGAAAGACAGTAGTCCTCTTTATTCAATTGCTTCATTTCCTGCGCTCTCATTCACTAATGAACCCTCCTTAGGAAGGATTAAGCCAAATTCATCAATCACCTCCTTGGCGCCGATGATCTGACGCACATTATTATAATTTCATATCACTTGAACTCTATAAACTGAAACAACGTTGATCATTCCTTCTTACTTGAAACCTCTCCTGCCTTGGTTTCCATGATACTAGATCCTCTTGTATTTTCTTCTAACTCTTCAGCTTCTCCTCCTTCTTCTTTACCAGCCAGTCCTCCTCCATCTGATCTGTAATCACTGGACTTCTTCCAGCTTCAGTCCCTAGCCATCTTCTCTCTTCCCCAGACCAGCCTTACTCAATAGTTTTTAGGCATTAGAAAATTTCCACATAAAAATTATTTCTACAGCTCCCAGTATGTTACTGTGATGGGTTAGTTATAGATACCATAAACTAATAGCAATGTTAATGCTTTCTTGAGGAGAGAATGATTGCTTACACTGGATCTGTTCATTTTGGCCATCTTATTATTGGTCTGCTCTTTTGTTCCCTCCTTCCCAAGGATATCAGCTCTAATGTAAGTCAGTAAACATGGGTAGAAGAAAAGTTTTTCCTTTTATAAAAATTTCCTTCTTACTTTTTTCCCCCTCAACTCATCAAAGTAGATCTAAAAATTCTATCATAAATTTCTACTATACAAGATTCTAAACAGGGAGTCTATGAGGTGTATAGTGTAAGGCAAGGGTGTTTTTTCCCTTTCTTATTTAAAGCTACAATAACTTTTTACCTAGCTTTTCTTAGAATAAGAAGTGATTAAGCTTAACTTTCTTTTTTAGAAATTAATTTTTGATTTAGCTTTCTTAAATTTTAAAAATTCATAAAGCAAACATAAAAATTTTTTATTAAACAACTGGCTTAATTCAAAACGATATTTACTTCTAAAATGTAGACTAAATAGGCTTAATTTAACTAAAGTTTATAAATTGATTTTAATTAATGTTATTTACAGCATAAGATTTATTGTGAATGCTGAATAGTAAACCTATTAGAATATAAGCCAAAGCAATATAAATGAAAGTATACAGTATTTTGACAAAGTATTTTTGGTAAGTTGAATTATATATCCTGATTTAAATATTTTCTTAGTCTTAACCTTTGTCCCTGTGGATGTGAACCCATTGTAAATAGGACCATTTGAAAATGTTATTTTTAGTTAAGGTATGGCCAGCTGAACCAGGGTGGGTCTTAATTCAGATTAATGGAGGCCTTGTAAAGAGAAGGCCATGGGGAAGAGCCAGAAGTCAGCAGGAACCCTGAAGAGAAAGGGGAGGACATCACCATGTGACAGGGAAGCCAAGGAACCCAAAGATTGCCAACCAGTTAGAATGCTACAGACTCTGGGATAAAGTCAGCCTTCTAGCCTCTGAATCCATAGGACAACAAATTTCTTCTGTTTAAGTCAACTTATTGTGCAATATTTGTCATAGCAACTTGGCGATGACAGGCTGAGTGGCATGATCAGGCTCAAATACATGCTCAGCAGTTACAAAATGTGCCCAGATATTATGGCTTCTTGATCTTTTTTATGTCTTTATAAGGATTAAGTATTATTTAAATCAAAAAAGAAAGAATGAAATATACCTATTTCATGTAAAACTTATGCTTGCTTTTTGTGCGGCAAAAATAGTTTTGTCTTGGTCAAATATGAGATGAGCATGTGTTGGGGAATGAATCATGTGTTCTACAAAAAATGTGTTTAAGTCTTAATTAACATTCCTATGAGTGTGAAACCAATTGGAAATAGGACTTTATGAAGATGTTATTACTAAAGTATGACCAAATTGAATCAGGGTGGAGCTTTTTTTTTTTTTTTCCTTCACATGGGATATGAACCTGGGCCTCCAGCGTGGCAGGTGAGAATTTCTGCTTCTGAGCCACCATTGCATCAGCCAGGGTGAATCTTCATCCGTATGACTGGAAGCCTTATAGAGAGAAAATTCAGACACAGCAGTCAGTGGAAGTCAGAAGTCAGGAAGAGCCAGAGAGGAGAGAGAAATCACTCTGAGACAGAGGAGTGCCATCATAAGAATGCTAAGAACTCCAGGAGAAAGCATGGCCTTGTTGACATCTTAAATTTAGATTTCTAGTCTTCTTAACTGTGAGATAATAAATGCATTTTATTTAAGCTAACCCACTGTGTTGCACTTGTCACCATACCTCTGGCAAACTAAGATAGCATACATATCTTCCATTTTCAAATGTAATCAGACAATTCCATTTCTATCCTTGTTCCTAATGTTTCTGAACATAGCAAAACACTTTCTCATACATCAAAGAAACTGAGACTACAGGAAAATATTTTTCTGCTTTCCTAGAAGTGAAAGGATACTCTTCTTTCACAGAAATCTAGAATTTATCTAGGAATAGAGCAGAAATTTTTATCTTGAGTAAAAGCAGGCTTCAGCTTACCAAATTCTTCTCTCAAAGTCAACTTCTCATGCAGCGAGGAAGATCCAGAGAAAGGGTCCCTTATCCAGTCTTATACTATTGAAAGGAACAGAGAACACTCTTCAGGGTTGTTCTGAAGTTCCCCACATGGTTTTCAATATGGATTGAGACTTGCTCAAACCCTCCTCCCTCTCAAGCCCAAGCAGCAGTTGAAACATTACAAAATTTCCTTTTGAAATGTGTTTCCTTCCTTTTTTTTTTTTGGTGCATGGTCTGGGAATTGAACCTGGGTCTACCGCATGGAAGGTTAGCATTCTACCACTGAACCACCCATGCAACCCTAAATATTTATTTTATTTTAAATCCAAGAATCTTATCACTTAAGGTAGAAGCGTTTTCATGAGTCTCACAAAGTCTTGTTCAAAATCAGATAATGTGATGAAGAATGTCTGCTAATTAGGCTAGTTTTTGCAGCCATTCTTCGTCTTCAAAGCACTCAGCAAATCCAGCTTACTAATTTCTTGAAAATGCTCCTTTAATTCCCTTTCAGCTCAAATACCCTGTTAAGCCACTGCATTTCTGTATGTAGAAGAAAGTTTATGTCTTCCCTTCCCAGATTTTAATACTGTTTTGAAACTATCTTTGGTGAACTGGCCTTTCCTTAATAAAGCAAATCATCAATGTAGCAACATCCAGATTTTTATTTCATTTCATATTCAAGAATTTTAACAGTAATTATCCGGGAAAAAATCAGTGTGTTTTGACATCAGCATGGATTTTCTTGGGCCATTATCAACATAGATACCAGGGCAGTTCCTTTAGGATAGTGCTTCTGTTTCCAGATAGGAAGTTTCACATTAAATAGATCGTGTCCTTTATTTGTTTAGGGCACTGTTTAAGGTAGAACACATTTCCTTAAATTTCACCATCATTGACAAATCTTACAAATGCTATAGCATTACATCATTTAGTTGAAATTTTATTTATTCATCAGGCTGGATAGAGAACAGTTTTTTTCCAGTTTATTAGCCAAATCTTGTCAGCATCATATGACACGTCATGAATCTGTCAAGACTGAAATTGAAATCTTTCCCATTTCTTATATGGAATCTTGCTCTTGCATTTTATTTAGTATAATTTTACCTGCCATCATTATTAGGTTCTCACCAACTGTATAATTTTTCCCTTTCTAGGTTATAAATTCTGCTCCTCCCAACTTTTAAGTACTTGCTTCCTTAGCCTTTTCACTGGATTTTTGTGTTTTTTTCCTACCTAAATCTTTATCCTGTTTCTTTTGAGATTAAATCTGCTGTTTAAAATAGTAAGCATCTGGGGACTTCCAGAGAAGATGGCGGCTTAGTAAGACACGCGGGTCTTAGTTCCTCCTCCAGAAAAGCAACTAAAGAAACAGAAACAATACGAAACAGCTCCCGGAGTCAAGACAGAGACCAAAAAGACAGCGTACCCCATTCTGGAACAGCTGACGGGCAGGGAGAATCTGCTGCGGTGAGATACCCGAGGGGCGCGCGTTTTCCCGGCCGGGGCGGCTGGCGACTGGGGTCTCCTCCACGCACGTGGCTCCCTGGTCTGACTGGGAACGTTGGATAGCGGGGCCCTCCCGTCACGCTTGGCGTTTCGGGCCAGCTGGGCAATTAGGACCGGCACTCTCCCAAGCCGCGGCGGCCAGCGACCCCCGCCTCCACGCGCAGTTTCCCGGGCGACTGCCGTGCATACAGACGAGCGCCACAAGCGCCACCTACTGGGCAGGAAAAGAAAAACAGAGCCCAGAGATTTCACAGAAAAAACTTTCAACCAGCTGGGTCCCACACCCAGGGAAATCTGATCAAATGCCCAGAAACCAGCAGAAAATAATGGATGACGCTCGGAAAATTGAAGATATGGCCCAGTCAAAGGAACAAACCAATAGTTCAAATGAGATACAGGAGCTGAGACAACTAATGCTGAATATACGAACAGAAATGGAAAAACTCTTCAAAAACCAAATCAATAAATTGAGGGAGGACATGAAGAAGACATGGGCTGAACAAAAAGAAGAAATAGAAAATCTGAAAAAACAGATCACGGAACTTATGGGAGTGAAGGACAAAGAAGAAAAAATGGAAAAAACAATGGATACCTACAATGGTAGATCTAAAGAGACAGAAGCTACAATTAGTGAACTGGAGGATGGAACATCTGAATTCCAAAAAGAAACAGAAACTATAGGGAAAAGAATGGAAAAACTTGAGCAGGGGATCAGGGAACTGAATGACAATATGAAGCGCACAAATATACGTGTTGTGGGTGTCCCAGAAGGAGAAGAGAAGGGAAAAGGAGGAGAAAAACTAATGGAAGAAATTATCACTGAAAATTTCCCAACTCTTATGAAAGACCTAAATTTGCAGATCCAAGAAGTGCAGCGCACCCCAAAGAGAATAGACCCAAATAGGCGTTCTCCAAGACACTTACTAGTTAGAATGTCAGAGGTCAAAGAGAAAGAGAGGATCTTGAAAGCAGCAAGAGAAAAACAATCTGTCACATACAAGGGAAACCCAATAAGACTATGTGTAGATTTCTCAGCAGAAACCATGGAAGCTAGAAGACAGTGGGATGATATATTTAAATTACTAAAAGAGAAAAACTGCCAACCAAGACTCCTATATCCAGCAAAATTGTCCTTCAAAAATGAAGGAGAAATTAAAACATTTATAGACAAAAAGTCACTGAGAGAATTTGTGACCAAGAGACCAGCTCTGCAAGAAATACTAAAGGGAGCACTAGAGTCAGATACGAAAAGACAGAAGAGAGAGGTATGGAGTAAAGTGTAGAAAGAAGGAAAATCAGAAATGATATATATAATACAAAAGCCAAAATGGTAGAGGAAAATATTATCCAAACAGTAATAATACTAAAAGTTAATGGACTGAATTTCCCAATCAGAAGACATAGAATGGCAGAATGGATTACGACCCAGCAATACCACTGCTAGGTATCTACTCAAAGGACTTAAGGGCAAAGACACAGACAGACATTTGCACACCAGTGTTTATAGCAGCATTATCTACAATTGCAAAGAGATGGAAACAGCCAAAATGTTCATCAACAGACGAGTGGCTAAACAAACTGTGGCGTATACCTACGATGGAATATTATGCAGCTTTAAGACAGACTAAACTTATGAAGCATGTAATAACATGGATGGACCTAGAGAACATTATGCTGAGTGAGTCTAGCCCAAAACTAAAGGACAAATACTGTAAGGTCCCACTGATGTGAACCGACATTCGAGAATCAGCTTGGAATATATCATTGGTAACAGAGACCAGCAGGAGTTAGAAACAGGGTAAGATAATGGGTAATTGGAGCTGAAGGGATACAGACTGTGCAACAGGACTAGATACAAAAACTCAAAAATGGACAGCACAATAATACCTAACTGTAATGTAACTAGGTTGGAACACTGAATGAAGCTGCACCTGAAATATGGTTTTTTGTTTGTTTGTTTGTGTGTTTGTATCTTTCGTTTTTGTTTTTTTTCTTTTTACTTTTTATATATATATATATTATTAGTATTATTATTTTAATTCTCTTCTCTATATTAACATTCTGTATCTTTTTCTGCTGTTTTGCTAGTTCTTTTCCTAAATCGATGCAAATGTACTAAGAAATGATGATCATACATCTATGTGATGATACTAAGAATTACTGAGTGCATTTGTAGAATGGAATGATTTCTAAACGTTGTGTTAATTTCTTTTCTTTTTTTTGATTAATAAAAAAAATTTAAAAAAAATAGTAAGCATCTGGTTTTTTTCAAATGGCTGTAATTTGTAAACTGTCTTTTCAATTTTACTACTACTATTGCTGCATTTTTAATTGTTTGCTGTGGACTTTGTACAATGGGACAGGACAACTGGAATATAAAATTCCTTAAGTACATTTCACTGTAGAGGGGACTTGTTTTGTGTCTCTTGCTGCACTGGTGAAGTTAAATTACTCAGAAGATTATAAATGCTCATCATTAACCTTATCAGAACTGTCATTAATCCTCAGCCTAGTACTCTCCTTTTCCTTATCTATTCTTCAGGAATCACCACACTGGTCAAACATGTTTATAAAATACCAATGTTAATAAAACGTAAGGCAGAAAGCCGTGATAAATAACCAATGAGAAAAGCCTCAAGAAATACCTTTGGGGGACCTTCTGGGTAAGATGGTGGAATAGGGAGCTCCAGGACGCACTCCTTCTCCAAAACAGCTAATGGATAGGCAGGAACTATCTGGTGTCCTGGAAGCCAGGGGAGCACTGTACAGCATCTAGGGAACAGCTGGAGGAAGAGGTTGAGAAACTGTGGCAAAGCACTGTGAGTAGCTTGCTCTGCAGCAGCTGCTGGTACCCATCCCCCAAAGGAGACCTCCTCAGGGTCTGGTCCCTGGCTAGCTACTGTGGACAGAGAGAAATGTGGAAGTCCTCTTCCCCAAAATGGGGGCAGAGTTGGGGGAGGGAGCACAGCTGAGCACTAATCATGGATTTTGACTGGTGAATTTGGATTACTGGATCCCAGCTCTGGGCTGCTATTTCAGCCCACCCAGGAGGGTCCCAGCTCTGGACGGCTATTTCAGGCCCACCCGGGATAAGGATGGACATGATCATTTTCAACCCCACACCCAATAGTGGAGGAGGCACTGGACGTTTAAAGACATAGTGCCTCCTCAGGGCTGCAGGAACAGTCTGCTGAAGGGAGGCATATTCTGGGCAGGTATTCTAGTTTGCTAGCTGCCGGAATGCAATATACCAGAAACAGAATGGCTTTTAAAAAGGCAAATTTAATAAGTTGCTAGTTCTAAGGCTGAGAAAATGTCCCAATTAAAAGAGGTCTATAGAAATGTCCAATCAAAGGCATCCATCCAGGGAAAGATACCTTGTTCAAGAAGGCCGATGAAGTTCAGTGTTTCTCTCTCAAGTGAGAAGGCACATGGTGAACATAGTCAGGGCTTTTCTCTCAGCTGGAAAGGCACATGGTGAACACAGCAGCATCTGCTAGCTTTCTCTCCTGGCTTCCTGTTTCATGAAGCTCCCCAGGAGGCGTTTTCCATCTTCATCTCCAAAGGTCTCTGGCTAGTGGACTCTCTGCTTCATGGTGCTGCAGCATTCTCTGCTCTCTTCAAATCTCCTCATTCTCCAAAATGTTTCCTCTTTTATAGGACTCCAGAAACTTCTCAAGACCCATCCAAATGGGTGGAGGCATGTCATCACCTAATCCAGTTTAACAACCACTCTTGATCTGGTTACATCTCCAGGGAGATGATCTAATTACAGATTCAAACATATAGTATTGAATAGGGATTATTCTGCCTTTATGAAATGGGATTTAGATTAAAACATGACTTTTCTAGGGGACATACATCCTTTCAAACCAGCACAACAGGCCAGGAAGGCATAGCTTCAGGAGCCATCAAGGGCTTTTTAGAAATTTTTTAATTTTAACTTTTTTTTTATTATACATTATAACATATTTACAAAGCAAAGAGATAAAAAAGCATTAGTTTTCAAAGCACTCTTCAAGTAGTTATAGAACAGATCCCAGAGTTTGTCATGAGTTACCATACAATCCTCTCATATTTTTCCTTCTAGCTGCTCCAGAATATAAGAGTCTAGAGGGCTTAAATATTTTTTTTTTTAACATGGGCAGGCACTGGGAATCGAACCCGGGTCCTCTGGCCTGGCAGGCAAGCGTCCTTGCCTGCTGAGCCACTGTGGCCTGCCCAAGAGGGCTTAATTATTTTTTAATATCACAATCAACTCTTTTCCTTCTTTTTTTTGGGAAAATAACATATATACAAAAAAGCTATAAATTTCAAAGCACATTACCACAATTAGTTGTAGAACATGTTTCAGACTTTGACATGGGTTACCATTCCATAATTTTAGGTTTTTACTTCTAGCTGTTCCAAAATACTGGAGACTAAAAGAGATATCAATTTAATGATTCAGCATTCATATTCATTTGTTAAATCCTGTCTTCTTTGTATAACTCCACCATCACCTTTGATCTTTCCATCCCTCTCTTTAGGGGTGTTTAGGCTATGGTAATTCTAAATTTTTTATATTGGAAGGGTCCAATATACACATTAGGGTCACTAATACATCAAAGGCTTTTGTCATTTTTCCTGACCCTATCCCCAGGGCACTTTGCAGCTGATATGCCCCCATCTCATGAGTCCCTGGCCATGCTTTGGCTGGGAAATACTGTTGGGAAAGTCTCCTCTGGAGTGAACCTCCTTGCAAAATGTGCTCTCCAGACAAAAGGAGTGAGGCAATGAAAGGAGTGTTTAAAAAAGCTACAGAGGCAAAACAAATACAAACAGAACAGATTAAGATTCCTGGAGAAAGAACAGATGAAAGGAAGCTTTCTCCTGCGGGTGAAATAGTTGTAAAGAACAGTATAATCTTAAAATTTTTACAATATATCCAGGGAAAGAATCATATGAAGAAGAGATGGAAAAATCTGATCAGTTAAGTACAGGCAATTCTTAGGTCTCGAATAAGTTGAACCAAGTGTCAAAAAGTCCATCAACAAAAAATCAGGAAAGAGAGAGAAACTGACTTTCAGAGTAAATTAATCAATATATTCTAATGCCTAGACATCAATAAAAAATTATCAGCTATTCTAAGAAACAGGAAGATATGGCCCAGTTAATGGAACAAATTAGAACTTTAGAGGAGACACAGATTTTGGAACAACTAATCAAAGATATTCAAGCAAATCTCCTAAGCCAATTCAAGGAGATGAAGGAAAATTTGGCTAAAGAGAGAAATGATATTAAGAAGATACTCTGGATCGGGGGGCCAAGATGGTGGCTTGGTAAGGTGCGCGCGTTTTAGTTCATCCTTCAGAGCAACTACTAAGTGACCAGAAACAGTACAGAACAGCTCCTGGAGCCACGGCAGAGACCGGACACACAGCGTACCCCCGTCTGGACCAGCTGGACTGGCTGCGAGTCTCCACAGCGGTGAGTTTCCCGAGCAGTGCGTGCTTCCCCAAGCCGTGGCGGCCGGCGCCCCTCCCTCACAGGCAACTTCCTGGACTGGCTGCGAGTCTCAGAAAAGCGAGTTCCCCAAGCCACGGCGGCCGGCACCCCTCCCCCACAGGCAGCTTTCCGGACCGTCTGCGAGTCTCAGAGCTGCGAGTTCCCCAAGCCGCGGCAGCCGGCGACGGTGCCCCTCCCCCACAGGCAGCTTCCCGGAGGGAAAGGAAAGAGTCTCCAACAGTAGCAGGGACTGAGTCCAACCAAACACCAGTGGTGGCATTGATGGACAAATTCTGACTACTAGGGGTGGGCCCCCAGCTCAGGCAAAACTGATCGGGGCAGAGGTCGCCTGTTGGGCTGACTGAAAGAGAGGAAAGGGGACAAAATAGAGCCTTCTGTGGCTGTTTCTGTGGAGGTTTGGTTGCCTCTGGACTCAGCGCCGGGATTGCACAGGCTGCAACTGCCCCAAACGCAGAAGCAGGCTGCTTTCAGGGCTGTCTGCCACCTGGGCCTTCCCCATGGGAGGGGTGAGGCACAACTCAGGTGAAGTCCCTCTCTCAAGGAATTCAGATCCCAGGGCTTCGCAATTTGAAGCCATTAAATACAGCCTACAACCTTTCCTCTGTCTCCACCATGCCCCCAGCAGGGAGAGCATTCCAAAGTTAAAGGAGCCACAACATATTTTACTGGTGGGACCCACAGACAGACAAGCGCCACATACTGGGCAGGATAAGAAAAACAGCCCACAGACTTCACAGGAAAGTCTTTCAACCTGCTGGGTCTCACACTCAGGGAAAACTGATGCAGGTGATTCCTTCCTCCCAAAAGGAGGCCAGCTTAGTCCGGGAAAACCCGGCTGGAGTCTGTAATACCTATGTAGACCCTCCTAAGGGTAGGGAGGGAAAAGGCACCTTACAAACAGGACAAGAAAGAAGAAAATAAGAACTGAAAATTTACCCTCTGTTAAACAAAACTTAAGCTAGAGGCCCAAAAAAGCTGAACTGAAGGTCAATGAACAGATAGACAACAAACTCATCTAGTAAGAAAACCCTAGGTAAGATAAGTGAAAGCAATCTCCGGAATAAACTAGTTAAGGTAATTAAATGTCCAGACGCCAGCAAAAATAACAAATCACACCACGAAAATTGAAGATATGGCCCAATCAAAGGAACAAACCAATAGTTCAAATGAGATACAGGAGCTGAGACAACTAATTCTGAATATACGAACAGAAATGGAAAACCTCTTCAAAAACCAAATCAATAAATTGAGGGAGGACATGAAGAAGGCAAGGAATGAACAAAAAGAAGAAATGGAAAGTTTGAAAAAACAAATCACAGAACTTATGGGAATGAAAGATACAGTAGAAGAGATGAAAAAAACAATGGAAACCTACAATGGTAGATTTCAAGAGACAGAGGTTAGAATTAGCGAACTGGAGGATGGAACATCTGAAATCCAAAAAGAAACAGAAACTATAGGGAAAAGAATGGAAAAATTTGAACAGGGGCTCATGGAATTGAATGATAATATGAAGCGCACAAATATACGTGTTGTGGGTGTCCCAGAAGGAGAAGAGAAGGGAAAAGGAGGAGAAAAACTAATGGAAGAAATTATCACTGAATATTTCCCAACTCTTATGAAAGACCTAAAATTACAGATCCAAGAAGTGCAGCACACCCCAAAGAGAATAGATCCAAATAGGCGTTCCCAAGACACTTACTAGTTACAATGTCAGAGGTCAAAGAGAAAGAGAGAATCTTGAAAGCAGCAAGAGAAAAACAATCCATCACATACAAGGGAAACCCAATAAGACTGTGTGTAGATTTCTCAGCAGAAACCATGGAGGCAAGAAGACAGTGGGATGATATATTTAAATTACTAAAAGAGAAAAACCGCCAACCAAGAATTCTATATCCAGCAAAATTGTCCTTCAGAAATGAGGGAGAAATTAAAACATTTTCAGACAAAAAGTCACTGAGAGAATTTGTGACTAAGACACCAGCTCTGCAAGAAATACTAAAGGGAGCACTAGCGTCAGATACAAAAAGACAGAAGAGAGAGGTGTGGAGAAGAGTGTAGAAAGAAGGAAAAAGATATGATATATATAATACAAAAGGCAAAATGGTAGAGGAAAGTATTACCCAAACAGTAATAACACTAAATGTTAATGGACTGAATTTCCCAATCAAAAGACATAGACTGGCAGAATGGATTAAAAAACAGAATCCTTCTATATGCTGTCTACAGGAAACACATCTTAGACCCAAAGATAAACATAGGTTGAAAGTGAAAGGTTGGGAAAAGATATTTCATGCAAATAACAACCAGAAAAGAGCAGGAGTAGCTATACTAATATCCAACAAATTAGACTTCAAATGTAAAACAGTTAAAAAAGACAAAGAAGGATACTATCTACTAATAAAAGGAACAATTCAACATGAAGACATAACAATCATAAATATTTATGCACTGAACCAGAATGCCCCAAAATACATGAGGAATACACTGCAAATACTGAAAAGGGAAATAGACATA
This sequence comes from Tamandua tetradactyla, assembly GCF_023851605.1. NCBI lineage: Eukaryota > Metazoa > Chordata > Mammalia > Pilosa > Myrmecophagidae > Tamandua > Tamandua tetradactyla. The sequence continues at coordinate 35,952,674 of NC_135351.1, forward strand.
TCTACCATAATAGTTGGAGGCTCAGCAACACACTCTTAAACAACAGGTGGGTCAAGGAGAAATTACAACAGAAATTAGTAAATATCTAGAGGCGAATGAAAATGAAAACACAACATATCAAAACCTATGGGATGCAGCAAAGGCAGTGCTAAGAGGGAAATTTATTGCCCTAAATGCCTATATCAAAAAAGAAGAAAGGGCAAAAATTTGGGAATTGAATGTCCACTTGGAAGAACTGGAGAAAGAACAGCAAACTAACCCCAAAGCAAGCAAAAGGAAAGAAATAACAAAGATTAGAGCAGAAATAAATGAAATTGAGAACATGAAAACAATAGAGAAAATCAATAAGACCAGAAGTTGGTTCTATGAGAAAATCAACAAGATTGATGGGCCCTTAGCAAGATTGACAAACAGAAGAAGAGAGAGGATGCAAATAAATAAGATCAGAAATGGAAGAGGAGACATAACCACTGACCTCACAGAAATAAAGGAGGTAATAACAGGATACTATGAACAACTTTACGCTAATAAATACAACAATTTAGATGAAATGGACGGGTTCCTGGAAAGGCGTGAACAACCAACTTTGACTCAAGAAGAAATAGATGACCTCAACAAACCAATCACAAGTAAAGAAATTGAATCAGTCATTCAAAAGCTTCCCAAAAAGAAAAGTCCAGGACCAGACAGCTTCACATGTGAATTCTACCAAACATTCCAGAAAGAATTAGTACCAACCCTGCTCAAACACTTCAAAAAAATTGAAGTGGAGGGAAAGCTACCTAATTCATTCTATGAAGCCAACATCACCCTCATACCAAAACCAGGCAAAGATTACAAAAAAAGAAAACTACAGACCAATCTCTGTAATGAATATAGATGCAAAAATCCTCAACAAAATTCTAGCAAATCGTATCCAACAACACATTAAAATAATTATACATCATGACCAAGTAGGATTCATCCCAGGTATGCAACAATGGTTCAACATAAGAAAATCAATTAATGTAATACACCATATCAACAAATCAAAGCAGAAAAATCACATGATCATCTCAATTGATGCAGAGAAGGCATTTGACAAGATTCAACGTCCTTTCCTGTTGAAAACACTTCAAAGGATAGGAATACAAGGGAATTTCCTTAAAATGATAAAGGGAATATATGAAAAACCCACAGCTAATATCATCCTCAATGGGGAAAAATTGAAAACTTTCCCCCTAATATCAGGGACAAGACAAGGATGTCCACTATCACGACTGTTATTCAACATCGTGTTGGAAGTTCTAGCCAGAGCAATTAGACAAGAAAAAGAAATACAAGGCATCAAAATTGGAAAGGAAGAAGTAAAACTTTCACTGTTTGCAGATGATATGATACTATACATCAAAAACCCTGAAAAATCCACAGCAAATCTACTAGAGCCAATAAACAAGTACAGCAAAGTAGGAGGTTACAAGATCAACATTCAAAAATCTGTAGTGTTCCTATACACTAGCAATGAACAAGCTGAGGGGGATATCAAGAAACGAATCCCATTTACAATTGCAACTAAAAGAATAAAATACTTAGGAATAAATTTAACTAAAGAGACAAAAGACTTATACAAAGAAAACTACAAGAAACTGTTAAAAGAAATCACAGAAGACCTAAATGGATGGAAGGGCATACTGTGTTCATGGATTGGAAGACTAAACATAGTTAACATGTCAATTCTACCTAAATTGATTTACAGATACAACACAATACCAATCAAAATCCCAACAACCTATTTTTCAGAAATAGAAAAACCAATAAGCAAATTTATCTGGAAGGGCAGGGTGCCCCGAATTGCTAAAAGTATCTTGAGGAAAAAAATCGAAGCTGGAGGTCTCACGCTGCCAGACTTTAAGGCATATTATGAAGCCACAGTGGTCAAAACAGCATGGTATTGGCATAAAGATAGATATATTGACCAATGGAATCGAATAGAGTGCTCAGATATAGACCCTCTCATCTATGGACATTTGATCTTTGATAAGGCAGTCAAGCCAACTCACCTGGGACAGAACAGTCTCTTCAATAAATGGTGCCTAGAGAACTGGATATCCATATGCAAAAGAATGAAAGAGGACCCGTATCTCACACCCTATACAAAAGTTAACTCAAAATGGACCAAAGATCTAAAAATTAGTTCTAAGACCATAAAACAGTTAGAGGAAAATGTAGGGAGATATCTTATGAAGCTTATAAGTGGAGGCGGTTTTATGGACCTTACACCTAAAGCAAGAGCACTGAAGAAAGAAATAAATGGGAGCTCCTCAAAATTAAACACTTTTGTGCATCAAAGAACTTCATCAAGAAAGTAGAAAGGCAGCCTACACAATGGGAGACAATATTTGGAAACGACATATCAGATAAAGGTCTAGTATCCAGAATTCATAAAGAGATTGTTCAACTCAACAACAAAAAGACAGCCAATCCAATTACAAAATGGGAAAAAGACTTGAACAGACACTTCTCAGAAGAGTAAATACAAATGGCCAAAAGGCACATGAAGAGATGCTCAACTTCCTTGGCCATTAGAGAAATGCCAATCAAAACCACAATGAGATATCATCTCACACCCACCATAATGGCCATTATCAACAAAACAGAAAATGACAAGTGCTGGAGAGGATGTGGATAAAGAGGCACACTAATCCACTGTTGGTGGGAATGTCAAATGGTGCAACCATTGTGGAAGGCAGTTTGGCAGTTCCTCAAAAAGCTGAATATAGAATTGCCATATGACCCAGCGATACCATTGCTAGGTATCTACTCAGAGGACTTAAGGGCAAAGACACAAACGGACATTTGCACACCAATGTTTATAGCAGCGTTATTTACAATTGCAAAGAGATGGAAATAGACAAAATGTCCATCAACAGATGAGTGGCTAAACAAACTGTGGTATATACATACGATGGTATATTATGCAGCTCTAAGACAGAATAAACTTATGAAGCATGTAATAACATGGATGGACCTAGAGAACATTATGCTGAGTGAGACTAGCCAAAAACTAAAGGACAAATACTGTATGGTCCCACTGATATGAACTGACATTAATGAATAAACTTGCAATATGTCATTGGTAACAGAGACCATCAGGAGATAGAAATAGGGTAAGATAATGGGTAATTGGAGCTGAAGGGATACAGACTGTGCAAGAGGACTGTATACAAAAACTCAGAAATGGACAGCACAATACTACCTAATTGTAATGTAATTATGTTAAAACATTGAATGAAGCTGTATGTGAGGTATAGTGTTTTTTTTCTCTCTATTATCATTTTATTTCTTTTTCTGTTGTCTTTCTATTTCTTTTTCTGAATCGATGCAAATGTACGAAGAAATGATGAATATGCAACTATGTGATGATGTTAAGAATTACTGATTGTATATGTAGAAGTGAATGATTTCTAAATGTTTTGTTAGTTAATCTTTTTTAATTAAAAAAAAAACAAAAAAAAAGAAGATACTCTGAGTCTAACTTTCCATATGAAATAATTTTCCTTACTCTGGAGCAACAGTCTTTAGTGCTTTCTTTAGAATACCTTGATAATGAATTATTTCGGGCTATTATTTTTTTAAATATGCTTATTTCAGATTCTTGTAAGTTATTTTCACTGGTTATAGAGAATTTGAGATTATTTTTGCACCGCATGTGAATAACAATTCTATTTTCTTTCAAATTTTGTCTTTTCTTTTGAAAAACATAGTAGACATTCTCAGTGTTCCATAAGCTCTGTTCATTCGTATTTCCTCCAACAATTTATTACTGTAAGAACTTGCAGGTATCTGCTGGAAGAATTTTTCCGGTTACAGAAGTATATTTAATGCTCATGTGATGCACTCTGGTAGTGCCAGGAAATTAAAGGTCTACTAATAGCCCTAAATCCTGTCTCAATGATTGAGGGCAGTTGATGAACAAAACGCATAAGTTTTATATACTTAATACATAAGTATTAAGAAATTACATAAGTAATACCACTCCTAGATATCTCCAGCTGAGTAGCTCTTCAATAACTTAATTAACACACCTTGTAATAGCTTCCTTCCTTTCCCTGTCTCACTTTCTGATCCTCTATTCATGTTTCCTCCATTACTGCCTCAATAAAGTACTTGTACTCAAAAAAAAAGAAAGAAAAAAAAAGAAGGAGAAAAAGATACTGTGTGAGTGTAAAGAAGAATTTGAAAGTATAGAAAGAGACAAATTATGGGAATGAGAGGCAAAATAGAACAGATTAAATATACACTAGAGGCATACAACAGAAGATTTGAGTAGGCCAAAGAAAGATTCAGTGAACTAGAAGAAAAAACAATCAAAATTGTACAGTCAGAAGAACAGATAGAGAAAAGAATAGATAAAATTGACCAGTGGTTCAGGGAATTGAGTAACAGAACGAAGCACACAAACATAGGCATCTTTGTGTCCCTGAAGGAAAAGAGAAGGGGAAAGGGGCAGAAAGAATATTTGAGGAAGCATTAACCAAACTTTTCCCAACTCTTAAGAAAGACATAAATATACATGCTCAAAAAGCACAATGTACTCTGAGCTGGTTTGAATCTATTGTGTAACCCAGAAAAGCCATGTTCTTTAATCGTCAGTCAATATTGCTGGGTGATAGCTTTTTTATTGTTTCCATGGAGATATGATCCACCCAATTGTGGGTGATTACTTTTGATTAAATGGTTTCCATGGGGATGTGTCTCTACCCATTCAAGGTGGAGTTGCTTACTGGAACCCTTTAAGAGGAAACCATTTTGGAAAAAGCTTTAGAGCCACAGGAGCCACCAGAACTTACAGAACTTACAGAAACAACAGAGCTCAGGGAAATGACAATAATGACAAAGAAAGGCCTGAGCCTAGGGAAACTACAGAAACAAAAGAAACAATAGAAGCCTCAGAGCTGACAGAAACCTCACAGTAGAGCTGGCACAGATGCAGACATATGTAGAACATACACACAGACGTTTGGAGATACTTGGAGTCCATCTCATGGAGTCCATGCCATGAGATGTTAAGCAAGCTAGAACCTAGAGGGAGCCAAGAGAAGCCAAGAAATGAAAGCCAGACCCAGAGCAGCAAAGTGAGGCACCTCCACATGGGCAGAGACTGAAAGCAATGGAGCCCGGGAGCAGGGGAAGAGCAGAGGCATCCACATAACTTCCCAGCTGACAGAGTTGTTCCAGACACATCAGCCTTTCTTGAGTGAAGGTAACCTCTTGTTGGTGCCTTAATTTGGACATTTCCATAGGCTTAGAACTATAAACTTGTAACTTATTAAATTCCCTTTTATAAAAAGCTATTCCAGTAGTGGTATATTGTATTCCAGCACCTTACAGATTAGCACATACTCCAAACTGAATAAATCCTAATAGGTCTACTCTGACACGCTACTAATCAGACTGTCAAATGCCAAAGATAAAGAGATAATCCTGAAAGCAGCAAGAGAAAAGCTATTTTTCACATATAAGGGATCCTCAATAAGCCTAAATTCTGATATCTCATCAGAAACCATGGAGGCAAGAAGGCAATGGTATGATATATGTAAGATACTGAAAAAGAAAAACTGCCAACCAAGAATTCTTTATCCAGAAAAAATATTTTCATATTCCTTTGAAAATGAGGGATTTTTTAGAGTAGTCACATATTAACAGAAACTGAGAGAGTATATCAGCAAGACATCTGCCCTACAAGAAATACTAAAGTGAATTCTGCATGCTGAAAGGAAAAGAGAGGAGAGAGGCTTTCAGTAGAGTGAACAAATGAAGATTCTTTATGAGTAGTTAAAAAGGTAAAAAGAGACACAAAAATAAGATGTGACATCTGACATTGAATAGATAAAATGGTTGAAGTGCATACTGCCTTTACAACAATAGCATTGAATATTAGGGGATCAAACTCCCCAATCAAAAGACACAGATTGGCAGAATGAGTAAAATATGATCCAACTATATACTGTCTGCAAAGAGAATCACCTCAGACTCAAAGACACAAGTAGGTAGAAACTGGAAGGTTGGAAAAAGATATTCCATGCAAACAGTAACCAAAACAGGACTGGGTAGCTATACTAATACTGGTATATACTTTATTTTTAAATTTTTATTTATTGTTTTAATTATTATTGTTAAAACAGACTTTAAATCCACAACTGTTATAGGAGACAAAAAGGAAACTATTTATTAATAAAAGGGGCACTCCACCAAGAAGAAATAAAAATCATAAATATTTATGTACCTAACCATTTATTAATTTTATTTAGGGGCATTTATTAATTTTATAAAGGGGAATTTAATAAGTTAATTTCCAAATGCATAAAGCAAACACTGACAAACTGAAGGGAGAAACTGATGTCTCTACAATAATAGTTGGAGACTTTGATACACCACTCCCATTAGTAGATAGAACATCTAGACTGAATATCAGTAAGGAAACAAACAGATCATTAATAATATGTAAAATGCACCAGACCTAAGACACATATACAGAACATTGCACCCCAAAACAGCAGGATATGCATCCTTCTCAAGGGCTTAGAGAAGCACTCCAGGATAGACCACATGTTGGGTCACAAAAAAAGTCTCAATAAATTTAAAAAGATTGAAATAATATAAAGCACTTCCTCTGACCATAATGGAGTGAAGCTGGAAATCAATAACAGGTGGACAACTGGAAAATTCACGAATATATGAAGGTTAAATGACACACTCTTAAGACAATCAGTGGGTCAAAGAAGAAATTGCAAGAGAAATCAATAAATATCTGGGGACAAATGAAAATGACAACAAAACATAGCAAAACTTATGTGGTGCAGCAAAGTCATTGCTGAGAGGGAAACTTACAGCCTTTAATTCTTATATTAAGAAAAAAGAAAGAGCTAAAATCAAAAATTTAACTGCACATTAGGAAAAGAACAAAAAAACTAATATCAAAGCAAGCAGAAGGAAAAGAAAGAACATATATTAGAGCAAAAATATATGAAACCAAGAATAAAAGCCCAATAGAATTAACAAAATCAAAAGTTGTTTCTCTGAGAAGATCAATAAAATTGAGAAAACCTTAACTCGACTGACGAAGGAAAAAAGAGAGAAGATGCATATAAATAAAATCAGAAATAATGGGCATGATGGACATTACTACCGACCCCACAAATAAAAAGGATCATAAGAGGAAACTATGAACAACTCTGTGACATCAAATTAGAGAACTTAGATGAAATAGATAAATTCTTAGAAACATATGAACAACGTACACTGACTCTAGAAGAAATAGAAGTCCTCAACAGACCAATTAAGAGCAAAGAGATTGAATCAGTCCCAAAAACCTCCAAACACAGCAAAGTCCAGAATTAGATGGCCTTACATGGGAATTCTACCAATCATTCCAAGAAGAATTACTAACAACCCCAAATTTGGAACAACTCTCCCAAAAATTTGAAGAGGAAGAGACACATTATAATTCATTCTATGAGGCCAACATCACACTAACAACAAAGCCAGATAAAATAAAATCATAGACCAATTTGTCTAATGTATATAAATGTAAAAATCCTCAATAAAATTCTGGCAAATCAAATCCAATAGCACATTAAAATAATTATATACCATGATCAATGGATTTTATCCCAGTGTGCAAGGATATTTCAACACAAGAAAACCAATTAATGTAATACATCAAAATAACTAATTATGGCCACCTGACTCTCTTCATGGGAAGGCAGCGAGGTTTTTATTGCTCTTAGTCATGGTAATCATGGTTTTAATTTTTCACCTTTGATTGGCTGGGTGTGTTCTAGAACTTCATATAAATGGAGTCATAAGCACCAGGAATTGAAGCCAGGTCTCCGACATGGCAGCCAAGAATTCTGCCACTGAGCCACTGTCACACCACCCGTGGATCATTTTTGACAAGAATTTTCAAAGTCTCTTTTCTTTGTTTCTCTGTTATAATGTGCTTTTCTCTCTGAATGCTTCTATGAATTTCACTTATTGCTAATTTTAAGTAATTTGATTTTATATTCTGTGTTTTTATTCTTCGTGTTTATCCTTCTTGATGTTTCCTGAACTTGTTGTTTTGTGAATTTATTTTATTCATTAGGCATTCTGGCAATTATTCTCTGAATTGTTTTTCAGTCATCAATTTCCCCTTAGTCTAGGCTTCCAATTGCATGAGTATTAATACACATGATATTGCTCCAAAAATAAAAAAATAAAAATAACTAATTGGAGGGGAAAACTACATGATCATACTGATTGATGCAGAAAAGGCATTTGACAAAATCCAGCATCCTTTCTTGATAAAAAATTCTTCAAAAATAGGAATAGAAGGAAACTTGCTCAATATGATATAAGGCATATATGAAAACCCCACAGCTAACATCCTACTCAATGGTGAAAGACTTAAAGCTCTCTAAGATATGGAACAAAAAAGGATGCCCACTGTCACCACTCGTACTCAACCTTGTGCTAGAAATTCTAGGTAGAGCAGTCAGGAAAGGAAAAAAATAACAAAAGCCATCCAGATTGGAAAGGACAAAGTAAAACTCCCACTATTTGTAGATGGTATTATTGCATATATATTGGAGGGTGCAGTTTTAAAATGTCTAAAGAACATTTTGGTTTTATTTTTTCTTATTATTATCTAGAACGATGATACTTTAAGTCAGCATTTCTTATACATAAAAATACCTAAATATAAAATTTTAATAAATTTATATGCCAAAATTATTATTTATTTTCTTTTTTGTTTGGACACAAATCAGCACAGACATGAATTTAGCTCTTTTCTCCTGGGATACAAGGACACAATATTCAAATTGAACCAGAACCACCAGATGTAAATGAACTGTTCATCCAGAGTTCACAGGATGTTCATTTTGGCTTCAATCCTTCCAGACTGGGTCCATATCAAAACTTCTTTTTTAAATTAGTGAGCTGCTCTGGTGAAATTAAAGACTATTTAATTTCAGCTTGAATGCCTTGGATTGATTGGTCATCTCCAAACAAAAGTTGAGGTTCAATCAATAATTGTTCAAAGCATAAAAATTAAAAATTAACTTCTTAATGTGGTCTGTGAGTTGTTTCCTCTCCACTGCATTTTAGAAAAAAACAGGCTGAGTATTTATCAAGAGGAATCCAGAATCAGAGGTGAAAAGGCACAGATTTTAATCTTTTCTATCCTTTATCTTCCCCTTTCTTTCCACACACCACAACCGAGGGTGGCTGATGGCTGCCTGCCTGCTGATTGACTGAGCTTGGCTGCACCGTTGGATATTTTGATGAGACCACCCACCACAGTCATGGTGACTGCAGTGCTTGGTTCTCCCCTGCTCCAAGGGATGGACACATGGTGAATAACCCAAACAGAGAAAAATCCCAACAAGAATGTCAGATGTGCAAATTATTTATTTAAATTATTTGACCTCTGATTTTTACAATGGTAATACCAGATTTTACATGTCTATTTAGGCAATTTGTTTCCCAGAAGTTGCTGAGCATCAAGATTTAAGACATTTATAGCCTGGCATCCTCATGAGACTGATTGAGCACAGCCATCTCTTACCTTCTAGTAGAATAAACTTGTTTTCATAGAGTCTGTAAATCAGATAATCTTCTGCATTATTTTCTATTTAATACACCTGGACTTGTGCAACATGTTGCCTAGAAGAATTCTAGCTGCTCTTTATGTAAGAGTAACTGTAGGAAAGTTGTTAGCCTCTCATAATATGTAACCTTTAGAGTGATGTCAGTAAGATGGCAGAGTAAGAAGCTACTAGTGAACAGCATTCCACAGAAACACAGAAAAAAAAACAAGCAAAAACTGTCAATCAAGTTTCTCAAGAATCTGGAAAACAGCAAGAGTAAACGGCAGACAACTGAATGCTGAATGAGGAAAACGGAAGCCTAATAGCAGTCGGAAAGCTGCGGATGCTTTCTCTTGCCTTGGTTCCAGCACCTTCCCTTGTTCAGCTTGGCAGTCTGTGGGAATGACAGTGGCCTGCATTCCTAGTGGGCAGTTTGTGTTCCTAGTGCAGTTCCTTGGATCTGTACATCGCATGTGCAAATTTAGTGTGTTTGTATATCTACCCCAGCCATTCCCTGAAAGAATAATTCAAGGCACTCACCTATCTTGTCTAACCCAGATTCACTTAGGACCCAAGGAAACTGCAGCTGTCTGCAGTGAAATATTGTGGATGAGACAGAAAATACAGCACTTGGGGCTCAGGTGGAGGAGATGGAGAGCAAATTTCTTCTCTTGGGGGCTAAACTAAAATACCTAGGAATGCTTGCACATACTGAGGAGTTTTTAAAAGCTACTGCACTGGTCCAAATCAAGACACATGCTCAGAAACACTTGAGAAGAACCTAACTGTTAAGCACAGGCTGACTTATAAGTACAGTATAAATTGGGTTAAGCAATGAAGGAGAGCCTCAACACAGCCAAAATAAGAACAAAATTGGAAGACTTATGTTCCCTGAATTCAGAACTTACTACAAAGCCATAGAAATCAAAATAGTGTGGTACTGGAATAAAGTTAGACATATAGACCTATGAAATAGAATTGAAAGTACAGAAATAGACCCAACATTTGTGGTCAATTGAATTTTGACAAGGGTGCCAAGTGCATGCATGGGGAATGAATTGTCTCTTCAACACATGGTGCTGGGGAAAACTGGATATCCACAAACAAAATTATGATAAGTACCAAAGGATTTTGGAGTTGAGAAATAAAAAGCATTACCCAAAGAAGGTCACTGGCAAAAGGACAAAGCAAAATGACTGCATGGGTAGCTGGGGTTACACCTAGAAGTAACATGTGCCCTAAGGCCAAGGAGTAGGGTTTAAGGGAGGACGTGGCAAGGAGAGGGGAGGAGGAGGGGAAAGCTGGGCCTGTAGTCAGGGAATGAAATACAGAATGAGGGGAAAGGTACTGAAAGAGCTGGCGATTGAAGAAGCTAGTTCTGTGAACAAAGGGTATGTACCAGGTCGTTCCTTCCTGCAAACCTAGGAAATATTTTTCCTCAGCCCACGAGCCTCCTACAAGGCACTGCTTTGCCAGACTAGACTCTGAGCTCAATACATTTGTATTGCTCTCTTGGTTTATTCTATGTAGTGACTATTTCTCAAGGGCTCACTCTGCTTGGTTTCATTCTTGAACTTTGTGTTGTTACAAACAAAAACATGTTTGTTTTGTTTTGTTTTCTTCAGCATCTTAGGTTCCAGACATCTCTTGATGATTTTTAATACTTGGCTTACAAACACAATTCCTTTCCTAACTTCCCTACTACCTACCAAAAACCAAAAATGCCAAGATGTAGTGTTACCAAAACCAAAGAATGTTATAGTTGTCCCCCCAACAAAATAAGGAGAACAGTCCACAAATGACAACTCTCTTATTCAGGACACATATCTCATATTTTTGAGCTCATTCAACAAATATTTATCATGTATCCTCATATGCTTTCTGTTTCATGTGCACATGCCTTGTGTAATATCTGTAAGAATTTCTGGGTGTAAGTGTGTAAGTGTGGGTATATAGCCCTATTTTATGATCTTTGATTTACCAATTCAGGCTAACTCCCCAAAGGATGTGCTTCAAGCATAAGGCGATATGGTTTAATGTACATTACCACTTGTAGCTTGTAATCCTACTAGTTTTCATTAATGGGAATATTTTCATTGAACTTTAGCATTCTTGAAATGATATTTTGTGCCCCTACTTTAAAGTTCTTTTTGCCTGATATCAGAAGTTTATTGTTTGTTTTTGCAACTGACCTTGAAGTTCTCTACATCCCCTTTGTCTCATGAATATGAACATGGGTTCATTAAATGTTAGGTCAGGGTCCCCTTATCTTCAGGATGAACAATGCCCCCTTACAAAGGTTTCTTTATTCTTTGCTTAGTTATCCAAAGACACTCAGACTATATTTCACTATTAGTAGAGAATTATTTCTTTAGAACATCTGGGCTGACTTTCCAATGCACTAAGAACTTTCGTTAATGGACATTAGCTCAAGAGCAGTTAAGTTAAGACTTGAATGCACATGCAAATCAGCTTGTGAATCTTGTGAAAATGCAGATTATAGTTGGTAGGTCATTTAATTTCACTGAGTTTTACAATGCCAGAAGTCCCTTCTTGGACCCTGAACTCATGGACCATCAGCATTAGATGCTTAAGAGTTTTTAGAAATGCAGAATCTTGGGTCCCACTTCAGATGTACTGAATCAGTATCTACATTTTAACAAGCTACCAGATAATTTATGGTACATTAAAACTTGAGATGGTGTCCTGAAAATCACACAGTATCAGCAATCAGCAATGTGATAGCACAAGCAAAAGCACAATTTCTATGTCCTCTTTGATTGGATATTTACCATGTCCTTCTCTGATTATCCCCTGAGTTTGTAACTGCAAACTGCATATGAGGTCATTCAGGTATCAAACCACCACAGCTTGTGTATTGAAAGTTGAGAAATGATGTCATTTCCAGCACATGTGTTTCTGTATACCAGTGGTTGTGAGCTGGTAGCTGAAGGCTGCACATAGACTGAAGATAGGCTTGATTAGTCATTTTGTTTGTTCTCACATGATTAAAGGCAATGCCACTGGATAGATGTAAGCAGATTAATACTGTGTAATTCTTACACAGTGTCTATATCATCCAGAGGTATCATACATGGCACCTATAGGCATTTGATTTGGGGATACTTATAGAGCAATAATTCTCTATGTAAATTCCATGAAGCTTAAATTCAATACGTCTAAACATGTATTATCTTAAAAAAAATATTTCTATGATTCATTAGGTTTGATAAACTTAGTGAAACAAATAAACACAGAAACTTAATTGAAGCCTACCTCAGAGGCTTTAAATGACAATGTACAATCTGAAACTCCATTCTGTTTCCCACACTTATTTGTTCATGGAAACCTTTATCACAGAGATTCTAAAAGGATTAGAGTTCTGTATGATACTTTGGACTAGGGGTTGGCAAACTACAACTACAGACTGAATTCAACCTACCACCTCAGTTTGTACTGCTCATGAGCAAAGAATGGTTTTTACATATTTAAATGGTTAAAACAGGAGGAGGATAACATGTCACGACGTGAAATTGATATGAAGTTCAAAATTTCAATGTTCATAATTACCTAAGCACAGCCAGGCTCCTTTATTGATGCATTGCTTATAGCTGCTTTTTCATTCTACAACAGCAGAGCGGAGCACCTGAGACAGTGCCTTCATTATCTTGCTCTGTACACAAAAGGTTTTCCAATAACTGTTTTCAATGATACTGCTAAAAAGGGCTTCCCTTTTTCTGATGAGTCCCTGGTGTACTACAAAGAACAGTATCCTATAGCAAATCAATACTTTCTCTTATAAACACTTTGAAGAAATATCAATACTTTATTTTTTTTAATTTTTAAAACTTTTTTTTTTTAAACATAACAGCATACAAACACGAACATTCTTACCATATGATCATTCCATTCTTGGTATATAATCAGTAACTCACAATATCATCATATAATTGTATATTCATCACCATGAAATATCAATACTTTAAACACCCATTTTAAAACATTATAATAGGAATTTCTGAGGATTACCACTTTTTTTTCAGGCAAAAAAATATAGTTTAAGTCTGATGGCAAACAAGAATACCAGTTATTACAAATTTTCCTGAGTGTAGTTTCTGTCAGTTAATATGTTATAGTGGTTCTAAAAATTTTGGTTTCAGAAGATCTTCATATTCTTAAAAATTATTGAACACCACAAAGCTTCTGTTTATGTGGGTTATATCCTTCAATATCGATCAAATTAGAAACTAATAAATGAGATAGTTAAAAATATGTTTATTGCTCATTTAAAATAACAGCATAAACCCATTTTGAGTTAATACAAATGACATTTTTTATGAAAAAAATGCTATATTTTCTAAAGGGTGGATTTATTTGGCTTTTCTCACAAATCTCTAAGGTCTAGCTTAACAGGAGACAGCTAGATTCTTTTGTCTGTTTCTACATCAAACCTATATGATATCATCCATCTTGTGAAAAATCAGGGGAATGAGAAGAAAAGTTCCTAAAGCCTTGGAACACTCGGCTGGGGTTGCAATTTGTATTTGCAGGAGTTGGCTGTATATAAATGAATTCCAAACTTTTCTGCATTTATGTACAACTCTGTAATTAGGTCTACATGCATGTAGTAGTAAATATCTAGTCAATATGCTATATGTTTCTACTTTATGAATATCAAATATTTTAATATTTTTTGTGGGTAATTAGGAATTATTATGTTCAAAGACCCCAAATATCATATTGGTATAAATTGTGTGCTAAAGAATTAGAATTTTTTAATCTATATGTACATATGGCTGAGTAGAAGTAAACTAAGTTGTGAAAAGATCACAAAGCAAATTTCCGTATCAACATCAAATCAAAGGTGACCAGGATTCCTGGATATTTTGTTCTTCCTCCCCTCCCCCAACTGCTCCGCTGTGTCCTCCCTCCTCTTTTCCTAGCCTTCCTCACCCCCAGCTAGGTATGCGTCATGCCCTGGAAAACATGCTTGTTTCTCTTTCTGATCCTCAATGTGGGGATCATAATGCTGATTGTATTGACAGGAAAGATAAGACTCAGTGAGGTTAAAAAAGATGTCCACTGTCTCAGTTAGAAAGTGGTAGAGTTGACCCCTTCTGCCATAGGAGCCACCTCGCCATTAAACATCTTGGTAACTGGGCAAGTCTTAAGTGTATTTGTTAATTCTGCAAATATGTATTGACAGGCACTGGACACGGAAGATGGTGAACAAAATATCACAATGGGAAAAATGGAAAACAAATAGGTATACTGTCACCTGTCAGTGACACAGGGAAGGAAGTGCAGCAGAGTAGAGAGAGAGCTGGAGCAAAGGCAGTTGTAATTAGGGTGTGTGTTAGTTAGATTCAGTTGTCAACTTGGCCAGGTGAGCATACCTAATCTTGTTGCTGCGGACATAAGCCAACGGTACATGAACCTCATCTGTTGCCAATTACATCTGCAGTCGGCTAGGAGGCGTGTCTGCTGCAATGAGTGACATTTGACTTAATTGGCTGGTGCTTAAATGAGAGATCGCAATGTAGCACAGCCTAGCAGCTTGGCATTCCTCATCTCAGCACTTGCAGCTCAGCCCGGGCCCTTGGAGATGGAGAAAGAAATCACCCCGGGGAAAGTTGTTGGAACCCAGGGGCCTGGAGAGAAGACCAGCAGAGACCATCCTGTGCCTTCCACGTAAGAAAGAACCTCAGTGGAAAGTTAGCTGCCTTTCCTCTGAAGAACCAACAAAATAAATCCCCTTTTATTAAAAGCCAATCCGTCTCTGGTGTGTTGCATTCCGGCAGCTAGCAAACTAGAACAGGGTGATTGGGGATGGCACTTCTGAAATTACACTTGAGCAGAGGCCTGGATATGGCCAGGAAGCACACAGGGGGTGGGTGTATGGGAGAGAAATGCATCCCAGGTGGAGAGCAAGAAGAACAAAGAGTCAGAGACAGTGGGAATGGGAGTGTTCTTGCATATTTACAGGGAACCAATTTTGGGTGGGAGTGGTAGGGGATTAGGACAGAAAGGTGACCAAAGGACATTTTATCCAGAAAGATCAGCAAGATGGCACCTATTCAACTAAGTGTTCTTGTTTTATGAAAGGAAAGAGAAAACCAAATTGATCACATTAAGGTGTTTACTTTGAGAAAATGAGGAATGGGGATCTGTCATTATTTTTACTATCCATAAATGAGTGTCAAAGTTCCTATGTTCAAACATTTACTCATTCATCCTTTCAGTTAGCATTGATTGAAGCCCCCACTATACTATATAGTATTTATCAGGTCCCCTAGATCCTGGGTCACATGCTGGAGTTGCAGAAAAGGAGAAGATTTGGAATGTTTGTCCTCCAGTTTCAGCTGTAAGTATGTCATCTACAATGGGGAGACAACCAGGTTAAAGGGAGTGGTATCTCACATTATCATCCACATTTCCCCCCTGGCTGCCATTTGCTGACCTGTCACTACAAATTTTTTAATTAAATGTTTTACTAGAAATGGGGTGGGCCACGGTGGCTCAGCAGGTAAGAATGCTTGCCTGCCATGCCTGAGGACCCGGGTTCGCTTCCCGGTGCCTGCCCATGTAAAAAAAAAAAAAAAAAAAATTACTAGAAATGGAATTGGTGTGGTAATGGGTCTCGTCTTATTACTTGTGGTGGTTTGAAGCTGTATGTATCCCAGAAGAACATGTCCTGAAGTTTATTCCATCCTGTGGCTATAATCCCACCATATGTAGGAACGTTCCATGAAAGTACTTCAGTTATAGCGTGTCCCACCTCAATCAGGATGGATCTTAATTCTATTACTGGAGTCCTTTATAAATGGAATGAATTCAACCTGTGAGGAAGAAAAAAGCACAGAAGCAAGAGGCTGAAATCAACAAAACCCCAAAGAGAAGGCAGAAACCAGCAGATGCTACCTTGTGCCTTGCTATGGGACAGAAGCATGACAGCTGGCAGTCAGGAAGAAAACATCACCCTTACGATGCCTTATTTGAACATTTCCCCAAGCTCAAAATGCTGAGCGAATAAATTCCCATTGTTTAAACCAAACATTTTCATGATTTTTGCTTGGAGCAGTCTAAGAAATTGAAACATCACTGCATCAGAAGAGTTTGAAAACGTTTGATTTCCATATCACATCTATTTAGAATGCATGACTGCATGCATTCTGGGGGGGCAGTCTATTTCATAATTTGAAATAGAACCAATAAAACATCATCTGAAAGGTAAACAAAGCTAACCAGGTACAGACTAACCTGTAGCTCTATATGTCTGCTCATCATGAACCTTCCTGCAATTTGACCAGGAACAGAGAGCTTAATAGAAACAAATCCCAGAAGCAAACCACATTAGCTTTTCCCCAGAAAGAGAGGAAGGCCAAGTGAGAGGGCTGCAGAATGAGCTGTGGGAAGAGAGAGGACGCAGACTGGTAGGGAGGCATAGACTCCACAGACAGAACTGCCTGGCCAGCTGGCACTGGCTTGTGTATAACTGCTTCATACTTTGTCTTCAGAGCCAGAGAGGAAACCTGCTGAGATGCTCTCTGTCCAATATCCATATTCCTTCCCCTCCATCAAATTTGCTTACATCTGGCTTCCCATATTTCATATGGCTAGTGAAAGTTTGTGATATACTATGGCTAAGTGTAATACTGCATGTTCAAGGGCAGAAAAAGTCTGCACATTGATCTGCCAGATCAAATCCCTGAAAAATGGTGCAAGTTAAAAAGGTTCATAAATTACAGTTGTGTGGGAGAGATGGGGAGGATGAGGACTATCGCATAGCCAGCAAATGTGAATCACCGAGGGTCTCTGGCTTTTTGCACTACTTAGTTTTCATGATCACAGTTGAAGCATTTATATAGTAATGTGTTAAGAATTCCTCTGAATTTCAAGCTAGAACTAGGTTAGGTGTAATTTAAGCTAAGAGGCCCATTAGAATGTTTTGCACTATACATGTTCAATAAATAACCATTTAACAAATAAATGTATATCTACAAAACAGACAAATAAGTTACAGAAGTAAGGACAACTTTGCCATTTGGATCTCGTTTCTGCTTCCCACCCCCAACCTCAGAGAGAGGAATTCTATTAAATTTAGAATTTTCCACACATTCTGATCAATTGAGAAAGCAAATGGCTTAATTTTAACTAGTCCTAACCCTGTGTGTGTCATCTGATCCTTTGATTGATTAAAAGACATCCACTGTGTATTAGTTAGGGTTCCTTAGAGGAACAGAATCAATAGGGAACACTCACAAATATTAAATTCATAAAAGTGTCTCACATGACCATGGGAACACGGAGTCCAAAATCCGCAGGGCAGGCTGTGAAGCTGACGATTCCAATGGAGGGTCTGGGTGAACTCCATAGGAGAGGCTCATCAGCTGAAGCAGGAAGAGAGCCTGTCTCCTCTGAATCCTCCTTAAAAGGCTTTCAGTGATTAGATTAAGCATCATTCATTGCAGAAGACACTCCCCTTGGCTGATTACAAATGGAATCAGCTGTGGATACAGCTGATATGATCATGATTTAATTCTATGAAATGTCCTCATCACAACAGACAGACCAGCACGTGCCCAACCAGGCAAACAGGTACCACCTCTTGGCCAAGTTGACACATGAATATGACCATGACACACTAATTTTAATTTCTGAATTGGTCTTTTCCCTCTTTCTGCAGTTTTGGGTATTTTTTTTTTTCAGTTTGCATATGCTTTATGAGATTTTTAATAGGATAGTTCTTTCAGCCTTTAGACTTTTTCAAACCCAAAACTTTTTAGTTCTAGAGACTTACTTTCACATTTTGCTGTTGAAGGCAAGTGATTTAAGGATCCTTACCAAAGAATTCCCAAGGAGAATTTCACATCAGAAAATTGAAGCAGAGGGAGAACTGATTTCTTTGTTAAATTCTTATAATTGGTTGCTCAGAAATAAGGCAATTAAAAATTAATCAATTTCTTATAATTTGAACAGGATATATTTTGTGTGCAAATTCATTAAAAAAGCATAAAATGTTTTCAATAGATCAAACTTTAATGAAGTTAATTTATTTTACTAAGCTATGTCTTTAGTGAAGACAACACAATAGCAAAGAGAGAAGAAAGACAATCAAGTTAAAATAAGGCAAATATTGCACATTACCAAACCATAAAATATTGTTATAAAAGTTACAAATAAATTTATTTTAGATGTAGGCAATTGCAACTGCTTGGGTTTTGCCCACATACCAGTAGCAAATTATAATCAGATAGTAAAATAAGAGTTTAACTTCATTCCTCTTTTCCTTCAGGAGTGTAAATATGTAAATTATGTAAAAAGAATAATCTGAATGTATGTGGAGTTAATCCTGTGGTATTTGCGTGAAGCATATTCCCTGTTTTCGATAAATTGAATTAAGAAAAAAAAAAGCAATCAATCCATTCCGTTCTTTTGTAAAATGCAGCTAGTTAAAACTTTAGTGTTGATTTTGAGTTTAATTCATTGTTTGGTGGGTCAGTTGTTTGGATAGTATTCATTCTAATGTACTTTGTATGGCCGAGAGTGAGTGCTAAGGGTACTGACTTAGTTTTCCATAACTGCTGTCACAAATGGATGCAAACTGGGGGGCATAAAACAAGAGAACAGAAATGTATTCTCTCACAGTTCTGGAGGCTAGACACCTGAACACGAGGTGTCAACAGGGCCATGCTCCCTCTTAAGCCTCCAAGGGTGGACTTTTCTTGCCTCTTCTGGTTTCTGGTAGCCTTAGGCATTCCCTGGTTTGTGGAGGCTACACTTTGATCTCTACCCCCTCTTCCCTCTGTGTCTGTATTGGTCTCTGTATGAGGACGTCTGTCACTGAGATGGGCCACGCTTATCCCACAAGACCTCATCTTAATCTAGCTAATTACAACTGCAAAGACTCTCTTTCCAGATAATAGCTATAGCAGAGGTAAGGACCGCAATATATCTTTTGGGATGATACAATTCAATCTACAAAGAGATAGGATAGACCAAAAGTCTGAGGAATAGGGAATGCATGGAACAAGAAAGAAAATAAAAAACAAAAGATTTCTGATCTGTGTGATGTGCCACGCAGCTCAGAACCAAATGGTGTAGGCCAGTGTGAGGTGGGATTGCCTCTGCCTCTTGGAGTCAGGAGTGAAGAAAAAAGAGGAACGAAGTTTAAAGTCTTATTTTACCACCTGACTATAAATTTCTACTGGTATGTAAGCAAAGCCCAATCGGTTGCCATTACCTACATCCATAGGGAAAATGCAGAAAATGCATCTCAGATAAGTCCTGTTAAGGGATAGGAGTTTGCCAAATGATGAGGGTTAAGGATGTGGAGAATATTATATGCTGAGAGTGGCTTTCTTCAAGGCTCAGAAGTAGGTGAGTGGGATCACCTGAGGAGGTTCAGGAAGCGGGGTTTGGAGGGAGTGTAGGGAATATGTTGAGGGGTGTTGTGAGATGAGGCAGCCTGCAGTGGACCATTAAACGGGTTTTGTAGGCTTTGCCAGAGGTCCTGAGAAATCACTAAAGAGTTTTGGAAAGGACATGGGGGTCGGGTGTTTGTGACATGATAAGACAGTTCATTTTAGAACAATTACTCTTGAAATTTCATGGAGGATAAAAGCAGGGCTGTTCTGGAGATGAGGAGATCAATCAGTAAGTACTTTAGTCAGCACAGGCGAAATTAGGATGTAATAAACAAAGCTTTGATCTAGTGGCTTAGCACAACAAAAGGGTCTTTCTCATGCTTTCTGCATGCCCTACACAGCTTACTGGGGGCTCTGCTCCACAATGACCCTCAGGAACTTAGGCTCCACTATCTTTTGGTTGCCTCTCTGGAACACACAGCCTTTTTGGTCACCGTGGCAGGGAAAGAGACAACTCTAGGGTTGTACACAGGTTTTTTAATCACTGGGGATGGAAGTGACATATATCATTTCTTCCTGCAGTTAGAACCACTTACAAGGCTCTGCCTAGCCACAGAGGTCTGGGAGATGGGAGGAAGGAGGTAGCATCACAGTAAATCCAGGAGACCAGACAAAAGCCTTCATGGAGCTGGAAAGGAGGCAATTTGTACCCAGTTAAAAGGAGGCAAAAGAATAGACCTGTGGACAGAGGTGATATGGGTGGTGGAGGTGAGGGGAGAGTGGGGGATGGTGCAGGATGATTGTTCAGTAAGTACTCTAACACTGGAAGAAGAGGAGGTATGGAGGAGGGAAAGATGAGGTTCGTTTTGACCTGTGTTGCTGTCCGTGGAGCCTCCAAGTCTGGACCTCAAACTAGAGTCAGGGCTAGCTATTGCTATATGACCCAGCTTTGGCTCAGTCATGGCATCTAGAGCCTGCAGTTGGATGTTAGGAAGCAGAGTCCTTGGAAAATGTGTTCTAGCTATTGATATTTGGACATCAGCCTGCAGTTATAGGCAGAGATTGAAAACATGTGGGTGGATGAGTCTTCCAAAGGAGAGAATATCGAATGAGAATAGATGAATCTGAGAGAACTGTTTTTGTTTTCAGTCATCACATCCAGATTGATTCAAGACCTAGAGGGTCAGAACGTCGCCTTGCATGCAACTGTGATTAACTGGTGTCTGATGTATGGTAACACAGGCTAGAAATGCACAGAGAGATTTATTGAGTGTAATATTTATTTGACACCTAGTGAAATCAACAAGCTTTCCTAGTCACTCTTACAGAGATTTACTTTAGATAGTGAAGAGCTGCTTGACACTAAACACTGCAAACTCTAGAAGAGTTTACTAAGTAACTCTTCGGGTGGAATCACTGAATTTACTTCTTAAATACCAACGTGGTCTGGTGATTTTCAGACTGTATTTCTCAGCGGGTACTGGGGAGCTGCTCTGGGATGGGAGGGGAAGGTGCAGTTGAGGTTCTTGGGTGTTCTGTCACCCCACCCCCACCCCTCGCGCTTTGCAGTTGTTTTTCTATTGTGGGTTTTCACATAAGAATTCTTCTGAGAAAGAGTTCCACACCCCAAACAGAGTAGACAAAACGTTTTCTTCTCTACCTAGAAGGTTAAAAAGCCTTAGTTGAGACTCTCATGATTTCTTGCTTGGATGAAGCAGTATTCTTCACAATGGCTTCTCCACCTCTGGCCTTGAGGCTCCCCATTTCTCCCGACAATCCCACTCAAACCCAGTCCCGAAGTTCACCTCTTCAGGCATGGATTGACTTCCTATGACTTCACAGAACAGCACTTAAGCACTTCCTGCTGATCTGGCCTCCACTTACCTCTCTTCAGCCTCCTTTTTGAGATGTCTCCATTTGTTTTCTGGATGCACCAGCCTGAGAAGCAGCTTGGACTTGCAGCAGGTTTCGTGTCTTGAAAGCCTTCTGCTGGCTAATTCAACTCCTCAGAGGCAGCTCCGGCATTGCCTCCTCTGGGTAGGTAGCCGCCCCTGGCCTCCACTAGCTCAGCTGATCCCCTCTGGGCTTCTGTGGCAACTAACACCCATCTCTAGGATAGCCCAGATCCACATTATCTTACCTGCTGATGCTTTGTTTTTTCTCCCACTGGATTGTGAACACGTTGAGGAGGGGTATGGCTTATTAACTCCCTTTACTCAGACCTTGGGATTGTCAACCTTTTCTTTAAATCATAAAATAAACTATGCCTACTTTTCTAAAGATCTTTCTAAGCAAAATGTCTTTGTCTCCTTGAGCCATTATCTAAGGTTTGACCAGTGAATACAGACCAGCTATCTTCTTAAGGTTTGTTTGTATAGCTCTGCTTTTTTGTTTACATTAGAATTGATTTGCCCTTACAAATGCAATATTTGAAAGTAACATTTCAGAATGGTAAGAAAAGCTTTTTATTCCTTAAAAATATAAAAACCATAAAATAAGAATCTGGAAAAAAAACTTTAATGGAAAATATCACTACACACATAAATATTTTCTAAGTAGTCTTCCTGTTTCAAATTACTTTTTTGTTGTGGTGCCTCAGCCAATTCATCTCCAACTGTGACTTGTCTTCAGTAAAATTTACTTACTGAAATTATCTACAAAATTTAACAATTATTCTTTTACTTGGCTTTTTTAAAGCTGTCTATTCTTGCTTCAGAACTTCCTATTTTTACTGGTGCAAGTCCTTAATGTATTTTAAACATTCTAAGCACACTTCTTATAATATCTCTTTCACGTTTATCTACTATTGCTAGTTTATGTTCTGTAAACTGTCCTTCATGATGTTGTGTCCTATTTTTAATTTCTTATTTTAATGGAGTTAATCTCAAAGGGAACTATTTTTCTAGACATCTAGAAATTCACCAGGATCATTTCCACTGGTGTGTGTCAGGACCTTCAAGACTCACTGATAATGAACTAATTTTTTGTGTTCATTTTCAGATGGAAGTTCTCAGAGTGCATTGGTAATGAGAATTCAGGCACTGCTCTACAGGCAGCTCAGTCTTGGGGCTCCAATCTTCCAGGAAGACTCCTTTTCCACCCACAGGGTAGAGCTGTTGACTCCTTCCCAGCAGCTACCTTGGGTCTGTGGCAGAGCTATTTCAGTGCTTTCTGCGTTTCTCCTGACTTCACACAGGGGCCCAGTTCTGCTTCCTCCTGTCAGCACCATTCTCCTGGACTAGATTCTGGTTTTAGATGGCCACGACAGCATTCTTTGAGATCTGAAATGTCTCCTAGTTCCTGAGTCATTAGTATGTGTTTTCTCAAGGTTACCAGCATTTGGAGATTTCCTTTTTTGCTTTTAAGTCTCCTATATATTTAATTCATAAAAGCACTGCTTCTAAATGTTTGGAGATGCTGAAGAGATTCTACATGTGTTCCATTACTTCTTATCTAGAAAAGTGCTTACTGTTTCTTAACTGTCTAAATATGTAGTCCTTGGTTTCCCTTGTTCATTCCACTTTGATTAATCTCTCAAATGATCTCCGCCTGTTGCAAACTCTACTCATTCTTCAAGGAATCACTAAAGGACACTCTTTAATGCTTTTTACCTCAGAAACCAAATTAACCCCTAATCAATTTCTTATCTGAACTCCTTTGACGTCTATATGGTGCTGAATCATATTCTATTGTAATTGTTTTGTGCCCACTGCTTGTCTTCTCATGAGATTATAAGATCTTTGACATCTGCGGACATTCCTAAACTTCTTAGATTTATCCACAGTGATATGAATAGAACTGGACACAAAGTAGACACTTACTAAATGCTTCTTTGAAAGAATGACTAAAATAAAAGACCTACTCTAGAACAAGAATAATTTTAGTGCTTTAGATTTAATTTAAAAGTATCCAAGTACCCAGGAAAACAAGATTTGTTTCTATTTCATTTCCTTTGTTATTTTGCATAATCATTATTTTGGATTCATGAATTTTTAAGGTCTGGGAAATTTCACGCAAGGTCTTAGATTACTGAAGGAGAATTAAAAGATTGTATTTCAAGTAGCCTAGAAATAATATGATAGATAAAATCTTATGAGATCTATTTGTGCCAACAAGAGTGGGAAAAATTAGCTACTCTTTGTGGATATCTGCTTAGAATTTGTCCTGAGTAAATGAACAAACCAACAGCTGATTCTCAGAGCTACTTTTGCAGGGAAAGGTTTCTGAGTTCCAGTTGGAGGGAGCTCAGGAAGGTAAGGCATGCATCGGAGGCAAATTGCATTCCTAGGCTGAACCAGCCAATCAGTCTGGGGCACTTTTAGGTCTACCGCTTTGCATGGGAACATGGGAACACCCAAGGGCACCTTCAGATGAAAAATAAACACACCATTCTAAAGAGTCCAGGATGTGTAATTTGGTGGAAATTTAAAGGATATCTTTTTATAGTAACAGAGTCTACAAAGAAAATAAAATTCAGGTATGGTTAAGCCCTTTCCAATCATAAGTTTTTGCAAATGACCTTGAACTCTAAATTCAAATATGTTGAGCGTTTTTGCCCCGTACTCCATGGGTAAAACACATGGCACAATTTTTTAGTTCTAACTACATTTTAAAGATCTATTGAATGATCTTACATTGCTAAAAATAACAGCTTGGCACTTATATGATTTTTATGTGCCAAGCTATGTTATTTATACTTTATGAATATCTCCTTTAGTACCCAAAATAATCTGATGAGGGTAGTATTATTATCTCCCATTTGTAGGTGGGAAAAACTTAGATACAGGGAAGTTATTTAACTTACCCAAGTCACACAGTAATCCTGAACTACTATGAAATTCCTGTTAGCCTTTCACACATCTTCCTACTTGAGAAAACATATATATTTGTCCATAGCTATCAAACTTACATTATATATATATTGCATATATTTATTAGTATATTACATATATATTGTCCATATATATAAAATTATATTTTATTGAGATGAGAGGGAAAAACAGCAGTGTTAGTTAACTTATCATCACTTTGTTTCAGTCGAAACTTGACCCATTCCTACTGTCATCAGTTTCCTCTAAGCCTCTTTTTCTTGACACTCCATCATCACCACAAATCTTAGATTTAAAAGATGGGTACCTGCTATCATCTGCAAGTTTAAAAACCTGATGTGGATTAAATGAAAATTCAAAACCAATGACTCCAAAACCCAGTCTTACCTGGCCAATCATACCTGTATACTTTTATGCTTTCTGCATCCCACAATGTAACCCACCCTGTCTTCTTGAAAGCATGGTGCCTATTGTTGGGTACCTGGGAACATGTCACACATTATCACATGTGCCTGGAACCCCTTTGCACAATGAACACTTTTTCTGTTTTCTTAGAGTATTGGGTGATTACATTTTAGACTGCTAAAGAATGAACTTTGATATCGTGACTTCCAAAATTTGTATTTTAATATTTAGAGCACATTTGTTGAAGGGAAAGATGTAGATGATGCTTTCTTCCCCTGATTTTAATAAAGGTCAAGTTGTTGAGTTTGTATTTATTTGAAACAATATTTTAAACTTAGAGAATTTTGGATAAGAAAATAAAAAAGAAATAAGGTTAATATATGTAAACTTTAGCGAATATATTCCTGGAAAAGTTTTTGAAAACCTCTCTAGAGATCCTTAAAAATAGTGAAAGTTTTCACCTATATTCTTGAAGATGGGATAGTCAGGGGATGAATTTATTACCACTTTAAGATTCCTTCCCAAATATCTATGGCTGTTGATTTATGATTTTCCTCTAAAAGGAAAATGTGGCCCTTTCTACTATGTATATAAAAAAATGAAGCAACTTTATGATCCCTATGGATAAAAACATTTCCACATTGATGGAAAAATTGAAGTCATTGACTCCACAAGTACTTTATTCAAACTTTTAAACAGCAAAATAAATTGGGCACTAAATTATAACAAGGTTCCTCAACTTTTGATAAATTAGAGTCATATGTGGAATTTATAAAACTACAGATTTCTAGTCTCCCCCTTCAGTCCCTCTCTCTGTCCCAAGATTCTGAATTTAACTGGTTTGGGTGAGCCCCTTCCTCTCACTGATCACCAGCATTGCAATCTACTAAATTTATTTTAACATTTGCTCCCTCTATTATTCATTCATTTATTTATTTATTTATTTATTTATTTATTTATTTATTTATTTATTTATTTATTTATTTATTTATTTTTACATGGGCAGGCACCAGGAATCGAACCACCGTGGCCAGCCCTATTCATTTATTTTTAATCCATATACTTTACTCATCTGTCGATAAGGTAGATAAAAGGAGCATCAGACACAAGATTTTCGCAATCACACAGTCACATTGTGAAAACTGTATCATTATACAGTCATCTTCAAGAAACATGGCTGCTGGAACACAGCTCTACATTTTCAGATAGTTCCTTCCAGCCTCTCCATTACATTTTAACTAGCAAAGTGATATCTGTATAATGCGTAAGAATAACCTTCAGGATAACCTCTTGACTCTGTTTGAAATCTCTCAGTCATTGACACTTTATTTGGTCTCATTTCTCCCTTTCCCCTTTTTGTCGAGAAGGTTTTCTCAATCCCTTGATGCTGAGTCCCAGCTCATTCTAGGATTTCTGTCCCACGTTGCCAGGAAGGTCCTCACCCCTAGGTTTGCCTGCTTTTTTGCCACTAAATTTTGCCCCCACTTCCAACTCAGGACCAATCAGAGAAAGCCAAATATCCTCCCCAAACAATCACATAGGATGCCTGCTTCTTGTTTGCCCACCTTTAACCTCCCCATGCCTGCACCTCCAGTTAGGGCACCCCAGAAACGTTCCCTTTTTTCTACTAAAAATCATCCCCATCCTCCACAAAATGAGTCTCTGTCAAAAGCAAGTGATGGTGGCTAATGCCCTTGCTATAGCAAACTCTGAATAAATAGTCTACTTTTATTTGCTTGGGTGTTCTTTATTTCCACATAAAAATAAAAATAGGGAAAATCAATTATCCTTTCACACACATGTAAGATAATTTCTACCAATTTAAATGACTTCAGAAAATAAGTGAAAGCAAATAACCACTAAGGCCAGTGTTCAAAACAACAGGCATCACAGTGACAAGATGAATCCTGAGCATTTTTTTCCTTAGCAAATCCATTTGAAGAGAGCTGAGAGCTTGGAAGGCCTGGCAATGTCCTGGGAAATGAGGAACCACCACCCTGGGCACCAGTAACTCCCGTGGGACTTGCCTAAATTCCAGTGAACCAACAATCTGAAGTAGGAAGCCTAGAAGCAAGAAAGGAAGGAGCCAGGGAGTGGAGGTGGTGACCTTTAGAAGCCTGTGTTTCTGAGAATCAGAGAGTTTAATCAACAGTCTTAAAGCTGAAAGACTGCAGGCCATGGGGAATGCTCTAAACTTGACTCCAAGTGTACATTCTTGGTATCACTCAAATAACATGACCTTTAATGTTCATGATACTCTCACAAGCACAGCCATCTCTCCAACCACAGACCTGGTGGTGTTTCAGTCCTATGAAGAGAAAGATTCTAAGGCAACTTAATTCTAAGACCATTATGGAGTACCTACTATGTGCAATTCACTGTGTTTGGAAATGCATGAGAGAGATGCAGAAACTCCCTTTTCTTTCCAATTCTTCAAATAAGAATTTATTTTATTAGGTAACATGATCCACTGCTAATTGTGCCAATTCAGTGATCACAGGTAGTTGCAATATGTTGTCATAAAAGGAGTCACAAAACTCTTCAAATTCTTAATTCACGTTTCCTCTGTAATTTTATATATACTATAAATGCAAATTAATTTCAAATAAATAAACCTCTTTTTTCAAAAATCATGCATGAACAGATACTTCTGGTATACTTTCCTTGTGCCTATGGATTACATGAATTCAATAATTAATTACTTACTATCTATAAGACCCTATATCAAAAAAAGAAGCTACATTAACATATTTTCTCTGTCAATCAAGTACTTTTAACGTAAATTATCTTTTATATTATTATTCATTATCAAATTAACTGAAGCATTGAAAAGAGGAATTTGGGAGCATCATGGGAGCAATAGCAATCTCTTTGGTTCTCTAACTTCCTGCATTTTGGAATCATTAGGGAAGTTTTCTTTTTGTTTTTTTTTTTTGCATGGGCAGGCACCAGGAAACGAACATGGGTCTCTGGCATAACATGCAAGAACTCTGCTTGCTGAGCCACAGTGGTCTGCCCTTGTTTGAGAAGGTTTTAAAAAGCACTGATGCCCATGGATGATGGTGGTAGAATCACAACTCTGCGAATGGGATTAACACCTCTGAGCCATGTATTTGAGAAGGGATAAGAAGGGGTACTGTAATTATATGCATTCCCACGATAAACCGACCAACAATCATAGAACCTACAACACAAAGAGTGAATCCTAATGTAAACAATGGGCTAAATTTTGGTAGCATAATTATTATAATATTGCTTCATCAGTTGTAGCAAAAGTACAACACTAATGCCAAATGTTAATAGGTAAACCTTGAGTATGATGGGGGATATGGGAATACTGTACTTCTGCATGATTTTTCTGTAAACTTACAACTACTCTAATGAAAAAAAATCAGTGCAAACAAACAAAATATACCTGTGATGCTTAGGTTCAGGTGTCAACTTGGTGCAGTGATGGTGCCCAGTTGTTCTGTTGCTGTGGCCCTAAATCATCCAACACAGATTTCATCTATGGCCAATTACATCAGCAGTGGGCTAAGGGGAGTACCTTCTGCAATAAGTGACATTTTACCCTAATCACCTGGAGGCTTAAAAGGAGAGGTCAGAAGAAAGAGAAACAGCTCAGTATAGCCCAGCAGAGCTCAGCACAGCTCCAAGGAGCTCAGTGCAATGCAGGTCAGAGCTCAGAGCCAGCTCACATCCATATATTTGGAGATAGAGAATGGAACTGCCCTGGGGAAAGCTGTTTGAACCCAGAAGCCAGGTGAGAAGCCCAGCAGACATTACTGTGTGCCTTCCCAAATTAGTAAATTTGTAACTAAACAAATCCCCTTCATAAAAGCCAATCCATCTCAGACATATTGCATTCCAGCAGCCTTAGCAAACTAAAACAACAACCATTCAAAAAACTAATACTGATACCTGGGTATCCTCACAGTAATTTGGATTTAATTGTGTTGGAGTGTGGTCCAAGCCAGGTGAGTCTAATATGCACCAATGCTGGCAAGTCATTGATCTAGAGTCTAGAATCTAGATTATTACTGCTTCTGGGCCACAGCCTTCCTCAAGAACCCTAGGACGTTTTCCTGATTTCATAGGTTTGGCAAGTAGTCTTGTGATGTTAACTTGGTCTCCTAAGTAGGTATTTCCCTTGGGAAGAGATAGTAGTCATTGTACAAAATGAGTTAACTTTGTAGACAAATCAGTACTTGGTGAGTCTAAGCAGTGAGATGCAGACCTGCACCCCCACCCCACCCCCACTGATCAGCCTTGGATAAGAATGCCATCAAGATTTGATATCTCAGAGTGAGCAGGCCAACCTTAGAAATGAACAAGGTAACAGCCACATCGAGGCCATTTCCAGTTTGTCAATCTGCTACCATCAAATTACTCTATTCCCATTTCTTAATTGGTTCATACATTTGCTTAACTTGCCCTGAGACCATGTGTTCCCAATTCTGGCTTCACATGAGCATTGCCTGGGGAGCTTGTAAGAATCTTGATGCCTGGGCCATACTGTGGACCAGTTGAATCTGAATCTCTGGGGCCCAGGCCCAGTCATCAGTTGTTTTAAAGGTCTCCATAAGATTAGGGTATAGCTGCCTTAGGCTGTAATACTTTCACATATTTACCTAAAACATTTCTAATGCTTCATTTTCTTTATATTTACAGAGCTCATACTTTTGGCCAGGGGCTGTTCAAAGCATTGGATATGGATTTATTTATTTATTCTGTACCCATTTTACAGATGAGGAAAGTTGCCCAAGGTCACACAGTTAGTGTTAGGACCAAAATTCATACAGTACTCTAGCTCCTCTCAGCCCAATTGCAGACATCAGGGGAGCATTCCCTACCTGCAAGGATGCACTTCCAGCTCACTAGAAGGAACTGCAGCACAGAGTAACCTTCCTAGGATCACAAGACAGTAACCGGCAGAGCTGGGATTTGAACCTGAGCAGTCACACCCCAAAAGTCCATACACTTCAATAACTTAAATTTCTTTCACAAATTTTTGACTCATACAGCTTTTCAGAAACTTCTGTTGCTACAGGTCAGATTTTAGTACTGCAAGATTCATGTGTGCTTCTGAGCATATTCTTAATATTTTATTTGGAATTAAACAAAACAATACAAAGACCTCATGTATTTTTCACACTAGACTTCGTACTGAAAAAGAATTAATAGAAAGATGCTACAGCTGCTTTCTTAATGGTCCATGTTTTTAATATTTCCTTGATTTGTAACTGTATTAGATTCCATAAATCTATCAAGGTGTGCTGGTTTGAAATGATGTATGTATCCTAGAAAAGCCATGTTTTAATCCTAATCCCATTTTGTAAAGGCAGCCATTTCTTCTAATCCCTAATCAGTATTGTATGTTTGAAACTGTAATTAGATCATCTCTCTGGAGATGTGAGTTAATCAAGTGTGGTTGTTGAACTGGATTAGGTAGAGACATGTCTCCACCCATTTGGATGGGTCTTGATTAGTTTCTGAAGTCATATAAAAGAGGAAACATTTTGGAGAATGAAGGAGATTCAGAGAGAGTAGAGAATGCTGCAGCACCACGAAGCAGAGAGTCCACCAGTCAGAACTTTGAAGATGTAGAAGGAAAATGCCTCCTGGGGAGCTTCATAAAATAGGAAGCCAGGAGAGATAGCTAGCAGATGATGCCATGTTTGCCATGTGCCCTTCCAGCTGAGAGAGAAGCCCTGACTATGCTTGCCATGTGCCTTCTCACTTCAGAGAGAAACCCTAAGCTTCATCAGCCTTCTTGAACCAAGGTATCTTTCCCTGGATGCCTTAGATTGGACATTTCTATAGACTTGTTTTAATTGGGACATTTTCTTAACCTTAGAACTGTACACTAGCAACTTATTAAATTTCCCTTTTTAAAAGCCATTCCGTTTCTGGTATATTGCATTCTGGCAACTAGCAAACTAGAACACAAGTTTACATGTAGAAAGCAGAAAACACTCTCCATGTCCTCTCCCAAATCTTTTTCACTTGCATGTCTGAAAATCCTTTTAGTTGCCTTTATTAGGTTTTGTGTGTCCTTAATTTTGTGCTAAAAACCCAGACTTCTTCCAGCTATTGGGCCTAGTCCCCTTTCAAAATTAAAAAAAAAAAAAATCGTTAGATTTTTATGGCAACAACTATGTAAATAGGACAAACACATCTCAGCTCTTTAGTAAGCAGCCTTGAGAATTGAAATTATTTTGGCTGTGGATTTGAATTGCTATAACAAACTTATTGAGTGCCTTCTTTGTATAATGAATTGATTCTAGATTATAACTGGTAACTTTAGAATTTCTTTACTTCTCAAATTTGAAAATGCAAGGATATCAGCATGTGTTCTTATTAAAATGCAAAAATCTAATGTGAGATGCCTGTGGTAAGGTGCTGGATTCTGGGTTTCTAAGAAATTCCCATGTGATACTGATGCTGTTTACAGACAGGAACCCAACTTTTTTTTTTTTTTACAGGAACCCTACATTTTTTTTTTTTTTTTTTACATGGGCAGGCACTGGGAATCGAACCCAGGTCCTCTGGCATGGCAGGCAAGCATTCTTGCCTGCTGAGCCACCATGACCCGCCCCCTATATATTTTTTATATTGTGGAAACATCAATACTATTTCCCATTTTAACCACTTTTAAGTTACCAACATGATTTCATTGAAAGCTGAGCTGGGAAGAGATGTGCACAAGAGGAGGAGAGCTGTTTCTCTGGAGTGGGAACAACCA
Organism: Tamandua tetradactyla; assembly: GCF_023851605.1. Classification (NCBI taxonomy): domain Eukaryota; kingdom Metazoa; phylum Chordata; class Mammalia; order Pilosa; family Myrmecophagidae; genus Tamandua; species Tamandua tetradactyla. The sequence goes on from NC_135351.1 coordinate 35,984,631, forward strand.
GCTCCCACATACCCCTAAATCACAGGACTGCAAGCACACACTGTTTCAAGATTCCAAATAGCAAATGAGGATGTTGTTTAGTTAAGGTGTGACCAACTGAGTGAGGGTGCGTCTCCACCTGGTTTGTTGGAGGCCTTATAAAGAGAGCCTGGAAAGCACAGAAGTGAAGAAAGGAAAGGACAATGTCACGTGACGCATGGCAGGGCTACAAGCCAAAGAACCCTGAGGAAACCCAAGGAACCCTAAGGACTGCTGGTAGTCAGAACCAGAATGTCACAGACTTTGGAAAGAAAGCAACATCTTGTAATGCCTGGAATTTGGACCCTAGCCTTAAAACTGTGGTCAATAAACTCCCATTGTTTAAGCCAACCCATTGTGTGGTATTTATCATAGTAGCCTGGCAAACTAAGACTAAAGGAAGGGAAATTGACTAGAGATCAGTTACAAAGTATTGAGTAAAAGTGCAAAATAATGTAGCTCCTAGGTTAATGACTCAGGAGAAGCTATGGTTATGAACAAGTCAGAAGACAGAGGGTCCATGGGGGTCTTTTGGGAAAGGTTTGAACCATGTTTAGGAGTTGGGAAAGGAGAACATTTGCCAAAAGGCAGTGGGGTAAGAACTAACAAAAGTGTGGTGCCACTCTCTCTATATTCACTTCCAAGATGACAAATGAAAGCACAACAGTTGTGTTCAAAGGGCCTCAACCATGTACAGCCTATTTGCCACATGAACCGTGCCCACTGCATGCCTATGGATAAGGCCATTAAGAAGTTCATCATTCGAAACATAGTAGAGGCCACAGCTGCCAGGGACATTCCGAAGTGAATGTCTTCCCCACCCATGTGCTTCCTAAGCTGCTTGTGAAGATCTGTTCCTGCGAGCCGGGTGCTATTCCCAGCAAGCAGCCAGGCTCGGTTCTCACAGAGCCCAGAGGGACTGAACACTCCTGCCCTGATTTAGACCTGTAGGTGCTACCCCATGACCTCAGTCAAAGCCCATGTAAGAAACTGAGTCCTTAAAGACCAAGGAAAAACTAGCCTCTGGAAAAAACATAAAATGGAAATTAAATTTTTAGAATAAAATGTCTGATGCCAAACAAGTGTATGGGTGTGGAGCAGTTGGGGAATGACCTCAGACTGGCCCAGCGCTCGTTGCAAGGCAGTTGTTATAGAGACAGAATGCAGATGTCCTATTTCTGCAAATAGTTTATTCCCTGGCTTGACTAGGAAAGAAGATATCCAGATTAATCAAATATTCAAATTAATAGGGAGATGGATAGAAAGGGATACAATGTTTAAAGTCATAGACTACGTTGAAGTGTATGGAGCCTAATTTCTTTATTCTTTGCTAGAGAAGAGACTTCCAAAGCTGCCTCATCCCAGGGCCATGCCTTAGAGCATCTTCGCCCCTCTTCGGGTAGCCTTCCTGAGGCAGCCCTCTTCAATTCCCTTTGCAGGGTGCTCTTGGAAGACAAGTGTGTTCTTAGGCTTTTCCCTAGGGCTGCACTGGGAGAACACCCTAGGAGACCTTATGCCATGGAGAGAATTTCAAACAAAGAGAAACACCTTCCCAGGCTGCATGTGAGTCCTTAAGTGACTGAGCTCGGTTTCCTCCTTGGTAAGATGGAGCGAGTGATATGTCTCCCATGGCTTTGTGTGGTTGCATGAAACACAGTCAAATATTAATGCTTGGCGTATATTTCCACCTCCCAATACAGTCTTGGGAGATTCTGTGTTCAACTGTGAGTTATGTTTGTTTGCTCCCGCCTCTGCGAGCTCCGCCACCGAGGGAGCAGGCAGGGTCACCCGGGACCCCAGCCCCTCCTTTCATCAGCTAAATATGTGAGTTCCTTCTTACGTTTCTGAGAGCTGAGTACAGGTTCCTTTTTCAAAAACATATCTTTTTCTTTTGCATCTCTTGGAATAAAAATGCTGTTTCATTTTTATTTTCATAAAATGTATTTGTTTTGCTTATTTAATTTCCATTTTCTTAATTTAGATGTTAAGAACCAGGAGAGGGAACTTAAGGTCAGTCCGTCTCTTCAGGTTGAGAAACGCTAAGCTATAAGTTTCAGAGTTTTGTCTTTGTCTCTGATTCCAAATGGGCTTGTGGGGAAAGTGATATAAGCATGAGATCACTATGTTCTTTTAGATGATTTCCTGTCTCCTGTATACTTAAATACACAGGGAATAATCCTGCTATTAAAATGAGACCCGGCATGTGTGTATGGGCAGAAGTTCAATGAAAAAGGAAGAAAAATATGTTTGCTGAATACCAGATGTAGAATGCATCAGCGCTGTCAGAATGGTGGGGGAAAGCTTTAGGGCTGACTTGCCAGAAACCGAGGGGAACGGGGAACTTCGATAGGCATGTGTCAGACAGACTTATTTAAATCATCTGCTTCCTCTGCAAAATAAAGGTTTGAGAGAATCCTGTTCCCTTCTGTGTCCAGAAATTACAGTTGTGGACTCCAACCGTCCTCAGAGGTCCTGCTTGATCCCGGGCTTTCAAACAAAAGCCTGGTTCTGGCACTCGGCATGTGGGGCTCACTGGCCTGAGGTGCTCAGCCAACCCTGTTTGTTCCTTCTGTCCCTTGTCACCTCAGGAGCTAAACGCAGTGCCGCTCACTCCTGCCGCTGCGAGCTCGGCCACCCCTGGAAACCTGAAGTCGCGCCCCTCTGGGACTGGTGCTCCCACACATCCGGTCAGCTCCGCAGGCTGGGAAACTCTGCCTTCTCGCCCCTCATCTTTCCATAGTTCATCCAGGATGCACAGCTCTGTAGACAGTCAGCCCATGTTAGAAATGCACAAACCTGATTTGAGACTAGGAATTTGTTGCACTTGATAACAATGCACTGGGCTAATTTGTCCTGAGAGAGAAAATGGGAGGCCAGTTATTTTTAGGTGTGACTTCCTCACAGCTAAGTATTTGAGTAGTAACCAGTTCCTTTAAGGTATGATAGCTCAATAAACTGTTTTCGTTTTCTCAGTGTAGTTTTGCTTAAAAATATCCTGTCAAATATATTATTTCCATTTGGGCTCCAACGACTACAATGCAAAAAAAAAAAAAGGCACCATGGAATGACCCTGAGCTTTCTAGTCAAACAGACCTGGGTCCAAATTATTCCAGTTCCACAACTTCCTGCTAAGTGAAATTCAGTGTGGTGCCATGCCTCATTTTCCCTGTCTTCTTGCTCAGAACGTGCATGAAAAAGGCCTTTGTACAGAACCTAGCATGGTGCCCAGCGCTTCGGGAAACTCCAACAAATTCTTACTACTTACTCTGCATTCATTTGCCTTTCATTAAATGTCTACCAAGCACCTTTCATGTTCCAGCCTCTATTTGGGTTAGGAGAGCTACAAACCAGAGTGAGACGGGAGCTGTGACCTTAAGAAACAGTCTCACTGACACTTGTGATAGGAAGGAGGGAGTTTCAGCTCTTTCCAGTCAGGATCGCCTTGGCCAAGGAAGTTATTCACAAGCTGAGCCTTGAAGGTGTGAGTATTCCCCAGCCAGATAAGGTGGTAGGTGGCGGGGGCGGTGATGGTGGTGAGGATGAGGTGTCCAGAAAATGATTCAGGGTCCACAAAAGCTGTGAGACCAAGAAGAAGTGTGTCATATTTAGACAATTGTACAAAGCTCTGTGTGTAGGAGCCCAGGGCCTGGGGGCATGGGAGCTGCAGAATGACAAGAAAGATGAGTGGCAGCTGTTGAGGCCTTAGGAGACATGCAGAGGCCACTGCTCTTTGGCTTGTGGGCAATGGTGAGCTGTGGAAGCTTTATAAGCAGACCTATGCTGATCGCTTTTCTTTTGATATGCCATTACTACCACACACTGATTATTAATTAGATATTTATAATTATTTTTTGTTCTTCTTGTTGATATTTGGAAACATGCCAAATTTCAAATGTGAGAGACATTAAAATAACCAGCTCACATGAAGACATACATATTTTTGGAGAGTGGTGGTAGGAGACTTATGTTGTTCTTATGTCACCTTCAGCGATTTTGTTTAAAGAGAATGTGCACAATTTATATTCTGTTGTGTTCTCTCCTTCCTCATTTTCCAATATTCTTTCATGAACAAAACTTCTGGAGAAGGGGTGCATACCGTCTTGCTGTGATGATAGGAAAAATTGACAAAGTTCTTGTGCCCCAGCCCTGCTTGGAAGGGTCACTAGAGTCAGTCTGGGTTTGGGGGAATCTGGACTTCATGGGAGTGTTTTGGTGTAGAAAGCATGTTAGAACCTCAGTCACATGAACCTTTGGAGATGGGGAGGAGGGGCGGAGAGAAGCCCAGATTTGGGGGGTTGCAAAGCTGGGAAACCTGGAATACCAGCAGATCCCAGATCTCTGCTAGGTTGTAGCTCAAAGCAGAACACCCAAAGGGAGTAATGAGCACCTGTATTAGAAACAGCTGGATGGGAGAGGGATGCTGAAGGAGAGGAATGGCTGATATGCAGTGACTGGCTTTGTCCTTTGGAATCAGAGCCCCTCCACAAATGTGTAAGGGCTCAAGGTAAGGGTGATAGTCCAGTTTGAAATTGTGTGTAAGACCCAAAAATTGGGTGAGCGCCCATAGTATGGTTGATGACAAGGATGGCTTGGTGGCCAGACGGGGGCAGTTCCACCTCTGGCACTCTGGACATGAATTTGTTGGCAGGAAAAAGTGATGTCAAACTTCACTGGGTGGTAGGAATGAGACTGCTGGTTTCCTTCCTGCCCCAGGTGCCTTTGCAGGTGGGCCAAAGGACCAGCTCTGATATATGAGTCTCAGCGGAAGCAATGCCTGGCCTTAGTTCTTTTTCTAGTAGTCAGCAAAGGGGAACAATAGCCTAGATGTGTGCATGCTACAGGGAATGCTTTCAGGGCTCCACTCTGTCACCCATGGTTAAGATGGGCTTTTTAAGGTCCTTAGCAGTGTATAATGGATTTCTTTCAGTTTTGATCTTTGGGAAGTCTTCTATAAGCTTTCTAAAGTGCAATTCCATTGAGAGATACAAAAGTGTTCATAAGCAATACTACCAAACATGGGGTGAAGTGACATGTATATGTGGGAGAGAGAGAGGGAGACAGACAGAAAGGGAGGGAGAGAGGTTGTGAGTGAGAGAACAGGAAGTCTGACAGCAATAAAAAACAGGGCAAAGTGTTGAGTACTAGACACTTGTGCTGGTTTGAAAGGATGTATGGACCCTAGAAAAGCCATTTTTAATCAAAATCCCATTTTGTAAAATGGCAGAATAATCCCTATTCAATACTGTATGTTTGAATCTGTAGTTGGATCATCTCCCTGGAGATGTCACCCAATCAAGAGTGGTTGTTAAGCTGCATTAAGGGAGATGTGTCTCCACCCATTTGGGTGGGTCTTGATTGTTTTACTGGAGTCCTATAAAAGAGGAAACATTTTGGAGAATAAAAGATTCAGAGAGAGCAGAGAAGAACGACATAGCCACAAGAGCCCATTAGCCAGTGACCTTTGGAGATAAAGAAGGAAAAACGCCTCCCAGGGAGCTTCATGAAACAGGAAGCCAGGAGAGAAAGCTAGGAGATGACACCATGCTTGCCATGTGCTCTTCCAGCTGAGAGAGAGAAACCGTGACCGTGTTCACCATGTGCTTTCTCGGATGAGAGATTGGCCATCTTGAACCAAGTTATCTTTCCCTGGATACCTTTGACTGGACATATCTATAGACTTGTTGTAATTGGGACATTATCTCGGCCTTAGAACTTTAAACTTGCAATTTATTAAATTCCCCTTTTTAAAAGCCATTCCATTTCTGGTATATTGCATTCCAGCAGCTGGCAAACTAGAACAACATTCTGTTGATTTAGGTCCAGAATGTGTGTGGTGAACAAAATTTACCTGTTGATTGAAAGGATGCTAGTTAGGCTGGCACTTATTTTTGGTTAGGGTTGAGTAGTTCTCTAAGTACTGAATCATTCCATAATTTTAGCTCTTATCAAAAGGCCAGCATGTGTAATACCTGCATTGGGAGAAGGAAGATGAAATGAAATTGGGAAGGTAAATGGTGGCTAGGATCCTGGAAAAAAACAGCGGATGTAGTTAACTCAGCAGGTTCTGAGAAAGGGAATTAACTAATATTTTTGGAATTGTGCAAGAATATTCTGACATGTTTCTTCTCTCATTTTTTCTCCCTCTTCTGCTGTCATCTGCAGGTTTGACAGGGTGGGGAGGGCTGGTGATGGAGGTAGAGCTTCCAGGATGGCTCATTTCATGGCTGTTGGTAAGAGAGGCTTTAGCTCCTCGCACTGTGGAACTAGTTTCCTTCAGAGTGAATTTCCCAAGAGAGAGAGTCTGCAAGGTCTTTTATGATCTAAAGTTGGAAGTGGCCCATCGTCACTTTCTTTATATTCTATTCATTAGAAGCAAGTGACTAAGACCAGTCCGCACTCAAGATGACAGGGATTAAGCTCTTGAGATAGAATAGCAAAGAATTTGTGGACCTTTGCATAGGGCCTATGCATAGGCCAATTTCATGAGATGCGGTGGTGGGATAGTAGCCTCAGGTCCAGAGAACCCCAAGACCAGACGGAAAGAGGCCTTGCTGGAGGCAGTTTATCAAGGCTGTAACCTCACTTGTCTGCTTATTCTAGAGCCCAGGATGACAGTTACAAATTACTTGTCCCACGCAATTCAGGTATTTCTCCTCAATAACAATGGAACATATTTTACTAAATTTTTGGAATAGTTAATAATATACATGGTACAAAAGGGGAAAATATTTGTGTTTAAAGGGAGTTCTTCCTTTCCTGTTCTCCTGATTTCTGGATCTTATTAGTTTCTTGTGTGGAACTTGAAAGATGTTCTGTGTATTTACAAAATACCTGTATTTACAAATAAGTATTTTTCCTCTCACAAGTAATAAAATGCTCCATGCATTTTACGTTAATTTGCTTCTTTCAATTCACAGTGTATCTTAGAGAACTTCTATATTAGCACATGTATCCTGCCCTATTTTTAAATGGCTGTCTACTACTTCCCATTTTTTTTAAGCCATCTCCTTCTGTCAGACATTTCGTTTCTAGTCTTTTGTTACTAAATACAAAGTTGCAATGACTATATGTACATGTTCACCATTTCTCACCCAGGAGTAGAATTTTTGTGTATTTGTATTATTGATTTAAATCAATTTACTCCCACTAGAAAAATGTAAGAGTGCCTCCTTCTCCAGTCTCTTGACAACATGATATGTTGTTACACTCTTGATATTTGCCAATTTTGTATGTAAAATGAAGTCAATAATAATAGTAAACTTTTTATTTCTCTTGTTATCATGATATTGAATTTATTTTTAAATGTTTAAAAATAATTTGCATTTCGTTTATTTGTTCTTAATCATTGTACACTTTTATTTTGGGTTGTTCTTTTTATTCTTACTATTATTATCATTATCATTGATTTATGGGAGCTCTTTAAAGATTAAAGAAATTAGAACTTTGTCTAGAATGTGAGCAGAAATGTTTTTTCCCCGGTGCCATTTGTTTTTTTGTTTTACATTTTTTGTTTGTTTGTTTTGAGTAAGCAATTTTTTTTAAAATGTGATCACATTCATCAGTTTGTTTTCTCTTGTACTTCTGGGTAGTGTCATCCTTAGAAAATCCTTCTGCTCTGAGGTTATTGTAAATTCTCCTGTAGTTTCTTTCAATACCGTATAGTTTCATTTTTTACATTGTAATTTTAATCAGATGGGTTCTTTTAATGCTTTATATTAAAGTTAAAATACTGTATCAAACACTAAATTTGTGTCTGTTTTGTTTCTGGTTCAGATATTTCTGCTTTATTTTCCACTTTCTTACTTGTAAAACAGAGGTAATAAGTACTTCTGAATACCACCCATATATTTTGGGAGGAAGAAACCATCTTCTAGACTGATAGTGAAACTGGAAGTTTCCTCTTCATTACTTAGAATCCATGTTTTAATCCTGATTCAATCTTGTCAAGGCAGCCATTTCTTTTATTCCTGATTCAATAACATAGGTTGGAATCTTTTGTTTAGACTATCTCTATGGATATGTGACATACCCAATTGGGGGTATTAACTTTGATTAGATGGAGATGTGACTCCACCCATTCCAGGTGGGTCTTGATTAGCTTCCTGGAATCCTTTAAAAGAGGAAACATTTTGGAGAGAGAGCCAGAAACGAAAGATTGAACAGAAATCTCAGAGCCAAGAAAAACTTCGACAGCAGAGCTGACATAGATGCAGACACACGGAGAACAGAGACACGGATGTTTGGAGATGCTTGGAAACCAGCAGATGTTGCCATGAGATGTTAAGCAAGCCAGAACCTGGAAAGAGCCAAGGGAAGCCTAGAGATGAAAGCCAGCCCCAGCAAAGCAAAGTGAAGAACCTCCACGGGGACAGAGGCTGAAAGTAACGGAGCCTTTCTTGAGTGAAGGTCACCTCTTGTGGGTGCCTTAATTTGGACACTTTCACTTCCTTAGAGCTATAAACTTGTAACTTATTAAAACCCCTTTATAAAAGCCATTCCAGTTCTGGCATATCACATTCCAGTAGCTTGCACTAACAGAGAAGCTTTCTCTCATGATTATATTCTGTACCCAAGTGGAAGAATTAAGAATAGTATGGTCTACAAGATTGCTTACTTTAAACACAAAAACAAATATTTGCCAAGGCAAGTGAATGAACTTTAGGTAAGTCTGCAGTATGAAACAGGGGAAACTCAGTCATGCACAAAAATAAGAAAGGAATTGTTGGGATTGAATCATACATGCCACAAAAGATATGTTCAAGTTCTAATCCCTGATCCTGTGGATATGAACCAATCTATAAATAGGAACTCTGAAGATATTGTTAGTTAAGGCATGGACTCATTTGTAAAAGGGTCTTAGGAGATCCTATTCAGATGATGCCAAATCAAACCTGGGGGGGGGGGTGGGACCTTAATTCATATGACTAGAGTCCTTATAAGGAGAGGAAATCTAGACAGGGACACAGGTGACTGAACAGGAGAAGTAGATATCAGAAAGGGAATCCATGTGACAGAGGCAGGAGGCTAAAGAACTCCAAGGATTGTGGGAAGCCAACACTGAAAGCTACAGACTCAGGGATAAAACAGGGCCTGGAGAGACTGTGATTTTGTAATTTACCCTCCAGAACCATGAGACAAAATTTCCCAACTGTTAAGACAACCCATGGTGTTGCAATTGTCATAGACAACCTGGAAAACTAAGTCAAGAATCTAATTTGGGGAGGCTTGGGGAGTGTGATAGGTTCAGATGTCAACTTGGCCAGGTGATGGTGCCCAGTTATTCTGTTGTGGTGAACTTAAATCATCAGCATGTAAAATTTATCTAGGCTGATTAAATCTGTGGTAGCCTAAGGTGAGTGCTGTCTGTAATAAGACATTTAACTTTCTCATCCAGGGACTTAAAAAGAGAAGTTAGAGGAAAGAGAAAGAGATCAGAGTCGACATAGACTCAGATGTTTGGAGATATAGAGAGGAAACGCCCCAGGGAGAGCTGTTTGAAACCAGAAGCCATGAGAGAAGGACAGCAGATGTCACTGTGTGCCTTCTCATCTGACAGGGGAACCTGGATAAAAGCCAGCTGCCTTTCCTCCAGGAACTGTAATTTTGTAAATAAATAAATGCCATTTTTAAAGCCAATCCATTTCTGGTGTACTGCATTCTGACAGCTTTAGCAAACTAAAACAGGGAGGGAGGTGGAATTGAGGCACAAGATTAAGGTAAAAACCTGGTTATCAGGACTGAAGTCTAAGACTACCTAGGAGAGGAAGTGATGCTTAGTCCCATACTGCTGGGTTGAAGGTAATTACATGCTAATAACTAAGGTCAGTAAGAGTCTTGGAAACTGGGACAAAGCAGAGGTGAGAATGAAGTTGGTCTCCCTCTAGGGCAAGGAGGGAACAGAGGCTGGGGAGGAAAAAGTTTCCAGCCCTGAGCAACTGAATGACTGTTAGTCGGGGAAATTCCCTGCACTGCTGTGTTTTAGGTCTAGTATAACATGAATATCTGGCCCAGGATCATGAAATGATTTTGTCCATGATTGAGAGAATGGCAAATACTTGTTATATTTCTCAGTGACATTTTGAATGTCATAAATGTTATGACAATTATGATAGATTGACTAATAGATTTATGAATAGTATTCATGGTGAGCCAGATCTATTAGAAAACCAGCCAGTCTAAAAGAGAATGAAGTTCACTTGTGACAAAAACAAATTAGGAGAGTTTAGAAAAAAAAATTATTTTTGACATGACCTTTTGATTCATTGTTCACACTAGCTACTGATTTTGTTCCTTTCCCTTTGCTTTCTGGCACTTTTACTGCTCATTACAAAACTGGCAGGGTGAGTAAATAAAAATACAAATTGAACTGCAATTAAGAACAATGCTTTTAAACATGAGAATGATATAAATATCTCAATTGTAGAAATAAGTTGTGATGCTGATTAATATATGGTATTTTGAAAATGTGCAAAATAAGAAGGATTGGAATGTATTAATACAAAGAACAAAAAGAATAAGTTTGCAGAATATTTTTTAGTGAAAATAAACTGCAGGAACATCTGTCCCCACAGGTAGGACTGCAGAAAATTTCATTTTAATAGAGTGAATTACCAAGTACGCATGAACTATGAGGATCTAACCACGTTCCAGGAAGCAAATTGCAAAACTTGGCCTAAATATGGAAAAGCTGAGCTCACTTGCTGGTGTCAGGGAAGGCATCTACAATGGAAAGATTTCTTTTTAAAAAAAAATTCAAAAACCTTTCATAAAGGAGGATGAGGATGGAAGTATATGAAATTAGATGTTTATAATTAGCAAATAATTTTTAATAAGAATTTTATTGTTTCGCTCTCATTTGTTCAACTGACTCTTACTAGTGGGGTATGTTCTGTGAATTTTGTTAGCCACTCATTTCTCAGCGGGATGGAGACAGGGATCAAGATTAGGAATTTCCATTGTGCAAGGGGTTTTAATGATCAGAGTATGAAGTTTAGCCCTAATATGTTCATGCACCCATGTTGATTACATTTATCAGACTGCTTCCAAATAAGAAGGACTTTTAAATTTGGACACTGTGTGAACTGAAAATTCAGTGACTCAAAAGTATATTTTCTTAAGGATTTGACAAGATAACTGGACACAAATAATTTATAACTACAGGAAAAGCAATAGCCACCACAGAATACTTACTATTTGTTCTAGAGATTGTCTAGATTCAGTCTCTAATTGGATCATATGTACAACACGTAAGAAAAATGTATTAATATATCATATATGCATGTAAAGCAAAAAGTTATTGAAGAGTACACTCATTATATATCAGTGAATTTCCCTGAATTACAATGAAATTAGAGATTTCAAAAAGTTGACGATCATCTGGTGTAAATAAGACCAATTTTCAGAATAATTTCATAGATCGTTTTGTGATGATAAATAAAACATTTTTGCATATATTTTTGTGGTACAGACCTAAAGACATGAATGCATTATCTGCCTAAACATGAAACTTATTTCAAGATATAACTTGCTTATTCAACATGTAACTTATTTGACTTCAAAAACAGCAAAATTTCTGAAGTTTCAAGATTTGTATTGAAACCAACCTGTAATTTTTGCCTGTATAGCTGATTCTGGGCAAATGTTGGCAATCCCCGTGAAAATGCTCATTTGCTTATGAATCTGCTGAACTTTATGTTGAGATTCATCATAAGTAATGCAGAAAAAAGAGAATTCAAAATTGAATGTGTCCTTAGTATACTCCAGAATTTACCAAGATAGTGTATCCAATCTATTAAATATAACAGATTGAAATGGCTAAAAGGGACCAGTGACTATCATTAAAGCCATGTATGTTGATTAAATAACTCTCTTATTTGCTTTTATTACACTCTTAATAATACATCCATGTTGTTTTTATTAGGTTAAATTCTACCATGTTAATCAGTAAAAATCCATATATATTACACACATGGTGATTTTTGAAAATTGAAGTTCATATAAGTGAAGTGATTTCTTTTGAGATTACAGATCTCAGATGTTCATAACAATGAACATGTTGGCAGAAATATGAACTCTAAAGTTACTTCCATTAAAGCTTTAGAGGGTTGCATCGTTGAAAATTGGAAAGAAGGCAACCCTTATTTTAAGGTGTCAGAGAATTTGACAAAATTGAGTCCTGGTGCCAAGTGGAAGGGAGAATTTGACGATCTGGGATACTTGACTGAGTAAATTTCACTAAATGTGGAGGATGAAGCCTGGTTTCTCCTTGCAGCTTATAGTGAAATGTAACAAGAAAGGAATAGGCTGAGGACTAAAATTCTGGAGGCAAAGAAACCAGAAATTGATGGTCTAGAAAATTCTGGGCTTCCAGAAAGTGAGACCCCAGAGAATAGTGCCCCACCTGAGCATTTAGCCAAACATGGAACCAGTCAACCATTATAGGATAAGCCAGGATTAAAGAAGTTATCCAGAAAGGATTTGTGGAAAGTCCTATTGTTTGATGGCTTTGAACTTTGTATGCTACATGTCAAGTAAACACATTTTTTCCAAGACCTGTAATAAATGAAAGCACTGCTGGTCTGAACTGGAAGGGAGAAAAAATGGACAGAAGGAAGAAAAAATAACCTCAAAGGCAGAACCATTCAAGATAAGGTCAGAAGCCAAGAAACCATGGGCTGAAAGAATGGATGCACTGTGCATATGAAGGCGTGGGTTCAACCTGGAGGCAAAAGGCAGACCTTCGGCTTCAATGTTCAGGAAGAGTTCTGGTGCCCTGGGCCTCAGAGGAGGTGGGACACATTCCCCAGGCATTGGGGGAGTCTGGCTGCCACCCCACTGTTCTGAAGGGGTTGAGCATATGCCCTGGAGATGGCAGAGAATCAGGGTGTCACCCAGAGGCTTTAGAAGTGTGGGGCAGAGATAAAGGTGGTCTTCCCAATGTTCCCCAATGTTGCAACCCTCAGTCCAGTGTCTGGAGAAAGCAGGGCCACTGTATAGGCCTTTGGAAAACATGGAATTGCCACTTTCTAAATCCCTGAGGATGAATGATTGTCAGACTTTGAAATCTAATGGAGTTTGTGCAGCAGGTTTTTAGAATTGTTTAGGTCTGGTGACCCATGTTTTCTGTCCAATTTCTCCCTGTGGCTATGGGATAGTTTATCCTATGACTGTTCCTTCTTTGTATGTTGGAAGCAGATAACTTGCTTTAAGTTCACAGGTCCACAGTCAGAGGAGAATTTTGCCTTAAGACAGTCCATGAATCTGACTTTGATGAGATTTTTGGTACTATTTTGAGTTGGTGTTGTATTTGTATTGTTAATGGAATGAATGAAATTGATGCATTTTGTATATGGAAAAATTTAGTGGAATGTATGCAGGACAGATGGCATTATTAGGTGAAAAAAAAATGCCTGTTATTGCTTTCTGTTTAGAGATTAAGTACAGTTTAAAGTAATGCATGTAGTTGACAAATTGACAAGGGGTGGACACTGTGGTAGTTAGGGTCAGGTGTCAATTTGGCCAGGTAACAGTGCCCAGTTGTTCTGCGAACTTAAGCCATCAGCATGTGAAATTCATCTATGGCTGATTATATCTGCAGTCAGTTAAAGGGAGTGCCTTGCACAATAAATGAGGCTTTAAAGGAGAGGTCAGAAGAAAGAGAAGCAGCTCAATACAGCTCAGCATTCCAGCACACCTCAGCTCCACACTCAAAGCCAACATCTGGAGATGCAGACCCAGATGTTTGGAGATGCAGAGAGGAAACACCCAGGGAAAGCCATTTGAACCCAGAAGCGAGGAGAGAATGCCAGCAGACATCACTGCCTTCCCAACTTAGGAAATATGTAACTAAATAAACCCCCTTTATAAAATCTGATCCATTTCTGGTGCATTGCATTCCAGCAGCATTAGCAAACTAAAACATATACCAAGCACTATCCTGTGCCCATAACATACATGACATTGCTGGAGAATAGTATTATTATTCTCATATGACAGATGAGAGAAGTTTGGTTAATAGACATATATTTGCATGGCTAATAGATTCAATTTCAAGATTCAAACCCAGTTCTGTGTAACTCTGGGTTAGAAAACCAAGAATATATATTAATACCTTATATATAAGAGACCTTATGTGACCCACAAAGCCTAAAATATTTACTATCTTGTCTGCCACAGAACATGTTTGCTTACCTCTGCTCTAATACAATTTTGCTTTTTTTTTTTTTTTTTTTTTTTAAAGGAAAGACAGAGAGAAGGAAGGAAGGAAGGAAGAAAGGGAAACATCTTTAAACATTTTCTTGTTTTATTGTATTTTGTTCCTCCGCTTTTTTGCTACATGGGCTAGGGCCGGGAATCGAACCGAGGTCCTCCGGCATAGCAGGCAAGCACCTTGCCCGCTGAGCCACCGCGGCCCGCCCAATTTTGCTTTTTATAATACTGGACTAGACTGCCTCTTAAGATACAGATAGGGTTAGACCAAATAGAGTTTAATTGATGGAGTCATTCATTTTTTAATTTATTCAACTTAAAATTTATTGAGTACCTGGTATGTGAAGTACCTTTACAGGTGCCAGGGATAGAAAATTAAATGAGATTAACACACTGTAAGATTTACAATCTTATAGGTAAATATAAGAGAAAAATTGACATTTATGGAACAGCGTGAAAGGTATTCTAGTCCAATGTTAAGGAGCTCTGTGGAAGTAGAAAAGAGAGATCTTGAATGATGCATTTAGGAATCAGATATGACTGGAGTATGGAGATGAGGGTATTAAGATGCAGTAAAAGGAACTCTGTTTACCCTCCTTCCCTAAACACCTACAAAACAGTACAAAAAATATAAAAATAACTATTTTCAGACTTTGGACTACAGGCAGCACAAGACTATGAATCCTGAGAGAAGGAAAATAAATGCAGTAAGCCCTACAATTGTCTGGGATTTCTGGGATCACATACCAAATTTCAGAGCAAAGAGAGGGATTCCAATCTCTCTCTTTGTACAGCAATCTCACATAATTGAGGAAATAGAGTTCAGAGTTTAGGAAGTTTGAGGTGTTTGTAAATGGAGGGACAGAAGTCTTCATAGGAGGAAACTACACAGAAAAGAGCTTGGGAAATATACATAAAGGCCTCATGAGTTTTTGAAGAAATATTGACATGCATGCATTGGAAGAAACTGTATATAGGATTGCACAAATAACAGCTGTGAACTGGGAGCCGAATGGGTTCCATAACTCACACATGGCTGGGAAACATTTGAGTTACCACCAGCTAGAGTAGAGAATCCTCATTAATCACTTGTGGCACGCAATAGGAACTCCAGACGGCATATACATGAGTAGTTCACTAATCTATTCCTAAAGCAAAGGCTGCTCTACATCTGCCCAGAACAACTTAAAAATAAACCTCAAAATGGTCTACTCTAACATGTACATTAGTAAAGAAGAGTCAACAATCGATGATCTAAGTTTATTAGTCTAAGCTTCAACCTTAAGAATCCAGAAAAAGAAAAGAAAATTAAACCTAGAATAATATTTAATTTAAAAAATGCATGCAAGGGCAGAAATCAATGAAACACCAAAGGAACACCGAGATAATGAAACCTGTCAAAAGCTGTGGGTTCTTTGTCCAATGCCATCAAATGACCAATTCCTAAGACACCAGGGTTTCAAAGAGTGAAAGAATTTATTAGTAGGTGCAAAGCAAGAGATCAGATGGCCTATTGGCCTAAAAATCTGTCTCCCTGAACTTCAGTAACTCTGATAATTTTATAGTATCAAAATAGGCAGGCTTTAGGATAATGAGCACAATAGCTTGAGATGAGATTAGAGATGAATTGAACATGTGCAGATTAATTATATGCTTAGTCACAGAACATATGTAAGAAAATAGCCTTAATATTATAATGGGTGAGATTTTTAGTATTATAATGATGTATAGATCAATTATAGGTTAACGTAAGCTACTGTACATGCCAGGCAGGCCACTTTTGGTTAGATCCAGCTCTATCAAGATGGCTTTGGAATTGACGTGGTTAATTCTGGGTTGACTCAAAGCCCTTCACTAGCAGACATTAGGGGCCATTTTTAGTGATTATAAGACTCTAAAGTTGACAAACAGGATAAGTAGGTACAAGCAAGGGTCAGTCACAAGGTTTTTACAGTCACAAGATGAAGGCTATAGAGTTATACAATCATTACCAGAGATTAAGGCAGCTGGATAACAGTTCAAAGATTTCAGGTATTTCCCTCTGTCTGCTCCAATATACCAGAAAGTAAAAAGGAATATCGATATAAAGATTCAATAATCATCGTCATTTCCTAAATCCTAAGTTCTTGGTTACAACTCCTCCCACTCATTTGATCATTTTCTCAGTCTTGAAGGATTTCTGGGCAGTGACCATTCTAACTTCTGCATGCCGAAAAAAGGCATAAATATTGTGGAGTGGAGGAGCGAGCTGGATGTTGTTCTCAGAGAGACCACTACCTTATCTGGCATGGGAACAATGCAGAGGCTTTAAGTCTCTGAAAAATTAACTTAAGAAGTGAAACTTTTATAGACTCTTAGATAGAGCCCAGGGTATTCATTAGAGCTTTTAGGAACACCGTTGGCTGGGGCTAGGCATTCTGTGGCAGTTTGCATATCTGGCTGAAATTTGCATAAGAGAAACCTCCAGAATGACTTCTCAACTCAATTTGAAATCTCTTAGCCATTGAAACTTTATTTTGTTTGATTTTCTTGCCCCTTTTTGGTCAATCAATCCCACAATGTCAAGGACAGGCTTGTCCCTGAGAGTTATGTCCCACATTGCCAGGGAGACTTGGACTCCTGAAATTCATGTACCACATAGGGTGGAAGGTAATGTGTTAATTTGCAGAGTCTGGCTTAGAGAGAGAGACCACATCTGAGCAACAAAAGCAGTTCTCTGGGGATGACTCTTAGGAATTAATTGTAAGTAGATTTAGTTTTGCCATTACAGAAATAAATTTCATAAGGGCAGGCCTTAAGATTAAGGGCTTGGCTTATTAAATTGGGAGACCCTATTACTTAAGAGAATATTAATTCCCCAGGTGAAGTTCCTCAAGGGACTTTTCAAATACTTTTTCATTTTCTACCCAATCTACTCTCAGAAATACACTCAATATGATGAGTTATTAGGCAGATAGATTTAAAGTGCAAGGAAATATAATTATAAACCCACAGAATGACTAAAAATAAAATATTGATAATATCCAGTAGTGGAGATATATAGAACCAGCAGCCTTGATTCTTGAAGACAATTGTATAATAATATAGCTTTTACAATGTGCCTGATACTCCTTTTATCCAGGGTATGGACAGATGAGTAAAAAAATATGAATAAAATATAAATAAATAATAAGGGGCATAAGAAGTAAAATAAATTGGGTAGATTGAAATATTAATGGTCAATGAGAGAGAGGGATAAGGGGTTTGGGATGAATGAATTTTTTTCTTTTTATTTCTTTTTCTGGAGTGATGCAAACGTTCTGAAAATGATCATGGTGATAAATATACAACTATATGATGATATTATGAGCCATTGATTGTACACCATGTATGAACTGTATGTGTGTGAAGATTTGTCAATAAAAATATTTTTTAAATATATCGAGCATTTTAATTCATAATCACAGTATATCTCTCCATCCATTTAGGTCATTGAGTTTTCTCATCTCTAATTTTTAATATAATTTCACTGAAACATTTTTTAGATTTGTACTTATAAATAAAATGTTTTATTTTGTTGTTATTATAGATGGTACTGTTGTTTCAATGTAGGTTTCCAACATTTCACTGCTAGGTTATAGAAATGCTACTGATTTTTGTTTATTCACCTTGTATCTTGTCATTTCACTAAACTCAATCATTAGTTACAATAGATTTTATATAGATTCTTTGGGAGCTTTTATGTAGACAATTACGTCAGATGAGAATTGAGATAGTTTTTCCTTCCCTTCCAATCTATATGTCCCATATTTCTTTTTCTTGCTTTATTGCACTGTCTATGATCTTCAGTATGATGTTAAAAAGAAGTGGTGAGGGCAACTTGCCTTTTCCTCAATCTTAGGGTGAAAAGTCTTCAGTAATTCACCATTAAGGATGATGCTGCCTATAGATTTTATTTACATGTCTTACCTGTTTGAAAAGCTTCTGTTTATTTGTTTGTTTACTTAAAGTTTACTTAGAGGCTTTTCATGAATGTATGTTGAATTTAAAAAAAAACATATTTATTCATCTAGTTCATCATCTTCATTGATGTGGTGAATAACTTTATTGATTTTCAAATATTGAGCCCACTGACTTATGATATATTACTATTTTATATATAGCTGGATTCATTTACTACATATTGTTGAAAATATTTGCTCTATTTTCATAAAGTATATTTGTCTATAGTTTTCTTTTCTGTAATTTATTTATCTGGCTTTAGTACAAGTATATTACTGCCTTCTTTTAATTAGTTGTTAAGTGTTCTCTCTTGGGTAGAATTTGTATTCTTTCTTCTTTAACTGTTTTGTAGAGTTTGCCAATGAAGTCATCTGAACCTGGATCTTTGTTACAAGGTTTATAAGCACAGAGTTCTTAATAGATATAAAGCTATTCATGTTATCTCTTTCCTTTTTATTGAGATTTGATAGTTTATATATTTTATGGAATTTGTGCATTTCACCTAAGTTTTCAAATTTTATCACAAAACTGTCAACATTAGTCCCTTATTATCCAATTGTATCCTTATTTTGGTAATTGTATCTTGTTTTCTCTTGATCAGTTTAACTAGAGGTTTTTAAATTTTATTGATTTGTTTTATGGTACTGGCTTACATTTAATTTTGCTATTGTTTTTCTGTTTTCAGTTTCATTGACTTCTTCTTTTCTTTATTATTTCTTTTCCTCTGTTAGCTTTAGTTTTAATGTGTTTTTCTTGTTTCTTTATGTGAATATCTCTTGAGATCTTTCTTCTTTTCTAATATAAGTATTTAATATTACAAATTTCCATCTAATTATTTCTTTGTTTTGGGGAGGTGGTGCGTGTCCAGGAATCGAACCCCGATCTCCCACATGAAAGGCGGACATTCTAACCACTAAACTACCCGTGCACCCTAATTATTTCTTTGGCTGAGTTTTACTAATTTTGATATACTATGCTTTGATTTTTCAATACATTCAGAATAATTTCTAACCTTACTTGCGAGTAGCACTGTGATCCAGAGTTATTTAGAAGAGTATTGTTGAATTTCCAAATATTTTGGATTGCCCAGAAATCTTTGAGTTGTTTTCAAGTTTAATTTATTTTTATTCAAGTCAGATAAAATATGTTACATGACTTCAATTTTTAAATATATTTTTCTATCATCCAGAATGTAAACTATTTTGGTGAATGTTTCATGCACACTTAAAAGAATATCTACTGTTGAATGGAGTTTTCTAAAATTTTTATTAGGTCAAGTTGCTTAATAGTGTTGCTCAGGTCTTCTATAGCCTTTCCAGTTTTTCATATATTTGTTTTACCAATTAATTACATGGAAATGTCCAAAATAATTTTGGTTCTGTTTATTTTCTCTTCAAATAAATTTGGTTTATGTATCATGTGCTTTACATGCTTTTTTTTTTTTCATGGGCAGGCACTGGGAATCAAACCCAGGTCTCCAACATGGCAGGTGAGACCTCTGCCTGCTTAGCTACTGTGGCCTGCCCTATATATCATGTGCTTTAAAGATCTGTTTTTAAATCATAGATATTTAAAATGTTTATTTCTCCTTGATAAATTGATCCCTTTATCATTATGTAATGTTTATCTTACTCTCTAGTAATATTACTTGTCTTTATATTTTATCTGGTATTCACACAGCCACTCCAGTTTTCCTATGATGGTTTTTTGCATGGGATATCTTTTTTCATCCATTTACTTTATGTCTGTCTTCATATTTAAAGTAGGTTTCTTGTAGACAGTGTATAGTTGCAATCTGATGAGACTTCGGGAGATGCAGGAAAGGAAGCAATTTTAGTTTGCATTATGAAGATAATCCCCAAACTTTCCCTCTCTTCAGCTCTGTACCTGTCCCTTGTCTGAGTTCTTGATTCATAGAATCCATGAGCATATCAAAATGGTAATTACTTTGAGCCTCAAAGTTTTGGGGTAATTTTCTATGCAGCAGGGGTAACTGGAACACATTGCCTAGGAATAAGGTCTCCATGATTGTCTTAGAAAATTCAGGCCTCCCTGACCACACACTGGTTTCCACTTAGTGGAAAGGAGCAGCAGAAAGGTAGGACGAATGTAGTTTTGAAACACATAAACATGGTTTTCTGGTCTGTAAGTTTGTTTACAAAATTTCTGACATTTTCCATTTTGATATATGTCATGGGTGAGGGTGAGCTCAGTGTTGGAGAATTTGGGTGGGAGGGTTGACCAAGTTTTCACTAGAGGCAGAAGGCAGTGAACAGGGATGTGCTGAATTCATACAAATTTCCTTATCTTTTTTTTCCTTTTCAAAATATGTAAAATATTTACATGGTTAAAATATTAGAAAGATATCAAAGTATAATTAGAGAAGTCTTGTTTCCACCCCTGCATCCCTATCATCACCACAGTCTTCTCTGCACCTACAATGAACAATTATTACTTCTTCCAGGGTTATTATACACACACACACACACACACACACACACACACACACATTCTCATATCTTTTTTTACACAAAAGGTAACATGGCATATACACTTGTCTGTTCCTTGCTTTTTATACTTAACCATATATTCTGGAGCTCACTCCCTGTCAGTCATACAAATCTTCCTCTTTTTTTAATATACACAGCTGTATAGCACTCTGTTGTGTGGATGGACCATTTATTCAAGTAGCACTCTATTGATAGTCTTTTGGTTTGTTTCTAATATTTTTCTAGAAATAATAACATGAGAATAATCTTATCAAAAATAATTTTGCATTTGTATTAATTTCAGGATAAAGTCTGAAAAGTGGTATTTCTGGATCATCTGGAATTTTATTACAACTGACAAATTCTCTCCATGGCAATTGTTCCATT
Source organism: Tamandua tetradactyla (assembly GCF_023851605.1). Lineage (NCBI taxonomy): Eukaryota > Metazoa > Chordata > Mammalia > Pilosa > Myrmecophagidae > Tamandua > Tamandua tetradactyla. The sequence continues at coordinate 36,005,714 of NC_135351.1, forward strand.
TTGTACTTCTGTTTGCTTTGTATGAAAGTGTCTATTTCCCCAGACCCTCACCAATAGAGTATGTTTTCAAACTTGAAATTTTGCCAATCTGATACATAAGGCATGGTATCTCAGTTTAGTTTTATTTTGTGTTTCTCTTAATATGAATGAGGGTGAGTGCGGTTAATTCCTTACACTGAAGATCAGAAGCCACAGGGGAAATTATGAGCAAGTGTTGGACTCACACCAGGGGCTGGAAGAGCCTTTATTGGTTGTGAAGAGAAACCTGTGGTGGGTAGGCACTCATCAAAATCCGCTAGGGAACAGCCACAAGCCATTGACTGAGTAATATGTGACAGGCTCTGGCTAGGTAGTAAACGATACAGTGGTGCCTTCATCATTCTAAAAACCGTAATCAAAGCCTCCCAGAAGCATCTGAAACAGCTGTATAGTTGGGGCTCTATCTTGAAGCCTAAGGCAAAGGGAAGAGGAAAACAAAGTTCTATCAGAGATTACAACACTTACAAAGGAACAAGCAGGTGGGTGTGTGGTGTGTTCAGGGATCACTGGTCCCGTAGAGACTTTGAGCATAACAAAGTAGGGACAGGAGATAAGCCTGGAGAGAAAGTTCGGGACCAAAGTGTAAAGAAATTTGAAAGCTGCCTAAGACTTAATCAAATTCTTATATGATTTTATAAGAATTTAAAATCATATTCTTATATGAATGCATTAAACCAAAAAATTCTATTAATTTGTGCTTTAGAAAGATAATTCTTGTGACCATAGAAACCATATGTGAAGTGTGTTAGGATATTGGGAGTTTACACACAAACTGGGATGATGTTTAACAAATCAGAGGAATAGCGCTGAGGGTTTTCTCCTGGGTGGAAGCAGTGGGGATGCAGCAGAAGAGCAGCTAGATGGCTCAGGGTGGCACGTCGGACACAGAGAAAGTGCTCGGTGAATTTCTGCTGTGTTTTGAGTGAATACGTGGAATATATAGGAGGTAGAATGAATTGAGCTTAATGACTGATTGGATACCACAATACAAAGTCAGGAAAGAGTCAAGATCTATTAATGTGTTTAGCATCAGTGACTGAATCTTGGCAATAGACCAGATTATAGGTCATGGTCCAGAGTAGAAAAAATAGGGAATTTGGTTTTCCCCATATGCAAAGTCGTTCTTATTGAAAAGATAAGAGTGTAAACAATTTTTTTTTCTCTTAGCTCTTCCCTACTTAAGAAAAACAAAGTCCTTTGCTTCACTAAAGTCAGTATTGCTTTTCCTAGAGAAGGATTTTGGTAAACATTCAAAATAACGTTGAATTATGTCTTCTTTGGTTAAATTTCTATGCTTATCTTTATTCAAAATTACTCTGAAGATTATCACCTATTATGGCACTCCTGAGTAATATGTATTTATTATGTACCTTCCATGTGTCAATTACTTTGCTTGGCACCAGAATACAAAGATAAATAAAACTGCTTCTCTTGAGAAATTTATTCATTCATACATTCATTCAATGAAATGTTATTTAGCACCTACTAAATGGCAGGTGCTTATCTTGGTGGAGATGTACAATTGGGGATTGAATTATGCACACCCCCCCATATGTCATAACTCCTGGTCTTAGGAGTGTGAGCTCATTTGCAAGTAGGAACCTTAAATTTGTTATTATTAAAGTTTGGGCTCATTTGTGAATAGCATCTTTAAAGATGCTATTTAGATGAGGCCAAATTGAGTAATGGTAGGCCTTAATCCCTGCGACTGGAGTTCTTATTTGCAGAGGAAATTGGACACAGAAGTAGAAGCCAGAAGTGAGAAGAAGCCAGAAGTCAGTAGAAGCCTGAAGTCAGCGGAAATCAGAGAAGGAGACACAAGGAGAGAGAGCTGGCCATGTGACAGAGGATGAATGGACACTACAGACGCTAGGAGACTGCATGCCCTGCCAGTTGCTTGATATTAAACTTCCAGCTTCGAAAACCATGATACAATAAATTCCTATTGTGAACCCAACTCATTATGTGGCATTTATTATGGTAGTCCTGGAAAATAAAGATAGCTCTATCTAAGTGGAGGGAAAGAGGCAAGAAAACTAAAAACTCAATAGGGAAGGCACACTTCGATGGTGCTTAATGAAGAAAAGAAAACAGAAATAACAAGTAGAGAGTAATGGGAGAACTTGGGTGGTAGGAGAGACCTCTTCGAGGAGGCACGACGGTGGTGTTATTATAAAGCAAACCTATTTCATGGTTGGGTGCAAAAGAAATTAAAGACATCCCATAAAACAGTCCAGTGGAGGGAAAGAGCTATCAGTACTTTAGAAATAACTTAACTTGGAATTAAATTGTAGTCATTTTAGAAGTTTTATACAGTCACATCTCTCATTTTATCCTCATTCTTGAACTTGTGGTAAAACTTAAGGAAGGGAAAAAATATCAGGTTTCTTATATTACAAAATAATTCACTTTGGGTAAACATTCTAATCACAAATTATCCTCACAAATATTGGCTACAATTTTTTTTAACTCATCTCTCCATACTCTGGATAAAAGGACACAAGGTTTTCACAATCATATAGTCACATTGTAAAAACTATATAGTTATACAGTTTTCTTCAAGAATCAAGGCTACTGTAACACAGTTCAACAGTTTCAGATACTTCCCTCCAACCACTCCAATGTACCATAAACTAAAAAGGGATATCTATATAATGCACAAGAATAACCTCCAGGACAACCTCACGACTCTGTTTGAAATCTCTCACCCACTGACACTTTGTTTTGTCTCATTTCTATCTTTTCTTTTTTGGTCAAGAAGCCTTTCTCATTCCCATGCTGGGTCCCAGCTCATCTCGTTGGAGTCACGCCCCACATAGTGGCGAGGGCAGTGAGTACACCTGTCAAGTTGGCTTAGAGAGAGAGAGGCCACATCTGAGCAACAGAAGAGGTTCTCTGGGGATGACTCTTGGGCATAATTAAGCTGAATTTTTGAAGGAACAGTTTCTCTAAGCTTCAGCAGCCTCACCTAAAATACATGGGTAATAATACCTACTGTAGAATTATTAGAAGGATTAAATTTTAAAATATTGGTTTAGTTTTTAATAGTTAGAAGAGAAAAATTATTCAATAAGCAGTAACTATTTATATCTCATTCAATACCCAGGAGTTAATTGTTCTTTGTGTTGATATAGTTGAACTTAGGTGAACATTTGAGGTTCTATCGTCTGCTGCCTTGACAATTAGTACAGAGCATAACATAATATTGTCAAAACTCTGTATAGGTCAAAAAAGAGTACCCTTATCTGCAAGAGATTTAAAAGTCTTTAATTTATTTGATAAATATCTATGGAAAGGCAACATTGAACAAAGCATTACGCTGGTGTCTCTGAGGGATAATAAGTGGTTGAAACATGAAACTTGTCCTCAAAAAGCATAAAAATTTTAGTAACTATGATACATATAGAAAAAATGATGAATGCATCTTTTTTCCTATTTCCTTTTGCCACACCTTCCAACTCCTCAAATTCTTCTACCCTGTCCTCTATAATTGTTTTATGTTACTCGTAAAAACTATTTCCTATGTCCTCAGTCTCTTCTCTAACTGAAACCTGGCAACTGTCTGACCTCACATCCTCCACTGTCTTCTCAAGAGCTGACCTTCTTCTCTAAATGTACCTGGTTCAGCAAGTCTAAAGCTAAGATAGATATTTTCTCCTTGTGATGGTTAGGTTCAGGTGTCAGCCTGGCCAGGTGATGATGCCCCATTGTTCTAAGGCTGTGGACTTAAATTATCAGCATGTGAAATTCATCTATGGCTGATCACATCTGCACTTGACTAAGGAGAGTGACTTCTCCAGTGAGTGATGCCTAATTTAATTAGTTGAAGGCTTAAAAGAGAGAGAGGTTAGAAAAAGAGCTCAGCAGCTCAGCATACGTCTTTTTAGCAGTCGCACTCAGCCCAGACATTTAGAGATGCAGAAAGAAATCGCCCCGGGGAAAGCCGTTGGAACCCAGAAGCCAGGAGAAAAGGTAGGCAGACTCACAGTGTGCCTTCCCACTGACAGAGAAACTCAGGTGAAAGCTAGCTGCTTTTCTTCTAAAAAACTATACATTTGTAACTAATAAATTCCCTTAATAAAAGCTGACCCATCTCTGGTGTGTGGCATTCTGGCAGTTTTAGCAAACTAAAACATTTCTCATTGCTAGCTATTTAAATTTGTCTCTTGATTAATCGAAATTAAGTAAAATACAACATTCAGTTCTGCAATCAAATCCCGTATTTCAAGGGCTCAACAGCCACATACGGCTAATGGTTACTGCATCTGTTTAGATCAAGAACATTTCTGTCAATGTACAAAGTTCTGGGAAGCACTGTTCTAGATCATTGTTCCAGCCTCTTTTCCCAAATCCCCATCTTTGAAACGTATGATCAACTTATGCTGCAATATTATTTTCCTACAGTTTTTGTAACAAATTAACACCTACTGGGCAGATTCAAACAACAAAAATTTGTCCCATTACTGTTCTAGAGGCTAGAAGTCCTACTCTGTCTGCTGCTTGGCTTCCTTTACTTGCTCTTCCTCATCTCCCTAATCTCTGAATACTATAATGTCCCAGTGTTCAGTCTTTAAAGTGTTTTTTTTTGTCTATACTTACACTTGTTGATTTCATCCAACTTCTTGGTTTTAAATGGTGTCTTATACTAATTCCCACATATGTCCAATTATCTACTTAACATCGCCTCTCCAATAGGCTTTTCAAACCTGATTTCTGTCACCAAACCTCATCCTCTTGTAGACTTTCCCAACTCACTAAGTGGCAACTCTCTTTTCGCAGTTGCTTAGGTCAAAATTTTAGCCTTGATTTCTCTTTTTCTCATACCTGACATTCAATCTATCTGCAAGTCTTGTTAGTTGTGCTTCACAATATATTTTAAACTATTTTTACCACTTCCACTGCTACCACTGTTTTCCACGCCACCACCATCTCATGCCTAGATTATGCAGTGCTCTCATAATCATTCTCCCTCCTTCCACATTTGCCCCCCTGTCTGAGCTCAAAGGGGTAGCCAGAATGATCATGGTAAAATAAATTAGACCCTGATCATAATAAAATAAGTTAGACCCTGTGTTTCTTCTCTGCCCCAAATCCTTTCACTCAGCATGAAAACCAAAGCCCTTAAACTCATCTAACATGTTCTATATGATATGACCTGTATTAGTTCCCTGATTTTCTTTGTTATTTCTTACTCAGTCTCTCTACATCCACACACTGGCGAACTTGATGTTTTTCAAACATACTGGGTAAGTTACTATCTCAGAGGTTTTAGACTTGCTTATGCTTGTGCCTTAAGTGTGTATCCATCAGAGGGCTGCCACAACTCACTTCTTTCCCACTTTCAGAGTGAGAATTTTTCTGACTACCTATCTGAAATTGCAAGTTCCCTCCAACTCCCAGCTTCTATTCTCTTCGCAAATTTACTTTTCTACACATTGTGTCTGTGTAGCTCTCCCTCAGCATCATCATCTATATATCTATTGTTTTTATTTCCCCACTAGAATGAAAATGGGTTATTCTTTATTGCTGTACCCTCATTGTCTAGAACTAAGTCCCTGACACATACTAGATAATTCATAAATATTTGTGTGGTGAGTAAATGCTGTTATCCACTGTAGTTATACAATGTATTTTCTTTAAGTCTTTTATTTTTTAAATTAAAATGTTTTGTTCCTTTCTAAGTTTCTTTTTAATCAATTTAAATTATTTAGGTAATAGGGAAATTTAGGGTCAAGAATAGAGTGGATAGATGTGGCCTCTCTTTCCAGCCAACACAACAAGCAAACTCACCACCCTCCCCCTGTCTACATGGGACATGACTCCCAGGGATGTGGACCTTCCTGGCAACGTGGGACAGAAATCCTAGAATGAGCTGAGATTCGGCATCAAGGGATTGAGAAAATCTTCTTGACCAAAAGGGGGAAGAGAGAAGAAATGAGACAAAATAAAGTGTCAGTGGTTGAGAGATTTCAAACAGAGTTGAGAGGTTATCCTGGAGGTTATTCTTACGCATTAAATAGGTATCACCTTGTTAGTCAAGATGTAATGGAGAGGCTGGAGGGAATTGCCTGAAAATGTAGAGCTGTGTTCCAGTAGCCATGTTTCTTTAAGATGATTGTATAATGGTATAGTTTTCACAATGTGACTGTGTGATTGTGAAAACCTTGTGTCTGATGCTCCTTCTATCTACCTTATCAACAGAAGAGTAAAACATATGAAATAAAGATGAATAATAGGGGGAACAAATGTTAAAATAAATTTAGATTGAAATGCTAGTGATCAATGAAGGGGAGGGCTAAGGGGAATGGTATGTATGAATTTTTTTCTGTTTTCTTTTTATTTCTTTTTCTGAATAGATGCAAATGTTCCAAGAAATGATCATGATGATGAATATGCAACTATGTGATGATATTGTGAATTACTGATTATATATGTAGAACGGAACGATCAAAAGTTAAGAATGTTTGTGTTTGTTTGGTATTTATTGGTATTTCAAAAAAAATTAAAAATTAATAAAAAAGAAGAGTTGAAAATGATAGTAAAACTGTATGCTACAATCTAAAAACAGAAAAATCACAGAAAATCATTTTTTTCAAATGCTAAAAACAAACGATTGTGCTCAGAAAAAATAAAGAAAATTCTCAGGGGGTAGAAAAGAAAGAGAAAGAGTGGGAGTAAAGCTGCATATCTGATGGCAAGCCAGGACTACATGAGAACCCGAGGGGCTGGGGATTCACGTCTGCTCGGTGGAGGAGCTCAGTGTGCTGGCTGAGCTGGTGAACTCTTTATTTTCAGTACTTGTTTTTTAGGGGAGGGGGGGAGGGGGGAAGCAAATATGGAAAGGAAATATTATCAATTTTCAAGTCTTGGTGAAACATTGGTATTTTTCTATTATCTTTGTACTTCTCTATAATTAATTTGGTAATTATTTAAAAAGGAATAATTTGAAAAAAGGATAATGTTCCTAATTTTTCTTTGCTTTTTCTAGTGGCTTAGCTCTATTTCCTATATACTTCATTTGGTAACATCAGGAGTAATTAAAAAGAATGTCAGTTTTATATTTTTTCTCATTTCTTTTCATTTTGTAGTTTTTAATTTATTTTTATTTTTTATTGTGAAAAATAACATATATACAAAAAAGCAATAAATTTCAAAGCACACCACAACAATTAGTTATAGAACATATTTCAGAATTTGGTTTGGGTTGCAGTCCCACAATTTTAGGTTTTTTCTTTTGGCTGCTCCAAGACACTGAAGACTAAAAGAAATATCAATATAATGATCCAAGAGTCATACTCATTTGTTAAATCCTATCTTTTTTTTATAACTCCGCCTTCTTCCTTTGATCTTTTTATTGATTATTTTTATTGATGCATATTATATATTCACATACCATGCAATCATCCAAAGTGTACAATCAATAGTTCACAATATCATCATATAACTGTGCATTTATCACATTTGGCTTTTTTTTTCTTTTTTTGTGAAAAATAACATATACACAAAAAAGCAATAAATTTCAAAGCATATCACAACAATTGGTTTTAGAATAGATTTCAGAGTTATGTATGGGTTCCAATTCCTTAATTTCAGGTTTTTTACTTCTAGCTGCTCTAAGATATTGAAGGCTAAAAGAAATAACAATATAATGATTAAGCAATTACACTCATTTGTTAAACCCTACCTTCTCTGCATAACTCCATGATCACCTTTGATCTTTCTCCCACTCCTCAGGGGTATTTGGGCTATCCCTATTCTAACTTTTTCACATTGGAAGGGGCTGTCAGTAATATGGGATAGAGGGATAGAACTAGTTGATGTTTTGGAGAAACTGGCCCCTCTGCATTTCAGTATTTATCTGGTCCAGGGACCCATCTGGAGGTTGTTGGTTAATGGAAAGTTACTCTAGTGCATGGAACCTTTGTAAAGTCTTATATAATGCCCTAGGTATTCTTTAGGATTGGCAGGAATGGTTTTGGTTGGGGTTTGTACCAGTGCAGTGGATTTGGGGGCCTTGTTGAAGAGCAGTTGACTATAGACTTGGTGATCTATTTCTGCACTCTAATTCAATTCCATTGGTCAATACTTTTATCTTTGTGCCAGTGATGCTGTTTTGAATACTGTGGCTTTACAATAAGTTTTAAAATCAGAAGGTGTTCATCTTCTCACTTCATTCTTCTTTTTTAGGATGCTTTTAGCTATTCAGGGTCTCTTTCCCTTGGAGATGAATTTGGTAACTAGGTTTACCAGGTCTTTAAGTAGGTGTTGTAGTTTTGATTGTTACTGCATTGAATTTTTAGACCAGTTTGGGTAGAATTGACCTCTTAACTACATTTAACCTTCCTATCCATGAGAAGAGAATGTCTTTCCACCTATTTAGATCTTCTTTGATTTTTTTTTTTTTAGCAATGTTATGTAGTTTTCTGTGTACAAGTCCTTTACATCCCCAGTTAAGTTCATTCCTAGATACTTGGTTCTTTTAGTTGCTATTTTGAATTGATTTTTTTCCTAAATTGACTCCTTATCTAGGTTATTGCTTGTGTATAAAATCATTACTGATTTTTGCACATTAATTTTATATACTGCCACTTGCTGAATTTGTGTATTATCTCAAGTAACTTTGGTGTAAATTTCTCAGGATTTTCCAGGTATATATCATTTCATTTGCAAACAATGGAAGTTTTACTTCTTCTTTTCCACTTTGGATGCCTTTTATTTCTTTTTTCTGCCTGATTGCTCTAGCTAGAACTTCTAATACAATGTTGAATAATAGTGGTGATAGAAGGCATCTTGTCTCATTACTAATCTTAGGGAAAAAGCTTTCTGAATTATAAGCTGTTAAAAGTGATATCTTGGAATAAAAGTAAAAAAAAATCTAGTGACATCATCAACATGGCAACATATATCATCCCCTGAGAAAGCCTTCCCAGAGATTTAGAAAAAAAAAAAAAGAATTAACAAACAAAAATTTGATTCTTTGAAAGATCAATAAAATTGACAAACCCTTAGCTAGACTGCCAAAGTATGAAAAAGAGAAGACACGAATAAATAAAATCAGAAATGAGGGGGGTGACATTACTACTGACCCCACAAAAATAAAAAAGATCATAAGAAGATACTATAAACAATGGTATGCCATAAAATAAAAACTAGATGAAATGAGCAAATTCCTAGAAACAGATGAGCTAATTACACTGACTCTACAAGAAACAGAAGACCACACCAAGCAAATAAATTTAGTCTTTAATAAAAAACTTCCCAAAAAGAGAAGCTCAGGGGCAGATGGTTTAACAGGTAAATTCCACAATTCATTCCAAGAAGAATAACAGCAATCCTGCTTAAACTCTTCCAAATTTTGAAGAGAAGGGAACACTACATAACTCATTCTATGAGGTCAACATGTGGCAGATAAAGAGAGGAAAATTATGGACAAAGTTTGCTAATGAATATGGATGCCAAAATCCTAAACAAAATACTTGCAAATTGAATCTCACTGCATATCAAAATAATTATACATCATGATCAAGCAGGTTTTATGCTACATATACAAGCATTGATGAACATAAGAAAATCAATTGATATCATACATCATATCAACAAAACAAAGGGAAAAACATGATCATTGCAATTGATGCAGAAAAGGCAGTAGACAAAATTCAACAGCATCCTTTCTTTCTTTTCTTGGAGATTAAACAGGCAAGTTTTATTATCAAATTTAACAATTCTACAAAAAATAATATTGTAGAAAGTATTACTGTCCATATTAAAGTCTTTCAAAACTTTGGGTAGACAGCATCTTAAGACGTTCAGTATACAGAATTTATTTTTTCTGATCTTAAGTGCCAGTTGCCACCAATTTCCACACAAAATGTTTTTTCTACTACAGTTAAAGGGTCATTACTGGTCAGCTGAAGAGAGAAATATTTGGCTTTCCAGTCAAGGTAAGGTGTTAATAAAAGTAATGCAAAGTAAATAAAAATAGCAGCCACATAAATCTGCATGGCACTGCATCCAAGCAAAGGACAATAAAGTAACTTAAAGAAACACACACATTTAGTTAATCAGTTCCTATCTTCTTCTTTGGAGTTACGAGGCAACAGTACTAGCCAGCTAGGTCTAATATTGCACTTTTGTAGCAAAAACACAGCTAAATCCATAGTGCTGAACACTGGCACCATTAGTCTTACTCATAAACTGCATGTGTCCATCTCTCAGTCTGACATCAGTATTCCTTCTTGATAAAAGCATATAGAAAAGTAGGAACAGAATGAAACTTTCTCAATATGATTAAAGGCATATGTAAAAACCCTACAGCTAACATCCTACTTAATGATGATGTAAACAACTTGTTCAAGGAACACTACAAAATATTGCTAAAAGAAATCAAAGAAAACTCAGAGAAGTGGAAGAATATTCAGTCTTCATGAATTGAATGACTAAATATCATTAAGATGTCAATTCTACCCAAAATAATTTACAGATTCATTCCAATCCAATCAAAATTCCAGCAGCCTTCTTTGCATAAATGGAGAAGTCAGTTATCAAATTGAGTTGTATGGGTAAAGGGCCTCTAATAGCCAAAAACAACTTGATAAAGAAGAACCAAGTTGGAGGACTCACACTTCCTGACTATAAAGCATATTACAAAGTTACAGTGGTCAAAACAGCATGGTACTGGCTCAAAGATAGTTGTACTAACATTGGAATTGAATTAAGAGTTCAGAAATTGACCCTCACACCTATGGCCAGTTGATTTTTGACAAGGATGCCAAGTCCACTCAATTGGTATAGAATAGTCTCTTCAACAAATGGTGTTGGGAGAAACAGTTATCCATATGCAAAATGATGAAAGAGGATTCCTATCTCATACTAGGTATGGAAATTAGCTCAAAATGAATCAAAGACTAAACAGAATAGCCAGAGCATTTTGTAATAACTGATAAAGTATCAGCGTCCAGAATATTTAAAAATTCCTATCAATCACTGAGAAAAAAATCAAAAAGAAAAGAGATCAATAGTAAATTCACACAAATGAAGGGAATATAACCAATAAATGTTACAAACATGTTTATACACACTGGTAATGATGGATGGAGAAAATAATAAAGCAATTGAAAAAGTGAGATATTTTATACTCAATAGGTTGTCCAAAATGTGAAAGATTGCTAATATAAAGAATTAATGAGGTAGAATTTTAACTTAGGATTCTTTGATTCCAAAATTCCTGTTCTCAACCATTTGTCTCTTAATAACAAATCCTATTATTGAACAAGAATAATGTTTCCCAAACATCAGCATCACTTAGAATTTTTTAGTTTACATTTTTAGTTAAAAAGTGGAATGATTTCTACTCTTAAGTCTTATCCTGATAAATACGACAAAATTACCAGAGGTATTTTAAAGACACCTTGTTCTTCCATACCTTGTCAAATCTTTGGTTTTTGTTTTTTTATTTCCACATAGGTGGCCAAATCAGAATACTTTGATTATAATTCTTATTATAGGCCCAGGGAAGGTTAGTGTTCTCCCTGCACTTCCCAGTTTTTAGAAAGATGCTATTTAGAAAATTGTTCTTTACTCATAAGGGCTGGTATGGATGGGAAGTCTTGGTCAATCACCCAAAGAAGGAACAGGTGAGTGTACCACAGCCAGGTAAAACCACCTTCTTCTATCACTGGGTTAGCAAATGGGATGTGGCAATGTGTGAAAGCCCACAAAATGTCACAGTTTGAGGTAAAATTGTTAAAAATCCTAGAACCACCCTATGCCCCCACTCCCAACCCAATGAATATTGAGGCAAGTTTCCAATGCTCACCATGGTACAGCATGTGTAGGACTGCAAGATCAACCCTGGAATGAAAAAGCAAATAAACCAAACATTTTACAGGGTCAAACTCAAAAGGGCTGTACTGTTCTTTGGATATAAATGAGGCTGCAGACTGGCATTTCAAATGAGCCACAAATGCTGTACCTGTCCCAAGTGAGAAATAATTTTATTGAATAATAAATTTAAAATGAATCCACTTCTTTCGACTTATAACCTAATAAGTACTTATGATGTGATCTTTGTAACCAGAGTGCAATTCTTTAGTTAATGAATGAAAGAAACTTTGTGTGAACCTGTGTGCACAATTATCCAAAATGAAAGTGTGAAAACAAAATGAAAAACACGTTTCAAGAAACTTAATTTATGAATTAAAAACAAACAAATGGCCATCAGGGTTGCAATTATCCTAGTGGGATTGGCATTGTCCCATAAGATTTTAGGTTCAGTGAGAAGAGAAGCACAGGACCACCTTTAGTTCCCTTTTTACATTCCTAGTCACAAGGGGAAAATAAAGTCATTTTTAAAGGTTGGTTTAAGGTTTTATTGCTTTTGACCAAAGGCCATTTCAAGACAGTGGTGGGCCAAAAAAAATGTCCCCCACACCAATATATTCATGTCAAATCCCTGGAACCTGTGAATGTTGCCTTATTTGGAGAGAATCTTTGCAGAAATGATTAAGTCAAGGAGCTTGAGATAAGGAGATAATCCAAAAGCCAATACAAGGATCCTTAGAAGAGAAGAGGAGAAGATAGACACACAGGGAAGGAGGCAAGGTGAAGGTGGAGGCAGAGATTGGAGCCATGTGGCCACAAATCAAGGAATGCCAGCAGCTACCAGAAGCTGAGAGAGGCATAGAACAAGTTCTCCCCTACAGCTGTGGAAGAAGAGTTGCCCTGCCGACATCTGGATTTTTACTTCTTGCCTCCAGAACTGTGAGAAAATAAATTTCTGATGTTTTAAGTCATTAAGTAATTTGTTATAGCAGCTCCAGAGAACCAATACAAAAATAAGTAAAGAGTCAATGTAATATGTTCATTAAAATTAAAATCAAGAGGGAGAAAAGTTGAAGGTTTCTTCTGTAGACAAACCTTCTGTAGATAAACCTTCCTCTGTAGATAAAAAGATTTATCACAGGAGCAGAGCTTTATGCTATTTAACTGTAATGTGGAAATTTGATTCTTAATTTTAAGGATGTCAGAGTATATTAGAGAGTTTGATAATAGGGTGCATTTCTTATCAGACAGTACAAAACTTACCGTTTCTGCTAAGTTCAGGATGAGTACTAATTTTTTTTACTTCCATGAATATTCTGGCTATATTCCAAAATCACACAAAAGACCAAAATGCCATGCGAATGACCTACTAGCCACATGCAATGTCTTTGAAATGGGAAACCTGGTAAGACCTACTTTGCATTGTCACGATGAATTTAGATGTAGGTTGCTGGAAAATAGTTTTCCTTAGGCCTTGGGGCTACAGACAACTTACAAAATTTGAATCATCTTCCATGAACAATTGTTTCAGTTTGCTAAAGCTTTACTGAAGAAAGGCTGGTGACATCCAGGGTTCCTCTGTCACATGGGAAAGTGTTTGCTTGTCCTTCATTTCCAGGTTCTGTTGCTTTTAAGATCCACATGTCCTTAGTTGCATCTCCACTGACACCCCTCTGGCCTCTCTAGGTCCTGTGGATCTTCTTTAGCATCTTTGGGGTATTTTTCTCTCTCTGCATCCTTCATTTGGTTTCATCTCTCTGCTCTCTGAATCTGTCTTCTGGTTTTATTCTCTTCATAGAGGACCCCAGTAAAAAGGTTAAGACCCACCTTGAATTCAATGAATCACAGCTCCATGGAAACAACCTGCGCTGGTTTGAAAGGATGTATGTACCCTAGAAAAGCCATGTTTTAATCAAAATTCCATTTCATAGAGGCAGAATAATCCCTATTCAGTACTGTATGTAATTAGATCATCTCCCTGGACATGTAACCCAATCAAGAGTGGTTGTTAAGCTGAATTAGGGAAGATGTGTCTCCACCCATTTGGGTGGGTTTTGATTGGTTTACTGGAGTCCTATAAAAGAACAAACATTTTGGAGAATGAGAGAGATTCAGAGAGAGAGGAGAATGCTGCAGCACCATCACAAGGCAGAGTCCACCAGCCAGCGACCTTTGGAGGTGAAAAAGAAAAACGCCTCCTGGTGAGCTTCATGAAACAGGAAGCCAGGAGAAGAAGATAGCAGATGATGCCGTGTTCACCATGTGCCTTTCCAGATGAGAGAGAAACTCTGACTGTGTTCACCATGTGCCCTTCCACTTGAGAGAAATTCCTGAACTTCATCGGCCTTCTTGAACCAAGGTATCTTTTCCTGGTTGCCTTAGATTGGACATTTCTATAGACTTGCTTTAATTGGGACATTTTCTTGACCTATAAACTGTGAACTTGAAATTTATTAAGTTCCCCTTTTTTAAAAAAGCCATTCTGTTTCTGGTATATTGCGTTCCAGCAGCTAGCAAACTAGAACAGATTTTGGTACTGGAGATTGGGGTGCTGCTGCAGTTTGCAAATACCTAACAGACACATGGACTCTAAAGATACCTCTGACCAGGCTCTAGACAGAAATGAGGAGTGCGCTATTGCAGACTGGAAGGAAGGCAATCCTTGTTTTAAAATAGCAGGTAATCTGGCAAAATTGACTAGTAGCTTTGGCTGGAAGGCAGATTTTAAAAGCCATGAACTTGGATATTTAGCACAGGAGATTTCCAAAGTAAATGTGGAAGTTGCTGTCTGGTTTCTCCTCACAGCTTATAGTGAAATGCGACAGGGAAGAGATAAGCTGAGAACTGAACTCTTGTGTATAAAAAAAAACAGAAATTGATGTTCTGGAAAATTCTGGGCTTCCAGAAAGGAAGACCCCAGAGAATAGTGCCCCACATGAGGTCTTGGCCAAATGTGAAACCAGTCAGCCATTTCAGAGATAGCCAGGATTGGACATGGAGTTATCCAGGAAGGATTTGTGGAAACACCTTATGTCTGATGGGAGTGATCCAAGGCTACTGCATAGAAAGCCAATGAGAGTGTTGTGGGATCTGTATAAAGAGAACCACTGTCAGTCAGGACTGAGAGGAACAGAGAAGGGACACATTGGGGGAAAATAACTTCAGAGGCAAAACCATGGAGGCTGAGGTCTGAAGTCAAGAAGCCTCGGGCCAGAAGAGCAGACCCACCCAAGCATGTGGAGAGGGTGAGTTTGCCCTGAAGGCAGAGGATGGGCCTTCCACCTCATTATAGTGGAGGAGTCATGCCACCTCAGGCCTTGGAGAGAATGAAGTACATTCCTTGGTGTTTGGAGAGATCCTGGCTGCCACCACCTGGAGGGGTTGAGCGTGCCACCACATGGAAGCGATGGCAGAGAGCCTGGGTGCAGCCCCAAAGCTTGGAGAAGGTGGAGCTGAGAAGAAGGTGGTCTCCTCAATATCCCCCAAGGTTGCATTTGGAGAGAGGCAGGGCTCTGTGTAGGCCTTTGGAAAGGGTAGGACTGCTGCTTTCTAAAGCCCCAAAGATAAATAACTCTTAGACCTTGAAATCTAATGGACTTTGCCCTGTGAGTTTTCAAAACTGTATAGGTCCTATGACCCCTGTGTTCCTTCCTCCCTGAGGAAATGGGTGTATGTATCCTATGAGTATTCCACCTTTGTATGTTGACAGCAAATAACTTGTTCTGAATTTCACAAGTCCAGAGCCAGAAAATAATTTTGCCTTAGAACAGACCATGCCTTTAACTAACTTTGATAGGAGTTTGTACTGTTTCTAACTTTGTATTTCATTTATATTGCTACTGAAATGGTTTAAGGATTTCTGATATTGTTATGAAATTAATGTATTTTGTATATGAGGAAAACATATCTTTTCTAGGGTCCAGAGGGTAGAATTTGCTGGTTTGAAAGGTTTTATGTACCCTAGAAAAGCCATGTTTTAATCAAAATCCCACTTCGTAGAGGCAGAATAATCCCTATTCAACACTGTATGTAATTAGATAATCTCCCTGGATGTGTAACCCAGTCAAGAATGGTTGTTAAGATGGATTAGGGGAGATGTGTCTCCACCCATTTGTTTACTTTTTTTTTTTTGATTGGTTTACTGGAGTCCTATAGAAGAGGAAACATTTTGGAGAATGCTGCAGCACCATCACGAGGAAGGGGCCAGAGACCTTTGGAGGTGAAGAAGCTCCTGGGGAGCTTCATGAAACAGGAAGCCAGGAGAAGAAGCTAGCGGATGATGCTGTGTTCACCATGTGCCTTTCCAGATGAGAGAGAAACTCTGGCTGTGTTTGCCACGTGCTCTTTCCCTTGAGAAAAAACCCTGAACTTCATCAGCCTTCTTGAACCAAGGTATCTTTTCCTGGATGCCTTAGATTCGACATTTCTATAGACTTGCTTTAATTGGGACATTTTCTCAGCCTATAAACCGTGAACTTGAATTTATTAAATTCCCCTTTTTTTAAAGCCATTCTGTTTCTGGTGTATTGCATTCTGGCAGCTAGCAAACTAGAATGCAATCTAATCAAAAGTTTCCACTGACAATAGGTCTGTACGCACAAGAATGGATTAAAAGAACATAGGCTTTTCTGGTGTACATAACATATTCCAAAAAGCATACTCCATACTCTGGACCCCAAAAGAACATTTCTTTCCATATGCAAAATACATTTATTCTGTCACAATATTACAAAATCTTAAATCATTTCTGTAACAGTAAATAAGTACAAAGTCTTATCAAAATCAGTTACAGACCTGGTTTGTCCTAAGACAAATTTCTCCTCTGTCTGTGGACGTGTGAAGCTCAGAGCAATTATCTGCTCCCAAGATACGAAAGAGGGACAGTCATAGAATAAATCTTCCCATTTCCATAGGGAGAAATTGGAAGAAAAAGAGGGATCACAGTTCCCAAACAATTCCCAAAACCTTCAGGGCAAGCTCCATTAGATTTCAAAGTCTGAGAAATTGGAAGGAAAATAGGGATCAAAGTTCCCAAACAATTCCCAAAACCTTCAGGACAAGCTCTACTAGATTTCAAGGTCTGAGAGTCATTTAAAGAATGATGTTTTATTCTCAGGGTTTGAGAGAGTGGCAGTCCCACCCACCCAAGGGCTTTCACAATGGCCCTGCTCTCTCTAAACACTGGAGTGAGAGTTGTAACATTGCAGAGCACTGGGGAGACCACCTTGTTCTTGGTCCCACCCTCCTCTAGCATCTTGGTGGCACCCAGACTCTCTGCCATCTCCAAGGCCAGGCTCTCTTCAATCCCCAGGGAATGTGCTCCACCCTCTCTGAAGCCTGGGACACCAAAACTGTTCCTGAACATTGAGGCAGAAGGCTTGTCCTTTGCCTCTGGAGCAAACTCAGCCTCTCCACATGCATGAGTGAGTCTGCTACCCTGACCAGAGATTTCTTGGCCCCAGGCCTTGCTTTCCCATAGTTCTGCCTTTGAAGTCACTTTTCCTTCAATTTGTCCCTTTTTGGTTCCTTTTAGTACAGAATATCCATTCATACAGTTCTCACAAACAATTTGTCAAAACCATCAGACAATAAGAATTTCCATAAATTCTTCCTGGATAAGTCCATCTCCAAGCCTGGCTTGTCTTGACATGGCTGACTGGTTGCATGTTTGGTTAAATCCTCATGTGGGGCACTATTCTCTGGGGTCTCCCTTCCTGGAAGCCCAAAAATTTCCAGACCATCAATTTCTGATTTGTTTGTACCTAAGAGTTTAGTTCTCAGCTTATCCCTTTCCTCTCACATTTTGCTATATGCTGCAAGGAAAAGCTGGGTCACATTTTCCACATTTAATTTGGAAATCTCTTCAGCTACGTATCTCAGTTCATTGTTTTTAAGTTCTCCCTTACATCCAACACCAGGACTTAATTTTGCCAAATTCTCTGCCACTTTAAAACAAGGGCTACCTTTCTTTCAGTTTGCAATGACACAGTCATTTTTGTCTAAGCCCTCATTGGAAGCATCTTGAGAGTCCATATTTCTACCAACAGTCTCTTCAAAGCAATCTAGGCCTTTTCTATGAAGTGCCTCACAATTCTTCCAGAACCTTCTCCTTATCCATTTAAAAAGCCCTTCTAATATGCTTGGTATTTGGAAATCACAGCACTCCTCTCTCAGTACCAAAGTCTATTCTGGTTTGTTAAAGCTTCACTGAAGACAAACCAGTGACATCCAGGGTTCCTCTGTTAGAGGGGAAGGCATCTGCTGGTCCTGCGCTCTTAGGTTCAATTGCTTTTAGGTTCTGTGTATCCTTGCTTGCTTCTCTGGGGACACCTCTCTTTACTCTCCGTGTCCCAGGGGTCTTCTCTTAGTGTTTCTGGTGTGCTTCTCTCTCTCTACATCAGTGCTGGCTTGAAACTGTTATGAACTTCCCAAAAGCCATGTCCTTTTACTCCAATCCTGTGGAGGCAGACCTATTGTTGGGTGGAAATTTTTGATTAGGTTTCTATGGAGATATGATCCCATCCATTCTAGATTGATCTTAGCCCACTTACAGGAATCCTTTAAGGGAAAGATGTATTGGAGAATAGCACAGATACTTGGAGAAAGAAAATGCCCCAGGAGAAGCTAGAAGACCCATAGGAGCTGAGATAGTAATTTTTGAAACTAACCAGGAGAAAAGGGTCAGCAGGTGTTGCCGCGTGTCTTCCCATGGGACAGACAGAGGAACCTAGAACAATCTGCCTTTATTCATTGAAGGTATCCTCTTGTTGATGCCTTAATTTGGACATTCTCATGGCCTTAGGATTGTAACTTGTCACTTGATATATTCCCTTTGTAAAAGCCAATCCATTTTGGTATATTGCATTCCAACAGCTTTAGCAAACCAAAGCAGCATCCTTCACTTGGTTTCCACCTCTCAGCTTTCTGTGTTTTCTGTTTTTATACTCTTCATAAAGGACTCCAGCACTAGGATTAAGACCCAATTACATCTCCATGGAAATAACCTAATGAAAAGGTCTTGCCTGCAATATCTCTGCACCCACAATAATGGAATGAAAGAATATATAGGCTTTGCTGGGGTACATAACAGATTCAAACCAGAACAACAATATATGTACAAACTTACAGTATTGTACATAGCATTTCATGGGAATCACAGGTTCTTTGACAACTGTCCATGGACCCTCTATGAACCCAAATTTTGAGGTTAAGAATGCCTGATGGCTTATCTGAGTATTAAAATGTCATATTGTGCAGGCAAAACTGAAACATATGCTCATTGTCAGAAATTTGGGAACTAGTAAAAAATGCAAATGAAATTAAACCACCATGGCCCAGCATCCAGAGAACAACTCTTTTTTTCATGTTGGTGTGTATTTTTCCTGTCTGTTTTCCAAGTATAAATACATTTTTCTACAAATGAAATCACATTGCGAATAGTGGGTTTTTTTAAACAACTTTTAAATTCAAATATCGTGCTCTCATACTTCCATGCTGTCATGTATTTAGTGACATCACTATATTTGACTGAAATAAAGTGTTTTATTTAACCAAGGTTTTATTATAAAACATTAGTATTCTTTCTAGTTTTTCACTTCTATTGTTATTACAGCTATAGAGATAAATTGTTGTAAGATCAATGCTTATTTTCCATATGACATTAAATTATCTTACACCTTCTAAAATCAGTTTGTCTCTTGTCCCAAGCAGCCAACTTATTGAACATTGACTATTAATCAAAGTATTTGTTACATGCTCATGAAATATCATGTAAATGTGAGAAAGAAAGATAATTCAACTTGACCATAGTAGTTGTAACTCAAGGTCTGACTAATCAATAGTAAAGCATAGTACAAAGTGGGCCAGTAATTCTTATGGGACACTTTGATGGGAATGGGGGGAGAATGTTTTGTTGGTTGGCTTGGTTTGGTTTATTCACAGTGGTGTAGTTTGCATTTTAACTACTGGCATCATTAGGAGTCCAAACTCTATACAAATTTGAATACCTGTGATGCTGGGAAACAGATGCTAAAGGGTGTTTTTCCCTTTTTTACATTTCCAGCCAGGTTTATTTTCCCTGACCTGTACTTTCCTTCACTGTTTCATAAGGCAGCAAGAAGCAACAGGAAAGACAGAAGATGGGGTGACAGAAGAGCTAGAGTAAGCCTCAGAGGAATTCTATGTGCCCTCTCAGGTCTAAAAAATATTTTTTTCTAGATACAAGAATGAACAGATATGAATATGCCAAAAGATTAACACTAGTTTGTTCTGAATAGGGT
This sequence comes from Tamandua tetradactyla, assembly GCF_023851605.1. Taxonomy (NCBI): domain Eukaryota; kingdom Metazoa; phylum Chordata; class Mammalia; order Pilosa; family Myrmecophagidae; genus Tamandua; species Tamandua tetradactyla. The sequence goes on from NC_135351.1 coordinate 36,025,852, forward strand.
GTGAGTATGTATGATGTTCTGCCATTTGACATTTTTATATTCCTACATTTTCTACATGAGCTTGCATTAAAATGACAATCAGTAAAATGTAAGCAAAAAATTTAGAAGCAACCTACAATCCTGCTTTACCAGTGATAATGACTTGTTCAGTAGATCTTTCTGTCCTTATGTCTCCCAACCATCTGCCACCATAAACGATAAAGTCATTCTCCAGAGAACCAGTATTTTAGACTCTCTATCTCTATTCGTTATGAATAGAGATATCTATCCTTTGACTTGAAAATCTCTGAGTAGATTTGTCCATGTCACGATGTAGCACCTATGCACCATTAAGCAACAACCTACGTTCAGTTCTTTCTTCATTCTGTGCACATTTTGGATCTGAATGAATTTGTAAGTTACAAAACTGAAAGCTTATGAACAAGAAAATGAAAGATTTCATTTTATTCAAATGGCTAATTCTGGAATTGATTATCATAGGATTCATAGCAGGCTCATTACTATTTTAGCTCATTTATTCCTTTATTCAACAAATGTTTATTTGTAGTTGCTAAATGCCAAACAGTGTTCTAGATGCACTGTGTAAAATAAAGATCCTACCTGACATGGCCCTAGCTGTCACAGAGCTAAAATAATGAATAAATGTGCACATAAGCATAAATTTATAAATTCTTTTTAAAATAATGGCTTACATTGCTTAAACATGTTTACTACATACCATGCACTATGTGAAAAATAAATAATTTCATGTGTTCTCCCCAACTTCCCTAAGAAAGAAAGCTGCGGCTTAGAGAGCCCAGTACTTTGTCCAAAGTCACAGAGCAAACAGCTGGTGGAGATATGGCTTGGATGCTGGGACTTACATTTCCAAACCAGTGCTGTGGAAGAAAGCAACAGGGTGCTATGAAACAGGCTGAAAAATAAAAGTAAAGAGCTCTTCTGAGGAAATGGAGTTCAAGTGAAGTCTGAAGTATGAGGAGGAGTCTGGGAGGGTGGCTGAGCTGTTCACTCATGCAGCAAAGAGCCCCTAACTTCAATTTCACACAGATTCAGTATTTATAAACAACTGATTTGCTTTATAATAAATACAACTCTGAGGTATATTTACCAGAACAAGGGAAGAAGTCTTAGCTTTGCAACTTTCTTTGATTTGCCTGTAGCTGTACTTTAAAAGAAGTACACTCCATGGGGCATTTGCTTGCCCATACCCTTGAGCCACCATCTCTCACCCACTTGGCCCTGGAGCACTGGGTCACCAGAGTTCCCTTTGTGTTCGTGGACAGTCCAATTCTGTCAGCCAATGGCTCAAAAGCGAGACTGGCACATGACTTATCCCTCCTTTAGGTCAGGACCTAATGAATATACTGGCACAGGGAGGTGGGAGGGGATGGGATGAGGATGGTAATGATTTGGAGGAAAGTAAATAAATACCTTAAATACTCATATTTGTTGAATATTCTAATATCAAAGAATTTAGTAATGTTTTCATAGTGTCTTATAAAAACATATGAGTCGATGGATAGAGCTACAACCCAGCTTTAGAGGGCCTGGGGCAGGGCAGACAGAAGGTCAAAGGACGCATCAGGCATGGAGTTAGACGTGAATTTTATTAGGACTAAATGAACAAGAGAAGATTTTCCACGGTGGCCGCCAGCCATGGAAAATGAAAGTTAGTGCCCAGCAAATGGGCAGTGCCAGAGGGCAGTTTATAAGGGTTCAGGACAAAGAAATTTCATAGGGTGTGACAATGGTTTCAGCAATGTGTCATGTCACAGGAGTTTTGAGGTTTGTTTTCAGCAGTGATCACGGGAGGGGAGTCTCAATGCCTTGTTTATGATACTGTTTGTATGTTCTTTCCCTCCTGAGGAGATCTAATGACCTTTAATGACTGTTCTGGTCACGTAGGTGGCTGTGTACAATGATTTGCTCTCAAAATTGAGGAGAATCCCCACAGATGATTAAAGGGACATATAACAAATAGTGAATAGAAGGGAATCTGTAAACTTTCATATGCAACCTCCCCAAATGAAAATTTATTATAAATCATAGGCCATGGGGTCCATCACTCATCACCAAGTATTACATTTTTAAGTGTCAAGGGTGTACTGTATATACTGTATAACACCCATGTATCTTGCTTTTTCTTTCATTAAATACTGTTTTATAAGCATTTTCTTATGTTATTAAATATTAATCTGAACATTCCATAATGTTTTTCCTAATTAGCTTCTCCCTTATTCTATTATTGTTAATGATTTATTCCTTTCATTTATAAACAAAGAATTAAAAGGGGATCATATGTACAAGTCTTGATATGCTTTTAAAATTATTTCTGTAAACTACATTCATAGTGGGTCAAAATGTATGACTTTTTAAAGCTTTTGCTTTCTAGAAATGATGTACAAGCTTCCTTTTTTACAGCATTGTAAGAGATAGACATATTATTAAACATTTACCTATATTAGTGTTACATTTATAAATATTTCTTATATTGATAGAGGAAAATAGCATTTTCTGTACATTTTTTCTTAACTTTGTTTGCTTTTTTTTTAATTCTTTTTTCTTTCTGTCCCTTGGACTGAAATACTTCACCTATCTTCTTTTTGAGTTCACTGATTTTTTCTTCTGGCAGAAGAAAAAACAGCTCAAACATTCTGTTGAGACCATCGAGAGAATTGCCCATTTCAGTTATTGTGGCCTTCAGTTCTAGTATTTATGTTTGGTTCCCTTTTGAATATTTCTGTCTCATATTGTTCATTCATTGTATTCCAGCTATCCTTTAGTTCTTTCTCTGTGTTTTCCTTTATCTCCATATTGAAGACCTTCTCTTTAAGTCTTTGTCTGGTTTGTCTAAAATCTGACCTTCTTCATTGATGGTTTCTGGATTTTTATCTTGTTCCTTTGGGTGAGTCATCATTTTCTGTTTCTTTGTTTGTCTTGTAATCTTTTGTTGCACACTGTGAATTTTCATATTTCATTGGGTTAATTCTGGGATTTAGTCCCTGAGTTGTCTGTTCATTAAGTTTGTATCCAGCTAGTGATATGACAGAGATTTTGCTGAGTATCAGGAGCGAATTATCTAACCAGCATACAAAAAAATACTTTTACAGTCTTTGCAAATTGGCTCTGCTTCAGAAATTATCCATTTATCAAGATCAAACTGAGGTGAATAGAAAATGTAGGATCTTCTCCATCTTTTCTGAGACCTTGCTTTTTCCTGGGATTGTGTTTACTTGTAGCCTTAGGAATTCCCACATTTACAGGAATTTGTATGCTCCCTCCGTTACCTATGAAATAGATTTTATCCCCCTCCAAGATGCTCTATTTTATGACTTAAAGCAGACAATCCTTTGCCCAAGGCCATTTTTAATTAATTGTTTCTTCCCTGCTTTATTTGTCCTCAAGAGGCTGTTGCCTGCAGGGTAAGTTCTGGGAGAGTGAGCACAACATGTGTTTCTTAATTCAGTCCTTCACATTGCCTGGTATGTGCATAGGGACTACTCAGTCCCCACCAGAAGAGGGACAAGGGCCCACAATGGGAACCAGGCTGGCTCCACACCAGCTGGTGTCAGAGAGGGGTGCAGGGAGGGGCAGCAGGGGCGTTCCAAGCTTCTCCTATTGCTTTTAAGCTAGGTGGTCTTGATGTGGCATTTACCCAGTTACTGAAACTCTTTAACTGTTTTCTGGAGTTTGTGGAAGATGTCTCTGCCAGTTTTTGCTATAGTTATTGCTATAGTTGTTCAAAGGGGAGTGGCACCCTAGCATCTTAAGCCACCATCTTTGTCAACCAGTTTTTAACACTATAAATTCTATTGTTTTTCTCTGTTTTAAGTTCTGCTCTTTATTTATTTTCCTTTGTCCTTTCTTCTCTTAACTTTTGCTTGTTTTTTGTACTCCCTGAAAAATATTTTCAGTTCATCTATATTGGTTCTTTATTGCTTAATAATAAAATAAAACTAGTGAGTTTTTCTGGCTGTTTTCTATGAATTTTTGTGTCCTCAAATATATTATTTTCTGAAAGGCCAAAAAGGGTTTTTATTTTAACTTTGAAACAATATGTATTTAGAACAGTGAAGTTTTTTTTTAAAGTCTTAAACTATATTATTTAAACATTTGTAATTAATTTCTAGATTTAATGCATTATGGTCAGAAAACATCTGTATAACTTTGACTTTTGAAATTTATCAATATTTTATTTGGTTTTAATATCTCAAACATCTTGGGGGGAGAGGATATATAAGATACATCTATTAGTTTTATTTTTTATATGATCAATTATTATGATTTATTCTTTTTCTTTTGAAACTATCCAAGCTTGAAAGTGACATGTTAAAATGTCCTAAACAATTTTATTTTTCTCAGTTTTCACTTGCTTGTCTAATAGTTTGATGCTATGTTACTGTTCATAATTTATATCATCTTCAGTCATAACTTTGAGTGTGTGTGTGTGTGTGTGTGTGTGTGTGTGTGTGTGTGTGTTGTAAGATGGGCAGGCACTGGCAAACAAACCTGGGTTTCCAGCATGGCAGGCAAGAATTCTGCCACTGAGCCACCGTCACACTGCCCAGTCATAACTTTTGATTCTATAAAATTATCCTTTTGCCTCATTTTAAAACTGTTTACTATTACTTTACTGTGTGAAGTTAGCATTGCTACTCCTGCTTTCTATTTGCATTTTCCAGGTAATTATCTTGCAAGCCTTCCATTTTAGCCAAGCAGAGGCATAAAGTAGAGAGATGCAAAGAGTGGCTTTCCCTGGAGGCACAAAGTACTATAACTGTTTCCACATTCTGGGCTCTGCCACACCCTGTGAATAGCAGCAGGTAAGTCATTGAGCCTACATACCCCTCAGTTTAAAAATCTATAAAATGGGTAAGATGAAAAGTGTTCTTATGAGGAAAGTTCTTGGTAAATTAAAGAGTAGAAGGGAACCCCTTAACCTAGTAAAATTTATAAAATTTATTTTAAAAATGAAACGATAGGAAGAATAACACAGGAATATGCTCTGTCACTGTTTGAGCATTTAACTGGAGGTACTAGGAAGTAAAGTGCATAAGATTGTAAAGAAATATAACTGTGTTTTTGCAGAAAATGTAATTATATCCATAGAAAACCCAAGAGAATCTACCAAAGAATTACTAGATTAATACAACTAATTAGAAAGTTCAATAAGGTGGCTGGATATAAATCAGTGTAGAAATCCATTGCATCGGTAGAAATCAAATACAATAATAGCAACAAATTAAATTTTTTTAACTTTTTTTATTAATTAAAAAAATTAACAAACAAAACATTAAGATATCATTCCATTCTACATATACAACCAGTAATTCTTAATATCACATGGTTGCATATTCATCATTTCTTAGAACATTTGCATCGGTTTAGGAAAAGAAATAAAAAGACAACAGAAAAAGAAATAAAATGATAACAGAGAAAAAAAAAAGAGTATACATACCATACCCCTTACCCCTCGCTTTCATTTACTACTAGCATTTCAAACTAAATTTATTTTAACATTTGTTGCCCTATTATTTATTTTTATTCCATATGTCCTACTCTTCTGTTGATATAGTAGCTAAAAGGAGCATCAGACACAAGGTTTTCACATTCACAGAGTCTCATTATGAAAACTATATCATTGTTCAGTCATCATCAAGAAACATGGCTACTGGAACACAGCTCTACATTTTCAGGCAGTTCCCTCCAGCCTCTCCACTACATCTTGAACAGCAAGGTGATATCTACTTAATGCATAAGAATAACCTCCAGGATAACCTCTCAACTCTGTTTGGAATCTCTCAGCCATTGACACTTAGTCTCATTTCACTCTTCCCCCTTTGGTCGAGAAGGTTCTCTCAATCCCTTGATGTTAATTCTCAGCTCATTCTAGGGTTTTTCCCAGTTGCTTGATGCTGAGTCTCAGCTCATTCCAGGATCTCTGTCCCATGTTGCCAGGAAGGTCCACACCCCTGGGAGTCATGTCCCACGCAGAGAGGGGGAGGGTGGTGAGACCGCTCGTCATGTTGGCTGGAGAGAGAGGCCACATCTGAGCAACAAAAGAGGCTCTCTTGGGGGTGATTCTTAGGCCTAAATTTTAAGTAAACTTGACCTATCCTTTGTGGGGTTAAGTTTCATGTGAACAAACCCCAAGACTGGGGGCTCAGCCTATAGCTTTGGTTGTCCACACTATTTGTGAGAATATCAAGAATTCAACTTGGGGAAGTTGAATTTCTCCCTGCTCTCACCATTCCCCAAAGGGGGCTTTGCAAATAGTTTTCCACTCACTGATCGAATCACTCTGGGATTCATCGGGGCATCACTCTGGACAAACCAACAAAATCTCATGTCCTACCTGAGATTCCAAGTACTTATGACATTCAATCAAACTATCTACATGAGTTATATTAGGAAATGCTCTAGTCAAAATATAAATTTTGTAACAAATAAACATTTTTTGCTTTAGTCTCACACATAAGATGACATTTTAAAATATTAATTATCATCTATTTTCAGCACCCTGCAATAATGACATTCCTTTGTTCTTCCTCATGCAAAAACATTTTTAAAATTTGTACATTGTACATTTCACTATTATTATACACTCTAGGCATTCCTAGATTATACCATCTCAATCTTTACCATCTATCTTTGTTTCTGATTTCATTTATGTCCCCAGCCCTCCTCCCTCTAGCATTCTCATATGCAGTTTCATTCAGTGTTTTAACATGATTGTATTACAGTTAGGTAATATTGTGCTGTCAATTTCTGAGTTTTTATATTCAGTCCTGTTGCACAGTCTGTATCCCTTCAGCTCCAATTACCCAATATCTTACCCTATTTCTATCTCCTGATGGTCTCTGTTACCGAGGAGATATTCCAAGTTTATTCACTAATGTCAGTTCATATCAGTGAGACCATACAGTATGTGTCCTTTTGTTTCTGGCTAATCACACTCAGCATAATGTCCTTAAGGTCCATTCATGTTGTTACATGCTTCATAACTTTATTCTGTCTTACAGCTGCATAATATTCCATCTTGTGTAAATGTCACAGTTTGTTTAGTCAACTGTCTGTTGATGGACATTTTGGCTGTTTCCATCTCTTGGTAATTGTTAATAATGCTGCTATAAACATTGGTGTGTTAATGTCCAGTTGTGTCCTTGGCCTCGTGTCCTTTGAGTAGACACAGCATATAAATGGGTCCTGTTTTTTAATCCATTCTGCCAGACTATGTCTTTTGATTGGAGAGTTTAATCCATTAACATTCAGTGTTATTACTGCATGGGTAGTACTTTCTTCTACTATTTTGCCTTCTGGATTTTATATGTCACATCTAATTTTCCTTCTTTTTACCTTTACTCATAGTGTTCCTTTCTACACTCTTCTCCACACCTCTCTCTTCTGTCTTCGTATCTGTCTCTAGTGTTCCCTTTAGTATTTCTTGCAGAGCTGGTCTCTTGGTCACAAATTCTCTGTAATTTTTTGTCTGAAAATGTTTTAATTTCTCCCTCATTTTTGAAGGACAGTTTTGCTGGATATAGGATTCTTGGTTGGCAGTTTTTCTCTTTTAATAATTTAAATATATTATCCCACTGTCTTCTCACCTCTATGGTTTCTGCTGAGAGATCTGCGCATAGTCTTATTGGGCTTCCCTTGTATGTGATGGATTGCTTTTCTCTTGCTGCTTTCAAGATCCTCTCTTTCTCTTTGACCTCTGACATTCTGATTATTAAATGTCTTGGAGTATGTCTATGTGGATCTGTTCTCTTTGGGGTACGCTGCACTTCTTGGATCTGTAATTTTAAGTCTTTCATAAGAGTTGGGAAATTTTCAGTGATAATTTCCTCCATTAGTTTTCTTCCTCCTTTTCCCTTCTCTTCTCCTTCAGGGATACCCATAACATCTATATTCGTGCGCTTCATATTGTCTTTCAATTCCCTGAGTCCCTGCTCATATTTTTCCATTTTTTTCCTATAGTTTCTATTTCTTGTCAGATATCAGATGTTCGTCCTCCAGTTTTGAAATCCTATGTTCTGTCTCTCGAAATCTACCATTGTAGGTTTCCATTGTTTTTTTCATCTCTTCTACTGTGTCTTTCATTCCCATAAGTTCTGTGATTTGTTTTTTCAGACTTTCAGTTTCTTCTTTTTGTTCTTTCCTTGCCTTCTTTATATCCTCCCTCAATTCATTGATTTGGTTTTTGATGAGGTTTTCCATGTCTGTTCGTACATTCTGAATTAACTGTTTCAGCTCCTGTATGTCATTTGAATTGTTGGTTTGTTCCTTTGATTGGGCCATATCTTCAATTTTCCTAGTGTGATTTGTTATTTTTTTGCTGGCGTCTAGGCATTTAATTACCTTAATTAGTTTATTCTGGAGACTGCTTTCACTTTTTTTATCTAGGGTTTTCTTGCTGGATGAATTTGTTGTCTATCTGTTCTTTGACATTCCATTCAGCTTTATCTGGACCTTTAGCTTACGTTTTGTTTAACAGAGGAGAATTTTTCAGTTCTTGTTTTCTTGTTTCTTGCCCTGCTTGTGTGGTGCCTTCCCCCCACACACACTTAGGAAGGTCTACTTAGATATTATAGACCCCAGCCAGATTTTCCCAGACCAAACTGGCCTCCTATCAGGAGGAAAGAGTCACCTGCATCGGTTTTCCCTGAGGGTGAGACCCAGCAGGTTGAAAGACTTTCCTGTGAAGTCTCTGGACTCTGTTTTTCTTATCCTGCCCTGTGTGTGGTGCTTGTCTGACTGCAGGTGCCACCAGCATAAGATGATGTGGTGCCTTTAACTTTGGCAGACTCTCCCTGCTGGGGGCATGGTGGAGACAGAGGAGAGGTTGTAGGCTGGTTTTAATGGCTTCAAGTTACCAAGCCCTGGTGTCTGAATTCCTCAATGGAGGTATTCCACCTGAGTTGGGCTTCACCCCTCCCCTGGGGAAGGCACAGGCTCCAGACAAACCCCCAAAAGAGCTCACTTCTGCCTATGCCTGGGGCAGTTGCAGCCTGAAAAGTCCTGCCACTGTATCCAGAGGCAGTGAAGCCTTTGTAGATACACAGCCACAAAAACCTCTGTTTCCTTCTTTCCGCTCCCCTTTTTCTGTCAGTCCTGCCCCCTTGGCGCTGAGGCAAAAATGAGCAACCTCCACTTTGATCAGTTTCACCTAAGCTGGGGGCCTATTTTTAGTAGTCAGAATTTGTTAATTAGTTCCACAATTGGCGTTTGATTGTGCCCAGTCCCTGCTGCTGGTAAAGTCCTTTCCTTTCCCCTCTGGGAAGCGGCCTGTGGAGGAAGGGCACTAGCCGCTGCAGCTTTGGGAACTCACGGTTTGGGGGGGGCGGTGCTTGCAGCCAGTCCAGCTGGTCCAGACTGGGGTACGCTGTGTGTCTGGTCACTGACGTGGCCCCAGGAGCTGTTCTGTGCTGTTTCTGGTTATTTAGTACTTGTTCTGGAGGACGAACTAAAATGTGCACGTTGTTAAGCCACCATCTGGACCCGGAACAGCAACAAATTAAATTTTATGGATACTATCATTTACCCTAACTAATTAAGGTACTTAGAAATAAATCTAACAAAAATGAGCACGATATTTATGTATGCATTATAAAACGTTATTGAAAATCATTAAGAAGACTTAGATAAATGGATGTCATTGTGAGAATTAAATAAAACACTCCACTCAGAAGCTTAGTGAGTCTCAGACCTGTAAGCACTGTATGTGGTAGTTGTCATGTTTATTACATGATGATAGCTCTAACTTTTATTAAATATTTGAAGGCCTTTTTTGTTTTTAGGTACATTCTTTTGTGAGCAGCAAATGGTTTTATCTTTGTTTTTGGTTTTACTAAGTCTTTGAATTTCTTTGGTTGCTTTGTCTTCTATTTCATAACTAAACTTTATTCAAAAGGGATTGGCTATATTCCACAAACATTCATATAAAGTTTTAAAACATGCAAGTATTTTCTATTGCTTAGGAATACATATAGATGTGTAGTAAAAGTGGAAATAAATTCAAGTGAAAGGTAACCCAAGCAGAGAGCAGTATTCAGATGTCCAGATAAATGTGTAAGTTTTCATTTCTTGAGCTTTGGATGGGTGCCTGTTTTACTGTTCTGTCTAGCAACATATTTCATAATAAGTTAATTGGAAAGAAACCTGACAAGCAGTTCAAGGTATTTTTAAGAGATTGAGAATTCCTTTGGACTATAAGATCATTATGAGTCATGAATAATTTGTAATTTTACAAAACTAAGGCAACCTTAGGCAGCAAAAACAAAAACACTTTCTATTTCCAGGTTGATTCTAGGGTCTCTATCGTCTTTAGAAAATCATCCATTTCTTCCTCCTAGCATATAAATTCGTCAGGGCACAGATCTTTTTCTATTTGTTCTATTGTGCATCTCAAGTTGTTATATTGGTGCTTGGCACATATTAGGTATTCAAAAATATTAAAATATTTAGGCATTAAATGAATTAATGATTGCGTGGCTAATATAAATGTATTTTGTTGGATTCAATTTGCTAATTTTTTTTTTAGGATTTCTCCATCTACTTCATTAATCATATTTTTCCTTCCTCATACTGTTTTCATCCAATATTGGAATTTAGGTTATTTTAGCCTCTCAAAATATATTGAGGGGAATACTTCCCCTTTTTTGTTCTCTGGAATAATTTGCACAAGATTAGAATATGTGCCTCTTGAATGTTTGACAGAAATTGTGTAATTGTCTGGGATGTATGTGTTTGGCAATAGGGGGTTTGTAACAACAGTTGTTACAAATAATCACCAAATTGCGATGGCTTACCACACAGGTTTTTTTCTCATTTCACCACTCATGTAGCCGTAGGATATTTATCCAGCACCTTTCCTGGATGGCTTTCCTCCAGCTTTTTCTACTGTTTGTCTTCACTATCTAAGATTTCTTGACCTGCCGCTGCAAGTGAAGGCAAGCCAAGTATCCTAAGAAAGATGTGCGCGCCTGGGGAGAGGAAAGCAGTCCTGTAAGCAGTGCACTCATTCCTGCCTCATTTCCATGACTAGACTCTGAGTTGTACCTTCTACCTAACTGCAAGGCAGGGGTATCTCCCAGAAAAGGAAATGGCATTGGTGAGCATCCAGCTAATCTCTGTCATAATAACTGGTTCAGGTCCAAATTACTTAAAATTTTGTTTAGGTCCTCTGTTTCTTTGAGTTAATTTTGTGAGCTCTATCTTTCTAAGATTTTTTTTCCCTAATTTTAAAAATATATTGCTTTAAAATTGTTTTTAGCATTGCATTATAAAAAGGTAAATATTTTTTCTATAGCTATGTCTCACTTTTTATATTAACTATACTTATCAGTGGCCTTTTTACTCTTTTTTTTCTTTGTTCAAGTTTATTCTAGATTTGTCTTTTTATCGCTGTTCTTAATAAAAACAGCTTTGACTTTGTTTTCCTCTCCTTTGTCACATACTGAATTAGTTTCTGTTTTTACCTTTATTCTTTCAACTTCCTTTCAGTTAATTCATTTGTTCATTTTCAAATTTCCTAGTTTGGATGCTTATTTCATTAATATTCAGCTTTTCCTCTCATTTAATGCAAGCATGTAAAGCTCTAGCCCCATCTCACAACTTTCAATATTAGGTACCTACAGCAATGTACAGTTTTAAGTGTTTCTTTAGGTCCGTTGTGATTTCTTCTTTGACTCATAAATTGCATAGGAAATTTAAATTTTCAAATGAAATTGTTAGCTTTTTGTTACTAATTTTATTACTAATTAATTTAAATACAGATGTAATTGAATTAAATAGGTAATAGAGTCTGTATAAAGAAATTTTATATTCATTATGAATTACATATTAAAATAGATGATAACATTTTATAAATGTTTCATGTGTTGTTGAAAATAATACACATTTTCTTAGTTTGGCTTATTATCTTTTTGATTTGTGCATTTGTCATGTAAAAATTACAATGTTCTCATTCACCTCTTGTTGTTGACACTTTTGCATTAGCGTTACACCTTTGTTACAACTGATGAAAGAATGTTAAAATAGTTTTATTAAGGGTGGGCAATGGTGGTACAGTGGCAGAGTTCTCACTTGCCATGCTGGAGAACTAGGTTCAATTCCTGGTGCCTGCCCATGGGAAAAACAAAAAAATAGTGCTATTAACTATAGTCCATCATTTACATTACACGTATTTTTTTCCCAATGCCACCCTATTATTAACACCTTGAATTAGTGTCATACATTTGTTATAATTCATGAAAGAACATTCTTGTACTACTGGCCACACAGTTCATCATCCACAACAGAGTTCACTGTGTTATACAGTCCCATTATTTATCTTCTAACTTTTATACTAGTAACAAACATAGCCCAAAACATCCCCTTTCGACCACATTCTCAAACATAATTCAGCACTGTTAATAATACACACAATAATGTACCTCTATAACCACCATACATTTTCAAACCTTTACAATCAACCTAAATAAAAATTCTGTACAATATAAGTGTCAGCTCCCCATTCTCTACTCCAATCTATCCTTTGGTAACCTGTACTCTAGATTCTGACACTATTGTAATTAGTTTGTATCAGCAAGATCATGTAATATTTGTCCTTTGTGTCTGGCTTATTTTACCCAGCATAATGTTCTCAAGGTTTATCAATGTTGCCACATGCATCAGGACTTCATTCCTTTTTAGAGTTGAACAATATTGCATCATATGTATTTATCACATCTTGTTTATCCACTCATTGGTTGATGGATATTAGGGTTGCTTTCATCTTTTGGCAATTGTGGATAATGTCACTATGAACATTGATGTTCAAGTATCTGTTCAAGTTCTTCCTTACAATTCTTCTGAATATATACCTAGTAGCCGGATTGTCAAATCAAATAGTGCTTCTATATTTAGCTTCCTGAGGAACCGCCAAACTGTTTTCCACAGCAGCTGCACCATTTTACGTTCCCAGAGGAATGAATGAGTGTTCTTATTTCTGCACCTCCTCTCCAACGCTTGTTATTTTCTGTTTTAATAATAGTAGTCATTCTAATGTGTGTGAAGTGACATTGTGATTTGGATTTCCATTTCCCTAATAGCTAGAGATTTGAGCATCTTCTCATGTACTTTTTAGCCATTGCATATCTTCTTTGGAGAAATATCTATTCAGATCTTTTGTCCAATTTTTAATTGGGTTGCTTGTCTTCTTATTGTTGAGTTGTAGGATTTCTTTATATATTCTGGATATTAAACCCTTATTGGATATGTGGTTTCCAAATATTTTCTTCCATTAAGTTGTCCCTTCATTATCGTGAAAACATCCTTTTTCATGAAAAGGTTCTATTTATCTGTTTTTTCTTTCATGGCTTATGCCTTGATTTTAAAGTCTAAGAATCCATTGCCTAACACAGGATGTTGAAGATGCTTCCCTACATTTTCTTCTTTGAGTTTTATAGTTCTGACTCTTATATTTAGGTCTTTTGTCCATTTTGAGTAAATTTGTATATGTGGTATGAGATTTCATTCTTTTGCATGTGGATATCCTATTCTCACAACACCACTTGTTGAAGAGACTTTCCTAATTGAGTGGACTTGGCAGACTGTTCAAAAACCAAATTAGCTGTAGGTGTGCAGGTCTATTTCTGAAGTCTCAATTCAATTCCAATTATGAATATGTCTATCTTTGTACCTATAAAATGCTGTTTTGACCACTGTAGCTTTGTAATATGCTTTAAACTCAGGAAGTGTGAGTCCTCCAACTTGGTTCTTCTTTTTCAAGTTGTTTTTGGCTATTTGGAGCCCCTTACTCTTCCAAATCAATTTGATAATTAGCTTTTCCATTTATGTGAAGTGTGTTGAAATTTTGATTGGGGCTGTGTTTATCTGTAAATCATTTTGAGTAGAATGGCATCTTGGTGATCTTTCGTCTTCTAATTGGTGAGCAGAGAATGTCCTTTCATTGACTTAGGTCTCCTTTGGTCTGCTTCAGTAATGCTTTGCAGTTTTCTGTGCAGATGTTCTTTATAGACATCTTTAGTTAAATTTATTACTGGATATTTGATTCTTCTAGTTACTATTGTAAATTGATTTTTTAATTGATTTCCTCCTCAGCTTGCTCAGTAGTACACAAAACACTACTGGATTTTGCATGTTAATCTTTATCCTGCCATTTTGCTGAACTTATTTGCTACCTCTGGTAGCTTTATTGTCCATTTTTCCGGACTTTCTATATAGGGAATTATGTCATCTGGAAATAGTGAAAGTTTTACTTCTTCCCTTACAATTTTGATGTCTTTTATTTCCTTTCTTGCCTAATTACTCTGACTAGGACTTCCAGTACAATGTTGAATAAGAATGATGGCTGTGGGCATCCTTGTCTTGTTCCAGATCTTAGAGGGAAAGCTCTCAGTCTTTCACTATTGAGTAGGGTGTTATCTGTGGGGTTTTCATATATATTCTTTCTCATGTTGAGGAAGTTTCCATTTATTCTATTTTTCTAAATATTTTTATCCTGAAAGGATGGTAATTTTTTTCTACTGCCTTTTCTGCATTAATTGTGATGATCATGTATCTTTTTCCTTTGTTTTGTTGATATGATGTATGACATTAACTGAGTTTCTTATGTTGAACAATGCTTGCATACCTTGGATAGAACCCACTTGATCATGATGTATAATTCTTTTGATGTGCAGTTGAATGTGAATTGCAAGTATTTTGTGGTGGGTTTTTGAATCTATATTAATATAAGAAATATGTCTGTAATTTTCTTTTCTTGTAGTGTCCTTATTTGGTTTTGATATTAGGGTGATGTTGACCTCATAAAATAAGTTATGTAGTGTTCCTTTCTCTTCAATTTTTTGGAAGAGTTTGAGCAGGATTATTATTAATTCTTCTTGGAATGGTTGGAAGAATTCACCCATGAAGCCGTCCAGTCCTGGGCTTTCTTTTCTGGGAAATTTTTGATGACTAATTCAATCTCTTTCTTGTGATTATTCTTTTGAGGTCTTCTATTTCTTGTAGCATCAGTGTAGGTTGTTCAAGTGTATTCTAGTTGGCTAGCTGCCAGAATGCAATATACCAGAAATGGAATGGCTTTTAAAAAGGGGAATTTAATAAGTAGATAGTTTACAGTTCTAAGACTGAGAAAATGTCCCAATTAAAACAAGTCTATAGAAATGTCCAATCAGAGACATCCGGGGAAAGATACCTTAGTTCAAGAAGGCTGATGAAGTTCACGGTTTCTTTCTCAAGTGGAAGGGCACATGGTAAGCAT
The DNA here is from genome assembly GCF_023851605.1 of Tamandua tetradactyla. Lineage (NCBI taxonomy): Eukaryota > Metazoa > Chordata > Mammalia > Pilosa > Myrmecophagidae > Tamandua > Tamandua tetradactyla. The sequence continues at coordinate 36,041,120 of NC_135351.1, forward strand.
GGTCAGAGATTCTCTCTCATCTGGAAGGGCACATGGCAAACACAGCATCATCTGCTAGCTTCTTCTCCTGGCTTCCTGTTTTGTGAAGCTCCCCAGGAGGCATTTTCCTTCTTCATCTCCAAAGGTCGCTGGCTTGTGGACTCTGCTTCTCATGGCTATGCCATTCTACTCTGATCTCTCTGAATCTCCCATTCTCCAAAATGTTTCCTCTTTTATAGGACTTCAGAAACTACTCAAGACCCACCCAGATGGGTGGAGACATATCATCACCTAATCCAGCTTAACAACCACTCCTGATTAAATCACATCCCCAGGGAGATGATCTCATTAAAGTTTCAAACATACAGTACTGAATCGGGATTATTCTACCTTTATGAAATGGGATTTAGATCAAAACATGGCTTTTCTAGGGGACATACATCCTTTCAAACCAGCACATTCTACCCTCTGGACCCTAAAAAAGACATGTTTTCCCCATGTACAAAATACATTAATTTCATGACAATATCAGAAATCCTTAAACCATTTCAGTAGCAATGCACATGAAATACAAAGTTAGAAACATATAAACTCCTATCAAAGTTAATTACAGGCATAGTCTGTTCTAAGGCAAAATTATTCTCTGTCTCTGGACCTATAAAAACTCAATGCAAGTTTTTGCTGCTAACATACAAAGGAGTAACAGTCATCGAATACATATACCCATTTCCATAGGGAGGAAGGAATACAGGGGTCACCAGACCCATACAGTTTCGAAAACTTGCAGGGTAAAGTCCATTAGATTTCAGAGTCTGAGAATCATTTATCTTCAGGACTTCTGAAAGCAGCAGTCCCACCCTTTCCAAGGGCCTAAACAGAGGCCTGCCTCTCTCCAAATGCAACCTTGGGGGACATTGGGGAGACCACCTTTTTCTTGGCTCCATCCTCTCCAAGCATCGGGGCTGCACCCTGGCTCTCTACTATCTTCAGGGCACATGCTCAACCCCTCCATGTGGTGGAAGCCAGGCTCTCCCCAAACGCCAGGGAATGTGTTTCATCCTCTCCAAGGCCTGAGGTGGCATGACTCTTCCACTGCAATGAGGCGGAAAGCCCATCCTCTGCCTTCAGGGCAAACTCACTGTATTAGTTAGGGTTCTCTAGAGAAACAGAATCAAGAGGGAGCACTTGCAAATACAAAATTTATAAAAGTATCTCATGTGACCACGGGAACACAGAGTCCAAAATCTTCAGGTCAGGCTGTGAAGCCGACGATTCCAATGGAGGGTCTGGATGAACTCCACAGGAGAGGCTTGTCAGCAGGAAGAAGAGCCTGTTTCTTTTGAATCCTCCTTAAAAGGCTGCTGGTGATTAGATTAAGCATCACTCATTGCAGAAGACATTCCCCTTTGGCTGATTACAAATGGAATCAGCTGTGGGTGCAGCTGACATGATCATGATTTAATTCTATGACATGTCCTCATCGCAACAGACAAGCCAACACTTACCCAACCAGACAAACAGGTACCGCCACTTGGCCAAGTTGACACATGAACCTGACCATGACACTCACCCTCTCCATGGGCTTGGGTGGGTCTGCTCTTCTGGCCCAAAGCTTCTTGACTTCAGACCTCAATCTCCATGGTTTTGCCTCTGAAGTTATTTTTCATCCAATCCAGTTCAGACTGGCAGCGGCTCTGTTTATACAGGTCCTATAGCACTCTCTTCGGCTTTCTGTACAGTAGCCTTGGATCGTGCCCATCAGACATAAGGCATTTCCACAAATCCTTCCTGGATAATTCCATATCTGATCCTGGCTTTCTCTGAAATGGCTGAGTAGTTCTACATCTGGCCAAATCCTCACCTGGAGCACTATTCTCTGGGGTCTCCCTTCCTGGAAGCCCAGAATTTTCCAGGACATCAATTTCTGGTTTCTTTGTACCCAAGAGTTCAGTTTTCAGCTTATCTCTTTCCTGTCGCATTTCACTATAAGCTGCGAGGAGCAACCAGGCTGCACTTTCAACATTTAATCTGGAGATCTCTTCTGCTAAATATCCAAGTTCATGGCTTTTAAAATCTGTCTTCCAGCCAAAACCACTAGTCAACTTTGCCAGACTATCTGCCATTTTAAAACAAGGATCACCTTCCTTCCAGTCTGTAATGACACACGTCTCATTTCTGTCTAGAGCCTGATCAGAGGTATCTTTAAAGTCCACATTTCTACCAAGATTCTCTTCAAAACATTCTAGGCCTTCTCTATCAAGCTTCTCACAACTGTTCCAGAATCTTCCCCTTATCCATTTAAAAAACTATTCCAACATGTTTGGTATTTGCAAAATGTGGAGTTCATCCAGACCCTCCATTGGAATCGTCAGCTTCACAGCCTGCCTTGCAGATTTTGGACTCTGCGTTCCTGTGGTCACGTGAGACACTTTTATAAATTTTGTATTTGTGAGTGTTCCCTGTTGATTCTGTTTCCCTAGAGAACTCTAACTAATACAATGTATTTCTAGGAATTTGTGCATTTCATCTAGGTTGTCTAATTTGTGGTCATACATTATTCATAGTATCATTTTAGGACTCTTTTTATTTCAGTGGGGTCAGTAGTAATCCCTTTCCGTCATTTCTGATTTTATGCTTTTCTTTGTTAGTCCAGCTATTCGTTTGCAAATTTTATTGATCTTTTAAAAAACCAACTTTTGGTTCTGTTAATTTTCCCTATTGTTTTTCTAATTCTCAATTTCAATTATTTGCTCAAATCTTTTATTTCTTTCCTCTGTGTGCTTTGTTGTTAGTCTGATGTTCTTTTTCTAATTCTCCCAGGTTTGCATTTAGATCTTTGATTTTTGCTCTTTCTTCTTTTTTAATCTAAGAATTTAGGGCCATAAATTACCCTGTCAGCACTGCCTTTACTGTATCCCATAAGTTTCAATATGTTGTGTTCTCATTTTCTCTTGTTTCAAGATATTTACTGATTTCCCTGGCAATTCTCTCATTGTTTAAGAGCATGTCACTTAATTTCCATATATCTGTGGATTTTCTAGTTCTCCATCTGGTATTTATTTCCAGCTCTGTTCCATTACTGTCAGAGAAGATGCTTCGTATGATTTCAGTCTTTCTAAATTTATTGAGATTTGTTTTGTGACCCAACATGTGGTCTATCCAGACAACGATCCATGTAAACTTGGGAAGAATGGATATCCTCTTGTTTGGGGGTGCAATGTTCTGTATATGTCTGTTAGATATATTTTATTTATCATATTATTCACGTTCTCTGTTTATTTATTGATCTTCTTCTAGATGTTCTACCTATTGATTAGAGTGATGTATTGAAGTGTCTGTTATAATAGAGGCATCTATTTCTCCCTTCAGTTTTGCCATTGTTTCCTCAGATATTTCAGAGCACTGTGGCTAGATGCATAAATATTTATGATTGTTATTTACTCTTGGTGGATTGCATCTTTTATTAATATAAAGTGTTCTCCTTGTCTCTTTAACAACTTTTCATTTAAAGCCTACTTTGATATTAATATAACTATCACAGCTCTCTTTTGGTTTCTATGTGCATGGAATATCTTTTTCCATCTTTTCAATTTCAACTTATTTGTGTCTTTTGGTCTAAGGTGAAGCTCTTGTAAAAAACGTATAGTTGGATTATGTTTTTTTATTCATTCTGCCAACCTGTGTCTTTTGATTGAGGTGTTTAATCAGTTAGCATTCAGAGTTATTAGTGTAAAGGCAGCATTTAATCAGCCTTTTGTCCTTTGGGTTTTATATGTCATATCTCTTTTTTTGTCTCTGTTCCTTTACTGCAATGTCATTTTCTGTATTGTGGATCTATTGTGATGTACTGATCCCTTTCTCAGTTCTAATTTTGTTTATCTTAAAAATACTTTATTTGTGGTTACCTAGGATTTTATATTAACACCTATATCTATAACGTACTAATTTTAAAAGATACCACTTAACTTCACTAGCATACATGTTCTCTGCTCCCACATCCCTTGTTTCACCTCTCTATTTTTTTTTTCCACTTTACCATTTTATCTTTTGTATGCCCATTTTCAGGAAATATGCCTTTTTCTTATTCACTTGTGTTCTGATTTTTATATGAATTAAATGAGTAGAGTCATATACTGAGGATACAGTATCATCAGCTTTGCATTTTCCTCTTTAGTTACTCTTACTGATAGCCTTCATTTCTTCATGCTACTCCAAGTCATGCTCTCCTGTCTTTTCCTTTCAATCTGCAGAACTCCCTTTAGGAATTTTTGTAGGATAGTGTGCTTTTTTTATTAACTCTTTCAGTTTTATGTGTGAATAGTTTAAATACTCCCTTAACTTGGAAGGACAGATTTGAATAACTTTGCCTTTTCGCCTCCATGATTTCTGATGAAAACTCAGAACTTAGTCTTACTGAGGATCCTGCACATGTGATGAATCATTTTTCTCTTGCCACTTTCATATTTATCTTTGGCATTTAGCTTTCTGATTAGTATGTGTCTCATATTCAGATTTATTTTGTTTGGAGTATGTTGAGCTTCTTGGACATATATATTTGTGACTTTCATGAGAATTTGGAAACTTTCAGCCTTTATTTCCTCAAACATTCTTTCTGTCCCTTTTCCTTTCTCTTTTCTTCTGGGATACCCATGATACATATGTCTGTGTGCTCTGTACTGTCACTCAGTTCACTGACACCCTACTCGGTTTTCTCTCTTTCTTTATCTGTTATTCTGACTGTGTGCTTTTGATTGTCCTCTCTTCTAGTTCACTTTTCCTTTCTTTTGCCTGTTCAAGTCTGCTATTGTATGACTCCAGTGTATTTTTAATCTCTACCATAATGCCTTTCATCCCCATAATTTCTGTTATGTTTCCTTTTTTACTTTCAAATTCTTCTTTATGCTCACACAATATCTTCTTAATATCCTTTAGCTCTTTAGGCATATTTTCCTTCATGTCCTTGAATTGATTTAGGAGATTGGTTTGAACATCTTTGACTAGTTGTTCAAACTTCTGAATCTCCTCTGAAATTTTAATTTGTTCCCTTGACTGTGCCATATCTTCCTGTTTCTTAGTATGGCTTGTATTTTTTGACAATGTCCAGCTATCTGATTATCTTGATAAGGTAACTGAGGTCCATTTCTCCCTCTTGTCGTGGGTTTTATTCTTGACTGCCTTTGTATTAAGGCTCTTCTTTTACGCTTGGGTCAACCTATTCTAGATCTTTAGAATATTTTGTGCTTAACTGTTCAAATTTTTTCAACTCTTCTTCATTTGATTCTTGCTCTGGATATGTGGTACAATTTTTAAGATTGCCTTTTGTGCATTGCCTCATATCCAGGAGAGTGCGTCTTTCCTTCTGTACCTTCTCCAGGAGTCTTGTGATCTGTTCTGTTTGTTTGTGTGCAGACATTTTTCCCCACTCCTATGATATATTTCAATTCTCTCCCTTACACAATGCCCTATTTTCCTTACACTTTTCAGTTCTGGAACCTGTCCTATCTTAAAGCAGTTCAGTTTAGCCCCTTCCCCACCCTATTTTTCCTGTGAAGCTTTTCTGCTTCTTGTTTCTTCCTGGTTAGGGTATTTGCCCCAGGGAGCCAATTGGGGTCAATCCAGAAAAGTTAGTCACTTCAAAAGTTCATTTTGCCTTTAGGTGGCCAGCCAGCTGAGACTGGATTGAGTAAGGGAACACAGTCCTTGCCAGCAGTTCTAACACCGTACCCCCCCCCACCCCCCACCCTCCCCACACACCAAGGGCCTTTATGTACGCAGCACTCTGCAGCAGCGTGTCATCTGCCCTGGGTCTCTGCAGTCTGTGGTCCCTGTGCCTGGATGTGTATGGAGTCCTAACACACTGCTGTGAGTCACTCCACAGCCTCCCTCTGGGCTGGGGAGAATCTGGGCTGGGCTCCCACTGTGTGGCTCCCCAGCTGCACAGGACAGTGTGGCGGGGAGGGAAGGGAGCTGACCACCGCCCCGTCGGGGATTCTCCCACCTGATAGTTTTCCACTTCTTCAATTCAGTGCTGTGGAGTCCTTCTCCATCCTCTACCTTCCTCTGGAATTTCCTCTTCTATTCACTAAACAGTGGAATTTCCTTTTTAACTCACTAAATCTCTGAGGAGGTTTTTTAGGGGATGTCTTACATTGCCATGTTGATAACATCACTGGATCGTATGGTTTTAGGTTAACACATTTTGGGCTGTATTCATATAATAGAATACAATAAGGCCAAAATCGTCTTGTAAAACTATTAACATGGGAAAGTATTCACAACATGATTTAAAAAAAAAAAAAAAAAAGGACACAAAACTTTTTTTTTCAGTATAATACCCTTGTTTCAGAGGAAAATGAATATGCTTTAAAAAAAATCAAAAGACATATATCATATACCAAAATGGTAACAGTGGTTTTGTGGGATTGTCATTGGTTTGATTTTTTAATGTTGTGCTTTTATCGTGCTTTCCAAATTTTCTAGTGCATGCAGTATATTTTCAGGAAAACTGATGTTAACATTTAATATGTCCTGTGTGGTATGCCACCCAGATCCTGCCCCTCTTTCTCCTACATCATGCTGAAGCCTCAATCCCCTGATGCTCCAACTGAGAACCCCCCACACACCTACCCACTACCACAGCTGTTGTCACCCTTCTCTGAAAAGAGCTGCCTCTTCCAAGGCCATGCCCCCTCCCCAGGGGCAGTTTGCATCAATCACTATACAAATAGGGCTCAAAGGCCTGGCTCCTTGCCCCAATTTGAGATGCTACAGGCTCTCTCAGCTGCTGAGTGCCCTGAGCCATGAGCCATGGCCTTGGTCAAAACCTCATTGCATCATCCACTAGTTGCCAGGCACTCATATGTATTACTTCCAAAAAGTCTTGCAATAAGATTTTAAGGCAGTTATTGCTAGTCCCTATTTTGCAGAAGAGGAAAATTATGTTAAAAAGGTTTTTGTATTTTTGTTCTCAGTCACTATTAGCAGAAATCAAAGGCAGGATTTGAGAGCAGGTACATTTGGATATAAAGTCTATATTTTTTCCATTAAGTCACACAGCTCTCTCCAATCAGTCTCAGCTTTTCTTGTTCTTCCTGGTAAATGGCAAATTCTTTGGCTACAGGAATTTTGTCTTTTTTATCTCTGAATCCCCTCCAAGGTATTGCATGGTACCACACTCAGAATAAGTGCTCCATGTTAGTAGATTTTCTTGAATTACACAAAGTTTAAAACAAGGTTCTACTCTTGTTCTGTAAGAAATGGATTCCACATGAGGAAAAAAAATCATAGTGGTAAGTTGTAGCAATTGTAATTTGATTGTATTCTATGAAATGATTTTCTAAAAAATGATATAAATTTTTTCCTCCTCCCTCAACATTGGATAGCAGAATGGTATTTTCCAGAATTTTGCCTTTAATTACTAAAGTAAGTCATGTGAAGATCTAATAAACTTACATTGAACTTTGAGGGCAAAAACCATGTTTTTTACCCTACATTTCAGATTCAGGTTTCTAAGAAATATAAGATATTGTGGAAGAGAATCTACTCAGAATAATATATGTAAGAAGGATCTAGAGTTATTTCCAATGCAAGAATTGAAATTATATTAACAGAATTGAAATTTTTGTGGCAGCAGAGAGAAATACCTGAAATTAATAATGATTTCAATATTTATTTGGAATTTGCAATTGGAAGTTGAATTTTCCTTAACAAGAAAATCTGCCGGAATTATAATTTCACAGTTTTTTTTCTTAATACAAGGCATAATGAATCTACAGAGTACGTAATTGGTCATTTACCCAAAGTATGGTTATCACAGTAATCAGTACAATAGCCTGAATGTTCCTCTCATAGATAAAATATGCAGCCACCTGGGTGGGGTGATTTCAGATGATACCACACCCATCAAAGGACCAGACAACGTGAGTCCTAAAATTCCACCATTAGTAATGTACTACTTTGGGTGACTCCATTGGCTCCTCTTAAAAATACACAATTCCCTGAGAAAATACTCATCAGTTCCTTAATATAAATGTAACTTTTGTTGGAGGGAAGCACAGGAATAGCGACCTGAAGGCATGAAATAGCTTCAAAAATTGAACTGAATAGACCATAATTATAGTTATATATGATTATAATAAATGTTGAGGTCGAAAAACAGTCTACTCTTAACTTACTTTCGCCTGTCTCATCATATTAATTCCTTTTTTAATTTTCCCTTGTTCTCGAAGTTCTCTAAATATTTCCCTATAAAATATAAGCAATGATCTCCAAGCCTAGAAGATTGGTTGCATTGGCCATATTTTTCCCTGGACCCAACTATATCATTTTGAGTAGAAATATATAGTCTATACCCCCTTCTCCATTTCTCTTCCATTAAGAAGTAGCAATAAAAGGGACCTCCTGCATATGCATGCATTTATTTTGAAGTTGCATTAAGCCATAGTTTATTTACAAACCCTGTATACTTTCAAAGGACTTCTATTGCATTGCCCCTTTTCTTGATAGAAGATCCTTTTCCAGGTCTAAAATAAGATGAATGCCATCTTGAAAATATGTAGACATTTTAAATTTTTTATTTGTGCTGTTTATTACACTGGTTGAAATTTCTCAAACTAGGGAGCCATTTAAATTAATAAGCATCTTCATAAAAATGTTAACACCATCAGCAAAGTCAAATCTTATAAGTCATTTGTAACTCAGTATAAATTTTGAATAGTTGGTGTCTTTCTAATTCCTACCTAAGCTCATCTACTGAAGGAATGAGTTTTATTCTGAAGTATAGGGAGAATATGTGGAATCATGTTGTAAAAGATGCTGCCATGGAGGGCTTAAAGTGACATAAAAATTGGGGCTGGAGTATAGAAAAAGAGATGGGTAGTGCCAGACCAACATTTCTTGCTTCAAAATTTTGCCTTACGTGAGTTTCGATATGTGTGTGTGTGTGTAAGACAGAGACAGAAAGAAATATTCCAGATTTATTTCTTCTTGCTCTTTGTTTTCTAATTCATCTTTCCCTTCTTCCTCCTGCAAAGAGGGGACTGAACTACATTTCAACTGCATTTTGGGTTCATTGGGGTTTGTGGTCTGCCTTCGCATTTATGGTGCCCACTTTTAAGAAAAGGTGTCTTTACGAATCTGAATAATCAACACATAGATGGCAGTTTGTGACAAATCGACTTTTAACTCATGCACACAGTTATGGAAACCATTTTAATTGGAGACAGTCAAGGAAGTCAGCTCTCCATCAGATGATTTTAAATAGCTAAAACTGAGCAAGTAGAAAAGAATGGTGACTCATGCGTTTTACGGTCAGAGCATCCCCACGCGGCAGAGTGGGCCAGCTAAAGAGAGAAATGGAGGCTGTTAAATATTTGGTAGTTAGTGTATAGTGTTTTAACCATGGAAATGCTTTCTCAATTTAGAATTATAGATATATTTTACAGGAATTGCAATAGTGCATAAACATTTTAGGATAAAAGTACGCATAATAGAAAATAAAATAAAACAAGAAAAAACATTGTTCTCACTCAGAAAGGTTGCCTGGCAATATTGTTTGAACTTTTAAATATGTGTTATGCTCATGGAACCTTTGGCTCCATCTCTGGTTCCTTTTGTGGGTCCCCTCAGAAAGGGCTCTTTTCTCTTTCCGTTCCCTTTTCTTTCCTCATTCCTGTGTCTTTCTAGGGAGTATAAGGAGAGTATTTTTTTTCTGCTCATGTCATTCACTTTTGTTAGAACTGCACCAAGGAGGATCAGTTCTCCCTTCCTGGGATGAACTCAGCCCTTCTCAAGGTTGTTTTCAGGCAAAGGTTATGGTTGGTAGAGTGGGCATCAGAATCTTAACCGTGACATTATGGAGCATATGGAAACTGAAACTTCCAAAGGAAACTTTCCACTTCAGTTTTTGCCCCCCCCCCCAAAAAAAATCCTAAAACTGAGAAAAGAGAGGGAATTAGAGCATGACACATGTTACTCTGCATAAGGAAGTGAGGGGAAATGGAATGAAGAAAAACTTAGGAGACGAAATGCTGGCATCACTTTCATACCTAGGACCCCTCGCTTTCCTTTCTACTCCTTCTAAGCTAATGTTTGTCATTCCAGCCACCTGCATGCTTCTCAGTACTTTGTATTTAATGAAGCACATGTTGAGGATCTTTTCGTTGTTTATTTTTTTAGGGACTTCTGTCTCCAATTTCAGAGTTCTCTCTTTGTGGTTATTCAGTCCCCTTTGATTTTTAAGAAATTGACTTTGTTCCGGTAGTGATATATTTTCCAGGTTTTAGCTGAACTTAATTTTTTGATTATACAGAAATGGGAATATTTTGTTTCCTCTTTGGTGCTTTTTCAAAGTTTAAATAAGAAATACCTGAAAAACACGAAAACCAATGTTTTACTTTATTAGCTAAGTAAATCTGGCAACAAGAAGGAAAGCATAAAAGCCTAAACATTAGTACTATATTTCTGAGTGAAATTACATTTTCAAAAGATTGAGAAATTATATTCCAATTATAAGGCCAAGAATATAGGAGGATTAGTTTGTGCTAATATTTTAGGGAATGTGAGAAATGGGAACTTGAGTGCGCTTTTTTTGTTCCCCTTGTATTATAGAAGAAAATAATTTTGTATATACACTGAAAATTTCCATTGTAACCGAATTTGACGCTGTGCTGATGGAGATTATTAACATTTAATTAATAGAACTTTTACAGAATAAAAGACCATAGCCTATAAAACTATAGAATTTTTTAAAGTCCAGGAAATGATCTTTAATTTTATAAATGGTTTGAAATCCAGCAACCGGATAGATGTGAATCAAAAGAGGAACAGAACAGCGTATTAGGAAAAACTTCTATAAACATCAGTATAAGAAAAGTAATTTTGATGACCTTAGGTTAGATCATATATTCATAAAGTATTTGGCTTTTTTCTACACCACAGGGATCTGCTTACATCAATAATTGTACATACGCTAGCCTGTGTGCTGGTTTGAAAGGATGTATGTACCCTAGAAAAGCCATGTTTTAATCCTAATCCCATTTTGTAAAGGCAGCTGTTTCTTCTAATCCCTGTTCAGTACTATATGTTTGAATCTGTAATTAGATCATCTCCCTGGAGATGTGACTCAATCAAGAGTGGTTATTAAGCTGGATTAGGTGGAGATGTGTCTCCACCCATTTGGCTGGGTCTTGATTAGTTTACTGGAATCCTATAAAAGAGGAAACATTTTGGAGAAAGAAGGAGATTCAGAGAGAGCAGAGAATGCTGCAGCACCACCATGAGGCAGAGTCCACCAACCCGCGACCTTTGGAGGTGAAGAAGTAAAATGCCTCCCAGGAAGCTTCATGAAACAGGAAGCCAAGAGAAGAAGCTAGCAGAAGATGCTGTGTTCACCAGTGCCTTTACAGATTAAAGAGAAACCTTGACTGTGTTCGCCATGTGCCCTTCCACTTGAGAGAAAACCCTGAACTTCATCGGCCTTCTAGAACCAAGGCATCTTTTCCTGGACACCTTAGTTTGGACATTTCTACAAACTTGCTTTAATTGGGACATTTTTTTGGCCTGTAAATTGTGAACTTGCAATTTATTAAATTCCCCTCTTTCTTAAAAGCCATTATTTTGGATTCCTAAATAACTCCTCTTGTGCCAGTTTCAAGTATCAAGGTCAGTCTTTCAATGGCAGCAAAGTAATGCATAGCTCTTGATTTTTTAAAGTTACATGAAGCTATAACATGATCTATGCCAGATATTTCAATAACATCAAATTACGATCTTAGAATGAACACTGCAAAGGTATTGCAGACTTATTTTTTTCTGTGGGGTAGTAAAATCCAGCACATGTCAAGATCTGAGTTCTTTCCCCGGCCTTGATGCTTCGTGATCTTTCCATTCATATTTGTGTATCTTGAAGTAGTAGTCTTTAGGCATTTTATATGTATTTTCTGACTTGTTATTGGTACTTTGAATTTTTCTTCCATTGTTACATAGTGGAGATTTTCATGTCAGAAGATTGTAGGTGTAGCGATTTCCCTTTGACTGATTAGATTTCAAATTGCATTCACTTTACAAGTCAAGAACCCATTCAGCACATTTCAGGAACTGCACTATTTATTTCAAACTTGGATTTAGCCATATCTAACATACTTTTCAACCCCAAGTGAATTTTATTAGTGGCATAAAACTCTTTTGGTATGGTACATACAATTTGAAATTGATCAGAACATATAACTAATGATCTGATATGATTTCCCATATGCTCTAGTTTGTGAAGCTGCTGAAAGCAGACACCATAAAATGAGTTGGCTTTAAATATTGGAAATGTATTAGCTTATAAGCTTGCAGTTTTGGAGCTGTGAAAATGTCCCAATTAAGGCATCATCAGACAATGCTGCTATTGATCCTGGACTCCTATGCCACATGGCATGGCACATTGTGGAGTCTGCCAGTCTTTCCCTTTTCTTCCAAGTTTTCTTGCTTACAGCTTCTTGCTTCCATGGATTTCTCTCAATTTGTGTGAATTTCATTCTCTTATAATAAAGGACTCCAGTTAGAGAGGTAGACCCACCTTGAATGAGGTGAGTCACTTTCTTAAATTAAGATCCTACTCACCCAAAGATCCTACTTATAATGGATCCACATCCACGATAATGGATTAACTTTAAGAAAATGCTTTTCTGGGATACATACAAGCTTCAAAGCATCATGCTATCTTTGTCTTTAACTATGACTATTTTGTTTAATATTTAACATAGAGAAAATCATCATGGAAAATTGCATTTGTATTGTAATTCACAATTTAAAATTTATTTTCACATGCATCTGATACTTTCCAAACTGTTATATAAGCAGGGCTGGTATAGCTCAACCACATGTTTAGAAAGACAAAGTGAATGAAGTAAGACTCCACAAATCTTAAGATATTCCCTACTACTATACTAGAAGCAAGCACTGAAATGATACTGGGATCTAAAGACTGCTTTAAGTGCTTTACATGTGTTAAATCATTTAACCTCACAATAGTCTATGACGTAGGAACAATTGTCATTTCCATTTTACAGCTAAAGAAACTGGGCACAAAGCCACATGCTATCATGTGGCAGAACTGGGTTTTGAACCCAGGATGCTCTTTACAAAATCCGTGGCCTTATCTACCTTATATTCACCCCAGCAAACATGTCACGAATATGATACAGGCAAAATGCCATATTATGAACATCAAGAGCTAGAAGGAGCTAACGTTGTATTTGAAGAGAATAACTAATGGAAATGAAGCTGGTGTGCAAATATTACTGAAGTTTCCCACTGCTAAAACAAATAGCACACAATGTGTTGGCTTAACTAACAGGAATTTATTGGCTCATAGCTCTGTCTTCCTCTTCTTATAATGACACCAGTAATATTGGATTAAGGATTCACTGTACTCCAGTATGGCCTCATCTTAATTAATTACATCTGCAATGACCCTATTTCCAAGTAAGGTTACACTATGAGATTCTCAGGCACAACTTTGGAAAAGAGGTTGGCCACTATAGAGCCCTGCATAAATACCATGGTGGCTTGGAGTTATGTACCCTAGAAGAACATGTTCTTACCTTAGAGGAGGCTAAGAAAAGTCCAAAATCAAAGGATCAGCAAGGAAATGCTTTCTCCCCAAAGGCTGTGGCACTCTGGGGCTGGCTGCTGGTGATCCTTGTGCTTCCTTAGCTGTTCGGACACATGGCAGCATTGTATTCTTTTCTGGGAACTGCTGGCTTCCAGTTTCTTGCTTGGCCAGTGGCTTCTCTCTCTGGTCTTCTCCATAAGGCCTCCAGGATTAGAATTAGAACCCATCCTGATTGAGCTGGCCACACCTTTATTAAAAATAACCACATGAAAAGGTCCTATTTATAATAGATTAAGACCCACAGGAATGGATTAAGGTAAGAACATGTTCTTCTAGGGTACATAACTCCAAGCCACCATGGTATTTATGCAGGGCTCTATAGTGGCCAACCTCTTTTCCAAAGTTGTGCCTGAGAATCTCATAGTGTAACCTTACTTGGAAATAGGGTCATTGCAGATGTAATTAATTAAGATGAGGCCATACTGGAGTACAGTGAATCCTTAATCCAATATTACTGGTGTCGTTATAAGAAGAGGAAGACAGACAAAGAGATGCAGACACACAGTCTGATGGAGGCAGAGACTGTAGTAATTTATCTACAAGCCAAGGAGCATAGAGGATGGCTGGCAGTGCCAGAAAGGAAAGACATGGAACAGATTCTCCCCCAGAACCTTCAGAGGGAGCGTAGCTCTGCCAATACCTTGACTTTGGATTACTTGCCTCCAGAATTAAGAGAGAACAAATTTCTCTTGTTTTTAAGCCAGCAGTTGTTGGTTATTTGTTACTTCAGACTCTAAAAAGCTGTCACACCATCATTTCTAAAATGGAAGTTATTCTGTCAAATATTGATAGAAATATGAAACTGGCAAGTAGGATCAATAGTTGGGTGACTTTGCAGTATGATAGCATTCTAGTAAAAGGAGGTATTCATAGATGCAAAAGTCATGATTTTTCTAACTTTTACATTATTATTATAGAGGATCTTGTAATAGTTTTCTGTGTATCATATATTATGTCTGAATTTTGCAGCCTCAGGACTTAGTGCTTTCTCACAAATAGCTCTTTTGATTACACAAGTAAAATTCTTCTCAGATATTTCAGTGGATAATATTTCAGCACTGTGTCTGTATGTTTTTGTACTCTTAACCACATTTAAAGCAGTATTAATTTTGGAACTTTCCAAGACTTGACCTAATATTTTTTACATCTTTTAAAGAAGTTGCACTCCCTTCTCTTAGTGTATTTTTCACTGTTTAAAACTGCCATATAATATTTCAGATATTTTGAAAGAGTTTATTTTATTTCTTCCTATCAGGTAGCTAATCATATCATTTTTTGCCAATTCATCTTCAATAAGTTATTCAGCATAGCAGTTTAATAATTTTTAAGTATAGAAGCTTAAATAATAACTTTCAAGTTTTTAATATACTATTAACTTTCATACAACACCCATCAAAATTGGGTCCAAGCAAAGGGACTACCCCAGGAAATTAGTCAGAAATTCCAAGCAATCATTTTAGCGATTTTATTATGGTTAAAATACCATGCTGCTTTCTTCCACTGGACCTTTCCTAACCTACCCCTTCCCTAAGGCTGAAAATTATCATTCCTGCCCCAGTGGTTATGGGCTTTGGTCAGTGGAATGGATATAGAAGTAACACATTGGACCTTCAAACAAAATCTTTAGGAATTATTGTCTGACTTCCCCAACATTTTTTGTCATCTCTTCCTTTAAACAAACACACTACAGAAAGAGATGCACCTGCAGCCTGGGTCTCAGAATAAACTATACTTGGAACAGAACTTCAGTCAGTCTGTAACCATGTGAATGAAAAATAAAACTTTGTGTGTATTGAGATTGGTGAATTGTTTGTTACAGCACCACATTTAACATAAACTGACTAATACAAATAACTTTCTATATTCCTTATTCTTGTCATCATCATTTTCATGTAGCTCATTGTAAACTTTTTCAACATCTTTCCTATATTCATATTAGTCTATTTTAGTACTTTTAATACTATAAAATAATTGTTGCAAACTTAAAATAATCTTTATTCTGTTAATAGAGTATTATGAATATTAAACTAGATGGCTAAATATATCATTGGATTTTATTGGTTGAATAGTGTTCTCTTTATGAAAGGTACTATAGTGAAGCAATTAAGGGTACAATATCTGGAAGTAGATTTTGTACAAATCACTCCTCTGACCATAAGTAAATGCTAGATTTATTTGTGACCTTAAGTAAGCCTTTATTTATTTTATGATATAGTAAACCAATCCCTTATTCTTAATTTTTTATAAATACCTTAATCTATGGTTCACAGTTATTCAATCCTTTATTCTTGATTTTTTTTCCTATTATAAAGGCCTTAATCTATTATTCAATCAAACATTAATGAGGTGTTGCTCTGAGGGTATTTTGTAGATGTGACTAGCATCTACAATCAGCTGGTTTTACATAAAGGAGATCACCCTTGATAATGTAGGTACAGAAGATATGGTTCAGCCTCATTCAATAATTTGAAGGCCTTAAGAACAAAAACTGAAGTTTCTCAGAGAATAAGACGTTTTGCTGCATGACTATAAAATCCTTCCTGAGTTTCCAGACTGCTGCTCTGCCCTACAGATTTCAGACTTTGCATTGCAATATCAACTCCTACCTGAGTTTCCAGGTTGCTAGACTCCCCCTTTGGATTTTATACTTGTCAACCTCCACAATCATGTCAGCCAAATCCTTAAAATAAATATTTATTTAAAAATCCCATATGGTTGGTTTTGTTTCTCTGGATAACCCTGGCATTATCCAGTTCTTCTTATAAAAGTAACATCATGCTGATGCCAAAATCTGGCATAGAGGGCAAGGGAAGGACACTCCAATTTCTGTGTGAGGTCATTCAGAACTTCTATGTGTATGTGTTTAGATTGAACAAGTCCTTTCATTCAGAAGATCCATGTATGTCCCTACAATAAATATGTTACCCACTTGTGATTACTATTTTAGAAAATCTAAATATACATTCAAAGATCCAAAACAAAGTGCTAAGAAATGAAATTCAAAAATATATTACAGATTTCTGACAACATAGAAAAACAGGCATTGAATTTACCCCTCTACCTGAAGCAATTGATAAGACAGACAAAATATATGAAACAATGGTTTTCAAGATACTGAACATCATTCAATGAAGGAAAGTGATCCCTGAGAGTTAGAAAATAAACTAGAGGAGTCCAACGATCACCAGACATTACTTCCTGAAGAGTTTCATGCACGCAAAAAAGCAGGAAAATATGTTCCAGAATGAGGAGAAAGCTCAACCAGCTAAAACCAACCCAGATTGACAGGTGATAGAACTACTAGCAAAGACATCAAGACAGTTATTATCATTTACATCTGCATGTTTGAGAAATAAGAGGGAAGATTAACAAGTTAGGTGGGTACATGAAAAATAAAAGAAGGCTCTAAATTGAACTTCTAGAGAATAAAACCACACTGTATGAATAAAAAATAAACTGTGAGATTATTCACTATAGGAGAAAAGATTACTGAAATAAATTATAGGTAGAAACTATCCAAAATGAAGCATAGAAAGAAAAAAGATTTTAAAAATTTTGAATAATGCACCCCAAATCTACAATTTTGATACCACCTATAATCCTACACATCCAAGACACTCAAAGAACCACAGCACAAAAAACATGGAGTGAACTATATCAAGTAGGTCATAATCAAATCGCTCAAAACAAGTGATTTAAAAAATCTTAAAATAGAGAAAAATTTACATTATGTACAGGGGAACATAGATAAGGATGATAGCAGATTTCATGTGAGAAATAATGTAAGCAAAAAGAGTTGAATAACATAAGAATTGGGGAAGAAAACTATCAACCTAGAATTTTATACCCAGCAAAAATATCTTTCAAAAGCAAAGATAAAATAAAGACTTAAGCAGACGTGAAGAAGCTGAAAAAACTCATCATCATCAAACCTGCACTATAAGAAAATTTAAAGGAAGTCTTTGAGGCAGATAGAAAATATTGCCAGTAGAAACCTGAATTTAAGCAAAAGATTAAAGAATACTGGAAATGGTAACTAAATAGGGAAATATAAAGGATTCTTCACTTATTATCTAAATATCTTTAAGATATAGGCAATTCTTTAAAGCAAAAATAATAACATTTATCACATGGCTATAATATATATGTAAAAGTAAAATGTATGACAACTATAGCATGAAGGTCAGGAGGGGACAAATGGAAGCATATTATTATAAGGTTCTTACCTGTATCCAAGGTATAATATGACTTTAAGGTAGACAGCAATGAGTTAAAAGTGTGTATGCTAAACCATAAAAGCAAACACTAAAATAACAAAACAAAGAGTTGTAAATAGTAGATTAACAAAGGAGATGAAATGGAATAATAAAACATTCTTAATCCAAAAGAAGGCAGAAAAAGGGGAAAAAGGGACAAAGAATAGATAAAACAAACAGAAAACAAACATTAAAATGGTTGATTTAAGCCCAATAATATCAATAATCAAATTAAATATAAATGATCTAAAGACCCCTATTAAAAGGCAGAGATTGTCAGGTTGGATAAAAAAGCAAGACCCAACTATATATGGCTTACAAAAACTCACTTGGAACACAAAGACAGAAATAATTCAAAATAAATGTTTTTGCACCTAGTAGTAGCTTCAGAATAAAGTAAGCAAAACCTAGTATAGCTAGAAGAAAAATAAGAAAAATCTATAAGTATAGTCAGCTAGTTCAACAATTGTCTCTCAATAATTGAAAGAATAAGTAGAAAATCTATAAGGATATAGTAGACTTATACAGCACTCTATTTGTCAATTAGCAGAATACACATTACTTTTAAGTGCACATGAACATTTATAATAACACAACATATTCTGGGCAATAAAACAAGTCTATTTAAATTTAAAGGATTTGAGTGATACAATGTTCTCTAGGACAATAGAATTAAATTAGAAATGATTTACAGAAAAATTGCTAGAAAATTCCTAAATATATGGAAGCTGAATAATACACTTGTAAATGACACATGGTCAAAGAAGAAATCAAAAGGGAAATTATGTAGCATTGTGAACTGAATGAAAAAAAAACACAACATATGCATTTTTGTGTGATTCAGTCAAGCAGTATTTAAAAAACAATTTATAGCACAAAACACCAACATTCATAAAGAACAGAGTCTCAAACCTAAGAACTCTCTTGCCACTTTGAGAAACTAGGGAAAGAAGAAGTTAAAACCAAACTGAAAAACGGAATAATCAGAGTGGAAATAAATGGAATAGAAAGCAGAAAAACAATATAGAAAATCAATGAAGCCGAAGGCTAGTTCTTTGAGAAAATCAATACAATTGATAAAACTTTATACACAATGATCTAGAATAAAAGAGAGAAAAACATACAAATAGCAGGAACGAGAAAGATGATATCTCTAGAGCTTTTACAAATTTCAAAGTATAATGAGGGATTATTATAAGCAACTTAAAACCAATAGTTTCAACAACTTAGATGAAATGGGTAAATTCCTCAAAAGACACGAATTGCTAAAGTTCACTCAAGCATAATTTGAACAGCTCTATACTACTTAAGAAAATTTACTTGTAATAAAAATAAAACTTCCCCCAAAGAAAACTCCAGAACCAGATGGCATCACTGGCGAATTCTACTAAAGTTTAAAGAAAAGATAATATCAATTCCACGTAAACCATTCCTGAAAACTGAGGAGGAAGGAATATATTGCATCACCCTATGAGACCAGCATAGGTCTTCCAAAAGAAGACAAAGACATTATAAGAAAACTGTGACGCAATATCCTCCATGAATATAGCTACAAAAATTCTTAAAATTTTAGCAAATCAAATCCAAAAATATGTAAAAGGGCAATAATTTATGGCCAAACTGAGGGTAACTCAGAAATGCAAGGGTAGTTTAACATTTGAAAATCAATCAGTGGAATTCGCTATGTTAATAGGCTAAAAAAGAAAAATGAACTCAATATGAAAAAAATGAATAAAAGGTATCTGTCCTCCAATGAAGGAGGACAGTGTGTGTGTCAATTATAAAGACAATGCTTTGGGAAAAAGCGAAAACTTTTATACTATAATTCCTTTGAAAAAAATAAAGATTTGTGGCTACTTACACATTGTGGACTTATAGAATCAGAGGATATCATAAATGCTGTCAATTCCCGAAATAACCTGCGACATGTGTACAATCATTCTACAAATTTCCTTTCTAACTTCTTTAGATGTTATTGATTTGTTTTTAATTTGTTAGAAACTCAATATGGGAAGAGAGCTATGTTGGGCATCTTTTCATTTTCCATGCTCTGGCTCATATCCTCTGGCTTTGGCTCAGGCTGTGCTCCAACCAGCTATTTGCAGGTGAAGCCCAATGGCTCCTTGCCTCAATGGTACTCAGCATCTCTTGGTCTCCACCCTGGGACTCCTCAGTCATTTTCATGCATGTGCAAAACTGAAGGGCAATGAAGTCACCACACTGAGGGATGGGCCACCCCTTGCCAATGCTAAGGATCCAGAAGAAGGATTTTAGCCATCAGATGATTAATATAAAAATTTTGCACTCCTTTCATTTAGGATTATAGAATACTTTCCTTGGTGTGTGGGCAGAGCCAGCTTCTTGGGCCTATAATCAAGGCAGTCACACAGCTCCACTCTAGGAAGGGCTCTACACT
This sequence comes from Tamandua tetradactyla, assembly GCF_023851605.1. NCBI lineage: Eukaryota > Metazoa > Chordata > Mammalia > Pilosa > Myrmecophagidae > Tamandua > Tamandua tetradactyla. The sequence continues at coordinate 36,061,431 of NC_135351.1, forward strand.
TGGTTTAGTGCTCTGTGGTCACCACCTCAAAATTTATAGTAATTTTGAGCAAGGGCTCCTATATTTTCATTTTGCTGTCTGCCCTAAAAATTATTAGCCACCCAAGGACCTAGAGTCTACATTCTCCTTTGGAAAATCCCCATATGTACCCTAGAGCTGCTGCATCAAAGATGGGGGCTCACAGGAAAAGTGGCACACCAGAGCAACAACTCCTGGACTTACTGTGCCTGGGAGTTTAGTTATCCAAGGAGACTCCCCTCTCCACAAAGCCCTCTGGTCTGGCCCAGGTGATCTCACCAGCAATGATGGGATAAGCGTCCCACAAAGATGTCCACATCCTAACCCCTGAAACCCATGGATGTTACTTTATGTGGCAAAAGAATTTTGCAGAGGTGATTAAGGATCTTGAGATGGGGAGAGCGTCCTGGATTATCCAGGGGGCCTGACAGAATCACAAAGTCCTCATGAGAAAGAAGCAGTACTGGGAGATGTGATGATGGAAGCAAGGGATTACAGGAATGTAAGGAAGATTCTGAGCCAGGAATTTAGTAGCCTTAGAAGATTCTCCCCTTAGAGCCTCCAAAAGGAACCAGCCATGCCAGTTTGACTTCAGCCCCATGAGATTCATTTCAGATTTCTGACCTCCAGAACTGTAAGAGAATAAATCTGTGTGCTTTAAGCCATGAAGTTTGTGATGATTTTTTACAGCAGCAAGGGGAAACTAATACAGCAATCTGGCCTCAGTGCCTAAATGACAAAATTTGGCTGTGGTATGGTAGGATTCCTGGTGGTATTTTATATTTATTAGTGTTGAAAAGGCACATGTTTAACTAAAGAGACAAAAGACCTATACAAAGAAAACTACAAGAAATTGTTAAAAGAAATCACAGAAGACCTAAATAGATGGAAGGGCATACCGTGTTCATGGATTGGAAGACTAAATATAGTTAAGATGTCAATTCTACCTAAATTGATTTACAGATTCAATGCAATACCAATCAAAATCCCAACAACTTACTTTTCAGAAATAGAAAAACCAATAAGCAAATTTATCTGGAAGGGTAGGATGCCCCGAATAGCTAAAAGTATCCTGAGGATAAAAAATGAATTTGGAGGTCTCACACTGCCTGACTTTAAGGCATATTATGAAGCTACAGTGGTCAAAACAGCATGGTACTGGCATAAAGATAGATATATTGACCAATGGAATCGAATAGAGTGTTCAGATATAGACCCTCTCATCTATGGACAATTGATCTTTGATTAGGCAGTCAAGCCAACTCACCTGGAACAGAACAGTCTCTTCAATAAATGGTGCCTAGAGAACTGGATATCCATATGCAAACGAATGAAAGAGGACCCATATCTCACACCCTATACAAAAGTTAACTCAAAATGGATCAAAGACCTAAACATTAGGTCTAAGACCATATACAGTTAGAAGAAAATGTAGGGAAATATCTTATAAATCTTATACTTGGAGGCGGTTTTATAGACATTACACCCAAAGCAAGAGCACTGAAGAAAGAAATAGATAAATGGGAACTCCTCAAAATTACACACTTTTGCAAATCAAAGAACTTCATTAAGAAAGTAAAAAGACAGCCTACATAATGGGAGACAATATTTGGAAACGACATATCAAATAAAGGTCTAGTATCCAGAATTTATAAAGAGATTGTTCAACTCAACAACAAAATGACAGCCAATCAAATTATGAAATGGGAAAAAGACTTGAACAGACACCTCTCAGAAGAGGAAATACAAATGGCCAAAAGGCACATGAAGTGATGCTCAACGTCCCTGGCCATTAGAGAAATGCAAATCAAAACCAGAATGAGATATCATCTCACACCCACCAGAATGGCCATTATCAACAAAACAGAAAATGACAAGTGCTGGCGAGGGTGTGGAGAATGAGGCACACTTATTCACTCTTGGTGGGAGTGTCAAATGGTGCAACCACTGTGGAAGGCAGTTTGGCAGTTCCTCAAAAAGATGAATATAGAATTGCCATGAAGAGATGCTCAACTTCCCTGGCGTTTAGAGAAATGCAAACCAAAACCACAATGAGATATCATCTCACACCCAACAGAATGGCCATTATCAACAAAACAGAAAATGACAAGTGCTGGAGAGGATGTGGAGAAAGAGGCACACTTATACACTGTTGGTGGGAATGTCAAATGGTACAACTGCTGTGGAAGGCAATTTGGTGGTTTCTCAAAAAGCTGAATATAGAATTACCGTGTGACCTGGCAATATCATTGCTAGGTATCTACTCAAAAGACATAAGGGCAAAGACACAAACGAACATTTGCACACCAATGTTTATAGCAGCATTATTTACAATTGCAAAGAGATGGAAACAGCCAAAATGTCCATCAACAGACGAGTGGCTAAACAAACTGTGGAATATACATATGATGGAATATTATGCAGCTGTAAGACAGAATAAAGTTATGAAGTATGTAAGATGGATGGACCTTGAGGACATTATGCTGAGTGAGATTAGCCAAAAACAAAAGGACAAATACTGTATGGTCTCACTGATATGAACTGACATTAGTGAATAAACTTGGAATATTTCATTGGTAACAGAGACCATCAGGAGATAGAAATAGGGTAAGATTTTGGCTAATTGGAGCTGAAGGGATACAGACTGTGCATCAGGACTGAATATAAAAACTCAGAAATGGACAGACAATACTACCTAACTGTAATGCAATTATGTTAAAACACTGAATGAAGCTGCATGTGAGAATGATAGAGGGAGGAGGGCTGGGGACATAAATGAAATCAGAAAGAAAGATAGATGATAAAGATTGAGATGGTATAATCTAGGAATGCCTAGAGTGTATAATGATAGTGACTAAATGTACAAAAAAAAAAAAAGAAAAGCACGTTACATCTCCACCATCCTCTTCCCTCTGTATGCAAATCTACTTTCTTCAACCAAATATAAGCACTCACAGTAATGAAAAAAGCTTAAAAATTTGAGATTTCCAGACAGAAGAAAGACTCACAACTATGAATGTTAAATCAATTCTAATGGGAAATTTTTGGAGACACACAAACATGCATGCACATGTGCATACGCATATATACATATATATTCCATTATGGGTAATACATGTTAAAGAATATAAATATATGTATATATGTGCTTTAATGTGTGTATTTGCGTATGCATGTGTATGCGTGTATTAAATTAAGAGGAAAAACCCCCAACCAAAATCAATCACCAGTTTTCATATACATACTGTTACCAATGACTTATTTTAAAAACAGTATTTCTAGAGGCCAGTTTGACTTTACCTATTAAATATAAAAAAATTTCCGTTTTCTGGCCTAGTAATCAATGTTTATGAAAGTATTCTAAAGAAATACTTTTAAAAAATCTATTAAGATGGCCTACAATAAATGTTCAGTGCAGCACAATGTCTTATGAGAATAAATTGAAAACATGTCTGTCATTATTTAAATAGATTATGGTTTAGTTCATTAAAAAAAGAGATAATAGGAAGTACTGGTATATAAGCATTTCTATGATATAATGTTGAGTGTAAACAGGCAAATTTTGGATTAAAATACTTATGAGGGCAGGCAACAGTGGCTCAGTGTCAGAGTTCTCGCCTGCCATGCTGGAGACCTGGGTTCGATTCCCAGTGCCTACCTATGTAAAAATAAATAAACAAATAAAAAATACATATGAGCCAGAAAATATGCACTTTAGATGTACTGTAAGTATTTTTTCAGGATCATGAATTACTTCAGTATTTTTAGAAACATTTTTTTTTAATTAAAGATTATTGGTATTAAGAAAGAGGAAAAAATTTTTAGGCTAAATGGATTTTAATTTCTACTTCTAGTGTTCAAGTCATTAAAGTGTAGAAACATACTTTGCACTGGCTAATTCCATGAAAATTTTGGATTATATATATATATCTATTTTTTTAAAGGACGAAACCTCTTTTGGGGAAGTTTAGGAAAGTATTAAGTCCTGAGTAACACTGGGAACATTTCAGTCTGTTGACCTTATCAAAAGTCATAAATTAGCACTTTTTATTTATTGAAAAAATAATTTTTATTCTCTGTATTTGAGCTTGAAATATAAGAACAAAATCAAATCATGTTTTGGAGGGGGTGTAAGAGTGTGACGATGCATAGTTTGTAAGGATTTTATGTAATAGATGATGTTTCTTTTCCCATTAACTTTATAGGTGAGTTGCTCCCTTATGCAAATATATACAAATAGATATTTTAAATACTATTTAAGGGAAATGCTATAAATACAGATTTGGAGTGTGTTTTTCTATACAGGAAGGAGTAAATGTGAATGGAGCTATACTATGTGATAGTCTTTGTCCTAGCAGCTTAAAAATATCTCATTTAATGCTCCCTACCTCCTACTGAGACTGGAATCATTTCTCCACCAGGCTCCTCTGAGCCCAAGTTCTGCTCACCACACATTCAGATGTGGAACCCTACTTCCCCTGTACCACAGGATGTGTGGACATATAAAACTATACCCTATGGTTTAATGCAGCCTGTCAGTGAGAAATGTTTTAAATCTCGTATTTGGTAAACTGAGTCTTTGTCTTTGGCAAGTCCTCTTAGGAATTTTATAAAAGCAGAAAGTCCAACCATTGAAACATGGAAGATAACTGTGCTTGTGAAATTTTACAGATTCTGGATTCTCTTATTTTTCTCTGAAGAATGTTGATTATTGTAACAAGGGATTCACTTATTTTGAAACCATATAGAGTTGGTTTCATTGTAAGCCTCACTTGGTCCTGCCTGGTGTGTATACAGCCAAGCCCTCACTTTGCAGGGGGCCCCCACAAAGACTTCTAGGACCCTTACTCTGGAGAGCCCCTTCTTCCCCAGTGTCAATTCCAGATGCTGAAACTGCCTCACATGCTGATCTCTGCCTCCTTAGGTCAGTGGACTGGTGTTGCCGTGCTAGGACCATTGCTCTCTAAGCAGCAATCAGGAGATTGTTATTAAGCTGGGATCCAGGGAAATACCATCACTGACCTTGTAAGGTGTTCTTCTCCAGTGGTAAGTCTTTTTCTGCCCATTGTCTGCTGTCCATAAACAGTTGACTCATTAGCTTGTCCAATATAGAGATGTATATCACAATAGGCTTAGTCTGGTCCTAGTTACTCCATTTATGGCTGGAAGCAAAAGCTCTTCTACCCTATTTTTTTTTTCTTTTTTCCATGGCATTTATTACCTTCTAACACACTAGATAATTTGGTTATTGATCACACATTAATTGATTATTGTCTTTCTTCTCCCACCAACATGCCAGAATACAGTTTCTATACGAATAGAGATTTTCACCTGTTTTTCCACCAAACTACCTCAAGCACCTAGAAAAGTGCTTAGAACCTCATTGGTGCTTAATCACCATTTGTTAAATGAAGGATTACACTATCATGGCCATTTTATAGATATGGAGTTTAAAATCAAAGTTTAATATAGATATATATATATAATCCAAAATTTTCATGGAATTAGCCAGTGCAAAGTATGTTTCTACACTGTTTTTTAAATTTCTGACTCAAAAGCCTGTGCTCTTGGCTATTGAGGTGGAGACTGTAAAAGTGAGTTGACTCTAGGCCTGGAATGAGCCTGCATCCAACAGAGAGGAGAGAAAGGGATCTAATATTTTTTGAGCATCTGCTGTGTCCCAGGAACAATACAGATGCCTTGCAAACTCCATGGAATTTGAGGCAATGAAGTAATTAGACTATAATCATCAATCTGTGAAAGACGGAACTTACCTGAGAACCCAGACTTCTTGGACTCCCAAGCCCACCTGGTCACATGAAACCATGCTCCAGCCCAGTAAGCTTTTACTGCTGTTCTCCACTTTACATTGAAGGAAAGCATCAATGTGAAAGAAAATGCTAGTGAAGTCTGCATGAATAGCTTATTAAAGTGGACTTCTTTTATGATTAGGTGAAATTACTATGTAAGTAGCTAAGTTTGCTGACATAGACTCTAAGAGAGAATATTGCCATAAGAAGGTAAATATTCCTTCTATAAACTTACTTATCAGACATTTTGCTTAGTTATTATAAAAGTAAACTTTATCATCTTTGTTGAAAAGAAAAAGTCTGTGTTCTTCCCATAACACCATGTTGCTTCGTCATTGTCCCATGCTTTTTAAGCTTCTAAAATAAGGCAGACAGAGAGGGAGAGAGGAAGAAAAAGATTTGGGATGCAAAATGCACAACTGTACCTCCATTAACCTTTTAAGAAGATGTAAATTATTGCTTTATTTACTCATTCAATAAAATTTATTATGCCCTACATATGTAAAGCTCCTATGTCTGTGATGAAGTTCCATTTTCCTGGGGAAGGATGTGAGTGAATCTGGTCTTAGATATGTGGTTTTATAATCTCAATTACTTGTGCTTTTTGCCAATTTTTTTCTTTATCAAATGATGCATCTTTGAATAAGAAATTGAGTTCTAGCCATGGTTCTGCTATCTCTAGGTAGGAAACTGTGGGCAAAGAGTAGCCTTCTTTTTCTTCCAAAATGGTTCTACTCATTCTTGCTTTCCCACCAATCAAGTTTGAAATGTAGATTAAACAAGATAATAATTTGAAAATGCTTTGAAAATTATAAACCATTATACAAATATTAGCTATTATTTAAGATGTTTTTAATTTGAGATTAATAAGCCTATATATAGAGTATGAAATAAAGATTATAATTAAAATGATTTGTAAATAGAGCAGCAGTGTAAAAGGAAATATATCTATTTTATGCTGAAATGTACTTTGCAGTAGGCCCCAATAAATTAAATCAAAACCAGAGAACAAAACTGTCTGACTTACTGCTTAGAATAATGACATGATAAAGATTTACAATGAATTTCTTCGAACTTTGCCAATTGAGCTTTTGTGGGGTATAATTGGAGATTTTACCAATTTAAAAATAAGTTATATGGATATAATTTCAGTAAAAATGAAGTGCTATTTCAGAGTACAATTTCAAAAAATAATTTAAGGGTTTAGATCACATTTCCATTTGAGGGCTCCTTCAAAGTACTGGGGAGAAACAGCGTAATTTTGCTTCTAGTTACAAATCAGTATGATATAAATAAAGTAAAAATTATATGAAATTAAAAACCTTTTGGTTACCCAAGGGGAAATGCTTCTTTCTTTCCATATAAACACACTCTTAATAATTTTCTTTGTTGATATGAATACTAGCTCTGCTTGATTTAGAATCTGTTGAGTAATTCAATTTTATTCCTCTTCCCTTGAGAATGCAATGAATAATGGTCATATGTACATTTTGTAAATAAAATGTGGTATCTTAAACTGAAATTATACTTGCAATCAGTGAGTTAGCACAGTCCATTACAAAGAAAACCTATTACATAATTCTGGATTTAGCTTAGTACTTCTCCAAATCTTCAAGATCATGTATTGAAGTGTTAAGATTAAGTCTTCTTTCCGGAGAAGATGGCGGCTTAGTAAGACGCGCGGATCTTAGTTTCTTCTCCAGGACAGCTACTAGGGGAGTAGAAACGATACAGAACAGCGCCCAAAACCACAACAGAGATAAAAAAAAGACAGCGTACCCCATCCTGGAACGGCTGGCTGGCTGAGAGAAGCCGCTCGGGTGAGATAGCCGAGGCACGCGGGCTTCACTGGGCGGGGTGGCAAGCGGCCGGAGTCATTCCCTTCCCCCTTCCCGGGCCGGCTGGGAGAATTGGGGAGGCGGTCCCCTGAAACCGCGGCGACTGGCGCCCACACCACGCGCGGCCCCCCGGACCAACTGAGAGAATTGGATCGGAAATCCCCAGGCCGCGGAGAACGGTGACGGGTGGGGGAGGCCCCTTCCAAACCCGTGATTCCCCGGGAACGTGCACTCTCCCAGGTGGGCCGCTGCCGCTGGCGCCCTCCCGCCACGCTTGTCGCCCGGGTGAATAGGAAATTGGACGGGCGCTTTCCCGGGCTGCGGCGGCCAGCAACCCTCCCCGCATTCGGACCCTGGGCCGGCTCGAACCCTTCCAAGCCACTTCGGCTAGCGAACCTCCCGGACAGCGAGAGTTTTCCAAAGTTAAAGGTCCCACAGCACCTTTTACTAGTGGGACCCACAGACAAACGTGTGCCACGAGCGCCACCTACTGGGCAGGATAAGAAAAACAGAACCCAGAGATTTCACAGAAAAATCTTCCAAACTTTTGGATCCAATACCCAGGGAAATCTGTCTAAATGTGCAGACGCCAACAGAAGATAACGGATCACGCTCAAATAATTGAAAATATGGCCCAGTCAAAGGAACAAACCAATAGTTCAAATGAGATACAGGAGCTGAGATAACTAATGCTGAATATACGAACAGAAATGGAAAACCTCTTCAAAAACGAAATCGATAAATTGAGGGAGGACATGAAGAAGACATGGGCTGAACATAAAGAAGAAATAGAAAAACTGAAAGAACAAATCACAGAACTTATGGAAGTGAAGGACAAAGTAGAAAAGATAGAAAAAACAATGGATACCTACAATGATAGATTCAAAGAGACAGAAGATAGAATTAGTGATTTGGAGGATGGAACATCTGAATCCCAAAAACAAACAGAAACTATCGGGAAAAGAATGGAAAAATTTGAACAGGGTATCAGGGAACTCAAGGACAATATGAACCGCACAAATATACGTGTTGTGGGTGTCCCAGAAGGAGAAGAAAGGGAAAAGGAGGAGAAAAACTAATGGAAGAAATTTTCACAGAAAATTTCCCAACTCTTATGAAAGACCTAAAATTACAGATCCAAGAAGTGCAGTGCACCCCAAAGAGATTAGACCCAAATAGGCGTTCTCCAAGACACTTACTAGTTAGAATGTCAGAGGTCAAAGAGAAAGAGAGGATCTTGAAAGAAGCAAGAGAAAAACAATCCATCACATACAATGGAAACCCAATAAGACTATGTGTAGATTTCTCAGCAGAAACCATGGAGGCTAGAAGACAGTGGGATGATATATTTAAATTACTAAAAGAGAAAAACTGCCAACCAAGACTCCTATATCCAGCAAAATTGTCCTTCAAAAATGAGGGCGAAATTAAAACATTTATAGACAAAAAGTCACTGAGAGAATTTGTGACCAAGAGACCAGCTCTGCAAGAAATACTAAAGGGAGCACTAGAGTCAGATACGAAAAGACAGAAGAGTGTAGAAAGGA